>NC_037680.1:37156181-37787431 GCF_003255815.1 Theropithecus gelada
CCCAGGCTGGAGTGCAGTGGCCAGATCTCAGCTCACTGCAAGCTCTGCCTCCCGGGTTTACACCATTCTCCTGCCTCAGCCTCCGAGTAGTAGCTGGGATTACAGGCGCCCGCCACCTCGCCCGGCTAGTTTTTTGTATTTTTTAGTAGAGACGGGGTTTCACCGTGTTTGCCAGGATGGTCTCGATCTCCTGACCTTGTGATCCACCCGTCTCGGCCTCCCAAAGTGCTGGGATTACAGGCTTGAGCCACCGCGCCCGGCCAGACTATAGTATTTTAAAATGCTATTGGGAAGAATCTGGTAAAGATAAAAATTTAGATATTGAAGATATGAGTGAGAGACAGGATGAATTAAGAGTTCCGGAGAAAGTAGCTATGTGTAAGGTCAGAGAGCACAAAGAGGTGCAGAGGGAAGGATGCCTCCTGCATTACAATAGGAGGGAAGAAAGTGGATGCAAAATCCTTAATGAGCAGAGCTATAGGTCTGCTGAGTAGTAAATGAAGGAGCTCAGTTTCTAAAGGCTTCCATGTTTCCCATGATGTAGAAGACAGAATCATATGCTGAGAATAGGGAGGCACATATTGTTGGAGATTGATCAAAGGTTTAAGGACAGTAGAAAAGCTTTGAGGTGATTGTTAAAAAGAATGATAGAGGCCGGACCCAGTGGCTTATGCCTATAATCTCAGCACTTTGGGAGGCCAAGGCGGGTGGATCACCTGAGGTCAGGAGTTTGAGACCAGCCTGGCCAACATGGTGAAACCCCATCTCTACTAAAAACACAAAAAATTAGCCAGGCATGGTGGTGCATGCCTGTAATCCCAGCTACTCAGGAGGCTGAGGCAGGAGAATCACTTGAACCCAGGAGGGAGAAGTTGCAGTGAGCCAAGATTGCGCCATTAGACTCCAGCCTGGGCAACAAGAGCAAAAACTTCATCTCAAAAAAGTAAATAAAATAAAAATAAAGAGAATGGTAGAATAGTGTAACCAGGTAGTGTTGGGAGCCCAGTTTAGTCTGGAGAACGTGAATGTATAGTGATACCTGTACCCTTAATTGCTGGGAAAATCTATGAAGATGATGTAGGTGGAATTCCTCAAATTGCTTTTCTATTAGAGGTGAGTGTGGAAGATGGACAAGGTATAGGAAATTATATGACATAGAAAAGGAGTGTTTGAAATCATAGAACATGGAATCTGAGCTGGAGAGAATGGGAAGTGAAGATAGCAGAGCTTTGATAGATTAAGAGGGAGGATAGTTATCAATGTTGATCAAGGAAGTCCTGATGAGGTGAGAGAACACTTGAAGAGGAGGTACTTTACAAAGCATGTTGGAAAGTTAGAAAGTTGTTGTCAGAGAGGGAAATGCTTCAATTAATAACTTCAGAGGTAGAGTCAGTGATGGCAAGTTCCACAGTGAAACTTTGGAAGAAGTGGCTACTGTAGAATAGAGGAGACAGACACTGGAGATGAGAAGGTCAAGGGACTCAGAAACAAGGAGGCTGAGTAAGTTGCCTATATGTAGGAGTCTCTGAGGAGAGGAGGACTGACTGTAGGTGTTCAGAGTGTGATAGAGAGTGTTATGGTCAAGTGATCTGAGTCTCACGGAGAGATACACATTTGTTAACAAAAGTATGGAAATCTAGTCTGGAGCAGGAAGCACTGGTGTAGTAAAGGCAATGAGAGAGAGGAGAGAGCACTGACTCTACCTCTTAACCCTGATGAATGTCAATTGTGAGTAGACAAGCAGCCTCAATCTGAGAGTGCTGCGGGAGGAGAAATCTCTTAGGGACAGAAAGGTAGGTTCTAGAGAAGACATAAGATATGTCAAGGAGACAATAAAGACATGGGAGAATTTGCTGATCATCAGGGACTACTTTAGAAGAAACAGTGGAAGGGTTTCAGATGGAGAAGAAGAGAGGCTGTGTCAGAGGGGAGATCCGTCAAGGTCCAGTGCAGATCTGGTTCCCTCATGGCTGGAGCAGTTCACCAAGCTCTCATCTAGTGCTCTGCCCTCATGGGACTCAGCATTTCTGTGTCTCTGCTTCCTTCTGCATATATTTTCACCAAGCACTTTATTCCTTCTTTATATCCAATTTGCCAGAGAGAGGATCCCCAGTTGATTTCTGTCAGCCCTCATGGGCAGAGCTTTCCTGGCAGAGCACCTATCAGCCAAGGGCCCATCCGTGGTTCAGTTGTCCAGAGTAAAAGGCCACATGTACTAGCATGGGGAGTTATTTGACTTGAATCTTGTTGAAGAAAACTGTAGAGAAACCAGAACCCTCATATTTTGTTGACGGAAATATAAAATATAACAGTCACTTTGAAAAAAGAGTTTGGTCATTTCTTAAAAAGTTAAACATACACTTATGCACCCCAATAATTCTATTCCTAGGTACCTGCCTAAGAGAAATGAAAATATGTGTTCCACAAAGATATGCACATGAATGTTCACAGTAACATTATTCACGGTATTTGAAAACTAGAAACAATTTATGTCCATCAATTGGCAAATAGATAAACAAAATGTTATATATGCATATAATTGAATACACACAACTGAATACTACTCAAGAATAAAAAGGAACAAATGACTGATACATACTACAGCACAGATAAACCCCAAAGATATTATGATAAGTGAAAAAAGCCAGATATAAAAGACTACATCTTTTCTTATTCCATTTATATGAAATTTCTAGAAAACGCAAATATGTAGAGACAGAAAGCAGATCTAGGGTTGTCTAGGGTTAGGAGTGGGAGTGAAGATTCACTACAAATGTGTAGGAGATACCATTTTGATGGGAAGAAAATTTTGTAAAAGTAGATTGTGCTATTTGTTGCACAACTTTATGAATTTACTAGAAATCATTGATTTGTATACTTAAAGGGGTGAATTTTATTGTATGTAAATTATGCCTAAGTAAAGTGATTTTAAAATTGTTTAGAATTTTTTAAATGAGTAAAAGATTTGAACAGACAATAAAATAATACATAAGGATGGCATATAAGCTCATGAAAAATGCTCAACATTGTCAAAAGTTTAAAATGCAAATTAAAACCATACAAACCCATTAGAATAGCTCAACTAAGAGACAGGCAATACCAAAAGCTGATGGGGATTAGTAGCAACTAGAACTTTTAAACAATGCTTATAATCACTTAGGAAAAGAGTTCTGTAATCTCTTAAAAAGGTAAACATAACATTTACTATACAAGCCAGCAATCCTATTCCTACTATATATATACCCAGGAGAAATGAAAAGGTGTATCTAAAAACTTGTACACTAATGTTCATAGCAACTTCATTTTTGGTAGCCACAACTGGAAATAATTCAAATGTCCTTCAACAGGTGAAAGGATAAACAAATTGTGGTATATCCATGCAACGCAATACTCTCAGCAATAAAAAAAAGTGGGGGAGGTGGGGAGAGAGCACACTATGGATACAAAAACATGGATGAATCAAAAAATAATTATCCTATGTGAAAGAATGCATATTCTAAATAAATAATGTCCTAAATAAGAGTACATATACTGTGATTCCATTTATATGGATCATTGCTTGCTTGGGGATTGGGGTGGGAAGTTAATATGTGGAGGAAGAGATTACAAAAGGTCACAAGGAAACTTTTGCGAGTGATGGGTGTGTTCATTCTCTTGATTTTGGTAATGGTTTCACTGGTGCATTAATATATCAAAACTGATCAAATTGTACATGTCAATATATATAGTTTGTTTTGCATCAATTTTCCCTCAATGAATCTATATTTTCTTAAAAAACTACCCAGTGTTCCCTTTCCCTTCGGCAGCTATGACAGTATGTCACAAAGCAAAGCTGCTCTAAATGTCCTCTGTCCAAGTGTTACAACATCTAAAAACCCACCACTGACGTTTTCACTCCCTTTGAGATCATTACTGTCTCTCAAGGCAAGACTCTTGGCTGCATCTTTCCATCTCAAATTGAAACCTAACTTCAACTATTTTAAATTAAAAAAGGTTTTTATTGACCAAACCAGAGACAGAGCAGGCTTGGAAATGGCTTCAGGAGTACGGTCACTTCCTGTTGGTTACGCTCTCCTCCAGCTTTTCTGGTGCTCTTCCTCTCATGGCCTCCCTCTCACACCTTCCTCTCTGGATTTTTGGAATGTTCTTTTTGGGCCTTATTCTCTCAAACTGGCCATCCCCCAAGAGGCCAGAGCAATGGCTCCAGTTAGCTCTAGCACACATTCTTAAAGTTTGACAGCCAGAGAAGGAAGGGGGCTCTCTCCATAGCCCCAGGTCAAAAAAAGGCCCCATCTTGGGTCCCAGGCTTGCAGTCATCTAATAAGCAGGCAAGCTCACTGGGATTGGGAGAGTCATACTGAAAACTCCACAGTGTGTACTGAGTGGGGGCTGGGGAGGTAAAAGGAGAGCAAGCTAAAGTAAACCGCTGTACACAACACATTTTTTACTTCAAGATATTGCATAGCACCAGCCTAGATCCCAAACCCTGTAAGATCCAGACATTGTTTTTGCTTGCTTGCTTGCTTGTTTATTTTGTTGTTTTTACTGGCTGTGGCATACCCCAGGCATGTGTTCCTTTCCCAGAACGGCCTGATCGAGAAGGTAACACCACCCATAGATCACCTCACTTTCTTGCCTATCTAGAACAGTCTTTTCCCAGTCTCTTTTTCTCTCCCATAAAACAGAAAACTAAGATCATGCTCATCCTTCCCAGCTTACTACAAAATAGTGGTTGTCATTTTTTTCTTTATCTCTTTACCCCGTTTATCTGACAAACAGATTTCTCATCCTCTGTCCATCAGATGAAGCCAAGGATGTTTGCATCCAAAATGACTCAGGAAGGAAGTGAGTCTTGGCAGAAGCTGCATGCTTTTTTGTCTTAGGAACAGGCTGCCTCGCCCACAGAGAACAGGGTCAGTTCAGTCTATTCCTGTGGGTAAAGAGCTAGTCAACGAATAGTGATTGAATGTACCCAGGCTGTATTGACCAATAACAGTAAAAATGATGCAATCTAGTAGTATTGTATTCCTAACACATGCTGTGTTAGGAATGGGAAACTTTTTAGGATCATGCAAAAATACAATGATTCTTCATTTTGCAAATGTCTAAACTTCTACATTTCAAGTTCTATTTGGTTTGGACAAAAGTCAAGTTGAAAGTTGCTGTTTATTATTATTACTTATTGCGTTCCCCATTACCATTAGAAGCACAAAAACTCCAACTGTAATCTTTTTTGTATTTTGTTTAAATATATGCTTGTTTACCTCCAAAAACAATCATATCAGAAAGATGGCAATAATGGACACTGCGGACTACTAGCTGGGGAGGAAGGGAGTGGACAAGGGTTGAAAAACTAACTGTTGGGTCCTATGCTCACTACCTGAGTGACAGGATATTTCATGTTCCAAACCTCAGCATCACACAGTATACCCATGTAATGAACTTGCACATGTGCCCCTGAATCTAAAATAAAATTTGAAAATGTTATTTTTAAAGTTATAAAACTGAAAGTCATTCCTGCTCCTATCCAACTCACCACTTCCAAAAGAACATTCTTTGTGAATTGTTTTTTAGTATTTCTGAACTGACTTCAAAGAGTCTGGCTAATATTTGAAAGGTTTTTTCCAAAGTCTTAGACATTACCACATGCACAATCTTGATCTTCCCATAAGCATTACCACTGCAGACCAATTGGGAATTCTATCAGAAGAATGCAAGTTGCTCTTGTTCTGAACCAAATCTACTGACACTTCTCGAAAACATCACACACACACACACACACACACACACACACACACACACACACACACTATCCTGACATAGCTACATAATTTCTAAACCATGCAGCATTGAAAAGTTAACTGCACAATTTGGCTTTTAAATTTTTAAGGCTATCTAAAATAAACCACAGGGTCCCAAAGGAGTCAATGGGTGTCATCCACAAATATAATACATCTCCAAGACAGTAATACATCTTTTCCCAAATCAGAGAAGGAAGCCAGCAAAAGCCTGGATTGTCTGTTTGTTGTTGCTGTTATCATCACTGTTACCAGAAGAAATTATGCTTTTTAAATGTTTACATGTTTTTCTTTTCATCAGTCATCTAACAGATAGTACTGAAAATCTGAAAAGGAAAGCAACAATCCCCTTATTCAGTCCCCACACTTCCCAGCTTCTCAGTTCGACTCACCAGAGGCAACTACTGTTTAGCCTCTTAGCTATTTCATCAGATAGCTACCTTTTACTTCCCAAATAATATATGTATACTGCTACTACTCAATTTGTTGATTTTAGACATTAACTTCCTCTTATGATAAACCAGGATTTAGTTCTTTGAAGTCATTTTCCCAATAGAATTATTCAGCCTGTTTTCAGTTACATAGTTATGACTATATAAATATTCTTCCTAATTTTTTCCAAAAGTGCCATAATATCTTCCACCTGCATATCTTGTTTTTGCTTTGTTTGCTCTTGTTTTCCCAAAGGACCTCTTTTATCAGATAGTTCTTTTCCTGGTGGCTGCCTCTGTCCCAACTCTTCTCTGGACCAGTTGTTCCCTAGGACAGCTGTTCCACTGTCACCCTGAGGCATCTCCTTCCTTTGCTCAATAAGTTGATCCGCTGCCTTCTGGATCCCGTGTCTCCCTCTCCCTTGGCTTAGTAATTATTTTTATTGAAACCTACCCAGCTTCTCAAGAAAGGGATATAGAAAGCAAATTTTCTGAGTTCCAACATGTCAGAAAGTGTCCTCCTCTGCTGTCACACTTGATTAATAATTTGTCTGAATATGACATTCCAAGTCAAAGATCATATTCTCTTAGATTTTTGAAGTCATTCCTTCTTCTTCTTTTTTTTTTTTTTTTTTTTTTTTTTTTTTTTTTTTTTTTTTTTTTTGGAGGTGCAGTGCCGCAATCTTGGCTCAATGCAACCTCTGCCTCTCAAGCGATTCTACTGCCTCAGCCTCCCGAGTAGCTGGGATTACAGGTGTGCACTGCTACGCCCAGCTGATTTTTTTTTTTTTTTTTTTGTATTTTTGATAGAGACAGGGTTTCGTCATGTTGGTCAGCCTGGTCTCAAACTCCTGCCCTCAAGTGATCCACCTGCCCTGGCCTCCCAATGTGCTGGGATTATAGATGTGAGCCACCCCTCAGCCTGCTGCTTCTTTATTAACTAATATCCAGTGATGTTGCAGAGAAGTTTAATTTGAATTTATTCTACAAATACGTATTGGTTGGCTGCAATGTTAACAGGCACTGCTTGAAATACAGCAGTATGAAAAGAATCACATCTCCCACCTTCACAGAGCTTACATTCCAGTGTATAAAAGAGACCAAAAAATTATAATAGTAAACAAATGAGATAATTACAGATTACAAAAAGTTTATAAAGAAAATAAGATAGCATAAAGGCATAGAGTAGAGATGTTACTTATGGAGGTGCCACTGAGCTGAAACCTGACCAGTGCTAGAGAGGTCCAGGGGTCAGTCCGGGCAAGTGGAAACACAAGGCGTGAGGGTCAGAGGTGTATCCAGCCGACTTGTTTGAAGTGGCTTCAGCAAATGGAGCCTGTGAAGAAGCGGTGAGAGATGACCTCACACAGTGGGCCTGTCCTGCTTTCGTGTCATGAAGATTCTTGTAGAGTGTGGACTTTTTTTCTTCATTGCAATGGAAGACCACTGGAAGGTTTTAAAGTAAGGTAATGAAACAATCTGACTTACGTTTATGAAAGATCATTGTGTTGAGTGGAGAACTGACCCTAAGAGTAGAAGCAAAAGGACTGCTTATGAGGTTCTTGCTCTCATCTCTAAGAGAGGTGAACTGCAGTGGTCTGGGATATGGGTAACAGCAGTGGAGGTAGAAGAAGTAACCAGATTTGGGATATATTTGAAAAGCAAATCTAACAAGAACTGTAATTCATGGGATAGGAAGGAAAGAGGAAGTTTTCACATGAGGCCTTCAACTATAAGTGTGTGTGTGTGTATATGCATATGCATATGTATGTGTATATATATACACACATATATATGTACACACACACACACACATATATATATATATATATATATATATATATTTTTTTTTTCCTGAGACAGGTTCTGGCTCTGTTACCCAGGCTGGAGTGCAGTGGCATGATCTCAGCTCACTGCAACCTCCACCTCCTGGGGTCAAGTTATCCTGTCTCAGCCTCCCAAGTAGCTGGGACTACAGGTGTGTGCACAATGCCTGCCTGGCTTATTTTTTTTATTTTTTTGTAGAGACAGGGTTTCTCCATGTTGCCCAGGTTGGTCTCAAACTCTTGAACTCAAGCAGTCTGCCCACCTTTGCCTCCCAAAGTGCTAGGATTACAGGCATGAGCCACCATGCTGGCCCGATGTTTTATTTCTTTAAAAATAGATCTATCCAAAGCAAATAGAAAAAATAGCAATATATGTGATAAGTCTGTATCACATGTGGTCATGTTATTCTCTGCAATTTTTTATGTTTCACTTTAAAAAAAAGGTGGTATGAAAAAGCTAACCAGAGCTCTGCATTTGTGACTAAGGCATGTGAACTGGCAGCTTTGCTGCTGGATGATCAGGCAGAGGTCAGTGCAGAAAGTCCACCATCTTTCTATCTGCAGACATTCAGCTTTCAGCCCTGCATCACTTGTGAGCCCCAAGCCTGTCCCTTTCAGCATGTCTTGAGTAGGGGCAGATACAGTTTTGTGGAACCTGATGCTTTTACAATGTGAGATCATTTTAAATGAAAGAACACAAAATCATGAATCTGAATTCATTATGAAAGTGATGATTTATTTATAATGGGAAAATAAGTTAAAACCAATAGCACATTTAGCAAAGCTGACAAATTCCACAAATGTCACAAAATCTAGGAAAATGACACTTTTTATTAATTCACTCTATAATGCTTTTTATCCTACTTTTTTTTTTTTTTTTTTTTGCTACAGACTCTTTGTCTCTTTATATTACAATCTTTTAATATCATTTACTTCACAGAGGCCAGGAAAATAATTCAGTTTTTCCTCTAGCTTTATTAAATTTTTTTTAAACATATTGGTAGTTTAGAGGTTTTTTACAGTTTCACAACTCATTGGTAATGTCATGTAAATTAGGATTGCTGCCAAATTTGGAAAGCTTTCTATTACATTTCTTCCATTATTAACAGAAAGATTTCTGGGCATTTCAAGGTGCCTTGTGTAATGACTAGTCTTAAAGAATCTTTAAACTGATGACATTCATTAACCAGCTTGTCATCAGTGTCTTCATCACGGTGGCATATTGGGAGTTTTATGTTATCTTTATAATATCAATATTTCATGTAAAACAGCAAGAAATTAAATTTTTTACTATGTTCATATGATTCTCACTTCTTCATTAATTGAATTGCCAAATTATCCAAAAGCCCACTCATTGTTTCTATTCAAATATGTTCTTTTTCAATATCTGGACTTCCATGTTTATTACAGCATTGTTATTGCAGCACACAGCCAAGATACGAAAACAACCTAAGTGTCCACCAATGGATAAAAATGAATAAAGCAAATGTGTTATATTTACACAATGGAATATTATTCAGCCATGAAAGGAAGGAAATCTTGTCATTTGCTGCAACATGGATGAAATTGGAAATCATTGTGTGAAGTGAGAGAAGGCAAACACAGAAATATTACAGGTTTTCACTCATCTGTGGGAGCTTAAAAAGTGATCTCATGGAGGTAGACAGCCAGAAGACAGGAAAGGTATCAGGAGAGATAAGAGAGGTTGGTTAATGGGTACAAAAATATAGTTAGATAGAAGAAAAAAGTTCTAGTGTTCAATAGCACTGTAGCGTAATGTATTGTATATTTCAAAATAGCTCAAGAGAAGGTTAGAAATGTTCCCAGCACAAGGAAATGATAAATGTTTGAGGTTATGAATATCCTAATTACCTAGATCACTACACATGTATGAAAGTAGCAAAATATTACAGGTATCCCACAAATATGTACAATTACTATGCACCAATTTAAAATGAAAACAAAAATAAATTTTTCTTTTTCTTAATAAATTATTGTTTTAATATGCCCTCAAGATTATTTGAGTTGCTTTTTTACCCTTAAGATAATTCCTACCAATTTTAATTGTCATTATCACTTTTGTTTCATATTCCTGTAAGTTTTTACCTAATTTTTCTCTCAGTTTCTAAATAAATATACTACATATTTCATCTTATTCTTCAATACATGTATGTATGAGTTTGACACTAGAACACTTGTTCTAGGCCATTTTTCCTTGAAAGCAATCTGATCCATTGGGAGACATAAATCATGTGACTTTACATACATATTTATTAACTGTATATATGTTTGTTTCCCCATAAACAGGAATTTTGATTTATTCTATTTGGTACAATCCCCATAAAAACATATATGATGCGTTTGTAATTGTACACACTGTATCATCAAGTATGTTTCTGACAACAGAGAATTTCCATTTTGAGCAGACATTGATGGGAACCAAATCCTCTGTTTACTAATTATAAATCTGATGATTGGAAAATCTCTCTGCAGATGAGCTTATTTATCTTTCATTATCTACATATTCCCCATGCTGGGCACCATGGGATACATTCACACCACTGTATAACTTTTGGGCCACAATGGAGGATACTCGGTACAATAGGTAGTCCCTTTTACACTGGAATGGTGAGGAACATTTTATACCCAGAAGTGACTACAAACCACACAAATGTATCCTGGTAAACCCAAATTAAATGTATCTCCAATTCAACTCTCCCATAGACATATCCCCAAAATGCCCATAGCCATGTAAAGCTGTTTGAAACGGGAGGGAGTATGATGGAGAGGAACTTGAATTGGAAGTCTTAAGTTAGCAGTCTGAAATAATTGTGGTTAAAGTATTTTACCTTTGCAAAGTTTATAAAAATATTTGCTCTTTCAAATAGGGCTCTTTCAGGCCCGTTGTCTTAGGAGGGGCCTATACAGATGAAGGACCTTGAGGTTTAAGCTTGATTATGTGCTCAGTAAGTCTCCCTCTGCTCTAGAGAATGAAGCTCTGGTCTCCTCCTGCTTGGAGAGGGTGTTAATGTGCAGGAATCAGGCATTTGTCTGAGGTTCTGTGCAGAGGGGTTGGTGGTGGAGGTGACAGTGTTCTAAGACAGTCTTTAATTTAGCTCCCATTTTCACCATTTGTTGACTGACTTCCACTTCTGGTTCCTCCAGGTTTTGAGCTTCCCACCAGTTCTGCTGTGTGAATTTGTTATTTTTGTCCAGACTTATTTTCTATAAGCGCCATAAATCATGGCTTCATCCCCATGCTCAGTCAGTTATCAGGCCTCCATCTGCTCTCTGACTACTTTAATTCTCACATATGCCCTAGGGGCTTGGCAGGTCATAGGCTTCTGTAATAGAACCTGTGATCCTAGACTCACCAAGCAGAATTGTTGATACTTTTGTCCTTGGAGTCAGCCTTTTTGTTCTATTATATATCATGGATTAGCTTAGTGTACGTTAGCTAGAGGAACAAAATAGTAATATGTATGTAGCCTCCCGAAGATTAAACCCATTCCAATTGCAAAGCAAATTAAAAACAAAAACCCATACTCACTAATGTTACATATTCCTTTCTCTTTGCTGTGATGGGTTTTATGGGTTTCTTATTTCTTCTTATTTTGGAAAGGTGTTGGAAAGAAATTATCTTTACTGGAATCATCTCTTCTGTGAGTTCAGATAATGTTTTTTAAGTCTCCAAAGCCATGTTTTCTCGTTTGCTTGGATTAAAAGAGAATTAATGTTAAATTCTCGTAAGAGTCAGTCTTACCCAGTAGAAACTTCTGCTTAAAACTCCAAGTCCCCATGGGAAATTGGTTGGCTCTCGACTCTTGAGTGGCTTTCATTCAGTGTTCAGACATACCCTCCTATGGCCAGGTCTACGTTACTCTGCAGCCCACATTCTGTGGTGGTTTATTCTCCTACTACATTCGCTTTTCTACAAATTGACTATGGTACACACAGCTGGTCCTGACCACAAAATGGAACCTGAGAGAACTTTAGCTCTCAGAACTGGGTTCCCAAGCCTTAAGGAAAACCAGGAGCTAAGTTTCTGCTAAGCAATTAGTCATGAGTTAGATATGCAGCTTTTGGTAAGCACAATACTGAGGAGAAAGGGGAAGGTCATTTAGAAATTCAGAACCTGTACTGAATGGTCTCTCCCCTCCAAGATTCCTGGCTTTATCACTGAAAACTGTGAAAAGAAGCAGTGTTTATTCTTTGTGTTTACTGAACACTGTTGAGACTCTCGTCACATTTCTTAGCCACTATAAAAAGTGTCAACCTCCAAATGTGCTTCTAAAAATCTGAGGATCCAATCAATTATTTGCCTGCTTGGAATTTGTTTTCATGTTATTACTAGTCTGCAGGGTAAACCAAATAGCACAAACTTTCATCTCATCTGCCCAAGTATCATCACCTTGAATCAACTGCCTATGTAAACTGTATAGTGTTTGCCCTGGTGTATACATTTGATTTCCTAGAAACTGAAAAAACTAGTAGTAAAAATTTTGACTCCATGAATTCCTGCTTATTCAGAAACTGTAAAATTTGCTTTGGTATGAATTTGGGCATAGTCTTACCATCTCTGATGATTTACAGTAATACCATTTTCTGTAGAATTGTTATTTAAATAAAGGTTACTTGTGCTGGGCATAGTAAATAACCCACAACCATAGTCCCAGCTACTTGGGCAGCTGAGGCAGGAGAATCACTTGAGCCCAGGATTTCTAGGCTGTAGTACGCTATGCCAATCGGGTGTCTACATTAAGATCAGCATTAATACGGTGACCTCTCAAGAGCAGGAGACCACTATGTTGCCTAAGAAGGGGTCAACTGGCCCAAGCTGGAAATGGAGTAGGTCAAAGCTTGCAGGCTGATTAGTGGGATTATACCTGTAAAAAAACCACTGTACTCTAGCATAGGCAACATAGCAAGACCCTGTCTCTTACCAAGAAACAATTACTTCTATCACTTTTATTTAAGTTCATAATTATAAAACTGTCTTGATTCATTCATTCAACAAACATTTTTAAAAGCCTCGTATGTGCCAAACATTGAGATGTAATCTCCATAAGCTCAGTGACTTCATTTGTTTCATACACTATTGGATTTCTAGCACCATGAACAGTACCAAGACCAAAGAAGGCCCTCAAGACTTAATTGTTGCTGTTGAATGGGTAATTGAATAGGTCATAACTAATTAGGGGACTTAAAGCATTCGTTTCTTATTGCTACTATAACAAATCACCACAAATTTTTTGCTCAAAACAACACAAACTTATTTCATAGTTCTGGAGGGCAGAAGTCCTAAAATCAAAGTGTTGGCAGGGCTATGGTCCTTCTAGAGGGTCCAGGGGGAAATCCTTGCCTTGCCTTTTTCAGCTTCTACAGGCTGCCGGCATACCCTGCTTGTGGTCCTTCCTCCATCTTCAAGCTCAGTACTCACTCACACTTGTGTGCACTCTCTCTTTCCCCCACCTCCTCTGTTTCTTTGGTCCCATCTCCTTCGACCCTTCTGCTTCCCTCTTATAAAGACTCGATGCGTTTATATTGGGTATGCCAGATAATTCAAGATAAGACCCTTTCACCATATGAGATAATATATTCACAAGTTCTGGAGATTAGCATGTGGACATCTTTGTGGGGGCGTCATTCTGTCTAGCACACAAAGACTATAATGGGCCGTAGAAGAAAGAGGCTTCATCTTAATCTGGAAAGACAATAAAAGGTTTAGAGAGAAGGTTGTTGTTGACCCAAGTCTAGAAGCATAAGTAGATAAGGAAGAAATAGTTTTACAGGCACAGGAAGCAGCATGAACACAAGAAGATGGGAAACAGCAGGCCTTGCCTAATGACCTCAAGAGGTTTGGTGGGATTTAAGTGTAGAACAAAATGGATACTGGGGTATCAGGAGCTGAACAACAAAAAGTGCTGAAGATACCTGTGGAGATCATTTCATGCTAAGGAGTTTGCACTTGGTTCCAAAGGCAAATTGAACCAACGAACAATTTTAAGCAGCTTAAGATGTTTCAATGGTTTCTTATTGCACTTGGGATAAAGTTTAACATCCTTAACATGGTGGCATGTTGGTTTCCTTTGGGCATCTGTTAAAGCTTATGAACCCATTTTCAGAATAATATCTTTAAATACATAAAGTAAAAGGGTAACAAAAGAGACCAATTTTACTGAAGTAAAGAGTTTTACTCATCAGCCTATTGGAGTCTGTGGATCCCAGAATAGAAACCACTCAGGGACCTGGCTTCTGTTCTTACTCTCTCCCTTCTCCCACCTTGAGCTCAGAGCCCCAAGAACAATGGCTCTTTATCTTCTCCATCAAAATGCCATGTTCCTTAGAGAGGCTGAGGCAGGTGGATCACCTGAGGTCGGGAGTTCAAGACCAGCCTGACCAACATCGAGAAACCCCATCTCTACAAAATATACAAAATTAGCCAGGCATGGTGGCACATGCCTGGAATCCCAGCTACTCAAGAGGCTGAGGCAGGAGAATCACTTGAACCTGGGAGGCAGAGGTTGCTGTGAGCCGAGATTGTGCCATTGTACTCTAGCATGGGCAACAAGAGTGAAACTCCATCTCAAAAAAAAAAAAAAGCCATGTTTCTCTTACCTTCATTCCTTGGCACATGTCATTCCCTTTGTTTTTAGTGTTTTTCTTCTCCCCATCCATACCAGGACAACTCCTTCTTGGTTTGAATGCCACTTTATTGGGAAAATTCAATGACCTTCAGACTAAGGTAATTTCTGTATTAGAATATTACTGAATGACAATTTAGTAATTTTTATACAATTAATATTTATATAGTTATATATATAATTATTTACTAATGCCTGTCTCACCATTCAGACAATAATTTCCATGAAGGCAGAGTTCATTATCTATAGTCACAGTTCCAGGCACATAAGTAGACACTCAGTATATTCTTTTAAATAATTTTTTAAATTTTAAAACAGTTTTGGATTTACAGAAATCTTACAAAGATAGAATTGCCATATACGCAACACCCAGTTTCCTAATAATATCTTACATTAGTATGGTCCACTCATCACAATAAATAAGTATTGATACATTACTCTTTAATGCTCATTCTTTATTCACACTTCCTTAGTTTTTACCTCGTGTCAGTTTTCTGTTTTAGGATCCCATCCAGGATACCATCTTATGTTTAGTCATTATGTTTCCTCAGGCACCTCTGGGCTGTGACCACTTCTCAGAGTTTCTTTATATTTGATAACCTTGACAGTCTTGCATACTGGCCATGTATTTTGTTGAATGCCCTCCATTTGGGATTTGTCTGGTATTACTCTCATGATTAGACTAGGGTTATGGGTTTGGGAAAGGAAGACCACAAAAACAAAGTGTTGTTCTCATCACATTATATCAAGGGAACATACTGTCAACATGACTTACCACTGCTCATGTTAACCTTGCCCACCCGGCTGAGGTAGTACTTTTCAGATTTCTCCACTGCAAAGTTATTTTGCCCTTTGCATACTATACTTTTTGGAAGGAAGTCACTATGTATAGCTCACACTTAAGGAGTAGTGAGTTATGCTCTACCTCCTTGAGGGTGAAATATATACCTCAATTATTCGGAGTTTTTTCTGCAAGAAACCTTTGTCTAGTTCCATGTACTTTTTTATTTATTCAATCATTCATTTATGTCACTATGAATGCATGGTTATGTATCTTATATTTTATGTTATAATTCAATACTACTTTTTTTAATCTTATTGCTCAATTTGTTCCAGCTTTGGCCATTGGAAGCTCTTTCAGTGGACACCAGTGTCCCTTTAACATAACCCCATCATTGTGTGTGTGTGTGTGTGTGTGTGTGTGTGTGTGTGTATTTCCCCCAGCACTTCCTTACCTTCTGGCATAAGAATATACTCCAAACTCATCATACATACTTCCTGCCCCAATTCTAGAATTGGCCATTTTCCAAGGAGCCCTGGTTCCTTTTATTGGAGAAACAGATTAAAAACCAAGATCTTGGCACTAAGAGTGCTCATTGCTACTGGGAGTACAGGAGTCATTACTTTTAGGTCCTTTCAGCTGACAGAGCAAGTAACATGTTTGCATATTAACCCATGTATATAGTCACATTCATAAATATTTTAATATGTGACCTTTTGTATCTACATTAAGCTAAATAGAGTCATACCAATGTCTCCAATTCTAATTCATCACTAAACATCGTTCTAGCCTCCTCCCTTTTGCCTATTGTAACTTGCCAGTGCAACATTGAAAAACCTGGCTTCTAACATCTGCAATCACTTCATTGTGCAATTCCATTATACATGTACAGGTGCTCCTCAACTTAGAATGGGATTATGTCCCAATAAATCCATCATAAGTGGAAAATACCATAAGTAGAAAATGCAGTTAATACACCTAACCTACCAAACATCATTGCTTAGCCTAGCCTACTTAAATGTCCTCAGAACACTTACATTAGCCTACAGTTGGACAAAATTATCTAACACAAGGTCTATTTTATAATATAGCATTGACCATTTTATACAATTTATTAAATACTGTACTGAAAGTAAAACACAGAATGAGGGAATGGGTACTTGAAGTACAGTTTCTATTGAACGCATATTGCTTTCACATAAAGTCAAAAAAATCTTAAGTCAAACTGTAAATCAAGGACCATCTGTATAGTGGTTTCAGAATTATTGACCCGTTGGAAAAACTTTATTAACTGGATTACAGCTTTGTGCAGTTCTTTTGCCTTTAGTCCTACAAACTCCATTTATTTCTAAAGTTACTTGAGTCAGCACCTCTTTTTCTTCACGCTCTTCAATGATGTTGTTTCATATGTTTATAATACAGTTAAATTATTTTGTCACATACTACATTTCATCCTGGGACCTCCTCGACCCCTAAATGATTTTTTGCATGTTCATACACTCACATTTACTCACTGTAAAGTTTTAGAGGCTTTGACAAAAGCAAAGCATTATGTGTCCACCATGACAGTATCTTACAGAATGGTTTCACCATCCTAAAGCATACCCTGTGCTTCTCTTATTCACTTCTCCCTTCTTCCCATCCTCTAGATCCCTGACAAACACTATTTGCTATCTCTGTGATCTTACCTTTTCCAGAATGCCACAGAAATGAAATCAGACAATCTGGAAACTTTTCAGAGTGGCTTCTTTCACTTAACCAAATGTGTTTGAAATTCAACCTGTCTTTGCGTGGCTTAAGAGTTCATTCCTGGCCAGGCACGGTGGCTCATGCCTGTTATCCCAACACTTGGGGAGACTGGGGCAGGCAGATCACTTAAGGCCGGGAGTTTGAGAGCAGCCTGGCCAATATGGCAAACCCCATGTCTACTGAAAATACAAAAATTAGCTGGGCATGATGGTGCATGCCTGTAATCCAAGCTACTTGGGAGGTTGAAGCCAGAGAATCGCTTGCACCCGGGAGGTAGAGGTTGCAGTGAGTCAAGATTGTACCACTGCATTCCAGCCTGGGTGACAGGACAAGACCCTGTCTCAAAAAAATAAAAATAAAAAAATTCCTTTTTATTGCTGAATAATACTTTGTTGTGTGAATGTACAGCAGTTTCTCTCTTCACTGTTGAGGGATATCTTGGTTGCTTCCAGTTTTTGGTGATTGTGAATGAAACTATAAACATTTTTGTGCAGGTTTTTATGTTAACATATGTTTTCAAAGCAGTTGGATAAATACTAAGAGCACAGTTGCTGGATCATATGCTAAGACTTATATTAAGCTTAGTATAAGACACTAAACTGTCTCCCAAAGGGACTGTATCAATACATTTTAAAATGAAATATAAAAAGTTATTCAGGTGTCAATATGCAGACGGTAGAAGGGCTTAAATTTAGTTAAGAGACTGCTGCAATGGTTTAGGCCAGAGTTAATGAATTTCTGGAACAAGGAGCAGCTCGGCGGTAGAGGGTCTCCCAGTTTCCAACTCTTAATGACCTTGAAGATAAAGATATGGAATCCATAGGATCTGACCACCAACTTGACGTGAGATTATGATGATGTATTGTGACTCCCAGGCATCCAGTTAAGGTAATTTAGTAAGGGGAAATAGAGAAAAGGGAACTTTGGAAGGAGTGAAGGTTTTTGAAACATTTTGATCACATGAATCTTAGGTGTCCTGTCAGATTTCTCCAAGTGTGGAACTTGGCAGGGGAAATATCATTAAGCAATTGTATCACGAGTCCTGAGCTCAGAAAGCAAACCTGCTTATCAGGTTAGAAAGAAATAAAATTACTCACAGTTGTAAAAAGGCCTGTAGTAAATTCTAACATACTAAACTGTCAATTTTAGTTTAAGAAACACAGTTTTCATTAAATTTAAATCTTTGCCATGGATGTATTTGTCTAAGTGACAGTGGCTTCACAATGAAGATAGATATCAGCTTCTCCAACCTTGTAGGCCTGGTTGCTAAATTATTTTACCTGCCAGCCTGTATAATTCAACCTCCATTCACCAATTATATTCTGAATATTTCCTAAGATTACCAATATTGTTGTATTTCAGAACCGAGAGAGAGAGAGAGAGAGCTTGAAGACCATCTAATTCAGGCATTTATTCTTGAGGATGAGCTTAATCGCATATGTAGTTGAACCTAATCAACTCAGTGACTATCATCTCACTATATGTCTGTGCTTCTTATAAAATCAACTTAGGCCCTTTTGAAGAAAAAGCAACATTTAATTGTTATTCACAAGGATATGTTGTTCCAAAACCTGGGATGAAGGTAATGTTGCATTTCTTTACTTTTCTAAATCTAATCAAATCTAACTCCAATTCTCTGCCTACCAAAATTGGCAAGAGATCCAGTTCCAGCATCAGTACTTTTTTGGGACTTCCTCCCACTCTCTTAGGCACATGAGGTCCTAGAAAATATAGGAGCAGGCCTGGACCTCAGGTTTTGGAGGTTGATGCAGCCGTTGTGCTTTGCAGAGGTCACTGAGGGTTGGAAAAAGATGGCTGCTCTGTGATGACTTCAGTCCCTTATGGCAACCTCAGTCATTAGAGACTCTCACCAAGGCAGAGCAGTTGGTATCACAGGTCTCACAGGCTCCTACCCCTTCCACATCTTGCTGCCTTAGACAATGACCTTCCAGAAGACTCTTTGCTACCCTCCCTTTGTCCTTATTCCATTCCTGGGGGGTGGGGGGTGCCATTCCACTGGGGCTAAATAACTCCCTTCCTTACTCTGAAAGCACAAAACTTCCATTTCATCTGGCGTTCCAGACGATTCATCTTAATTATCTCTACAGCAGGAGTGGTAATTTCTATTGAGCAAACAGGACAACAAATGAGTAAAGCTAGCTAGGATTAAAACAGACACGTTAGGAACTACATATTCTGTCTACCCTGGGCAGCACTACCCCAACAAATACCAAGTCTTTGGATGAACAAGAAGCCAAGAATACACAGTTTAAGGGAATTTCTTCTTTCAAAATATTAACTAACTCAAAATATTTCAAAATGTTGTTCAAACCAAACAAAAAATGCAATTACCCCCAACTGGAGTGAAGGGAAATTCACTATACTTCAGGAGTAAAGGCTGAATGGGCTGCAGACTCATTAAAAAACAACAACAACCACCAACAACATATGCTCTGATGGGACACAGAGCATGTTGTTTGTTCTTGTTTTTTAATGAGTCTACAGCAGGAGAATTCATTTGAAAGTCAGTCAACTTTGTTACGTAATACCTTACAATGTTTCGCATGTATGACCTACAATCGAATGATAAATGTCTGTGTTAAAACATGAGACCATTTTGAATGAGGGCTGCATCCTTTGGTTTCTCTTCTACTGATTTTTCCCAGTGTTCTGCGCAATGAATATTCAATAACTACCACAATTATTGATGGATTAATAGAGAGAAGGAAGTAGACGATCTAGTTACTGTTTCCTGGTAATATAGCAAGTCAATTTAATAATGTATCTCTGTTTGAAGCAATGTACAGATGCTCCTTGACTTACGATGGGGTTATGTCCTGATAAACCCATTATAAATGTAAAGTATCATAAGTCAAAAATACATTTAATACACCTAACCTACTGAACATCACAGCTTAGCTTAGCCTACCTTAAACGTACCCGGAACACTTACATTAGCCTACAGCTGGGCAAAGTCATCTGGCAGCACGGTCCACTGTAGGGGTATTGGTTGTTTACTCTCATGATATCATGGCTGGATGGGAGCTGTGGCGCACTGCCCCTGCCCCCAGCATCACAAGATTGTATTGTACTGCATATTGCTAGCTCAGGAAAAGATCAAAATTCAAAATTTGAAGTATGGTTTCTACTAGATGAGTATCACTTAGCACCATTGTAAAGCTAAAATCTCTTGAGTCAAAACTTCATAAGTTGGAGACTAATGGTAACCCTTTGATAACAGTGTGTGTGGGAATATGTGTGTGAAAAAGAAAAAAAATGTCATGACTATTGAATCACTTTATGAAAATCATCTGAAGGCAAAGGCATAAATCTAGCCACAGGACTTATATAGCAGAAAGGTTCCCACAAAATAAAAGTGCCTATGTTATTAAAGTACGAAGTATAGGCTTTAAGTTATTGAAATGAATTAGTATCTCTGTGGCTTGAATTTTCAGAAAGTAAAAACTCATTTAAATTTATCATGATCATATATTCACAGCAAATCACTACGTATGTTTGTCTCCTTGAAAGGCAAAGAGTACCATGCTTAGTATTCAATGCACTATGATTCTGAACAATGGCAAACACTGAGGACCCCCATGTACCACCATGTTCCACATCAGAGGCCTCCTTAACTCAATGCATCATGCATTGAGTTAACGCATCTCATCGTATAATGAACTCTGTCAAAATATTGCCTTACTTCACCTCTGTGGCATTCTCTTCTCCAAAACCCAGCATCTCACTCTAATCATGAGGAAAATATCAAACTCAAATTAAAGGGCATCCTGCAAAATACATAACCAGTATCTTTCAAACTGTCAAGGTCATGAAAAACAAGAGATAGTGGAGAAACTGCCACAGCTCAGAGGAGATTAAGAACATGTAACAATTAAATGCAATGTGATATCCTAGACGGGATCCTGGAACAGGGAGAGGACATACATTAGTGAGAAAATTTGTGAAATCCAAATAAAATCTGTAGTTTAGTTAATAGAAATGTATCACTGTTTTGGCAAATGTGTCTTGCTTGTGTGGGACAGTCACAGTAAAGGAAAACAGGAAAGGGTATCTGAAAACTCTCTGTAATGTCTTTGCAGCTTTTTGTAAATGTATAATTATTCCAAAATTAAAAGCTTATTTTTAAAAAATTGTTTTAATGCCCTAAAGTTAGTTTCCAGGGTACCCTGTCTAACTTGATTTCTTCAGTCAAGCAGTTAGTAATAGGCTCTGGACATTAAAGTCTCAGGTGAACACTTTCGTTTTTCATTACTTTGGCTTCTAGAGAGCCTTTCCTAAGTCAATATATTGGTCAGGAAGGAATCTTTTGGGTACAAGTGACAGACATTTTAACTCAAAATAGCAAACAAAAATGAGAATTTCTTGGTTCATGTAATGGAAAATCCAAGGTAGCGCTGGCTCCAGAAAAAAAGGATGTCACCTGTTCTTCCTAGTCTGGGTCTTGCCTTCTGCTCTGTCGGCCTCATCCTCTAGCCCTTTATCAAGACCTCTGCAACTCCAGGCTTATATCCTCTGGGTTCAAGTTCACCAGAAAAGAGAGTATGCTTCTCTTATATAGTTGCATCTACATTAAAGAAATGAAGACTATTATAAATGATAAAAATAAGAGTATATATAAAAGATAATTTTGTTAATTCTAATATCTGTAAAAGGAAATTAAGATGGAGCCTGAAAAAGTTTTTCTGTAAATGGCCAGATAATATTTGAGCTTTTTGAGTCATATAATGTCTCCATTATATATTCTTCCTTGTTCTTGTTGTTGTTTATACAACCATTTACAAATATAAAAGCCATTCTTAGCTCACAGGCTGTATAAAAACAGGTCATGGTCGGGATTTAGCTTGCACGTCATACTTTTCTGCCCCTGATCTAAAGCAGAATACTAACATGGTAGGGTTATATGCAGAAGTAAAATGTGTAAAAACAATAACATGGGAGGAGGAAATAAATGAGAGTGGGAAAGCATATACAATGTCTGAAGGTTCTTACACTATAGGAGAAGTTGTATACTAATGTCTGGAAGTAGACTGTGGTAACTTAAAGATGCTTATTGTAAACCCTAAAGCAATCACTAGAAAAATTAAAAAGTGGAGATAAAATGAAATTATTAAAATCTTAAAATATTTTTTAAAAGACAATAAAGGAAAAATAAATGAGATGAGACAAATAACTGGAAAGATGGTAAACTTAAATCCAACCATATCGATAATTAGGTTAAATATAAACAATCTAAATACCCCCATTGGAAGGTAGAGATTGTCAGACTGAATTAAAAACAATACACAACTATAATGCTATCTATAAGAAATCCACTTTAAATATATAAAGACATACGTAGGTTAAAAGGATGAAAAAAATATATACCGTGCAAACCTAGTTTTAAAAAAACTGAAGTGGTTATGTTAATTAATATCAGATAAATTAGATTTTACAACAAGTAATACTACCAAAAGTAAAAAGGGATATTATATTATGATAAAGGGTCTATTACTAAAAAGCCATAAAAATACAAAAATGTTTATGTATCTATCAACAAAAAGTCAAAATATGTGAAGCAGTAACAGGATTGAAAGACGAAATAAACACATTCACAATAATAGCTGGAGATTTTAACATCCCTGTCTCAGCAAGCATTAGAACAAGGAGACAGGAAAATCAGCAAAGATATAAAAGAAAACAGTATCAATCAACTTGACATCACTGACATATATAAGACCCTTCACCTAATAATGGCAGAATACACACTCATTTCAAGTGCGCATGAAACATTCACCAAGAGAGAGCATAGTCTAGGCCATAAAGTCTCAAAAAATGTTTGAATTAAAATAATATAAATTATGTTCTATGACCACAACAGAGTTTAACAGAAATCAAAAGCAGAAAGCTATCTGGAAAACCCTAAGTACTTGAAAATTAACGCACTTCTACGTTAACTCATGAGTCAAAGAAGAGGACACAAAGCAAATTAGAAAATATTTTAGTTTAATACAAATGAACCCAAAACATATAAACATTTGCGGGAGACTAATATAACAAAACTTTTGCTTTGCTACTATGAACCAAGCACTCTTTTAGATACTGGCAACATACTAGTGAAAAAACAAAGATCTTTACCCTTGAGGTGTTTATATTCGAGTGGGGCTGGAGTGGGAAGGTACACCATAAACAATAAACAAATAAATAATCTAGAACGTTAGTATATGATGCATGTTTCCAGCAAGAAAAAGTGGAGCAGAGGAAGGGAAATGGAGAGAGCTGGCAGAAAGAAAGTTTGCAGTTCAATTTGGATGGTCACAGTAGGCCTCATTTTGAAGCGGACTTTTGAGCAAAGACTTGAAGGAGTTGAAGAAGTAAGTCAAATAATTATGAGAAGGAAGAACATTCTGAGAGTGAGAACAGTGGATCAAAGTTTCTAGACTGAAAGTATGCCAACCATGTTCTAGAACAGCAAACAAATAAATGTGGCTGGAACGGAGAGAGGAAGATAAAAGTTCAGAGGTATATCAGGTTATCTCCTCATGTATCATCTTATAGATGATTGGAAGAATTTCAGCTTTCACTCTCAGGGTACAGGATCCATCACAGGGTTTTGAGCAGAGGAGTGATATGCTGTGTTCTGGAATAAACTATAGGTAGTAAGGGTAAAGAAGGGAGACCAATAAGAAATCTCCACCAATAATGCAGGTGGTTATTGCGATAAATTAAGAGAAGAAATGTCAGCAGCTTGGGCCAAGGTGGTAGGAGTAGAGGCATTGAGAATTGGTTAGATTCTAGATATATTTACAAGAAAGAGCCTTAAAAAGTTCCTGATGTATTATATGAGATGTTGAAAGAAAATAAGAGTCAAGGATGATTCAAGATGTTTAGTCTGAGCAATTGAAAGATGGAGTTGTCATTGATTAAATGGTGAAGGCTGTGAGTAGGACAGATTTGGAAGTAAAATTTTGGGTTTAGTTTTGAACATAAAGATGTGGAAGAGGCAGCTGAATATAGGAGTCTGCTGTTCAGAAAAGTGAGATCTAAACTGGAGATGTAAGTTTGGGAGTATCAGCATATAGACCGTATTTCCATCAAGGTCCTGGCAGGAAATAAAGGGTATATTCAAACTGAGTAATTGAGAAGAGAAATATTTTCAAAGGTGTGGGTAGGACTTAAGGAAATCAACAAGGAATGGTAGTCTAGAGCTATTAACATCCCTAGTATAAAAAGGCAAGGGAAGGAACACTCATCAGATCTGAAGAGGGTGGCTGTATAAGGAGGGTGACCTGACAAGAAATGTAACCTTCAATAGAGGAATACAGCCAATCTGTTGCAATTGACAGAGAATAAACACTCCAAACTGTCTTTCCTTCTACCCTCCTGTCACATCCCAGGGCCCTCATGGGCCAAACCCAGATGAAAATTAAAGGCCAAGGAAATGTGTTGCTATGCCTTCCCAGAGAGCAGGGTGGAAAATGGTGGACAGCAAATTTAGAGAAGCCCATAGAAAGTATGAAGCATAAAGATTACGTAAAGCCATGAGTCTGGATGAGATCAGCAATGCATGGATAGAAAAGCAAGAAGACTCAACATTGAGCCCTGGGGCCTTCCAACATGAAGATGAGCTGGGGAAGAGTGGTAACCAGGGAAGTAGGAGGAAACCTGAAAGTGTGGTTCTGGGAAAACAGTGATTCAAGGAGGAGGAAGTAATTTTGTCAGAAGCTTCTAGTGGATGAGGTACTGAAAATTGGCCAGTGAATTTAGTAGCATGGAGGTTACTGATTAATTGAACAAGAGTCACTTGGGCAGGGTAGCAGGGCAAACCTCTGGCTGGAGTTATTTAAGAAAACAATGTAGTGGCTGAGTAAGGATGCTCATGCCTGTAATCCCAGCAGTTTGGGAATCCGAGGCCAGAGAATGAATAATACTAATTTTTTAAAAAATTTTAGCTGGGTCTGGTGGTGCACACCTGTTTTCCCAGCTATTCAGCAGGCTGAGGAGGGAGGATTACTTAAGCCCAAGAGTTCGAGGTGGAGTGAGCCATAATTGCACCACTGCACTCCAGCTTGGGTGACAGAGTGAGACCCCATTTCTTTAAAAAAAAAAAAAAAAAAAAAAAATGATCTTCTGACTGAAAAATGTATGCAAAAAAAGGTTTGAATGTAGGAGCACAATGTAGAAAGCTAAAATAGGTTCTGCTCAGTGAAGAACCAGTTCTGATAAATTTGCAATGAGAGGCAGATTTAGTAGAGAAATGTTGACTCTTAAAAATTGTTACAGCCTGGGTGACAGAGTGAGACCCTGTCTCTTTAAAAAAGAATGCAAGGAAAGAAATTGAGCTAAGTGCTATTTCAAGATTTTTTTCTATAAAAAGGAACAAAAAATGGGATGGTGGCCTGTATGGGCAGTATAGTCAGGAGGAGGCTTTGTTTTTTGATGTAGTTCTGTTTTGTCTTTTTAAAGGGAAGAGCTTACACAATGTTAGCCTTCTGATGGGCATGATCTAATAGACAGCTAAATCATTGCTGATGTAGGAGAGAGGGGGAAGAAATGCACACCAATGTCCTCCCGTGAGGGAAATAGATATGGCACAAAACCACACACTAAGGAAGATACTAGTACAGAACTCACAGGCCTACTCTGAGGCCTAAAAGAAATAATGCAGGAAAAAGCATTTGTTTCTAGGCTGCAGAAAGTACTCAGCAAATGCTAGCCATTACAACAACTACTACTACTACTATTATTTTACTAACTTTTCTTGGCCCCCTTTTTTCTCATACTATAGTATACTATGCTATAGTAAAAGCTGGCATACATTTCAAATGAGCTGGCATACAGCTCTAATAAGCTTTCAGATGAGATTACTCAAGAAGCTGCACGTGATATCTAAAGAGGACCTAATCTCCAAGTCCAGATCACATGAGGTCACCTTGTAATATTTAAGATGAAGCCAAAACACAACCTAAATACATACAATCATAAGTGAAATTTAATGGTGTGCATCAGGGGGAATTATAATGCCACTGGACCTATTACTAGAGGAGGAAAATGGTTAACAGAGAATTCTCATAACACCTGAGTTTCTAAGACTCTCTAAAAGCAATTGAGTCTGCTCACTCCAATTGTAGACTCAGTTGCTATGTAAACTGTGCTTCATAAGGCATTTAAAGACTTAGAGCAAGTGGCTTGAGGTTTAATCTTTTAATTCCATTGCGCCATACGTTCCTTGTAGGTTCAGTGAACAAGGAATTCAGATATAATATTAGAAACCCATTTTCAGGAAAGGGCTTAGGGATGGAAAAAATGTGCTGAATTTTTAGCGCACAAAAGAGACTCCAGACTAATCTCTAGATTTACTTGGTCTAAGGGTAATTCTCGTGCAGGGATCCTGCTGCAGAGATACATGCTTACCCAGTAAATTGTCTAGGGTGCACCTCCCTATCAGTCACTGTCCTCCCTGAACAGCACCACCAAAGGCTGTCTTTATTAAAGGGCTTGTGTTGATGGAATCTGTTTACAGACATGCCAATTTGGATCATTTCCTCCCTGATAAAAGGCTCAATTCACTGTGAAACAGTATGTGCCACTTATGCACTTTAGAACAGTAGAAATAGTCAGATGGCCACATTATAAAACACAGGGTGCATGTTGGAACCACTTGTCACCTAGCCAAGTAGAATGAAGGCCACTGGCTCTCTGGAGTGGCCCTGCCACCTCAGACACACATACAGGGCCCTGGCTGTGATGCTGCTTCATGCCTGGTGAAAAGCACACACATACACACACACACACACACACACACACACACAGTTTAAGTAAATCTTTGATGAGATATTGAAGACGAATGGCATGAGGACTAATTAAAGTCATAGATCCCATGAGAGCAAATAGGCATGTTTGGAT
Source organism: Theropithecus gelada (assembly GCF_003255815.1). Lineage (NCBI taxonomy): Eukaryota > Metazoa > Chordata > Mammalia > Primates > Cercopithecidae > Theropithecus > Theropithecus gelada. The sequence continues at coordinate 37,183,314 of NC_037680.1, forward strand.
GGCATTTAGGAAACATCTCCCATATTGAATATATGTACATTAGTGGCCCTGTAAAAGATAGAGAAATTCAGTGTCAGGAAAAACAAATCACCGTTCATCCAGGCTGAATAACCAGAGCTCGTTTACATATATCAGATTTTATTTTATTTTTTACGAGTCACTTAAGGGCCAGGCACATTTTATATTCGCGCTTTGAGGAAATGCTGAACATGCTCTTCTTCCTCTTTCCCTCCTCCCCTCAAGAACTTGATGAGTGGATAAACATTTGGGATACTCCTTGACACTTTTCTAAAATCGCTTATCAGAATTCTCTTCAGTTTTCAATTGTTGTTTCCTTTAACTGTCTCACGGCCCTTAGGCCAGGATTTCAGAAGCTGGGAGCCATGAGCAAAGTGGTTGGGACGGGGAGGCTGTATTGAGATTTTGGCCTATACACAGTGTCCCAAATTTCTAGTTTGGACAAAGAAGATAATTCTATGTACCTACATTTTTCTATCCGTAAAACCCAGACAATGATCATCCCCTCAAAGGAGTATTGCAAGGATTAATAAAACCTTCAAAATTCTCTTGGCATTTCTAGACAATAAATTTCACTATTATTTTACATTATCATAAATATTGTTTAATTTTGACAATGTCACTGTGAAGGACTTTTCTTCTTTACCATCTAGTTCTAGGTATAATAGGGTTTTTGTTTTTTCTTTTTTTAAAAGGAAAACATCTGAAATTTCAGTCAGAGAGAAAAGCATAAGGAAAACATTTTTGGTGTAGTAAAGCAATTTTACTATGAATGTCATCAGGATATAAAGGAGAAAGACAAATTGTGGCATGTTTCATCACATCAAGATAATTAAGCCAATTTTCACTGATGCTTATGAAAGTGTGACACTGAAGCAAGAAAACTCTTAAAGTTTTCTATTGGAACCTTTATTATATGTATTCCATTATGACAAGAAGTTGGATTTTTCTTCTTTTTTCCACACTGATGTTCAGGCCTACAAAATTTTAGTGAGTGAGCACGCTAGGGTTGCCAGGGTTAGCAAATAAAAATACAGGATGCCCAATTAAATTTGAATTTCAGGTAAATAATAAACAATTTTAGTATAAATATGTCCCATGTAATATTTGGGACATAAACTGAAAAATCATTCTCATTTATGTGCATTTCAAACCTAACTAGGCATCTTGTATTTCATCTGCCAACCTAAGCATGCTGGTGTTTTCTAATAGATTCGTGGAAGAGATGGGTTAGATGGGTTTGTCAGACCTACAGGGACTGGGGCTGGATGCCCCCTGAGAAACACAATTCACAGCACCTAAGGGTTGTAGTTACCCCTGGTGAAGCCTGACCTCACATCAATACATAAAATATTAGAGTCAGTCGGGAAGGGGGTGGTGGTGGCTGGAAGGAAGCGCAGGCCCACTGGAGTTTCTGCCCTCGCTCTGCACTCACACTCAATGAGGAACCTCGCACAGCATTCCAGGGGCCTGTGTGGGGTTGATGCTGGGGTCCAGGGAGCAGCAGCCCAGGGACTCACCTGGAAATTCTGGCTCCGGCCAGCAAATCAAACCAGACCTCACCTGCCAGAGGGATTCTCACAGACATGGAAAGCTTAGCTCTTGCAGCTAGATGGAGCTAGGGCAGGCCAAGCAGGATGATGTTCAAATGTTCTCATATTTTAACCTTCATTGAGGCATTATGATTATCCCGATAATTATGTTTCATATTTCTGCAGTATAAAACCAAGATTAAAAGCACTGGCTTTCAAGTCAAACTGACCTCGGTTTGAATCCTGGTTTCCCCTTCTAGTTATAAAACTGAGCAAGTTGTATGAACTTCGAATACAAGTTTCTCATCTGTAAATAAACGTAATACTACTATTTCACAGAGATGCTGAGAGGATTAAACAAAATCATTTCTAAAATTCTTCATACAGTTGTCTGCCATAAAATAAGGTCTCAGTAAATAGTGCCTACGTGCTATTCTAAGCTTCTATAAGGGTCAAATTCCTAATCTGAACTGAATATTACACAAGAAGCCCTGTTATTGTTGTGGACTTAATGGTATTCATTGACAACCTTTGATGAAAAGTCCATAGCAAGTGTTAGATTGGCCTTTAATCATTACTGTCCTATTAGGCCAAAGAAGCCATTAGAGTGTGATGATTAAACTTCCTGTTACATAAGCTATAACCTCATCATTATTGACAAGAGAAACTTTTCTCATTAACTGAATGCATAAGCTCTGAATGTAGAAAACCCTTCAGCTCAAAACAGGTATTTTCATTGATCAAACTGAGTTATTTCATTGATTCCTCAATAATATATTTCCATATGTGAATGCTTCCTGCCCATGTTATTACTGTCACTTTCTCCACATTTATTGGGTTTTGAGTGTCAGCACATGTAGAACAATGGTTCTCACCCAGCCTATATATGAACATCATGTGAGGGACTTTGTAAAAAAAATACCTACAAAGGGCTCCACCCCAGACCAATTGAATTAGAATCTTGAGGTAAGGCAAGAACATCAGTATAATTGTAACAAGAGGCCACTTTAAAAATGTTAAGTGGAGGAGAGAAAATGGGCTTTGAGCCACATCAAGGTGGGTTTCAACCCAGATCTCTGTATTCACTAGCTGTGTTACATTATACAATTTACTAATTTATCACAGTATCGGTTCCCTTTATTAGAAAAATTGACATACCTATTCTCTTAAGGATCCATAGAAGTACTACATAAATGGAAGTTACTCTTCTACAGAATGTGTAAAAGAAGATGGTCTTGTGTAGACATTCCTAGCCAACCAGAGCATTTCTTTTTTTTCATGCAAAAAGACTACCAAATCATAGCATGATGGTTTCCATCTTTTTCAGTATTTGTATTGACTGTTCATTTATTTTATTTTATTTTTATTATTTACTCATTTATTTTTGAGGCAGGATCTTGCTCTGTTGCCCAGGCTGGAGTACAGTGGCATGATTATGGCTCACTGCAGCCTCGACCTCCTGGACTCAAGCAATCCTCCCGCCTTAGCCTCCTGAGTAGCTGGGACTACAGGGGCACATCACTACACCTTGTTAATTTTCAATTTTTTTGTAGAGACAAGGGTCTCTCTATGTTGACCAAACTGGTCTTGAACTCCTGGCCTGAAGTGATCCTCCTGCAATGGCCTCCCAAAGTACTGGGACTGTAAGCGTGAGCCACTATGCCTGACCATTTTGTTGCATGCTTGGAATATGGTTCTTACTGTAAAAAATATACATATAATTCTATTTATATATTTTTATATATTTCATATAAAAATATATAGTATGTATATATTATATATATTTATATATAACATTTATATATTATATATGTATTTATATATTATATATTTATATATGTATTTTATATTATATATTATATGTATTTATATATAATATATATCAATTGTTGGTTTTTTAAGAAAAGTTTTTGACTTTGTCTCTATCTTAATCACTTTTGTTGCTCTTGTTGCTATGTTTGTTATCTTGGCACTTTCCAGAACCATTTCCGAAACTTGGACCTAAAGAGCTGGAAATTTCGGTAACAAAATTTTAATAAAAGAAACTTAAATTGGTTTTACCACATTACCGTTACTGTTTCCTTACGCTTACTGCCTTTGATTTTTATAAGCAGAAGAATTTATCCTGCTATGCCATGCTTACTGAAGAGCTTTCACTTTCTTTTCTTAATCCCAAATTTCCAAAATGAGGAGATTGAGTCTCATATTTACGCTTTTATCTGGTGGTAATCTCCCACACCTGCATAACGGTCACTATTATTACCAGTTCAGCTTGTGCATTTTATACACACATAAATGGTCCTATGGCAATATGGAGTTTTGTTTTGTGGTGTATGCTTGATTTTTTTTTAACAGAAATGTTAGATTGTATGAGTTTTCTTCACTCAAAAACATGTTGTGATTTTCCCTGGTAATATCCCTTGCTTTGATGTCTACATTATCTGATATTAATACAGGTAAGCTAGCTCTTTCTTCTGATTAGGATTACAATGATATAAGTTGCTCCATCATTTTTATTTTAGTCTATGCCTTTGTTTTCAAAGTATATTTATTGTAGACAGCATAGAGTTGGATCTTCCTTTAATATATAATCTGACAATCTCTGCATTTAATTGGAATATTTAGACCATTTATAGTTAATGTCACTATGGATGTGATTGGATTTAAATCTATAAACTTGTCAGTTATTTGTCTTATCTGTTCTTTGTTCATTTTTCTCTTTTTCTGCCTTCTTTTGGATAAAGATTTTTATGATTCCATTTTATTTACATTACTGACTTACAAACTATACCTCTCTTAATTTTTCTGGTAGGTATTGTGCCGTTTACAATATACATTTTTATTAATAGTTTATCACAGTTTACCTTTAAATAATTTTATACAATTTCTAGTATAGTATTAGAAACTTACAACAGTGTACATTCTTTTCCTCCTTTCCATCTTTCGTACTATTTTGGTTATATATTTTATACAGGTTATAACCACATAATACATTGTTACAAATTTTGCTTTAGAAAAGATGTTAGCAAATTATGTGAGCCAGTCACCTGTTTCTATAAATACATTTTATTGGTTTACAGCTCATCCACTTGTTTACAAACTGTCTTTGTTTTCACACTACAGCAGCAAAGAAGAGTAGTTACAACAGAGACTATATAGCCCTCAAGTATATTTGGGAGGCCGAGACGGGCGGATCACGAGGTCAGGAGATCGAGACCATCCTGGCTAACACGGTGAAACCCCATCTCTATTAAATACAAAAAAAAAAACTAGCCGGGCGAGGTGGCGGGCGCCTGTAGTCCCAGCTACTTGGGAGGCTGAGGCCGGAGAATGGCGTGAACCCGGGAGGCGGAGCTTGCAGTGAGCTGAGATCCGGCCACTGCACTCCAGCCTGGGTGACAGAGCGAGACTCCGTCTCAAAAAAAATAAATAAATAAATAAATAAATAAATAAATAAATAAATAAATAAAATATTTATTATTTTGTCCTTTAAGAAAAATGCTGTTATGGTTTAGACAATTATCTTCTAAGTTGATAAAAATTAAGCAATGTCTTATTTTCACTGTTATTTTTACCCTGTCTTTTTTTTAACCCCATATTTCTTTATGTAGATCCAAATCCAAAACTTTTTTTGAGACTGGGTCTTGCTTTTTCGCCTAGCCTGGAGTGCAGTGGCGTAATCATAGCTCACTGCAGCCTTGATCTTCTAGACTCAAGTGATCCTCTCATCTGAGCCTCCTGAGTAGCTGGAACCTCAGGCATGTGCCACCACACCCAGCTCATTTTTAAACTTTTTTGTAGAAATGGGATCTCCCTATGTTGCTCAGGCTGGTCTTGAACTCCTGGGCTCAAGCGATCCTCCTACTTTGGCCTCCCAAAGTGCTGGGATTATAGGCGTGAGCCACCATGCCCAACTCCCCGAGTTTTTTTACTCTTCACTTCTTTATGCAGATCCAGCTTTCCAACTAGTAAAATTTTCATTCTATCTAAATAAACTCCTATGATATTTCTTGCTTCTGGCAGTGGCTTTCTTTCACTTTTGTCTATCTGAAAAAAAAATTCTTATCTTACCTTCATTTTTGAAAGATATTTTTGCTAGCTATAGAACTTTGGGTTTGCAATTTTTCTTCAACACTTTATAGATGTTCCTCAGTGTCTTCTGGCTTGCAGAGTTACTGACAAAATGTCTGACGTAATTCTTTGTTCCTCTGTATGTAATTTCTCCTTTTCTTTCTGGTTGCCCTAAAGATCTTTTTATTTATCTTCGGTTTTCAGCAGTTTGACTATGATGTGTCTAGAGGGGTGTGGGTGGGTGTGTATCTGTGTGTGTGTGTGTGCGTGTGTGTGTTTAATTTATCCTGCCATGGGTTCCTGGATCTGTGATTTGTTGTCTTATTATTATTTCGGAAAGTTCTTAATTATTATCTCTTCAAATGCATCTGTTGATCTATTCTATCTTTCTTCTTCTAGAATTCAAATTACATATATGTTAGACTATTTGGTATTATCCTTAAGCTCTGAAATGCTTTCATCTGTATTTTTTCACTCTTTTATCTCTTCATATTTCATTTTTGATAATTTCTATTGACCTACCTTTAAGTTCAATAATACTTTCCTCAGCTGTGTTCAATCTATTTTTAAGCTAATTAAAGGAATTCTGCATCTCTGATATGCTTTTTATTTCTAGCATTTTCATTTAACATTTTATATAGTCTAATCTCTCTGCTGAAATTCTTCATCTGAATATGTATATTGTCTGCCTTTTTCAATAGCTCTCTTAATGTTAATTATAGTTATTTTAAGGTTCCTGTCTAATAAATAGGACAACATCCGGGCTCTCTCTGAATATGGTTCTGTTATTCACTTTACCTGTTGACAATGAGTCTTTTTTTTGTTATTGTTGTTGCTGTTTTATGGGTCTTGTAATTGTTGATTGAATGCTGGATGTTGTTTGTAAAGGACAATAGAGATGAAACTAAATAGTATTTATTTCTAAAAGTGTCCACTTTTCATCCTGTCAGACTTTTAATGTGAGAATTGAATCAATCAAGTGACTACTTGAGTTCGTTTGGGTCTTACTGTGACAATTGTTATTCTCAGTTTACCATAGGCTTCAAATAACTTCTGCAATGGGCCACCCATATCTTGTGCTTAGTGTGGGGCCTTGGGTGCTAGAAGGTTTTTCTCAGTGTTTTTGCTCCACCCTTAGCTTTCAACAGTCTTTGCATGCCTGCACCACAGAATAGGGTCCCTTTCCACATTCTTGCCTCTCCCCCATAGACTGTTGCTGCTCATTAGTCAATATGAGGCTTACCATGTGGTCAATAGGGTAAATTTCAGCTTCTGTTCGTCAGTCTCTGAATTAAGGCCAGGCAGCCAGGGATTGAGGGGTTAAGCCTTCTCCATGTTTCTACCACTCCCCCACCACACCCTTTGGCTGCCAAATCCTGCCTTGTATCTGTAGTGTATCTTGGGAAGCTGAGAGTTTCCTGCCCCTTCCCAAGCAGTAGAAGATTTCTGCTTTGTTTTATTCAGAATTTTGGATTTTTAAAGGGGTTTGTTGGTTTGTTTCTTCACTCTGTCAGAAGCAAGAAACTCTTTCTTCTACCTTTTCTCCACAGCAATGGTTCTTTGCCTGGCTACTGAAGTTGAAAAGAAGAGTATCCTACCCTACCCCTAGAAGCAGATGGGTTTTATTTCTGTCTGTCCTGCAGAGGCCTTGGAGGTGAGAGATTTGGCTGCCTAGCCCCGGTGACTTAAGGCTTTTGCTTCACATGAAAGGATACAGAGAAATGTGCAGTCCTTGATGAGTCTTTCCCAGTGGCAGTCACGCATATCCTGTAAACCTGTGTCCCTGAAGAGGCTGTCTCCAGGCTCCTTCCTTACTCCTAGGTTTTCTCACAAGCTCCTGGAGAAGAGAAACTACGAGCTCTTCTTGTGTCTGGGCTTTCAGGTACTTTAAATTGATATGCTGGCCCACATTCAGCTTTAGGAATTCCTAAAGTTTTTAGCCAATTTCTACCTCTGTGTCAGTTACCGCTTCCTCCTATGCTTTACCAAAGATGAAATGATGCTTGTGCCCTACCTCCAAGATCTCAGCCCTTTGACAGCTTTCAGAAAAGTTATGATTTTGTAAATTATTTTACTTTTTTAGGCTTTTTAAATATTTGGATGGAAGTAAAATTCTCTTGTGACTACTTTTTACATTGTAAGTAGAAACAACACCTTTGTCTTTGTGATTTTACTTTGATGGGATATTCATATATACCTTATTCTTTTCAACTGTGGCATTGAATTCCAGAGTGAAATGTATCATGGCCCAGAAGAATTTACCCCAGTGGTTTAAATAAAGGGACTAAGGAAAGGCTATTCACAGAGGTGTGGGCAGGCTTAAGAGAACTAGCAACTTCCTGGAAAATTCTCAGATTTGTGTATACTCAATCTCTAGATGTAGACAAAAGTTGGGACATCATCAGCTTAAAGCAAGTGGGTCTGCCATTGATTATATTTCTTTATTTCAAGGCAGGTCTATTAGGGTTCTCCAGAGAAACAGAACCAAGAGGACATGTGTGATGTGTGTTCTCTATAATCTCTTTTTTTTGTTTGTTTGAGTTTGTTTACTTAGGATAATGGCCTCCAGCTTCATCCATGTTGCTACAAGTGACATGATTTTGCTGTTTTTTTGTGGCTGCATAGTGGTCCATAGTGTACACATACCACATTTTCTTTTTTGTTCTCGTTGGAAATATTTTCTTTTTTTAAATTATTATACTTTAAGTTCTGGGATACATGTGCAGAACATGCAGGCTTGTTACATAGCTTTACACGTGCCGTGGTGGTTTGCTGCACCTGTCAACCTGCATCTACATTAGGTATTTCTCCTAATGTTATCCTTCCCCTACTCCCACCCCCTGACAGGCCCCGGTGTGTGATGTTCCCTCCCTGTGTCCATGTGTTCTCATTGTTCAACTCCCACCTGTGAGTGAGAACATGTGGTGGTTGCTTTTCTGCTGTTGTGTTAGTTTCTATAATCTCTTTCTATATGTACATTGAAATAGAAAGGAATTGGCTTATGAAAGTATGGAGACTGGCAAGTCTCAAGGTCTGCAGGGTGAGCTGGCAAGGTAGAGACCCAGAAGAGCCGATGGTTTCGTTCCAGTCTAAAGGCCAGCAGGCTTGAGATCCAGGAAAAGCTGATGTTGCAGTTTAAGTCCAAAGGCAAGATAAAAGCCAGTGTCTCAGTTTGAAGGCAGTCAAGCAGGAAGAACTCTCTTCTACTTAAAGGAGGGTCAGCAGTTTTGTTCAGTTCAGAGATGCAACTAATTGGAGGAGGCCCGCCCACGTTAGAGAGGGCAATCTGCTTTACTCTGTCTACCAATTCAAATAAATGTTAATTTCACCCCCAAACACCCTCACAAACAGAACCAGAAGGGTGCTGATCAAGTACAGAGATAAAATTAACCATCATAGCAGGGAATAAGCAATATGTTTATTTCAATTATTGAGACACTTTATCTTTGAGGGTTGTTATTCTTTTAAATCTAAGAGCTGTTGGTGATGTCCTACTTGGGTAATGTGTATGTGCACACATGTGTACGTGCATATATATATATTTTTGACAGGAAACACAAGATCTCTGGATCAGGGCAAAGACCATTTATTATTCACTGAGCATCTTAACCTTGAGCCTCAGTCCCCACAGGGCAACTCAATAAGGGCCTAATGTTTCCTTGCACATGCACCATATGCACACATATACCACAGGATAGGAACCCTCAAATTATGAAGCTTGGAGCTTCTATAGACTGCTGACATATCTGCTCATTCTCCCCTCCAGAGAGGGAGAAAAACCTTTTCTCTGGAATGTAAACAAATCTTCTCTGGGGAGGAGAGAGAATCACTTCCACTTTTCCTTCACCATCCTAGAATATAATCAGATGGTGCCACAGGAGATAAATCCATAAATCTCTCCAGAGCGATATATTGTCCCTAACTTCTCTAACTTAATGTTTGCTTTTCAAACATTAAATGAATTTTTAAAATTATTTCCTCAGAGTGATTATTAATTACTAAAATTTCAGTTCATTATTAATTATTAAAATTCAAGTTTATTAACAACTGTAAGGTACCAGAAAATCTTTATAAAATCATAAATAAAGATGATTTTTGTCTTTAGTAGTTTTTCTAATTCCTAATTCCTCTCCCCACTCATGAACAATGAAAATAGATGGCTTTGTAGGTTCATCTTCTTTCTTTCAATAATTTAGCTGAAAGCTGGGTTAGCTGGACTGAGCCAGTCTGCAGAGGGATAACAAAGCTTTTAGTTGATGTCAACATTCTTGATCAGCAAGGCTGTTCCCAGGGTCTAGTATGCAAACTCCCTAGGGCTTTTCAAATGCCTCGAGGTTTCTCGATATGTTTATTCCAACTTAGAAAAACTGTATGTTCCCAATCCCTTCTAAGCTGACCTATAAATAGGTACTATGGTATGGGGGCAGGGCTCACTTTTGTTCTTGGAGTGTTCTCTGACTGCTGGCCAATGCAAGGCTTTCTTTGCTGGAAACATCTCTGTGATGGATACTGAGTGTTTATGCTAGGAATGTGCTGTCAAATAATTGAAGGGTTGGCAAATTGCACGCACTTTGCTACTTCCCTATTCTTATGTCTTTCCCTTAATAATACAATTTTATAACTATATTGCATATTGCTAATAGTATACAGTCATGACCACTCTGCTTGACAGTAAACAGTGCATATTTGTATATTTTGAAAGCCAAAGATAATTTTTTTCTTTAATCATTTTTCCCAGTTCCTTTTCCCAAGAGACATGCAGTTTTCCTATGATCAGACAGCCCATATTCATTATCTTCAAGCTGAAACTGCCTCATTCCACTTATCCTAAATGGACATAATGAAATTACTGTTCTCAATATTCTCATTGAAATACTTTGTCATTTAGCTTTCATCAGTTTCTAGAAGGTTCTATGAGTGAGATTTCATCCTTCTGATTGTCTAACTTTATGAGATCTGACTTTTTAAGTATAGTTTTCTTCTTCATGATTACAATCATTGAAATAATTTATAATTATAAATATTTTAGAATACAATCAAATGCATTTTGATCTGATTCATAAGTAGAAACTATTAATTGGTTAGATACAGTAGCTTATGCCTGTAATCTCAACATTTTGGGAGGCTGAAGCAGGAGGATCACTTGAGCCCAGGAGTTCAAGACCAGCCTCGGCCACATAGCAAGACCCCATCTCTAACAACAACAACGATAAAATTAGCCAGGCTTGGTGTGTGCCTGTAGTTCCAACTACTTGGGAGGCTGAGGGAGGAGGATTACTTGAGCCTGGGAGGTCAAGGTTGCAGTGAGTCATGATTGTGCCACTGCACTCCAGCGTGGGTGACAGAGCAAGAGCCTGTCTGAAAAAAAATAATAAACTATTAGTAAGCAGAATGAATTGCCCTTATAATCAATATCACAGCTATTTTTAAGGAATAAATATTGTTCCCAATTTTAACTTCTTTTGGTCAGAAGGATGTCCATTATCAGAAAATCAGAAGAGTGGTTTCTAACCTCAAGTTTCATATGACTGGCATCTCTTTCCCCACATATGGACTATACACCGGGGTGGGAGAGGGTGTCAGGGTAGAGTAGGGGCGAGGGAATGCTGTATTCTGGCACTGTTTTAGACACAAACTGTGGCTTCTGCTCTTTAAGATTAAGAACTTTCTTACCCTGCCCTGCCATCTGCCTTCTTCATGCTTATTCTCTTTTGCGCCTCTCTCTATCTTCTTTTTTTTCTAATACTCCTTTCTCTCGACCCGACCAAAGTTGTGGTGATAAATAGGTATGTCTAGCATTGAAAGATGGGGCACATTTCAATACTTATTTTTTCCCCAACCTTCAGAACCACCAGAAACATTCACTTCTGTTTTCTCAGCTCATAGTAGTAGTAATCTGAAGATTTTGCTTGTTATCTTTTTTGCCAGTTCATAACTTACACAGTAGGTACATTGAGTCCTGTTGCATTAAGCTTGCGTGGGAGCTCTTTTGGCTACCACATAATTGTCTTGGGAAATAATCTGTAGTTCTTAAAATGGGCTGTAAAAATCTAGTAAAGCTGGTTGTCCTTGAATTTGAGTTAAGGTTTCAGCATTATCAAAGAGTAATGTTTGGCCCTTGAAGATGCCACCAAGCATTTCATGGACTGATTCTCATTCGCCATTGTCAACTGCTTATTGAACACCCAGAGTTCATAATATTGTACAAGACAGCCTAGCACAGGGTCTTGAGCGAAAGATACAATAAATCCTGACAGCTTTTAAAGAGTGACTCACAAGCTGCAATCTATTAGGAAATGGCAGAAATCTAAAATATTTTTCTCTCCAAATAAGTCCACAGTGACTGTCCCAAGTGGTAATATAATTATATCATTAATTTGTGATGACGCCACTTTTAAGTCAAGTAGAATCTCATAAATTTCATCTTAATTTGTAGGTGTAGGGGCAGGGTAAGGGTGGTGATGTATGTGAGAAAAGCGTGAGAAAATCTTCTGAAAAAAGAAAAACTCAGCATAGTTAAGAATAGAATTAAGACTCACGTTTACTTTTTAAAAGGTTATTAAACCCTCTTTTGAGACTGGTTGGAAACCAGTTAATTCTTCTAGCAGTTAAAGGTTTAAAGCCCTAAAGCCATTTGTTTAATACATCTATTTAAAGTTGGGGGTGGAACTACGACCAGGTTTTATATACCTCCCAGTAGCTTGTGCTCTGTGTGCCTAGGGGATGTGGGAGGGAGATGGAGAGGTGAGGGTAGGTAGACACCCAGGATGTTTATTTTATAATTAACAAGGCTATAGGAAGTTTTTTGAATCACTAATTGGGGATCCAGGCATTAAACTTAGGCCTTTGCAGGGTAGGGCTTTGCAGGATAGGAGATTTAGTTCATTAATGGACCGGTAATCAGAGTGTGAGTGGTGGACATCATATTGGAGGGTCACATGGCCTAGATGGTGCTGAGCTGCTTCGAGCCCTGGATGATGTTGAAATCTGAAAATTCTGTATTCTTTATACTATACATTATATAGTTGTCCCTCAGTATCTGTGGGAGATTGGTTCCAGGACCCCCATGGCTACCCAAATCCACAGATGCTCAAGTCCCTTATACGAAATGGTGTGTGTGTGTATATGTATATTATTTGCACATAACCAACACACATCCTCCTCTATACTTTAAATCATCTCTAGATTACTTATAATACCGAATACAAGATAAATGCTATATAAATGGTTGTTATACATTTTTAAAATTCGTATTATTTTATTGTGTTATTTTTTCAAATATTTTTCATCTCAGGTTGGTCGAATCTGAGAATGCAGAACCTAGGGATAGAGTTCAGGCCTAGACACTAAAGTTGGTGATTCACAGGCCAATGTTCTTTCCAATAACCCACTAAATAGGTACAGAGGTACATGCAATTCTCGATTCCATGTTCACAGGACTCTCTCAATATCCAGTTTCAGCTTCATCCACTTCTTAGCACCTGTACTCTTTCCTAACTGTAAAATTTATACGCATACAAGAAAAATACCTATAACGGAAAAAAACAGAATTTATCTTTAAAATCTGGCTTGAGGCATCTACCAGGGTAGACTTTTAATCTCATTATGAAGCTATAACTTGTTGTGATCGAAGTGTATCTTAATGTGGTTATAACAGAGTAATATTCCTGTGTGATGAGAGAATCTTAATTCACTGTAAAACATCTGTCTGTGTGCAGTACATTGTCTGCTGCTCTTGAGTATGAATATTGCTTCTCTAGGTAGAAATTTCAGCATCTCAATTTTCTGTCTGGCTTTTAAATTGTGTCTAATTAAAGGATTTCACATTCCTTCATAATATTGCCTTCTCAAGCAGAAATAAAAAGACAGAACCACATTTTGTGTTTTTCTTATGAAAGACGTTTTGTTAATATTTGGGTGGGTTATTTTGTCTGAAATGTGTTAATTACTTTAATTAGCCTTTCTTCAAGAACAGCAGCTAGGAGGTAGTGGAATGAATCTGAGCTAGATTATTGTCATTCCAAACCCCCCCCCCCTTCCCTTTCGACTTTCCCCATCCTGCCCCATCTTTCCCATTACAAAAAGACCAGAGCTCAGGATCTTGGAAAGCCCTACTTACACAGAATTGCTATCACATGGGTTCTTTTTGAGATGGAAGCATAGATGCAACAAAAATAATATTCAGTCATTTTATTAATTTCATAAAGAATGATGAGGCTCACAGAACAAGAGCACCCAGGAATCGTGAACACATAATACAGGATTCTAATCTTAATGAGCAAGGCCAAGTTGTTCTCTCATTTTTTTCCCCCATATATATTCTTTCAGTCACCTACTTGGAATAGAAGAGAAAAAATAACATTCTCTGTGGGGGTAGCACTGAGAAGCCAGGGGACAGTCAGCTTTTCAACTACCTTTATTGAAGCAGAAAATACCATGGGCTAAACTCCCTCCCCAGACATCAGTCACTATTTTATGGAAATTAAAAAGGACCAACAATTTGTTTTGCACCCTGGTGTTCATGGAAACCATTACATACTCCCCCCCAAAAATAAAGAGCTTCCTGATATGAATTCAGTCATCATTTCCACAGCAGCCTGTGCCCTATCGACTCTGGCCCTGCCTCCCATAAAAGCAGGCAAGGAAAAATGCCCACAATGCCAGGTCTCTATTCGAACTTTCCAGAGGCGGCAGGTCATTGCCCTCATTCCCAGCTTTCAATTAAATACAGAGTTTGTATCTTACCCTCTTACAGACACAATAAGCTGTTCACTAGGACAGTGCTTTTCAGACTTGACTATAATGCAAATCATCTGGGGATCCTGTTTCAAAATGCAGATTCTAATTTAATACTTCAAGGGTAGGACTTGAAGTTGCAGCCTCTCAATGAGGCTGATGCTGTTGATTCATACACTGTACTTTGAGTAGCAGGAGTCTAGGACAGTGACTTTCAAAATGTGTTGATCATGACCCACAGTAAGAAATGCATTTTATATTTTATAATACATTCATATACATGCATGTAATACGTGTGTGAATATGAATGAAAATTAATGTAAAACTGAGCAGTTTCATGGAACAATTCTTACCTTAACCTGTACTATTTTCTAGGGTAATTTTATTTCAATAGTCACCTTGATTGTGCTGGTAGTTATACGAACACATAGGATAAAATTGCACAGATCCATACATATACCCACTCATGAGTGAATGCATTGTGGGTGAAATCTGAATAAGCTCTCAGGAGTGTACCAAAGTCAAGTTTCTGGTTTTGATATTGTACTATAGTTATGTAAGATAGTGGCATTGTGGGAGGTGGGATAAAATGTATGTAAGGTCTGTGTATTTCTTTGCAACTTTCTGTGAATAATAATTTCAAAATAAAAGAATAATTCAAAATAAATTTCAATTTAATAATTTCAAAATAGAAAGTTAAAAAAAAGATTATAAATGCACTGGGACTTACAAAATTGGTTTCAAGACCACTAATGTACCGGGACTCAGTGTGAAAAACACTTCTTCAAGACATCATGAAACTTGATGGATTGGTTTCACCAGAGCACCTGCTATAAGTGGTTCAGGCTGAGATGAGTTTTTAACTGGGATTAAAAGGCAGTGTGGTATGAGTGGAATGTGGAGACAAAGGGAGGAACATGGAAAGGGACTTTTCAAGGGCTCCTGGGTAGAGGGCAACGTTGCCCACAAATAGTACATCGTAGTGTTCACCTGTAGCCCACACCAGACGGGGGAAGAAGAAACATGCATGGGTGTCCACTGGCTGTCATCTGCCTCCTGACATTTCCAACTTTTCAGAGAGGAGCCCATCCAAAGTTTCTGGTTTTTGTTGCATGTATTATTATTTTTTTAATTTTGTTTGTTTGTTTGTTTTGAGATGGAGTCTCGCTCTGTTGCCCTGGCTGGAGTGCAGTGGTGCAATCTTAGCTCACTGCAACTTCTGCATCCTGGGTTCAGGTGATTCTCCTGCCTCAGCCTCCCAAGTAGCTGGGATTACAGGCGTGCGCCACCATGCCCAGCTAATTTTTATACTCTCAGTAGAGACGGGGTTTCACCATGTTGGCCAGGCTGGTCTCAAACTCCTGACCTCAAGTGATCCACCCACCTTGCCCTCCCAAAGTGCTGGGATTACAAGCGTTAGCCACTGCGCCTGGCCATGTGTATTTTTTAAAGTCTGTGGTAATGCAGTCTAACCACAAGTCTCTCCGGTACTTGAATGAGATGTCTGGGGAGCAGGGAATCCAGAGAAACCTTAAAGCATGAGGAGTGGGAAACATTTGGATAAAAGTGAGCCTAGAAAATGGTTCAGGGTGGGAAAGGGCCATGAGTTTTAGCCCTAAATTCAGACCAAGGAATCTGGGAGGCAATTATATGCATTTAACTCATCAGGCAACAGCACTATGCAAATGACACAACTGTACAGTCTTGTTTTCCTCAGAGTAATACAAATCACAAGAAAAATATGGAGGAAGGAAAAGCATATTCCTTGGCCAGAGGCTCATGAATGTAGGATGAATAAGGGGTATATCTTAGTTTAATAAACCACTAGTGTAATGTCATAATGCTGAAAATATGAATCATACAATTGTTCCAAATTAACACCTAATTGATTTGTCTATACATAAAAATGAACTCATACCATTTTCTTAAGGCGTCCTTTTTGTTATTCACTTCATTTTTGCTAAGATGCATATTCCTTTTCTAACTAGATAATTCCGAAGCATTATTTTTGCTCTTGTAATCCAATTGCAGGTAAATCAGAGATATCTGCAAAGTCTAATTTAGAAGAGAAGGCTTTCTCTGCATGGTACAATAATTCATTTCAATTAGCATGATGAAACAAACTGCAGAGCTATTTTTCACTGAAAATGTTGTGGTGGAGTTCAGGGAAATATTAAAGATGTTTCTAGAAGCACAAACAAGCTTACACATGCATTTAGTTGCCCTAAGGAAAAAGAGAAGATTACAAATTATCTCATCACACAGATAAGAATGCTCTGTCCTCTTCAGCACTTTAGGTGAAACGGGATCATATCTGGCTTA
Source organism: Theropithecus gelada (assembly GCF_003255815.1). Taxonomy (NCBI): domain Eukaryota; kingdom Metazoa; phylum Chordata; class Mammalia; order Primates; family Cercopithecidae; genus Theropithecus; species Theropithecus gelada. Next base: position 37,199,993 of record NC_037680.1, read on the forward strand.
TTTATAGTCACTCAACGTACGATCCCAGGACATGTCCCATAAAAATATCCCTTTTATTTGCATTATTCTTCTTTAATGCACTTATCTAAGAAAAAGATAAAATACAGACTATTGTGGGTTTTAATAAAAATATGATAGACAGAAAAATATCCATAGGAGCAAATACTGCTTCCAGGAACTGAAGGATGTTGAATAAAACTGATATAATTAAGGGTTACCAAGAAGTTATGATACAAGCTTAAGGGATTTCAAATTTTGTAAATAAGAATTGTAGGGGAGAAAAATCAATCTAAGATAGGGTTTGTTTTGTATGTGAATGTAGGCGTTTGTGGAGATTGAATGTGTACGGCCAACTGACTTGTGACAAACTAAAGAATGCAGTAGTGAGGGAGGAAAAAAGAGCTATAAAACTAACTGGGGTCCAACATGTTTTGGGCTGCATTTAATTTTCTTGAGGGGAAAAGAGGTCAAGAATGGAATGAAGTCAATGAGAACTGGAATAAGACTCATTGGAAAAAGTAAAAAAGCAAAATGGCCAACGTTGAAAGGTCAGTGAATATCCTAGAGACAGGAAATGAATTTCAAACAAAATAGAAGGCAGTATTTCTATCTGTGTTTGAGAGTTGCTAAAATTGCTATTTAAAAGGGCGACTTAAATCACCAGGTGTTGTTTGCATAGAATCTAATTTTGGTGTATTTAATTCATTAGAAATATTAAGAACATAGATATTTTGCACTGGGCAATAAAATAAATATTTAAACCCACAGCAAAACTGTTATTATTTACCAAGACTTAGTTCCTGTTTTATTATCTTTTCTTGGGAGGAAAAAAAAAAAAAAAAATCTCAATCTTCTCTCCCAAGAAGTCTTCATCGTGAGAGTGCTGTTAATATAAAACTTTACCCAAAAGTGTGAAATCAAATAAATTTCTTCTTTTGTTAAAAAGGTGCTGCTGTCAGTCAATTTCATTGGGATTGATCATTTACATGTGGCATTTTAAACAGGCAAAATTTGATTGCAAGGTCTGTAGATGCCCTTATGTATCCACTGTCTCAAGCCGTAGCTCTGACTGAATACAGCAAATTCTGGATTAGCATCCAAATGCTTTCCAAAGTAAAACCAAAGCAAATAATTGCTACTTGGAACTGCCACACCTAAGCACATCGTTTGAGTCTACAAAGCTTGATTTGTAGAAATAAATGTTCATGGTTTTACTGAAGGTTAATAATAATTAGAATGAACAACAATTGTTAAGGAGGTTTCTCTTCTCAAGGAGGCATTCGTAACTGTGATGTGTTGATGTCCTTGTCTCCTGGCTTCCTGTCTGATGCTGTGAGATTCTGGGAAAGACCATATGATGTGGCAGGATGATGCTGGGGCAACAGACAGAGTAGGCAGGCTTGTAAAACTCAAACAGGTCGCCAACAAACCCGCTGTTGTGCCTACAGCTTCCAGTAACACGCACATTCTCTTTTTTCTCCAAGCATTCTGTTAAGCCTTTCCTCATATATCACCATTGCATGTAAATATTTAGACTGGCCCTTTTTGGCACTATACACCTATGTTATGCTTTTAAAACTGTGACTTGTCCTCTTCCACCCACTTGTGGGAAAGACTGTTTTGCCTACGTTTTCCCCCAGTCACAAGTATTCTGAATGTTTTTGGCATTTCTGCTTGGTTCCGCAATGGAGTATTACCAAGTCTTTCTTCCCCCTCCCTTTAAGTAAAGGAATGAATTGGAGTATGTGTTATACTTTGCTGTCTTGGCAAGAAAGGAGGAGGATCAGAAAGGAGCCCAATATGTTCTTTGTCCATGCATGTGGTGCTCCTAGCCCTGATTCCAGAGGCTATATAGAAAGCTAGGATAGGCTATGGCTTCAATCAAATACTGGCCCTGGTGGTATTCACAATAAAGGCATATACACAAAACCCTTCCAGGGATCTTAAAGGCAGCAATCTGATTCTCCATGGGACTAAGGGGCTTGCCTTGAAGCTATATTTGTCCCACAAATGTGTTTCACTTGCTTGTATGTTTATTTGGGAAAAATGATAGGGTTTAGAATTACAGACCCACAGATTTCCCCTCCCCACCATCACCACTACAAAATAGATTCCTTCTCTCCAAAATTTGGTCATCAGAGAAACCTACTGACATGTATTTCTCCATAAGGTAATTGAACTATGAAACTGCAATATACATTTACAAATTATATATATATATATGTGTGTGTGTGTGTGTGGTCCCTCTGGTCTTTTGTTAAGCACATGAATAGCAAACAGAAAAAAAAAAAACTTATCTTAAAAATCAGCAGGGTAGCACTAGCTGGAATGTAATTTTACAAAACCTGGCCATCTTTCAAAAAGAGTGGGTGGATTTTTAGCACTACAAATGTTTGTGTATTATAAAGTATTTGCCATGGTGACAAAGCTGGGAGAAACATCCCATTAGCCACAGACGGGCTACAGACTGTTCTGATTATCCATGTCCAAAACTCAGTCTGGCTACAGCTTTGTGTTATTTTCAGCATTTATAAGTGCTCCATTTTTTCAACATACTAACCTACAACTTAGTATATATGGATGTATGTAAGCATTTAATATAAAGTTACCTTTAAACATGTTCTTAGGGCTTGTTCATGTAACCTATGTAAAGATTATGTGCTTATTATCATTACATGTAAAATGGATGTGTTTATACTATTAAAAGTAATATGCTTTAAAAGAATGAAAGACTTGTGAAAAGTATCCTGGAGCACTTATTAAAAATAAAATGGTCATGCAGAGAAAACATGAAGGAGAGGCAATGAAGTGTCTGCCCTAATTTATTTGCAGACATTTCTGACTATTGATTTCAGTTTTAAAAGTTATAGCCTCTGTTTTAAAAAGTGACTTTCACCTCATGTGCATGAGCAGAAATGTGAAGGCATGGGGAGAAATGTGAATTATAAATAGCCAGGAGAAACTATGCCACTGCATGTAAAGAATCCACATTCTTCCTTTTCCCAACATTTCTCTGCTGAAGAAAACATAGGGAAAATGTTAATGACTCATTTTTGCCCCTTTTTGGGGGGGAGAATGTTTATAAGCAAATGATGTTTTATGTAGTGGAATGAATAGTCCCACAATAACACCTAGTATTCACACAGAAAATTGCTTTGAAGATACCCATGACTGCACAAGTAGAAGTCAGGCAGAATAAAGAAAAAAAGACCAAAAAAAAAAAAAAAAAAAAAGCTTTAAGGTTATATAAAGGTTAAAGAAAATAGGCCACAGAAAATTAATTCTTATCATCTGAATAGCATTGCTCCAAATTGAACCACACTGGCAGCTAGCACTATCTGAAAATTTAGTGAAAAGACACTACACAATTTATTCTGCAATTGCAACTCTTCAAACTTTTCCTTACTTTTCTGGGTGATTTTTAGTGGGGATGGCACTTCTTTCTCGTATAAACAAGGAAGAAATTCTCATTTACCTGTTTATCGTTTGGTCTTTCAAGGCAGGTAATATAGCAGATCGCTTCACTAAACAGGACTGAAGAGAGAAACATTTTAATGAGGAGGTAAAATGCCTGCTACAGGTATTTTGAGCAAATAAAGTTTTGCTGACTCCTTACAAAAATTGTGCTTTCTTGATGCATTTTGAAAAGTACTAAGTACTAATTCAAGTGCACATTTGTGTAAATGGAACAGTTGTTTCAATAAAATATAATGAGCTTTTCATATTCCCCAAATATGGTCATGTTCAAAAGAGGATTTATCAATACATTACACAATTTTGGAAGCGGCAAATTAAAGAACCTTAGTTTGAAAGGACAAAGGATTCTAAGGTCTTGTTTCTAGGGTTCTGACTAGGATTGTATTAAACATTGCTAATAATCGTAATTCCAAGGTTAGTCTGTGTTTTGAGGACCGATTCTAATACTAGTTAAATTTGTTCTTGCCAATCAGCTAAGTAGTGAAGATCGTGAATATACCTTGAAGATTTCAGCACTTAAAGCAGCCCAAGTTCCTAACACTGTTAAGCAATTTTCATGACCAAAGAGTCTGTCTACAGTCAGGATCGGGGTGGGCATCTGGGGCAGTACTTTACTGAATATTTCACAATTGTCATTTGTTTCTACCCTGCATTTGCTTTAGAGTTCACATTTGGCATTTTCCCAAAGCTAATCTGGACCACTGTCTTTCAGACTTGAGCTGAGATGTTCGTCGGATCTTTCTCTATTATATTTTGCTCATGACTAAATAAAACAAGACAGACATAAAAGCCTAAATTCCTGACACATCTTTAATAATGGCAAATTTTCATATTTAAAGAATGCCTTGTACATATTTGTGTTTCAATGGAGCCCTACGCATCTGTTACTTATTTTGGAGCAGCAGCTATCACATATGCAAAAGTCTTTTGCAGATAAATTACTGTATTTCAATCTAAAATTACACATAAAGGATTTAATTCTTTAGAAGAAAATTCCTTACACAGTCATCACAGAAAGATCACAAAGGAACTAGCGTCACACTGTATGTACAAAAATATGTTATCAGTTACTGCAGTCATTGGTACAGTAATAGTATGCATGCTTGCTTTATTTGAGTGCACAGATGCAGAGCAATATCCATTAAGGGTATAGACAAACAAATGCTTCCTATTTGCTGTGCAACTGAAGGCCTAGGATTTATATAGGTTCCAATTTGGAAAGTGCATATAGTATGCACTTCATCCCACAACTTCTCTCCCAAGGCTCTGTGGGCATCAACAGAAAGACATTTGCAGGAGGAACTTTTCCTCTGTATTTGCATTTGCTGCCCACCTGCTTCTTTGCCCTTCTCTCCCATCCAATAAGTAGAGCACTATATGCATACCACCCAAAGGCCAACTTTCCAACCCAAAGAAAAAATGTTAATCCCTGGAAGGAATAGCACTGGAAGACCACTTCCATCCCTTCTCACTACTCCCATGGGAAGAGGAGGAAGAGTCTCATCAGCCTCTGATTGATGAAACTGGGAGACAGGGCAATACTCCTCACTAGAGATCCATCCTCTTTGATGCTGTCTGGACCTGGCTGCCCACAAACAACCCATATTTTCCTTTTTACTTCCTGCTGCCTTGTCTGAACCAGAGCAGCAGCTCTGCCCACTACCAGACAATGTCAATTCAAGGTGGGTGGAGAGGATGTAAAGCCTATTGGCCTTAGATCCAAGATATGTTCTCCAACCCATTACTAGCAAGAAAGGCCATTTTTTATTCCTGTCTGACCTCTATTATCTACTTTTCAAAGTAGTTCAGAACTCAGAGAAGAGTTAAGTTTTCTGGATCTTGAAAACACCAACTTTCCTTTAGCAATTATCTTACTGTGGTTTAATATTTGATTGACCATACACCTTTGTAGCAAGACTATAAGCAATTTGAGAGTAAAATCTAGTTCTTTTTATCTTTGTAAGCCCTGACCTAACAAACACAGAGTAGCATTATTGTTGTTTCCATCCATCAATCATTACACTAATATCTAATAAAATTGTAATAAAGTGATAACCTGGTTTTAAAACACTTTACTCAAGCAATTACATAAGCTGCAGGGGTAGGTATAAAATTATTAACTGGGATAAAGTGCCCTATTGTTGACTGACTTGATCTAATGAGTATTACAATTAGACTGAAGTGTGAGTACTTAGTTCGGGCTGCTATTACCAAACACCATAAACTGGGTGGCTTGTATGCAACACATTTATTTCTCACAGTTTTAGAGGCTGAAAGTCTGAGATCAGGGGATACCAGTCTGAGATCAAGGTCTAGTGAGGGCCCTCTTTCTGGTTGCAGACTACCAACTTTTCATTATATCCTCACATGGCAGAAAGATGACTCTCTGTGGCCTACTTTATAAGGGCACTAATCCCATTCATGAGGGCTCTATCTTCATGACCTAATTACCACCCAAAGCCCCTACCTCCTAATACTATCACCCTGGGGTTAGAAAGCAGGAGGACCCAAACATTCAGTCCACAACGATCTCCCTCCTGCTGTTCTCCCTAATCCACATTAGAATACACAGTTCTAATGTATTATGTGTGTATGAGGGAGGGCACTGGATATTAGGGATGCCTTATTTTTCTTTTTTAAAATTTTTTTAAATTTTACTTTAAGTTCCGGGATACATGTGCAGAATGTACAGGTTTGTTACATACGTATACATGTGCCATGGAGGTTTGCTGTACCTATCAACCCATCATCTAGGTTGCTCCGCATGCATTAGGTGTTTATACTAATGCTCTTTCCCAGCTTAGCCCCCACCCACTGACAGGCCTCAGTGTGTGTTGTTCCCCTCCCTGTGTCCATGTGTTCTCATTGTTCACCTCCCACTTACAAGTGAGAAAATGAGGTGTTTGGTTTTCTGTTCCTGTGTTAGTTTGCTGAGAATGATGGCTTCCAGCCTCATCCATGTCCGTACAAAGGACATGATCTCATTCTTTTTTATGGCTGCATAGTATCCCATGGTGTTTATGTGCCACATTTCTTTATCCAGTCTATCACTGATGGGCATTTGGGTTCGTTCCAAGTCTTTGCTATCGTAAATAGTGCTGCAATAAACATTTGTGTGCATGTATCTTTATACTAGAATGATTTATAATCCTTTGGGTATATACCCAGTAATGGGATTGCTGGGTCAAATGGTATCTCTGGTTCTAGATCCTTGAGGAATCGCCACACTGTCTTCCACAATGGTTGAACTAATTTACACTCCCACCAAGAATATAAAAGCGTTCCTAATTCTCCACAGCCTTGTCAGCATCTGTTGTTTCCTGACTTCTTAATAATTGCCATTCTGACTGTCAGGAGATGGTATCTCATTGTGGTTTTGATTTGCATTTCTCTAATGATCAGTGATGATGAGCTTTTTTTCATATGTTTGTTGGCTGCATATATGTCTTCTTTTGAGAAGTGTCTGTTCATACACTTTGCCTACTTTTGGATGGGGTTGTTTGTCTTTTTCTTGTAAATTTGTTTAAGTTCCTTGTAGATTTTGGATATTAGGCCTTTGTCAGATGGGTAGATTGCAAAAATTTTCTTCCATTCTGTAGGTTGCCTGTTCACTCTGATGCTAGTTTCTTCTGCTATGCTGAAGCTCTTTAGTTTAATTAGATCCCATTTGTCAATTTTGGCTTTTGTGGAAATTGCTTTTGGTGTTTTAGTCATAAAGTCTTTGCACATGCCTATGTCCTAAGTGGTATTTCCTAGGTTTTCTTCTAGGGTTTTTATGGTTTGGGGTTTTACATTTAAGTCTTTAATCCATCTTGAGTTAATTTTTACATAAGGTGTAAGGAAGGGGTCCAGTTTCAGTTTTCTGCATATGGCTAGCCAGTTTTTCCCAGCACCATATATTAAATAGGGAGTCCTTTCCCCATTGCTTCTTTTTGTCAGGTTTGTCGAAGGTTTGCACAAAATCAATGTGCAAAAATCATAAGTGTTCCCAGATAGCAACAATAGACAAGTAAAGAGCCAAATCATTAATGAACTCCCATTCACAGTTGCTACAAGGAGAATAAGATACTTAGAAATACAACTTACAAAGGATGTGAAGAACCTCTTCAAGGAGAACTACAAACCACTGCTCACGGAAATAAGAGAGGAAACAAACAAATGGAAAAACATTCCATGCTCATGGATAAGAAGAATCAATATTGTGAAAATGGCCATACTGCCCAAAGTAATTTATTGATTCAATGCTACCATTGAATCAATAAGCTACCATTGACTTTCTTCCCAGAATCAGAAAAAAAAAAAAAACTACTTTAAATTTCATATGGAACCAAAAAAGAGCCTGTATAGCCAAGACAATCCTAAGCACAAAGAACAAAGCTGGAGGCATCACACTACCTGACTTCAAACTATATCACAAGGCTACAATAGCCTTACTTTTCAACTAGTCATTGTGAAGATTGAGTAAGGTATCAAGTATGTAAATATCTCTTATATCAGGAATCTCCAATCTTTTCTTGAGGAATAATACTTGGTTATTTCCATAAAATGGTTGTGATGATTCAGAACCCAAACATGGAGCTGGATGCTGCTTTCCTGTTTCCGTCTTCACAAGAAGGGAAGCCCCAGGAGCAAGACGACACGTATCTCTGAAAGTCTTCATAATCCTGGTGGAATTTCCTGAAGTTATATACACAGCTTGAAAATTTTCTTGACACAAAATTTGAATCATGCTAAATACTTTGTCTGTAAGTATATGTGGCATTATGTATGGACCGATTCAAGCAAGTAGTTCTTAGTAATAAGCATTAAGCAGTCATAACCTAATGAGAAAACTTAATTTTAGAGTCACTATAAGACAAACAGGAGAGTGGTCCACATGAAAGAAATGAAACCAACATAGATGATAAGATCCAGAGATTGTTGAGCAACCATAAATAAACAGTTCCCTTTTTGCTTCAGCTAGCCGTGGATGAATCTCCATCTTCTGTTTTGTTGTCATTGTTTTCAATGTTTATATGTTTCTAATAACAGGTGCTCATCGTCATGTGCTTTTACCATTATGCATTCATTCCTGTGATGCTCATATTTTCTTGCAGATAATTATAGCAATTAGCAATTAATTTTTTTCTTTCCAAGAGAGACTATGAAATAAACCTTAAAACCTATTAACACCAATACTTTATTTCTATCCTATGGATTGTGACCCATTAACTTGCATAATCCACCAAACTAATCCACTAATCCACTAAACTAAGTCAAATCTCTTCAAATAACTTGTCTCTAGTCATCTTATTAGAAGCAAGAATAAATTTAGTTAGACAGCTTCCGGGTGGAAGAAAGGATGGGGAAAGTACAGGTATTTACCTAAAGTGAAACAGGATAAAGAGGGTCTAGGAGGAGGTGGGAGAAAGAGAATGAGAATCAAAGAAGAGGTAATAGTATATCAGTCCTTGGAGACAAGAAGATGAAAGAGGGAGGCAGAGTGCTGGGAGGCAGACCAGGGACAAGGACAGGGAACACTGGGAACATGACCCTACTGTGATTGGGTAGGGTTTTAGGGTTGGCTGACACTGGTGTTCCAAATAGAATGAGCCATAGGTCATTTCAAAGCTGCATCAGCAAATGTCCCTCTTCACCCACCTCCATGTTGATGCAAGATACAACTCCAGCTGAGGGAGAATATATAAACCAACTTCTTTGGATTTCAAACAAGATGTCTCTTTTGCTGTCTGATATTGAAAGTATATACATCTCGTTTCAATATAAAACATATCTGCACCCTACACACTTGTCAGAGAGCTTAACCTGGCCCACTGTGTACAGTTTTATTGTATTTCATTTCAAGGTAATTTCAGGAATAAGTAGGATATAAATTACCATAAATAACACAAACTTAAAACACAGACCCTCCCTCCTGCTCTAGGATTGGTGCACTATTAGATAACCCTGGATCAAAAAGAAAATATTCCTTGTACTTTCTTTGCTCTGTTTAATAAAGCAAGAAACTGTTGCATATTTTAGATTTTCATCCACACTCTTCACTTAAAGTATAAAAGTATTGGCATGAAAAAGTGTCAGCTCTGGAAAACATGTCTATGTGGGACACCTCATTCCCCAGCAATGTCAGCTAAATGATGTGCTGCTATAAGAAGCAATGATGCATGACATCAAAGAGAGTTGGACCCACCACATTTCATCACAGTTTCTCTGGCATTCCAGAAGACCTCCTTGTTCTGCTTTTTTTAACACTGCTGCAAGAACTGAATCAAATATCCGGACCTTCCCCTGACAATTGAATTGATAATATTTTGATTTTTGAATTTCCATTAGAAATAATGCATGGCTACATGGCAAGGGAAAAGAAAGCAATAATGTGAAAAGCTTAGATACACCATGACATTATCATTTTATATAAATGTACTTACATTTTAAAATAGATAGTAATGAGTCATTAGAGGAAAGATATTGTATCTTTGTATTACAGTGCTACTGAGCTTAATGCTGAATCTCTTTTCAGCAACCACAGATAGAAAGGGAGAGAGTAGGGTTGCTCTTCATTGACCTCTCAGCCATTATTCAGAACTATAGCCACATCATGCAAATATTTAATCAGTCCCTGAAAATTGTCAGCAAGAGGCAGTTAGAGGCAGCATTCTTCATTTATTACTGGCATTGCTATAACAGTACTCAAGAAAGATAGAAGGGCATGCTAATCCCCTGTCCTTCAGCTAGATAACTGAGAATTCTTACTCCATCAGCAAAATGTGTCTATCAAAATCAAGACATAAGGTCTCAAAGACCATTTCACTAAGAAAACATGAAATGGGGCTAAATGGTGGGCACACAGTCTTGAAATAAAAAGATACTTTTGATCCAGGGAGGGAGAAGAGATTGACCCCAAATGATCCTATGTCCAGGGAAGCCAATTTTTAACCCTCCAGTATTTAAATCATAACTTCCAGAAAAATTTTAATCTGAATTTCAGCAAAATTAACACTGATGGAATACTGAATTTGTATGGGAATGAAACTAATCTCAAAGATAATTATGTTTAAAAACCATTTTGAGAGAGAAATTATCACAAGTTTGGCTGTACAGGGAAAGTATTTGCATTGACAAGTCAAATAAAAAGGAGGATGGGAACTAGTTGTCCAGGGAGAAGCAGGGCCAGGGCCTCTGAGCCCACTGGCCAGCAGAGCAGGCAGTGCCCTGGCAGGCCTGACTTCCTAAGAGTAGATCATCAGAAGTTAAGGGCCTCACATAACTAATTGGGAAGCCAGCCAGCCAGGATTAGTCCACATCTAAGCATAGGTAGACTTCTGGAAGAGGCTCCAGAAAGAGCCAAACATGGCTTACAAAGAGCTTTTGCTGCCCACCTGGTTGTAAATGTCTTTTTTTCTGGTGTTGATGTAGCAGGGCTCCCAAAAAGCACCCTCACAATGGGTTTTTCATACTGTCCAGGACACCTCCTTCAGGCAAACATGGAAAACATGAGGGTACTCCAAATAATTACAGAGGCTCTGTCCCCAGGGCCCCTCCTCATCATGGGCACCTTGCAGGGGTGGGCAACAGCACTGGATAACCCCTGTCAGGGAATGGAGGAGGAAGGCAGAGCTGTGCAAAAATGGAGTTTTGCAACCCAGAGATCCCTGTTGATCATAGATCCATAAATTCAGACAAGTCACTTAAGAATAAAGTCAGAGCCAGTTGATGACTGTTGCCCCACAATAATTATAAATAGTGCTTCCTTACTCTAAAATATCCCCGTTTGGGTTCTGTATTAATATATGGGCACTCTATGACAAACACCATTTACAAAAAAAAAAAACTTCTGATTTTTTTTTTAATGTTTGTTTGTAGAAACACAATATAGCCATAATATAGGCTCTGTTCAGTAAAGAATCAGTTCTGATAAATTGGCGATGAGAGGTAGAGTATTATAGAAATGTTGACTCTTTGAAAATTGCTATCTTAACTTCTTCATTTTTGTGTAGACAGTGGTGGTGGCAGCAGGATGGGTGGTATGTGTGCGTGTGGAGGAAATTATTAATACCTCTTAAAAGGCCTTTAAAAGGTCTTTTAAGTAAAGATGCCATACAACATAGTATTATTATAACTTGTTGGAATTGATTTAAAAGGCTTAACAAGCAATAATACAGACTCATTTGAAAAGTCTGTGAGCAGAAGAATGACCAGGGACACGGGTGGAGTGGGTAAACTTCTGAATGGCAGTCAGATCACCTCTTCTGTCTAGGAAGAACATAGAACTGATCTGCATGGGACAAAAAGCACTTGCATAATGAAACCAAAACCCAGTGGGAAAATCAGGACACCACAAGGAGCTCAAAGTTGTGTTTTGCTTTTGTTCTTTAAACAAGGGAGTGGCAGCTAGCCTGATGGAACATTTTTGTGTTAGAACATTGTGACAAGGGGGAGAAACCTTAATTTCTTTAATTCTTTACCGAGAACTCCTTGCTTTGTCTTTGAGAGTGGGTTAAGCTCATTGTCCTGCCAGGGATTATTGGACAGAGTCAATGGTGGGTGCGTTAAGAGCCTGGAAGCAAAGTGTGAGTACTGTCCCTGGAAGCAGGGAGGTGGGATAAACCCTGGCTGCTTCAGGGTCTTGCTGTGATCTCTTTAACATCCACTGGTCATTCTGAAAATCACAGTCAGCATGGAAACCACTTCACAACACTCGTTTTATTTCCCCTTTTCTTGGTCCATTGCTGAAAAATGCATGAAAATCTTGTAAACTATAACGTAAGAGGGCCCCAAATCATGGTGATTTTGTACCTCTTCATTCAAGAGGTAAGAGTGAGCCCAAAAAGGGCAGCTCGAGAGTGGAAGGTGGGAGGCCCCATTTATTTTCTTGTAATAGCTCCAGCCTAAGTTGCCTTTTATCCACTTAGGCCCACATGATAAGTTCACTCTGGAAATCTCTTCAGCGTGGCTGCGTGCAGATGTAATCGGACCTGGTCTGGGTCGTCCTAATTGCAAACAGATTTCTCTCCCTCTGCGGCCATTCCTAAGCAGGCAGTGGTCAGAGCCTTGCCAGGCTTTTCTGGCATCTTCTTCCTGCTTTGTTTCCAAATCTGCATTTTTCTTTGAGAAAAGACGTATGAGAGATTGTAAACAGGATAATTATATGGCAATGTGATTTTCATTGCAGGCTTTCCTTGCAGATTATTTTGAATGTGTAGGGGTTTGTTTTGGTGTGTTTTTTTCCCTCTCTGCCTGTGAGTCAGGGAGATAAAATGTTGTTTTGAAAGTGCAGTATATGGATCCACTAGAAACCTCCTACGATGTTGTTTAGACAAATGGTGAAAGATTATTGGGGGAAGCAGCAAACAAAAAGGAAAAAAGGGAGGAAAGAGTAGGCACACAGGTCTCTGGCACTCGGCTCCCATCACTGAAGGTGTGGGGTCTGTCCCTGCTCTCCATTCTAGAACAGCACGGAGATGGAAGGAAAACTGTGCATAAATACAGCTACAAGTTCAGACTATTACTACAAAGCTATCGTTTCTGAAAGGACAGCGCTCTGGTTGAGGAGGTTGAATGTGATTATTGGAAAGAACACATCCTTCTGTGCTACCCCTATGCTTCATTAAATTTTCCACTGCAGTCTGTAAAATCAGATGGCCCTGAATCTAAAGATGGGACGGGGTAATGTTAAACATATGCTCATCCTTCAAGTCACATGCATAGACACAGCATATTTATTTATTTTTGGTGCATAAAATCATATAATTTGTGGCTATTTGAGGTAAGGGGTACATCAGGGCCCACACTCACGGCCACACAGGTTGCTTGGCCCAGCTCCAAGCATGCGGAATATGGTGTGTAATTGCTGCCCCTGGAGCTCCACAGCAAGAGAGCCCCGGGACAGTACTGTTTCTCACTGACATTTTGTCTCCTGTGCCTAGCATGCTTCCTCCAGTGGCACATACCAGGTAGTCAATCAGTTTTGTTGGATAAATTGCCAGTGTGCTTCCAGAAGATTGAACTTGTTAATAATCAAAGTATAGCCAGGTGTGGTTACATGTGCCTGTAGTCTCGGCTACTAGGGATGCTAAGGTGGGAGGATCCCTTGAGCCCAGTAGTTCAAGGCTGCAGTGAGCTTTGATTGTGCCACTGTACTCCACCCTGAGTGACAGAACAAGACAAAAGAAAGAAATAAAGATCAAAGTGCTGCTGTAAAACAAACTATTGATTCCTTCTCCCAACAGCTAGAGATGCAGGGATAAAGAAAGCTCCATCCTGCTCTCAGGAAGCTACAGTTTCGGGGGAGTAACATGTTTATAGGAAGTATATGAACAGCACAGAGGGGTCACAGAAGGAAAGTCAGGAAAGCAAACTCTGCATTCCACAGTCCCAAATATCAAAGAAAACAATGCCCATATCTGATCTGTGTCATTTCCCTCATTTTCAATGGGAGAGGGGAATGAAATATTGGAGCATAAGGATTACTCCAGATATATTAGAATCTATTCTAGTTTTGAATAATAGAAACTACCATAACCTCTTATGTCTCTCCTTCAAACATAACATATTCCCTTTCTCAAGAATTCTTCCTTCAGATATTGTGGAATGACCTCATGTTATAGTTAGGCAATCCTATGCTGATGCGTATTAGCTGTGTGACCTTGAAAACATTACTTATTATGGTGATTTGTTCCCTATAAAAAGGGAATAATATATATCAAATAACCATAAATGTCATTTCTTCTCCTCCATCTCCCACCTGGAGGTACACTTTGCAAGTTCAAGTTTTTGTAAATAGCCCACTTAACATGGAGAATGGTTAGTAAACATCGAGAACAAATGCCGCAAGGATTCTTAGATGGCTACTAGTTTACCTCTTAATCATCTTAAGCCTAAACAATAGCACTACTATTTCTCTTCCAAGACTTTCCTAAGGGAAAGAGATAGAAGGTATGGAATGAGATTCAAACATTTGAAATATCAATGGTATAACAGTATCTTTTCCAAATGAGAAGTGTCTCCAAATGAGAATACTGTCTCCAGCAGTATTCTTTATGCACTCCATTCATAACATTAGTAAGGCAAATCTTTCACAGGTTATTTTAAAAATTCAATATATTAAATGTTTATTTTCTTCAGGACTCCTCTCACTATATCTTTATTTTAAAAGTTCTTGACTACTGTGTCTAATTTCATTTTAGAGGCAATTAAAGGCTTACTGAAAAAAAACATTTCAGGAAAGTATATTTGAAAGAAACACATGAAAGATGGTCAGCAATCTCTCTATTAGTCCCACAGCTAGAACCGGTAAGAAAAATCAATGACATTTTAGTTGATTTCCAAGACTCATTTACAATTCAGTTGAACTTACAACTTTCTTCCTAGAACATTTTACTGATGGCTGCTAAATAAGAAATTTCATTTCTTGGTCTTCTGGTTATGCTATTAATTATCATCAATATGCACCTCCCCCCCATAAAACAGAGTAGGAAGAAAAATTAGAGCTTTATGTAATTAGATACTGGTTAACATACTGGCTCAGTAGCTTAGCTGTGGCTAATTCTACAGTTAACTCTAGATTATCCATCCATAGTTAATGCATAAGGCAGTAATCATATAGCATCCATGGGGTGCCATCTGCTTCAGTAGGTACTGACAAACAAAGATAAATAAGATCATAACCTCATAACCCACCTGGACATTTTTCTCACTACTGTATCCCTAGCACTGAGAAGAGCATTTAGTGTATTATAGATTTTCAATAAATGTTTGTTGAGTGAATAAATGACCACATAGATCTCTCTTTCCAGAAAACCACTGTCTAGGTGGGGAAACTGGTGTGTATACCATTAATTCAATGCTGCACTGCCTGTGGTGGCCTCCCTCAGCCCCTCATCATAGTCTCCAGACTTCCTTTCAACCACCTTATGAAGCTCTTTTTTGATTACAGAGTAAAGTGGAAAGAGATTCAAAGTAACAGAAATCCGGTTTTAATTTTTGGTTCCAGTACTAGCTGTATGACTTTAGAAAAATTATTTGCCATATTTTATCTTTAGTGTTTGATGCATCAAATGAAGATAATAATACTTGCCATGTAGGGCAGCTTGATAAGAAAAAAACACCTAGAGGAGGAGAATTAAATGTCATTGTATAAAACCTCCAGTCCAGAGCTGGGCACAGTGGCGCCCACCTATAGTCCCAGCTACTTGGGAGGCTGAGGCAGGAGGATCTCTTGAGCCCAGGAGTTCAAGGCCAACCTAAGCAACATAGTGAAACCCTGTCTTTAAAAACAATAACAACTCAGCTCAGGGCTTGTTACATAGTAATCACTTAAGTAACTGTGAATTTCTTTTTGATCCCTCCTCTTCTTCCTTCCCGGCATCCTCCATCACACTGCATTAGCCTTGCCTCTGCATTACTGCCCTGCTAATCACTCTAAACCAGTGGTTGTCTAGCCTGGCTAATTTCAGAATCACCAGGGCCCAGCCCAGACCTACAGAATTAGCATCTCCTGAGGATGAATAGAAACTTATAGAAGGCTCACTCTCACTCCAGGTGATTCTGATAATAAATTGTGCCTGAGAACCTCTGCTCTCCATCAATGGGATGTTCCTTAGGGCAGTGGTTCTTATATTTTAGTGAGCATCAGAATCAGCTAGAGGGTTTGTTAAATCAGAAAATCACCAGAGTTTCTGATTCACTAGATGTATTAGTCCATTCTCATGCTGCTAATAAAGACATACTGAAACCAGGTAATTTACGAAGGAAATTTATTACATGGTAGCATGCAAGAGGGCATGTGCAGGGGAACTCCCCTTTATAAAACTGTCAGATCTCATGAGACTTATTCACTATCATGAGAACAACATGGGAAAAACCACCCCCATGATTCAATTACCTCCCACAGGTCCCTCCCATGGCACATGGGAATTATGGGAGCTATAATTCAAGATGAGATTTGAGTGGGGACACAGAAAAACCATATCAGTAGGTGTGCAGTAGAGCCTAAGCATCTGCATTTCTAACAAGTTTCCAGGAGATGCTGATGCTGCTGGTCCAGGCACCACAGTTTTTGAGGTCTTGTTTAAGGTCTTGCTACTAAAGTGTGACGCACTGACCAGCAACATCACTGGGGAGCACCTTAAAAATGCAGGACCACGTGCCCCATCCCAGATTTACATTAAAGTTTGAGAACACAAATATAAGGAAGAGCTTCACAAAGGAAGCTTTTAAAATGCAGATTCCTGGGCTTCATACACTAAAGATTGTGTATGAATAGAGTTTAGGAATCTGCATCTTAATAATCTCCCCCATGACATTCAGATGCACGAAATTCCTGAGCCAAGAAAAGCCACACCAAGAAAAGCACTGCTCAAGAGATTTGCAACAGCAGTTTGTTAGCTACAGAATCAATAAAGGTGCTTGCTACTGAGTATGCGACTTAGAGCCTAGCCAGACTTGCTAGCTGTCTTGCTATAGCAAGGGTCCTACCAACCAGGTAGACACACTGGACTTACTATATTTCTAGGTATCCATCAGAGATTGTGTGTGCTTCCCAGTAATCTAATCATGACCTATTAGAATAAGATAAGGAATGAAATTGATTCTTTTTGAAGACAGATGCCAAGTAGAAGAATGTCTAATATCATTACTTATACCCATTAGTCAAGGCTGTCTTGATTGTTAATTATAGAAACCCCCCTATCTAGCACACATACACAAAATGAAAAGTGGGTTTTATAGAAATATATAAGGTATCTAATGAAATATAAGGTAAGTACAAGTGGACAATGTCCTTTGATGATCCAGAATTGAGGTTCTTTTCTGTGGTTGATTGTATTTTCCCAAATTGGCTGCAACAATATTTTACATCCTACATACTCTTCCTGAACCTTGACATTCCCACACCGAGAGCTAGAATGTATGTCCCCTTCTCTTGAAACTATGTGGGCCTTTGTAAATGCCTCAAGAGGTAACAGGGTCATGATGGAGAGTGGTAGGACACTTCCAAAGCTGTATTGTAAAAGGTGATATGGCTTCCATCTGGCTCACCGTCTTAAAATTTGACCTTTTGGAACCTTGAGCATCCATATAAGAAGTCCGGCTATCCTGAAGCTGTCCTGCTGCAGAGACTACTTGGACTGGCCATATGAAAACAGAGAGAGACACCCAAGGAATCTTAGTTGTTCCAGCCCCAGAACCTGACAAGGGAGGTACCCAGAACCTGGTAAGGAAGCCATTGAGATGACTCCAATGCTACCGTCCAATAGCAGCTACATGAGAGATTCCCAAGGAGAACCACCTGGCTGACTCCAGAACTATGAGAGATAACTATAACTGATTGATGCTGCTTTACACTACTATGCAGCAGTAGCAACTGGAATACTTTTGTCTAGAGCCCTGTAATTTATCCTCTCTGTTTCTCTCTGCTTGTCTACTTCATTTTCCTCTTTCTGTCCACAGACAAAGTTCATGCATTTGTCTGTGTATTGAGATCAGATAGCTGTTTGTCCACACCACGTGCCCTCCAGAAGATTTAATGTGCACAGGAATCATCTGGAAATTTTGCTAAAATTTAAAGTCTGATTCATTACTTTTGTGATGGGACCTGAGGGTCTGCATTTTTAACAAGTTCCTAGGTGATATTGCTACTGGTCTGTGGACCACTAGATTGACCTTTTGCTATTTGCTTTCTCTCCCCTCCCCAATATTAAATTAAGGGAGGAGACCACCCCTCATATCACCTTACGCCCAATTTCTGCCTCCAAAGAAAGAAGAAGTAAAAACTAAAAGGCAGAAATGAAATCCACAGACAGACAGCCCGGCACCGCACCCTGGGCCTGGTAGTTAAAGATCGACCCCTGACCTAATTGGTTATGTTATCTATAGATTACAGACATTGTATAGAAATGCACTGTGAAAATCCCTATCCTGTTTTGTTCCGATCTAATTACCGGTGCATGCAGCCCTCAGTCACGTACCCCCTGCTTGCTCAATCAATCACGACCCTCTCACACGCACCCCCTTAGAGTTGTGAGCCCTTAAAAGGGACAGGAATTGTTCACTTGGGGAGCTCAGCTCTTGAAACAGGAGTCTTGCCGATGCCCCCGGCCAAATAAACCCCTTCCTTCTTTAACTCAGTGTCTGAGGAGTTTTGTCTGCAGCTCGTCCTGCTACAAAATCATTTGAAAACGAGTTGCAGACCTTGTGATAGTTTACCACGAGATTCTCCAGTTTAACTCTCCCAAGATTTTCTATATAATCAGTATATTGTTATATATGCCACAAACTTATTTTTTAAAGCTTTATCTAAAATATAGTCCATATTTAAATTTCTTCATTTATCGCAACAATATCTTTCGAAGCAGTTTTTCCTTCCTTTGATCCAAGATTCAATCAAGATTAAGCACCTTTGATATCCTATAATCAGAATAGTTGCTCTATCTTTTCTTTATATGTCTTTTAAGAGACTAATATTCTTGGAGAGTCCAGACCAGTTTTCTAATAAAGTGTCACACAACCTGGATTTGACTGCTTCCTCATGAACAAACTCTAGTTACACATTTTGTCAAGAATTGGTGGCTTGTTATAATCACCAATTACGTAGTTTACATGGCAACACATCAGGAGACTCTGAATGTCAATTTGCCCCTTTTTTGGTGATGCTATGTTGGATCACTTAGTTGATAGTTGATGTCTTTCATGTTTCTTTTCCTTTTTTTTGTTGTTGTTTTTTTTTAGACAGGGTTTTACTTGGTACCCCAGGCTGGAGTGCAGTGAGATGATCACAGCTCACCATAGCCTCCACCTCCTGGGCTCAAGCAATCCTCCTACTTCAGCCTCATGAGTAGCTGGGACTACAGGTGCATGCTACCATGCCTGGCTAATTTTTGTATTTTTTTGTAGAGACGAGGTTTCGCCATGTTGCCTAGTATAGTCTGGAACTCCTGAGCTCAAGTGATCCTCCCTCAGCCTCCTAAAGTGCTGGGATCTTTTTACAGTACAAAGAAGTTTTTTAAAGAGAGGCCCCAGCTGTCTTCCCCTCTCATCTCATTGGCCAGATTGGATCACATGATCACCACTAACCCATTCACTGACAAAGGAGATCGGTGTCCTTTGACTAGCTTGGACCAATCATGATTCCATCCCTGGGGTGAGAATTTGTCAAGCTGTAGAGAGCTGACTAATGAGGGGAGCTATTAGCCTAGAAGAATGGCTTTTGGGTAGACAACCAAGAGTGCCTGCCACATTTACCCAATATTACAGAGTGAGTTAGAGGACCAACTGCTCTCTGATTCCTATTCCAACATAGCATGCTGCCTCCTTAAGAGATTAAGGATTTATTGCTTATAAAATACTTTATAAGCCTCTTGTGAGAAATCCAATATTTATTTGCCCTATAAGATAAAAACAGGAATTTTTTTTCTTGTTTTCTTTTCAGCTTTTCTCAGTCTATGATTCTTCACAGTGTTATAATGATACAGCTATTTATAGCCACTACCAAAAAAAAAAACAAAAAACAAAAAAAAAACCCAAAAAAAAAACAAAGTTTTTCTTTCCAAAATGGGCCAATAAGTTTTATACAGAATAAGTTTATGGGATGTAAATTGTATAAGTTTAAAGCATTTCTCACTCTATTATTCTTTCAAAACATTCCAGAGATGGAAAATCAAAAGGAGTTATAATTCCATCAGGACAAGAAGTCAAAATTGTGGATGCTTTCATGAAGTTTATCAGGACAGTTAATAACTGTCATCCAAACCTCTCTCTTCTGCAGAATTGGTTGGATATTTGTAAAATGTAGTTGTCTTATGAGAATTCTGGCACTTTGAAATATCATTCCAGCTGGAAACTAGACATGAAAAATATCAAGGTGATTCCGAATCTCTGAAAATGTTTGGTTTAATTCTGAAAATTAAATGTAGTGCCCTAGGGCGGGGTACAAGGGCCATTGATTGTCCCAACCAAGTGATTCTTTTCTCCTAGTTGTAGTAATCTATTGTTCTGTGCTGTCAGGCAATACTCTATATCTTGTGCTTTAAAGGGTTCAGAGACAGCTCTTTTACTACTAGCTTGCATAGGTCTAAAATTTTAGCATTTGAGTTTCTAAGTCCTCCTTCCTTATTCCCAGCAAGAAACTCCACCTACATCCAACCCCACCCTAACTGGGCCAAAGCTATTTCCCCTCCTGTTTATCTATGTAAGGGGGCCCACAGGCATCTCTGCATAGACCTAAGCCACCGGCACCCTCCACACATCTCTCAAGCATCAGCCAGTACTTTAGCAATGGAACTTTAGTTTCCATTGAGACTTAAGTGCACAGAGACCCAGATAGCCATGTGAAGAATGGGCTTTGGGTAGAGGGGAGAAGTGGAGGTGTGTAGGGAGAGGAAAAGGGAGGGAATATCGCAGGCAATCTTTACCTGCTTCACAATTTTGCCAAAACCAAGCTCCCATTTTTATAGCTCACCACCACTGTTTTCCACAACCACTGACCCTGACATTCACCAACCCTTTCTTTCTTTACTGTAACCTTGACTCCAGTAGAATGGTGCTTGTGGTTTATCTAACCTTGTGTCACCCTGAAACAAAAAAACAGGAGATGGCCAAATACCACAGAGAACTGTGGGGTTATTTTTGTGTGAGGCCCAAACAGGATTTCTACATAGATTTGTCATCTCTCCCATACAATGAATGGGTTTTAAAAACGTGGAGAAATTTCTCAAAACTATTCCAACTATTTTGTTCTTTGGCATTTACCCACATACCCCAAGAGAGGTAGATATGAAAAAACAATATTTGACCATGTAGCTATAGTTACAGGCCACAGACAGCAAAGGGAACAGAAATTTAAAGATGAATGTAATATGCAACTTTGCCCTGATTCTGTCTCCCTGGATAAACTCTGCTCACCACTTAAATCTAAGTGTTCCCTAGACTCGATAAGTGACAGGCAGTGGGAGAAGGTAAAGTCAAGTCTAAATTGAACATTGAATACAAAAGCACCTCCTTTCCAAGAAAAATTCCATTTTATGGTAAAATGATAAAAATGCCCCATTCTTTTGTTTAGATAAATTCCAGCCCTGTTTATGCTGATTTCTCCAGAGGGAGAAAGAGAGACTGTTTCTTTGAAAAGCGATTGACACAAAAAGACTCGGGTTCAATTTGGTTTTATCCTGAAGGTTTGAAGTAAAACAATTCTTTGTAAGAATTTATAAATAAGACATTCATTAATTAAGCTTCACAATATTGCTTTGAAGTGAATACTACTGAATTCATTTAACCAGTGATAAGATTCTGGCAGGGAAATTGAGCAATTAGACTTGTTCACTAACGCATTTAAAAGCCTAGAAAAAAAAATCCAGGAGTTCCCAATGCCTCATTCTCCATGTTGAATTACTCTTAGGTGTGGAATCAGATATTCACTGTTTAATTGCACTAGGAAGGGAATTCTTCTGTGACCCAGACAGAATTGTCAGAATAACATAGACAAACTACTTGGAGTATCAGAATTTCCCATCTGAAATGGATATCCAATGCCTGTCACATCTAGAGGAGGCCTCTGAAGTCCATGAGTGCCGTCACCTCTTTCACAGAACTGAGCATCCGCCCTGACCCCTCTCCAGTTCTGAGGCAATCTCCATCCCCAAAGTCAATGCTGCTACTGAACATTTCTGATACTAACAATCCAAGAGCATCTGGAGTCTCAGAGCCTTTCCCTCACGGTCAGTGTAGTTATCCCTGATGTACCTCTGCCTGCGTTTGATTCCTCTTTCCACATCCCATCAACACCCACACACATTGACTCACTGTTGGTCCCCAAGTTCAGCCATTTTGTTGTTGTTGTTGCCACATCAAGTTATTTGGGTCTTGATTACAGTACTGTGTAATCATTATCTTCAACATTCCTTTACTTCCAGTTTATCTTCTGTCCATTTCAAAGATGTCTGCCATTTTGTGTCATAAGGAATACATTTAATATCTGCCCATCACCCTCCAGTCCAACTCACTTCTCCTCATAAACTTCCTGGTCTTCTCCCTGGATGTCTAATTTTCCTAGTTCTCATCTTTTACTCAGGCAAGCAAGCCCTCTTTGATGGTTAATACTGAGTGTCAACTTGATTGGATTGAAGGATGCAAAGTATTGATCCTGGGTGTGTCTGTGAGGGTGTTGCCAAAGGAGATTAATTAACATTTGAGTCAGTGGGCTGGGAAAGGCAGACCCACCCTTAATCTGGGTGGGCACCATCTAATCAGTTGCCAGTGGCCGGAATATAAAGCAGGCAGAAAAACGTGAAAAGACTAGACTGGCTTAGCCTCTCAGTCTGCATCTTTCTCTCGTGCTGGATGCTTCTTGCCCTTGAATATCAGGCTCCAAGTTCTTCAGCTTTGGGACTTGGACTGGCTTCCTTGCTCCTCAGCTTGCAGACAGCCTATTGTGGGACCTTATGATGGTGTAAGTTAATACTACTTAAGAAACTCTCATTCATATATATCTTATTAGTTCTATCCCTCTAGAAAACCCTAATATACCCTCCCTGGGGGTCGAGTGACATAAGCACTTTCTTTTACCTCTATGTCTTTGCTACAGTGATGTATCCCTCTGATTTATATTCATGCTTCAGGATCACCTCATTTGCTAGCCTTTCATTGATACAGATGCCCCATTTCTTATCCATGCTTTATTTATGCAATTACACATATTAATTTAGCAAATATTTATTGATATGTCCTAAATATGAAGCACCATATGTATTAATAAGAAGGACACAAAGATAATTAAATATGCATCTTGAACTCAAGTATCTTACTGTCTTGTTTGAGAGGTTAAGACACAGAGGGGTAGCATAAATAATCCTAATACACAGATGGTATTAAATACTACTAAAATGATATAGATAAGGTACCATGAGAATTCAAACCCAGAAAAAAATTACTTCCAAAAAAAGATGAGCAAGAGCACAATTGGGAAATAGTTCATGGAAGAAGTGGCTTCATACCATAGCCTTGTACACAAATAGACCAGAGAAAGACAGGTATTTCAGATGTTATGACAGTACCAGCAAAGACATGGCGGTGGGAAGAAACTAGAAGACAGACAGGATGGAGTTCGGGGGGGGGGGGGCTCAAATGAAGAGGATATAAAAGGATGTTTGGGGAAATAAATGCGTAGCAAGGTTCTTGGCATTGAATGATATGCTAAGGTGTCTTAATTGTTGCTTTGTAGCCCTTAAAAGCTTGTGATGAGTAAGATGATTGGAGCTGAACTCCAGCAAGACCCCTCTGGCATGGGTGTAGACAAAAAGGAGAAGTTACTTTACAAAACGTTTACAACTTGACTCCAAGGAAACAGCATTGAGACCCTGAATTAGGGTAGTGACAGTAAGAATGAGAAGGAATAAACATATCTAACAGAGATTCCAAAAGTAGAATAAACAGAAATTGGCAACTGGCTAGAATAGAGGATAAGAAAGACTGAGAAGCAGGAAGTGACTCCACGATATTTTATTTTACTTATTTATCTTTGAGACAGGGTCTCACTCTGTTGCCCAGGCTGGAGTGCAGCAGCACAAGCACAACTTACTGTAGGCTCAACCTCACTTGGGATGGCTCAGTTGACCCTCCCACCTCAGCCTCCTGAGTAGCTGGGACCACAGGTGTACACTAGTATGCCTGGCTAATTTTTTTTTTTTTTTTTTGAGATGGAGTCTTACTCTGTCACCCAGGCTGGAGTGCAGTGGCGTGATCTCGGCTCACTGCAAGCTCCGCCTCCCGGGTTCGTACCATTCTCCTGTCTCGGCCTCCTGAGTAGCTGGGACTACAGGCGCCCACCACCACGCCCGGCTAATTTTTTGTATTTTTAGTAGAGACAGGGTCTCACTGTGGTCTCGATCTCCTGACCTCGTGATCTGCCTGCCTCGGCCTCCCAAAGTGCTGGGATTACAGGCATGAGCCACCGCGCCCGGTAGCTAATTTTTTTAAATGTTTGGTAGAGTCAGTGTCTCCCTGTGTTGCCCAGGCTGATCTGGAACTCCTGGGCTCAAGTGATGTGCCTGCCTCAGTCTCCCAAACTTCTGGGATTACAAATATGAACCACTGTGCCTAGCCCCACGATTTTATAATGTAGTGGTATATAGAGGCACTAGACATATAGATGCTCTTTTATTCAGTTAACAAATACTTATTGAGCTTCTGCTGTGCACCCAGAATTAGGCTACAAATTGGAGATACGGTAGCAAATGGAAAAAACAAAATAGAACCCTGCATTTAGGGAGCTGCCAATCTGAAAGAAGAGCTACAGATACAGACGAAAGTATTAGGGATTCTACCGTAGAGGCTGCCTCCTAACAGAGGGAGCCAAAGGAGTGAGTGGTTAAGCCACTGTTGGATGGAAGGATCCTCAGAGACCAGGTTGTGGAAGAGGCAGATGCGTAAGATCATGTGCACCACTGCCAAGAAGCTCGCCTGTGAGAGCCTTTCTCTCCTACTCCTCAGAGGGGTCTTAGCCTCAAATGAAACAAATACATGGATTCTTTCAGTGTTTATGTTAACAAAAAAATATAATTTCAGTTGTATCACGTAATGGTATCAGTTTATATAACTTGTGGTGGGGAAGGAAGGGGATTGACAGCTTGATGAAGTGAAAAGAGTTCTAAATGAAGGCATTAAACCAGGCTTGCTCTCTGCTTCTCCCACTGGCCAGCTGGGTGACCTTTTATTTAACTTCTCTTGGTCTTAGTTTTCTTATTCATAAAATGTCGATTTTTTTAAAAAACCTACTTAAACCTGTTTATGTTGTAAAAAATCAAAAAATAAATATAGAAGAAATGTACAAGCCATAAAATATTACATAGTTACAAAATATTACTAACCATATCTATTTCAGTCAAAATTTCTGTAGAAAGCAAATGGCAGACTCATATTAGATTGGAAGAGAGTTTATTTACAGAGAGACTGTTTACAAAGTACCGGCAGGGTTAGGAGAATAGGGCAATGCTCCAGGGAGAGTAACATCAGAGGAGATGTTATCACATCTGGGCCCAAAGGGACAAGAGGCCTGAGTCACTGTGGGAATTGGAAAAGAGAAAATCCTATGAGATGTAGAAGGCATCTGCAAGCAAAACAGTAAAGAGGAAGCCCAGGAAACAAATACCTTGCTTACCCTCCTCCTTTCCTGCAATTCACCACTGAGAAGTCCACTGGCCACAGAGCCAACCAGAAGCCAGAGAGTGGGAGATACTAGTGGATGCCTCCTTATAGGTCAGGCTCTGGGGTCAATGAGTTGGGAAGAAAAGATACTATCGGACCCAACAGCAGTGGTTATCTATTCATCAACTTCAGTGAATGCACAATCAACCCGGAGAGCTTATGAGAAATGAACATTCTGGGCCCTTCCCCAGAAAACTGATTTTGTAGACCTAGAGAAATGGAAAGCAACAATGCACTGGGCATCCCAAGAGTCTCCTACACATGGTCACTGGGCTGCATTTTGAGAAACCAGAAGTAGATATTTAATTTCTAGATAAGGTTAATAAGTTATCTTAAGGAGTCTGGTTTCATATATTATGCTCAGCTTAACCAAGTTATCATGGGAAGGATGTTAAGAGTAAGTTCAGACTAACCCTTGAGGAAAGAAGGCATTTGATCATCTTCTCAAGTGGCTTGTGTTTCCTGGAGGCTGCGGGAGCCACAGAGTCTATACTTTTGCTGGGACTCATCATCTGACATAATTCAATAGGAGCTCTAAGACCTTCCTTTGCTTCTGGATGTTAATAACCAAATCAGTAGAGAAATGAGATGTTGGCTACAATGTTACCTTTCCTTATGCACTTGTTTACCCAAATAATGTAGAACATCACCTTATAAGGAAGAGTTTTTTGTTTTTTACAATATCCTGTTACACTGGAAATCACTGCACTTTTCTCCATCTTTGTATCCCCAGCTCCAACACACTGAGTACATGATAAGTGCTCCATAAATGTCAATGGCCACCATCTTATTACTGGACATAAAGGAAAAATGAGTGCAGTTTAAATGTTTGTTGTAAAATGTAGTTTGCATTCCTAAAAAACAACAAACAAAAAACTTTCTTTTAAAGTGGGGAATTCTACTTTCCACTTAAAACCAAACCCAACAAAAGTTCAAACAAGTTTTTAAAATTGTATGCAGTTGCAACATTCCTCAAACGTACTGAGTGGGTCCAGGAAAGAGAACCCCGCAAATTGCCGTCTGTCACTCCTCACAGGCTCCCACCTACTGTTTTGCACTTCTGTGTAGTTGTTATTCAAAGTAAGTGAAATTTTCTAGAAATGATTAACTTGTGAAGATGATGCAACAGTGAACTGTAGGCTTCACTTTTTAAGAGTATTTCAGTGTTTCCGTCATACACGCCATTTCATATGTGTGCACTCACAACACCAAATCTTAGCAACTAGATTACATAGTTTCAACTAGATTACATAGTTTCAGCCTGAGAGTGAATTTATTTCATTCCAGCATACACTGCCCATGCAGCACCTGTTCAGTTCAGAAGACATTAAGCATTTTGCACACACCTACACATCTTCTTGGGGCAGGAATCACAGCTGCTTGTAATTTTACTCTAACTGTAACCCCGAGTGTGGAATAGAACTAAAATAGCCAGTTATGAGCCATTAAAATGAGAAATCATGCAGATGATCCTTTCTTGGTAAGGCCTCAAAATTGTAAAATAAAGAACAAGATAATTATTGAATAATTTCCAAATGCATTAAGCACAGCTTCATTATTTTCTGAATATGAATACTGTTTTCAAGATTTCCTTCCATAGAATGAAACAGTCTATCACCATAGGAAAATATATTTTTACTGCACTTCTTGTTCTACTTTTATGTCCTATAGAGATGATAATTAATTTCTGGACTCTTAAATGCACCCACTTAGTCTGACCTTCTAGCCAGTGATAGTTCTTCATTATCTGAAAGAAAATGAACCAAAGACCATCATGTCCTTATTTTAAACTCTCTGTGGTTGGCTAATTGTGATTCTATTATGTATGATACTCATTGTTTTCTGTTGGTTTCTGTGTTAGTGTGGTTGCTTTCAACTCCAAGTAACAGAAGACCCAACTTATAAAGGCTTAAAGAATGAAGGGATTTGTTCTCTCATCACAAGAAGTCCCAAATACGGGAGTCTAGAGTTGATTAACTCAGCAACTCAATCACGTTGTCAAACACCCACGTTCTTCCCATGTTTATACTCTTTCATCTCAATTTCTAGAGACTGAAAAAAGACAGTGTAACAGTTAGGGTTCTCTGAGAAACAGAACTAGAGGGACATATGTATCATTTCAAGTAATTGGCTTAGGTGATTTGGGGAGCTGGCAAGTCCAAAATCCAGTGTGAGTTGGCAGGCTGGAAACTAGGGCAGGAGCTGATGCTGCAGTCTTGAGGCAGTTTCTCATTCCTCAGGGAGGCCTCATTTTTGCTCTTAAAGCCATTCAGACTGATTGGATGAAGCCCACCCAGATTATCAAAGATAACCTTCTCTACTTAAAGTCAAGTGCTTGTAGATGTAAGCACATCTATAAAATACCTTCACAGTCAGACCTAGATTAGTGTTTAACTGAACCACCAGATACTATAGACTAGCCAACTTGACACATAAAACTAACCATCGCAGACAGCTCCTTCCTTATACAAATCTTTTTAAGAGCAAAGTACCTTTCCCAGAAGCCCCCCACCAGACTTCCTCTCAGTTTTCATTGGCCAGTGCTGAGATTAGTACATCTCATGAAATCAACCCCTTGCAAAGAGAATAAGATCAAGATTGGTTTAAATCAATTGGATTTTAGCCGAGTCATGTGTGGCAAGAGTCGATGTTACAGCTAAATTTGGGCTGTGCCACATGGAAGAAGGGGAAAGTTGTTGTGTAGGCAAAAAGAGTATCTGGAATAGGGTAGGAGCTCGATAAATATTTGAATGAATAAGTCAGTCAATAAATGAATGGTGAGGCATGCTGAAGATAATGAGTACTAGGGATTTTCTCCAAATATATCCCCCTGTCAAGACATGATTTCAGCAGGCAGTGTATATGCTGTATGCATGAAATGTGACTCTTGTTTGCATAATATCACATTCAAATCTTTGCCACATACTGGTGAGGATTATCACTCATAAATACTAAGTGAATGCTAACTGTGCTCTAGAGGTTGAACTGAAAAAGAAAGGCAAGGAAATACCATTCTAAATTTATAAGCTATTTAATTTAGTACATTAAGGGCAAAGCTTAATGCTGATGTACTTAAACTCCTAATTCTAGAACACGCACTAGGATATTGGTTTTTGATACATAAGACTACAGTTTAGAAAAATCTCCTAGGAAAGCAAAGAACCTCACTAAGGACTATGAATTGCTCCAGGGAGTAGCAAGGTGTGCTCAGGAAAAAAATGGTGCTTTTCTCATTGCACCTGTTACAGAGTACTTCCTTTATGTTTAGTTGCCTTGTCAGGGCTTGTTTTGACCAAGAGTCTGAGTTCATATGACATGTGATACAGGAACAAGAAGGATGGAGATATGCTCAGAATAAATGAGTACTGACTTATCTCACGCTCATGTACACACACACCACCAACACCACACCTAGTATTTACTACACTTTTTCACTACCTTGATAATTAGGGACTGTGTTAGGCTCCTTTTGTAATAATTTTCAAGAAGAAACCTTTTTATCTAATCAAGAAGATATTATTATGTTCCAGCTGTTTGACTAAAACGCAACTTTATGTATTAAAAATATTAGTGAAAACCTATAAGGACTCCTATGGTTAAGAGGAAGTCTGTGACTAATTCCTCTGTCTCAAGTGCTTTGAAAACCATGTCCCCTTCATCTCCAGTTTTTCTGTGTGAATCCTGATCAACTTGCTGCCATGTCTTGTAACCCTAGCACAGTCCCTTATTCTTGCTAAGATACAGTGGTTTCTTTCCATGAAAAATAGGAAGAACAATAGTTTTCTGAAATGTCTTAGAAGACTCTAGATCTCTGTTTCCAATGTCAGTTTTTTGGCTAAAATGTGATATCTTTCATGGCTGGAACTACACCATTTTAATCTTCATCCCTAGATACTCACTTAATGTTGGCTGGTTAAGGTAATGAAATATTCCTGCTACATCAATTAAGTTTGTACCCCAAGTATTTCTTTAAAACATATCTCTCTACCAAACTATTTTCTGATTGTTCGCTTGAGCTCTTGCTCTGGAACCACTTAGAATTCCCTTCCAAGCTTGTTCATCCCAGTGGGGTTGTGTTGAGTGGGAAACTCTTAAGAAGACTTTGGTTTTGGACCTTGCTTGTCCATGTCTTTCTTTTAAATAAGATTGGTTCAGGAATGGATAAGACTACTAGATGAAGCATATACAAGGTATGAGGTACTCATAATTACACATTAAGAATTATGTTTGATACATACTGATAATGATTCATTACGTGTTGCCTATAATGATATGGTGATCATTTAGATGTTTGAATACGAAGTTGAATTTAACTGAGAAGATTAAGATTCCATTGGGAAAACTGGGAAAAGATGTTGGTTTCAGAAAGACCAAGCAGTGGAATTTAAAGAAACGTTTATTAGTGAAAAAATGAAAATTATGTCCCTGCAAAAATATTTCCATTACACTAAAACAAAGTAGAACAGTGATAGATCTGTATTTTTTAAAGGATGTAGTTTGAACAAAATAACCCTCTCCTCCTTTATTAGTTAAAAGGTTTTCTGGAAGAGGTTATTAAGTGCCATTTGGACAAGATTTGAGAAAGAGCCTGATGACCTAGGAGCAGAACTGAGACTGAGAAAGGCAATCTAGGACCAGAGCGGGTATGTGAGTGGTTCAGACAACAGTGGGATCACAGATGAAGAGAGGAGTGAGAAAAACTCAAGAAGCAACTGTGTATGGGAGTGTGTGAGGCTGTTTTTGCATTGCTATAAAGAAATATTTGTAGCTGGGCATGATGGCTCATGCCTGGAATCCCAGCACTTTGGAGGCCGAGGTAGGCAGATCACTTGAGGTCAGGAGTTTGGGACCAGCCTGGCCAACATGGCAAAACCCCATCTCTACTAAAAATACAAAAATTAGCCGGGTGTGGTGGTGTGCACCTGTAATCCCCCACTACTCAGGAGGCTGAGGCAGGAGAATCTCTTGAACCTCAGAGGCAGAGGTTGCAGTGAGCCTAGATCACTGCACTCCAGCTTGGGAGACAGAGCAAGACTCAGTCTCAACAACAACAAAAACCAGAAAAGAAATATCTGAGACCAGGTAATTTAAAAAGAAAGAGGTTTGATTGGCTCACAGTCCTGTAGGTTTTACAGAAAGCATGGCATGGGCATCTGCTTGACTTCTGGGGAGGCCTCAGGGAGCTTTGACTCATGATGGAAGGCAAAGGCGAAGCAGGCATCTCACAGGAGCAAAAGAGAGTAGGGGGAGGGGGTGGGTGGTGAAGATGCCACACACTTGTAAATGACCAGATCTCATGTGAACTCAGAGCAACACCTCACTCATCACCAAGGGGATGGCCCAAGCCATTCATGAGGGATCTGCCCCCCACAATCCAAACACCTCCCATTAGGCTGTGCCTCCAACACTGGGGACTACATTTCAACATGAAATTTAGTGGGGACAGATATCCAAACTACATCTGGAAGAGACTTAGTCCAAGTTCAACATCTGGATACCTAGGGAAATAGAGGAGGATCATATATGCTTCCATCCTGAAGTTACTCCTCAGAATTCTTAGCATGTGGAGGGGCTTAATGTTCTTCATTTAATCTTCTTTTAGAAAGCAAAATGAATGAAGTGTTAAAATGCAATCATTACATTCTATTTGCTGGGCATGCCTCTAAAAGTGCAGAGAACAAGTAGAAGATTCTTAAGAGAGGCTGATGCTACAGGAAGTACTTGTGGAGACTTTTTAAAGACTATTGACATTTCCTTGTTATTTTCCAAATTTGAAGTGAGAAGCCTTCCAAAAATGCAATGCTAAAGGGACAGGGAATATATTTTAATTTACTAGATTGTAAGGGGACAGTAGACATTTTTCTAGTAGTATATTATCAATAGAGAGAAGTTTGGGGTTTGCAGTTGTGATAGGCCAGGGTCCCTCAAGTTGGGATAACAGGAAATGAGGTGTGGCACATCATTACTCTACCCTTCCAGGAGATGAGTGGGGAAGGCAGAGCTTCACCTGCCTTCCCTGCTTTCAGTTTGACTTAGAGAATGCAATGGTAATGCAGGTAACCCTTGGTAAATTGTTGGGTAAATTAGACATGTACCCACATAGTGCCAAAATACACCTTGACATCTGTAAAGTCAATTTTTTTCTAGATTCCACAGGATTTAAAGTCTTGTCTCTACCTTCATATTTTCATCTGTAGTATGAAATTATGACTCTCCAAACATATTACTAAGACCAGTTTTCCCCTTAAAGCAAAGCCCAAATGTGTCACTGTAGATGATATGTATTGTTCTATTGAGAGAACTTGAGATAAAATACATGTGCCTGCTTTGTAAACTGTAAAGTGCTATCTACATGTAAGTTTGTTGCTATTGCATGGTTAAGATATACTTTGTAATGGGGAATTGTGATTGAACTGCAATTTGCAGTTTCTGGAGCCCACTTCCATTTAAGTTTGCAGTTTTATCCATTGTTATTCAATTGTTTTAAGTAATTTAAGTGCCAGGCAATGTTTTTGTATTCTTTCATTAGAACAAATATTTGAGTAGGTTTAACATAAAAATTGATATAAACAGAGGCTATATTTTTGGTTCAGGGCCATTAAAGGGCAGATATTTGGGGAAGTGCTTTTGAAAGAGTTTGGAACCTGCCTAAGTCTGTGGCTCTCACCAGCTGCCCTACTAGTTTCTCTCCCTCAGCTTCCTCCCACATCTGTAAGGAGCAGGTATACAGGCACTCCTCACTGAGTCACCCCCTCCAGCAAGCTCCGTGTGTAGTCAGGGCCTCCAGAAGTCTAAAGAGGACCATGGTCACCTTTTTTAAAAGACTCTCCTTAACTTAAAAAAATAAAGAAATAACACAAAAAGGCTAACAAAATATGATGTATTTTAAATGTTTGCTCTTAATGAATTAATGCCCTTAATACATGTGAATAGACACAGTGACTTAATGAATAGCTTTTTTATCATAGAAAATGTCAAAATTCTAAACTGAAGCTGCTTCCCTTATGGGAGGCTAGGCCAAGTGGCCTTTCTGAACCCCTCCAGATCTCTGAGTGCCCTGGGACTATCTTCTCATCCAAACCCTGCCCAGGGACTCGCTTTCTGGCCATTGAGGCCCAGGTGTACAGCCCTGATTACATATGACCACACCCGTGTTCACTGTTGTTTTCATTTCACAACGGGGAAAGCTCCGTTGTGTCCTGGCCCATTACTAACTGCTAGAGCCTTTTTCAAATTGGTTCTCTTACTTTGAAAACTCTCTTCATATTTCAAAACACCAGAGCAGAGAAACTCATGCTAAATTAAGTAATTTGTAGAGCAATTCCTTGAACTTGAAAAGAAGTTGGTATGGCTGTTTTGTTGCAGTCTGCACAGATAACACTCAACATCCTAATGGAATGAAAATACATCACTCTGCCTAGGGGAGAGAGAATGAGAGAGAAAGGGGATGAAAGAAGAGAGAGAAAAAGAAGGAGAGAGAGAGGGAGGGAGAAGGGGAAGGAGGAAAGAGAAAGAGAGAGGCTACAATAACAAGCAGTCAGTTTTCCCTCCTGAAAATCTTCATGTTTAGAAGACATACACTCTACACAAATCCTAGTTCCTGCTTGCACATTGTGACACCCCAATATACCTGAGGATTCTATGATATAATGAGGTTCCTCCCCAACCCGTGATTCACTCCACATGCCCTATGTATCTCTTGTCTATCAACTCAGAGCAATCGAGATTAAATTCTGAAAAACAAGCCTCATCATAATAGAAAATCCAATTAACTTTAGATACAGTAGCTGCACCAGCAGCAGCACTGTAATTTTGCCTTCTACGAAAATGGTTTAGCTGTTCATTAGGTAGCATGTCAAAAATTAAACAATGCCAATTATTTTTCTTGTCCCTATAGCTAGCATTATCTGGGGAATTGTATTAGGAGACTGATTACTGATATACATTTTAACTAGATGTAATTCTTGGAATCTTTGTTTTTTCCTGCTATATCCTTTCTTGTATGTCCTGGTATAAGGTAAAATAATTATCTCTGGGGAACTCAGATTGAACTTCTGTTCAGTGGTTTGCAGATTGTAAAATGATGATGTTGATAATATTGATGTCATTTTTAGCTGTCATAAGTGAAACGTGATGTCAAATAGTGATATTATCATGCTTACTCTCTCAGCTACTTTGTAAGAAAAGTAAGAAAGTGATTGTTATCCTGGCTTACAGGGAGGGAAACTGAGAAGCCATATGATTGGCTCAAATTTTCATACGGGATGATTGGTAGAGCTAGAAGCAAAAGCCAAGTCTTGACCCCAAGGTAAGTGTTCAGCCTTCAGACTACGCCTTCTCACACTGGCAAAGCTAACACGCCCTGGCTTTCTATTGCATGCTCTGTTTTTATTACTTTTTATTTTACATTTCTGGCTTAGTTGCATTCAATAAGAATATCTACTCTTTACCACAAAATTGTGAAGGAAAGATGATTTAAAAAAAGAAAAAAAAAAGATGAGTTAAACATAAGCCCTGTTCTCCAAAGGGTTAAACCAGCACCACAAATACAAAGCAGAGAAATAATTAGCATATTAGACAAACAAGAAAATTCTATTAAGGCATTTTGCAAGTAGACATAATGTAAATTATAGGTGAGTGTATGTGCATACTTATAAGAGTTGTATGAAACTTAAAGGAGATTTTATTTGGTTGGGAGTAGGGAGAAATCAGGGAAAGCAGGGAGAAAGCTGGGCTACACTTCCTTCCCCTGTGGTTTCTTTTGGTTTAGCCAGTATGCCCATCCCTTGGGGGAGTTTCTCCAATTTAACAATGCCAATTATTTTTAAGTCTTAGGGAATGTCTTAAAAATGCAGACTCATAGGCCCTGTCCCAGACACTCTGCTGCAGTGAGATCCTGAAATCTGCATTTTTAGCAAGGCTTCCTATGGCTTAGAGTCAAGCCTTTGGACTGCCTACTCCTTGGGAAAGAGTGCTTTAAGACCACGCCATGCACCGGTTTCAAGGAAAAGAGAACACTGACTTGGAAGATAGGGATGGTACAGGTGGTCTTTGTAAATAGTGGTCTTTGTAAAGTCTGACATTGTGGTAGAGTAGGACCAAATGAGGAAAGGAAGAAAGAGCTAAGTGGTTAACTAAAACAGCCTTCTTACAGCTCACATGCACTTGGGCATGGCCCCAACTGAGAGCATCAGAGAAATCTGATTCCTAACAGTGCTTCAGCTTTCCCTGTCCATCTCCTACATTTCCTCTGACCCTCGTATTATGCTCCATCTGGGGCACGGCTGCTCTCGTTTTGCATTTATGAATAATTTGAGGCTATATTTAGGCATCTGCAGTCATTAGGAACCTACATTTCTGTATACAGCCTATAAGGTTTTATTTATTTATTTATTTTAGAATTCTAGAAATTCATGAGAAAGAAAGCTCTTAATATTAGGTCACTTAGTCAATTACCTCCTTTCCTGCCTAATGCAAGATTATTCCCAGTAGCTCTGTTTCTAGCGCTCTGTTGCCTATTTTTAAATGTACTAACTGATGGTGATTCTGCCACTCCCCTCAGGAGACCATTATCCTGGCTCACCACTCTCAGTGTCAGGGAGCATTCCCTGGTAATTAGCTCCAACTTGCTACTTCTTGCTTTTCCCGTTATCCTTGGTTATCAATTCCCTTGTAACAACATTATTTGTCTCACATTAGTTATATATTTTTAGATAGTTTCCACGGTTTCGCAAGCTACTCTTAAAAGGAGTTGAGCTGTTCAGTACCAGACCATATCTTAATTAGTCACACTGTGGGAGGATGAAGATGGAGTTAATGGAATCGGTCACTGGGTTCTCCTTTTTCTAGCAATGTATTGCATTATGCTGTGCCTGCATTTCCATACTTGTCCACATTGATTTTATCAGTGGATTTCTCTACAAAGCAATGTCTTCTTTAAGTGTAATGCATCTATGGCCTATGAAGGTGTACAAGAAAGGGCCACTTTCTTATCTGAAAAAACGGGGGGTGAGAATATCCACTATTTAGATCTCTACAAATGTTCAATGATATCAGGCATGCAAATAATTTAACAAAAATTCTAGTATGCAGTATACAAAAGAAATCCTGAGGCATATCTGTATACTAAAATGAATACAGATTTGGAAGTCAAATAGACCTCATTCTATTTTTAGCTTTGTCACTTGATGGTCATATGACCTTATAAACACTTACATGCAATTATTTATTATATAATATTTCATAATTTGCTGGACTGAAAATTTCTCAAAGGGAGGTATTATGTCTTACATATATTTATGCCCAGTGCTTCGACTTAAGTTGTTTAACCTTCCTGAGCCTTAGTGTTCCCATCTGGGAATTGAAGTGGGTGTTATATACCTCTGTGTCACAGACATTTTTTGCCCTGGCTCACATCTTCTTAGCCCACCTTTTTTCTCTAGCAATTGCTATAACTACCAGATGTGCATAGGAATAGCCTGATGATAGCTCACCTCGGCTGCACCCTGAGAATTCTGCCGTCACCCAGCAGACATCTTCAGGAGCCTGGCTGCAGGAAGAGAGCCCTCTTCTAACGTTTAATCAGTGGTCCACACTGGGGAGATACAGTTATCACCACTGAGAGAGGGAGGTGCTACTGGAACCTAATAGGTAGAGGTCATTGTAGGATGCTGTTAACATCCTATAATATACAGCATAGCCCCTCACAACAAAGAATTATCTAGTCCAAATGTCAATGATCCCATTGTTGAGAAATCTTGACCTAGAAACTGCAAAAACCTCATCGGAGGCAGATGCTTCATAAGATACTCTCCTCTCCATCATATTCTGCTCCCGTCTCCCCTTGCTGTCTCCAGACTGGACCCAACAGACAGTTATTTCTCTAATCTGTAAGTTTACATACTAAACAATTAGCAGACTCCCTCCATTGGTTCCTATCCTGTGATGATAGGAATGTTTAGGCCATAGCACCATTGTGAAGTGTATATGATCCCAGCTTTGGAAGAAAGTAGTACAACCAGAGAATTTTTTTGTTTTGTTTTGTTTTGTTTTTTTTGAGACGGAGTCTCGCTCTGTTGCCCAGGCTGGAGTGCAGTGGCCGGATCTCAGCTCACTGCAAGCTCTGCCTCCCAGGTTCACGCCATTCTCCTGCCTCAGCCTCCCGAGTAGCTGGGATTACAGGCGCCCGCCACCTCGCCCGGCTAATTTTTTTTGTATTTTTAGTAGAGACGTGGTTTCACCGTGTTAGCCAGGATGGTCTCGATCTCCTGACCTCGTGATCCGCCCGTCTCAGCCTCCCAAAGTGCTGGGATTACAGGCTTGAGCCACCGCGCCTGGCAACCAGAGAATTTTAGGACCTGGTTAATGTGCCCAGGAGAAGCCAGGGGAACAAGTGTAGGAGTAGATCTTAGAATGCCCATACACAAGGTTAGCACATAAGGCTGGAGAAGGGAGAATGTACTGATGTTAGGACCCTCTCCCGTGACATGGGGTTCAATGTCTTAGCAAAGACACATAGAACTGGTCCTAATACACTGCTAAAATTGTTCCTCACAGCTTGGTCCTTATCAAAGTAATTAGGTAAGTGCGGCCTTGGCAGGGTTTTGGGGAAGGGGTTGAAGGGCTCAGGGAGGTGGAAATGTTGGAATGGATTTACTATGTTACATCAAAGAACCCACCACCTGACTATGTTGCCTGAGGGGTCCAAAGAACACTCTTACAATCAGTCAATGAAGAATGCAGAGTGAGGAGAGCACCACCATTGTGGTGAAGCTTGGTTGTGTTGTTGACAGTGGGAGGTGCTACGTTGGAACCAGTCTCCCTGGTATCAATGGAATTGACAGGATTCTGAAATAGGATAGGCTAATTTGTCTTACAGAAATAGGGTGGTCATAATTTCTGAAATAAACAGTGAGGCCAGAGTGACGACCTGGGTGTTTTGACCCATAGGAATCGGTAGCAATTGTTAATAAATCATGGGAGCAAGATGAATGGGCAGCCAACTAGAGTTTCACTTCATCTACAGAGCCAGCAGGAGAGATCTGGAAAGCAAAAAACTGGTGTCAGTTGCCCCAGTGGGAAAAAACACTCACTCACCCATTTACTAGATCTAAGTCAGTTCCCATACACAGAGCTCAGTCTCTGATCCAGAGCTCACTGACTGTCAAAGAGACTAGGTCCTATTTGGCAATATCCTGCAACACCACTGCAAAAATTTAAAATAAATATCTCCTGATCCTTCCCCAAAGAGACTTGAAGCTATTTACCAGAATATCAGATAGACACTGGGGAAACGAAAATACCCAGACCATGCAAAGACCTTTAGACTCAGAGTCTGAGTTGGCTCTGAAAACAAGGAATTCAAAATGCTATTGTGACCCTTCATTAGAGAGAGGTGTGTAAAAGCTAGGTGATGAATAGAATCCTGGCCCATGTCCATCTCATAGTGGTCCAGTGGGTCCACAGGCCATCTCTGTGGTTATTTGCCCAGTCCCTTACTACAATCAAGATTAGTTCCTTGGCCACTGAAATAAGAGCCACTGTGTGTTTGGAAGGGACATGGGAAGTTCCCCAAACTGCAATCCTACATCTCAAGAGAAATTGCAGAAATTAGCACCACCACCAAAGACTTGAAGGATGAAGGGATAGCCTCATTCAGTTCACCTATCTGGCCCTTGCAAAGACTAGAAGGATCATCATGAATGATAGTAGACCAAAGTTAACATAACCAAATGGCATCCACAATCACATATGCCATGTCAGATATGCTAATGTTTTTTTCCATTGAGGCATTTTATTTGTAAGTATGTATTCCATCTCTAGAAAAAGAATCCCCAGATTTTTCCTCCTGTGTGTTTTTTGTCTTGCTTCTTCATGGCCATGCCAGCTGAGATTGTCAATACAATAAAACCAGGATCAAAAGCAGTTTGCTGTCATGTAGAAAAGACAGTAGTACACATTTACTGTTTTGCCCAGGACCAGGTTAACTATTCTGCTCTCTGTCACAATATAGTCCACAGAGACCTTCATTTTCTTGGTATTACACAGAACCAGCATGATGTTGCTTAACAGCAATGAGGACATCATGGTCCTTGGACCAGGTGAGGACAGACGCAAGTACTCAGGGTGTCCTGGTAAGATACATACATGCTAGGAGGAGGATAATAAAACCCTCAGAATTTCAAAGACCTACCATATGTATGATATCTTTAAAGATCCTATGAACTGGGCCAGGCACAGTGGCTCATACCTGTAATTCTAGCACTTTGGGAGGTCATGGCGGGCAGATTGCCTGAGCTCAGGAGTTTGAGACCACTCTGGGCAACATGGTGAAACCCCACCTCTACTAAAAATACGAAAATTAGCTGGGTGTGGTAGCAGGTGCCTGTAGTCCCAGCTACTTGAGAGGCTGAGGCAGGAGAATCGCTTGAACTTGTGAGGCAGAGGTTGCAGTGGGCCGAAATCAGCCTGGGCAACAGAGAGAGATTCCACCTCAAAAAAAAAAAAAAAATGCAATGAACTGGAACATGTGGGAAAATTAATTCCCCTTTAATATAAATGACAAACTTATTGCACCCATACCTCCTACCACTAAGAAAGAGGCACTGTACTTGGTAGTCTTATTTGGATACTGGATCATTTATTGAATGACCTGGGAAGTTGACATTTTCAAGTGTGGTATATGTTGCCCAGAAAAGAGAGGATCCTGTAACAAGTCCAGACTGCAGTGCAAGCTGCCCTGATGCTCAGGCAGTTGACTTAGAAGATGCATGGGGCTAGAGGAAGCCTTAGTGGATTAAGATTCTGTACAGAGTCTCTGTTAAACTCCAATGTAAGAGTTGCAGCACAGACCCCTGCATTCTGGAGCAAGGTTAAACCTTCAAAGACAGGGAACTACTCACCACTTCAAAAGCAACCCTGGTGTGCTTTTGATCCCTAGTAGAGAACATTAAGTGTGATTATACAATGGGAGCTGCCAATGATGAATTAGGATTGTTATTATTTTTTTATTTTATTTTATTTTTTTGTTTTGTTTTTGACACGGAGTCTCACTCTGTCATCCAGGCTGGAGTCAGTGGTGTGACCTCGGCTCACTGCAACCTCCGCCTCCCGGGTTCAAGCAATTCTCCTGTCTCAGCCTCCCAAGTAGCTGGGACTACAGTCGCATGCCACCATGCCTGGCTAATTTTTGTATTTTTAGTAGAGATAAGGTTCCACCATATTGGTCAGGCTGCTCTCGAACTCCTGGCCTCAGGTGATCCACCCACCACAGCCTCCCAAAGTGTTGGGATTACAGGTGTGAGCCACTGCGCCCAGCCGATGAGTTGGGATTATGAGATATGCAAAGTCATAAGGTCATGCAGGAATAGCAGGAATCCATTGCACGATATAAATGGTACATTTAGGATTGCACAAAAGTAAGTTGCATAAGTAGGTGGCCCCAGTTTCCATGTGATTTCCTCTGTTACACTGATGCCTCTCCTTCAACTTACACCCATGTTCCCATGAGGGTTTCCATACAGCCAACTCACAGAGGAGGAAATATGTGAGCCTGGTTCACAAATAGGTTAGCTCAACCTATTTATGGTAACTGAAAATGGAGTGCCACCACAATATAGCCCCGCTCAAAGGTGGCCCTGAAAGATGGTATAAAATTGTAATGATCCTAGCATGTATAACTCCAAGAAACTTTGGTCATACACCAGAGAGAAAATGGCTAAAGCACAGAGGCGCACAAACTTTTGGGCTGACAAATGGCTTTGCTGATTAGTCAGGATGCTGAAAGTAGCAAGAATAAGAGTTTAAAGACAAGGATGTTTGAGAAAGAGGTTTGTGGATGACTCGCTGGCAGAGGGCCCAAAGCATGTATGAGTATTTTTATCTTGTATTAATGTCCACTGGAAAATATTCTAGAGCACTCAAAAAGGCACTGGACAACTAGGTAGATAGGATGGCTTGTCCAAGGGATGGCAGTGAGCTTCTGACCTCAGTCACCCAGTGCTTGCACAGAAGTCTCACGCATGAAGCAGACTTGGTGGCAGGGATGAAGGCCATGCACAAGCCCAACAGCATGGACTCTCTCACTAAGACTTGTCTAGCTACTGCCACTGCTGAATTTCTAAACTGCCAGCAGCAGAGACTCAATATAGTGCTTCAATATGGAAACATTCCCCAGAAAGCTGGTCAGTTACTTAGTAGCAAGTTGATTACACTGGACACCTTCCATCCTAGAAAGACAGCAATATATCCTCACCAAAATTCATGCCTATTTTGATTATGAGTTTGCCTTTGCTACCCAAAGTGCCTCCACCAGCACCATCTGAGGGTTTAAATAGTATGTGATTTACCAACATGGAATTCCCAAAACATTGCTTTAGACCAGGGGATGTATTTTGCAGTGCAGAAGTGCCACAATGAGTGCATGAGTAGAGAATCCACAGGTCCCATCATACACCACATCACTCTGAAGAAGCCAGCCTAGTAAAATGATGGAATTACTTGTTCAAAGGCCAGCTAAGGAGCCCGTGTGGGGAACCACACCCAACAAGGCTGCTGCCCTCCAGGATTCTGTAGGTGCACAGAACTGATAGCCAATATATGGTGAAGTAACTAGAATACATAAGCCTGAAATTCACAGGTAGGATTGGCCCTTCTCATCACCACTCCCAATGACACACTTGCAGGAAGTGTGCTTCCCATCCCTACATCCTTAGGCTCTTCTGGATTAAAAGTTCTGAATCCTGATGTGGGGGTGAGGATGGACAGTGCAGAGAGGCTTCCACCAGATAACACAAAAAAGTAGAAAGAGTTCCACCAGATTAAAAGCTATGACTACTATTTTGTCATTTTGGGGCTTCTCAAACTGATGGAGCAGATGGGCTATACTGACGAATAATGATACCATGTAACAAATCTGCACATGTACCTTCTGTATCTAAAATAAAAGTTGAAATTTAAAAATAAATAAAATCCAGAAAAGATATGTAAGACAATAAAAATTAAAAATTAAAAAATAAGAAAAATAAATTTGTATTTCATCTAGCTTAAAAAAGATATATCTGCCCACTTTTTCACATTTTCAATATGCTTTTTTGTAGAGAAACCTTCTGTTTTTCACAAAGAAAAAGTTTTTAACTTCTTACTTTCTATTTGCTTTCGGTTTTTTAATTGTTTTTGTGGTTTCACTGTGTTAGCCAGGATGATCTTGATCTCCTGACCTCGTGATCCGCCCGTCTTGGCCTCCCAAAGTGCTGGGATTACAGGCTTGAGCCACCGCGCCCGGCCTGTTTTTGTTGTTACTGTTTTGAGACACGGTCTCACTCTGTCACCCAGGCTGCAGTAAAGGGATACGATCATAGGTCATTATAATAACCTTGAACTCCTGGGCTCAAGAAATCCTCCTGCCTCAGCTTCCCAAGCTGCCAGGACTGTAGGCATGCACCACCATGCCTGGCTAATTATTTTTTATTTTTTACCTTTTGTAGAGAGGGGGGTCTCCCTATCTTGCCCAAGCTGCTCTCAAACTCCTGGCCTCAAGCGATCCTCCCTCCTTGGCCTTCCAAAGTGCTGGGTTTACACGTTAGCCACCTCGCCTGCCTTACTTCCTTCTTTAAGTAGGAAGGCATTGGAACAAATCCCTGCTACCACCACTAGCTTGGTGAAATTGACCCAAGGCCTAGATGTCCTTGAGTCTCAGTTTTGGTGACTAAAATCCTCACCCTTCCCACAGGAACATCCTGGGGATGGGAGTGGGAAGAGAATATACTGTGAAAGATGTAACTACTACTGTTATTATGGTTTTGCTTAAAGTAGACTATAAAAGGGCATCTACCTAAAAGAAGTGTCTGGTACATCATCAATCCACAGTTAGTCTGTTTGCATAAGCTAATGTTGTCAGTTTTGCTGAAAAACCCGGACAGGACTGGTTTTTCTGTGGCCAACCTATCTTCAGTCTCCATGATCTGCCATGTCCTATTTCACTGTCTTTATCATTAAAAACTGTGCACATTGATACACTATTTGACTCTTTCCTGCCTTTTAAAAATTCAGCACATGAATGAATCACCAAGTTAGAGAAACTGCTTAAAGGAAAAGCTGAAATATACAAATGTACCCATTGCAAGGTCCTGGCGGTAAATTTTCAAAATAACTCTGTGCAACAGACAGAATTAACTTTCCCTTTATTCTTCTGGCAGTATGTCTCTGTAGAGTCTGGCAGAGACATTTAACAGAACAAAATGAAACTTTATTTTCTCCTTGTATTGGTCTGATGCTGTCAGCCCAAGAGTCTTTTGGAATGCCCCGGTGCACTCCAAATGGGCTCTGTGAGCTCACAGGAGGCAGGAACAATGGCCTGCAGACTGCTGAAGTGGGCAGTGCTGCAACCTGGAACCACACCAGCCCTGCTGGGAAGGAAGCCTGTCCGTTTATCAAACTGACAGCAAGGCAGCAAAGGGAGCAGCTGAAGCATCCTCTGCCAAGGACGAGCATAATGCAGAAAAATACGTCATTGCTGCTGGTGAATGAATATATTTCTGGTTCAATTGTTGGACCATATCACCAGTCAACTAAAATAATGGACAGTAGAGAATGACCAAGAGTTATGTCCTCCAAGTAAAGCTGAAAATAGGTTTACCTAAAGTGAGTTATTGAGTTGGAGTCAGACATGCTGGCCTCATATAAGGAATAGAACACTAGTATCTTACTTGTATCTCAGAACCTATTAAAGTCTTTGCCCTAAGCACACCCAAGGCCTTTTCCAGATCATGAGTCAAGTTTCCCCAGCTTTTGATTATGGTTTAAACTATACTGGCAAGTTACTGTTTAGATAAATTTCAAATAAGCAAAGTCTTAATATAGGAGATGCTACGACTGCCTCTCCAAAGGGTAGTTTAGTATGTGTTTTAAACAGAATGCGAAATATTTGCATTATTTCTAGTTCATATTTCACCATCACTACAAAATGCCATTTGCCTGGGAAAGCCAATATTACTACTGAAACACTGAAGGCAGAGTAACACACTGTCATTCCTTCTTTGCATAATATGCTTTCTTATTATCAAATACCTCTCATTTACAGCACTATCACTATTGTAATTTTACATTAATTTACTTATGTGATTATTTGAGCAATGTTATCTCTACCAGCAAACTATAAACTCCAGGAAGCCAGACTCTTTTTGCTCACCTATTACCATCCCTCGTACGAAACCAAAACATCTGTAGAATGACTATTATTTAGCAGGGCCATTATCAATGAGTTTGTATTAGTTACCCACGATGTGCTAAGAATTGGGTAATATGAAAAAGAACAAAGAGCTTAGGCTCTAGTCTTGAGAAGTTTACATTCCGAAATTGTTCTAGCTTACAGTGAACTCCTAAGCACCCACACACCTCACCCCACCTCCCCATTCTCTGTCCACTTCTTTCCTGCTGCATTTGTCACTTCTAGCATACTATACAATTTGGTTTTTTGTTTTTTTATTAACTTCTGCTGCCCCTCATTAGAATGTCAACTCCAGGAGGCATACGTTTTTTTTATCTGTTTTATTCATTGATGTTGTGCAAGTTCCTAATAATTGTACTAACTGATCATTTCTTCCTCTTGGAAATACTTCTATATTTCTGATCTGGTCACCTTTCTTTTCCTACCTTATCTCCTATTACTCTCTCCATCACTCACTCCATTCCAGCCAGGCGTGCCAGGCAGCTCCAGCCTCAGGGGCTTTGCACTTGCTATTCCTTCTCAGTAGGAAGCTCTTCCACAAGTTCCTCTGTGCCTCTTTCCCTTATCTCCTTCAGACCTTTCCTCAAGTCAACCTGTCAGTGGCTTCTTCCTTGAGAACCCTATTTAAATGTGAGCCCCACCCCTTGCCCACAACACACAAACACTCCTGGACCTTGCCATCTTCCTGCCCTGCTTGCTCTACAGAACTC
Source organism: Theropithecus gelada (assembly GCF_003255815.1). NCBI lineage: Eukaryota > Metazoa > Chordata > Mammalia > Primates > Cercopithecidae > Theropithecus > Theropithecus gelada. Next base: position 37,244,597 of record NC_037680.1, read on the forward strand.
TTAAGAGTCCGATATACAATATTAGTTATCTGTTGTCTCTTTCGCTCCCTGACCACAGACACACTGAAATTCTAAGCTCCATGAAGACAGACATTATCCCCTTCTTTACTCCTTTTCCGTGTCTAGAAAACTGGGTTACACTCGGCACAAAATAGTATTTGTTGAATAAATGAATGATCAGAAAGGCAATTTTTATACATGAAACACCAGATTTTAGAATATTCCACTTTAGAAAGCATACACATGATTATAATAAGATGTTTGAATTTCAAATAGGAAGTTGAATATGAAATAAAAAATATAATAAGAAGCAGGTGGCTTGGAAAGGTTAAGTAATACAAGGCATACATCTTTGCTTTTTGATGAATGCAGTGCTAGAATTTAGGTCGTTGATAAATTTTGGATGGAAAATCTTAGCAGTTGTTTGCTATCACATTCTATTCTTGCAGGCAGCAATCAAAACACACACACAGAGACACACACAGACACACACACACACACACACACACACACACACACATCAGCCTTCAAGTATAAGATTGCCTCTGGTGCCCAGGGAAAATGAGAGGAAATGACTTTTAAATGGCTAAGGAAAGTATTCATGATTTATTAGTTCAGTGAAACGGAAGAGCAGGCGCCCACTTGACAAAGCAGGCAGAACCACCCTTCACCAGGTAGACTGACGTGGAGGCTCATTGACCAAATGCCTACAGTTATAGTTGTGTGATTATGAATGGCCCTGAGAATTGAAAACCTCAGAGGAACGCTACCAGGTCTTCCTCTTCCTTTCCCATAAGCTTGGGGACAGGAAATTTGCAGGGAATAATTTTCTCCATGTGAAAACCAGTTTAGAGTATACATTCTCCCTTCCACCCTAGGACTCCTGAGTATGATTTGGAATTGTGGAAGTGGTTGTTTGCTCTCTTTGTGATAATCATAGCATCACGTTACTTTAGAGCACCAAGAGACTTACAGAATCATGCTTCTGATCAGAGCATTTTATGAAAGAGAAAACTGAACTAAGCCAAAAGCTCCCCAGCGAATTTGGAGGGGACACCCCAACCTCAAGATCACTGAAGCCCTATATAAGGGTTTTCTCCCACACTGGAGTGTCACTGTTGGTGTCCTAGGTAGCTCTCCAGAGAAAGAACTCATTTCAACCTTCATCAAAGCATTCAGTTACTCAATTCTATGTGTGCCTGCATAGGAGGTGAGATAGAGAGGCATAGCTATAGGTAGAAAATCAATATCATAAACTTCATGATCTTGTTTGCTTTTAATGAAGAGAAGAATGAAGGAGAAAATAAAAAGTGATCCCATAATCTCAGAGCCCTGATAACTCCTGTTGATACTTACATCTTTATATTTTTAATACCTTTATCTCTTCTGTTTTAATAATATAAATGTAGTCACCATTTCTTAACCAGTTACTATGCACCAGGTCTTGTCCTGGGTGATTTATGTATTTAAACTTCAGAATAATCTCATGACATAAGTATGATGAGTCTCATTTTACAGAGGAAGAGCTGGAAGATTCAGGAAGTTTGCTCAAAAGGGAGACTAGGCCGAAGCCTGGGTATGGCCGGGTCAGTCCTCAAACCCAAGCCAGTGAGGCTGGAGCTGTTTCTCCCATCCCACGCTACATCTCCATCTTCCCTCTGGGAAATAAAACCCCAGTTTCCTTCCTCATCCAAGACAGATACTTAAACCCTATATTTATGAGGACAGCTAATAATATCCCAATTACAATCGCTGTATTTAAAGATGAAATAGCATCATTAATATTTAAATAACAAATTTGATTACAGTTTTAAATCATTTAAGATGTTATTTTTCAATAAGGCATTTGAATGATCACCCTGAGCAAGGCCTGGGGCAGGGAACTGTGCTTCTCCTGTTGTCAGTTGACGATCTTAACCTCCTGTGGAAAAGCAAGCACCTCAATGGTTTTTCTTGTCCATTGTCTGCCCAGAATGCCTTATCCAAAGCAGAACAGATTTGTAGATTTGTAGGGGAAGGTTGGTTGCACCAGGTGCAGCATCGTGGCTCCTTTTGGAAGGAACAGGCAGAGCTGCGAGGAGACTCTGCTGTGTTCTTCCACAGAGGTAGTGCAGCTGAATCACTGGGGCTTGGCCCAGAAATGTGACTGGGATTCCAAGCACAGCCTCTTTCAGGAAAGGGACAGAGAGGCAAGCAGAAATGTTCGTGCTCCTTCAGATAATTCATTCCTGGCTCCATTCACCCTGCCCCTGCTCCACCCCCTGGCTCCCAAGTCAAGGCAAGATTTCTTGTCAGGATCTTTTGCAGCCAAATCATACGACTTAAAGAGGTTTGTTGGCCCTGGCAGTTCCTGGAATCTTTCCAGAAATATAGCCAGAGGGCCAGAGTGGTACTGCCAGTCATCCTCTTGGGATCCAAGCTCTGAGAGAGCCAGGAGATGGCTTTCCAGAGCTCCACCCTGCCAGCTCTGATTCACATCTGCATTCTCCTCTCTGGGGAAACTTGCAGGGTGGAGTCCAGAGGAGGGAAGGAAATCTTTGGGTCTGTTCTTTATCCATTGTCCCATCATTCTGGTGACTGTCAGTCTTTATTTTTTAAAACATTAAACATATAAACAGCATTGCTTCATTTTTCTTTATAGGTGATAATGCTCCATTATGAAGAAAAAAAACTTGTTTTTTGCTTCCAAAGGAAACGAGATGTTTACTTTTCACTTCAAACTGAGAGATTTCAAAATATGCTAAGTGAGTTCTGCCTTTCTGACTTAAGTTATCCTGTTTTTCATTTTCCTATTTTCCCACTGACAGAGAATGCAATTATTGCTACCTTTTTTGACTAGCTAACTGACTCTTCTAAAAATGTGAATTATAACTAGAGAAGGCTACTTGGTGAGCTCTTGCCTGCGATAGGTAACTAGAATGCTCCTGGTAATATTTCCTTGTAATTTTTCTGTTGTCGTGTTCTCAGAAGCCACAATCCATCTATCTATTCAATTGCCTCCACTGGACAACACAGCAAAATTCATCCCAGGAGACCTCCTTTTTAATAGTTTTCACTTTGACCCATCTTATCTCTGTGAGTTATACTGAAATGTACACATATATACAACTCCCTGTTGATTCCCAGCAGCCAGAATGTCTTAGAGGTGCCGCCACCATATACATTTATGCATGTAAATGTATACATACCTATAGACCTGGTAAGGTTCATGCACTCAATTATCCAGTATCATTGATGCCAGGAACTCAGAATTGCTTTGAGGAATTCAGAATTCTAATTTTAGACTTTTTCATAAATGGAAACATAAGTGACAGTCATGCTATAGAATACAAGATGTTATCCTTATATTAACTAGGAGAACAACATGGATGCTAATATATATAGTTCACTGTAGTTCAGCATTATTGATATTCTTTTCCTTCTCTGTATTCAGCTTCTTCGCCAAATTAAAATGCTTTGCAAAATGTCGCTTGTTTATCCCTTTCTTTCTCAATCATTTAGAATGTGGATGTGCATGTTCCTGTTTCCTATTTACTAAATTCAAACGTAGAAATTTAAACATGCATAGAGGCTAAAACAGAGGATAATAACTCTTGGTGTTCCTACACATTATCTCTCTCAAACCCATTTTATTACCAAATAACACTCAGAGCTTTGTGGAACAGAAAGTATGCTTCTTTATAGAGACAATGAGTCCTAGAACTCAGTTGTTCCATGGTCATTGATAAGATAATAAGTATAACTCAAAAGTCTCATTACTGTCATATGCTTATTTTCCATATGCAAACAGATAGAAAACTGTAGCAAACTTGACTGAAAAATGTAAACTCTTGGGAGAATAATTTTTAATGTAAAAGCCTACAGCTAATACCTGTTCAACACTGTGCTTAATGCTAAGAACGAACAAGATGTTCCTCTATATATCTTCATTCTAAATAATTCATAGCTCTTGAGACACACATGGACCAAGTTCTAACTTTTCTTATGAAGTACATAGTGTTCTCAAAGCAGGTTGTTGGCGTTTGAGGCCATGAAAGTTTCAGGAAGATTTTATCTGTGACACCTGCATGCTATACTTAGCCATATGGCAGTGTACCATTGCCAGTGAAGACGTTTGGGAAAGTAATCGCACCACAGGCGACCCAAGCTCTGTCCTATATAACTCGCTTCTGCTGGACCACTAGTGTGAAGTGAATGGATGATGCCAGAATTCTGAAAAAAGTACAGAATCTCTAGGTTAGAAGAGACCTTAAATTTCATCCAATCCCCACCACACTGATGCAAGCATCCTTGAAAAGCATTTTAAAGTAAGACAATATCACAAACTCAGGAAGCATAAGAGCAGACAAACCACCACCATCTATAAATAAAATGTTTTAGGTACACCAAAGAGAATGTGCTTGAAACTCAGAAAAGGCACACTAAAAAGGTTTTGCTCCTCTCTGAAATTTGAGAGGTAATAGTTCCTCCAATGCTTTCCAATACTTCTGCAATTCAAGGGCAAGCATTACAGATTTCGGACTGCTTCTTTCCCAATCCCTTATTCAGCAATATTTATATATAATGCCTACCATGTGAAAACTAATCTCTCAAAGTTAGGATTAACACTTATGGCCACCACAAAAGTGATTTTTGTTCCCATAAGAACCTCCATTCAAACTTTTAAAAAATCATGTCCCTCATAGGTGGCCATAGATCATAGGCACTCCCACTTTTAAGAAAAGAAAAAATATTCCATAATAACAAATGCTAAAGGAGAATCTCATGAAGAATGACAGAAAATTTTAGACACTTTTAATAACTCACTCACTAGTTACTCTTACTAGAATAGGCACTAAAATGTGATAAATATCAGAGCCCTAAAATAAAATACCAGGGTATTATTCAGTATGAGTAAAGAGAGATGAGAATAAAGAGAATGGGGTAATGAAATCATGTGAACATGTCAAAGCAGGTGCTGAAGAAAGTTTAAATTATCAACCTATAGGAAGATTATGAAAGGTCAAAGGGCAGAGAGAGGGAATTGTGAAAAGATTTTCTGGAGCAAGCTGAAAATTCCTATTATCCTCCCCGTCTCCAGTAGAAGGAGTTGCTGCCGCTTCTCTCAGAAGTATGTGTCCGCTGAATTTGGAAGGTTTGATCATCAGGAACTAGACTCAACTGATAAACCGCAAGCAGTCCATGGGAGCACAGAGAGGGCTGCAGCTGGGATTTAAATACAATTCACTCCCACATCGGGTCAAAAAGGCATGTCTCGGGGATCAGAGGTAGAGTCCGTGGTAGAAATGCTAAGCAGGGAGTATTCGAAATAGGAATCTAAGAGAGCAGCCTGCCAAGGTGAAAGGACCACAGGAATAAGGGATTGAGACTAGAACATCAGGGGCCATCACGAGTGCTCTCAGCAAGTATATGTGCCCTGAGTCTCAGACCCTTATCAATAATATCCATAACTCTAACTTCCAGGCATTAGATCAAAGTCCATTGTGTCAGGTGGGCATAGTTGTTGGTCTTTACACTCTGGAGTGCCTTGCCTCCAGAGGCTATGGAATGTAGCAGTAATGAGATAACTAAGAATGCCAAGTCCGGCCGGGCATGGTGGCTCATGCCTATAATCCCAGCACTTTGGGAGGCCAAGGCAGGCGGATCACCTGAGGTTGGGAGTTTGAGACCAGTCTGACCAATATGGAGAAACCCCGTCTCTAGTAAAAATACAAAATCAGCTGGGTGTGGTGGCGCATACCTGTAATCCTAGCTATTTGGGAGGCTGAGGCAGGAGAATCGATTGAACCCAGGAGGCGGAGGTTATGGTGAGCCGAGATCACGCCATTGCACTCCAGCCTGGGCAACAAAAATGTGAAACTATGTCAAAAAAAAAAAAAGAAAAAAAAAGAATGCCAAGTCAATATGGCGGACTGAATTGACAGCAAATCACTCTTCTTCTTGGAAAAATTAAGCCCCTAACAATAACATTTGGCTACACGGCCAAATCCAGAGTGTGAAATGCTTGAGTGTAAAAAGACAACAAAAATCAGAGAAGTGAATAGTATCTTCGGCCAAAGCAGCTTGTGGTTTGTACCCTTAATGGATATGAAACCTAGCAGGGCAGTGGCTTTGGAGCCATCACAAGCAAAGGAGTTCAAAATGTCCTTCCACGTGTATAGAAGGACAGCACAGACTGACAGAAGATGCCCTATTGGCAGCAACAGATGCTAGAATGCAATGGAGTAGTATTTTCAAAGTGGTAAAAGGAAGTAACTACCCACCAGTTAAACTATGTCAAGTGAAAGTAAAAAGATATAAGAATGAAAGAATTTACTGGTCATAGAAGCTTAAATGACAAAAAAAAAATCCCTAAATAACATTATTCAGCAAGAATAGAGGTAATCTTAGAAGAAAATAGTAGACACAAGAAATGATAATGAGAAAAAGAAGCTAGTAAGCATGTTGGTAAATCTAAATAAAATTTGGATGGAATAATCATTCTAAGTCCTGATATTTGCCAGGAAGAAGACAGAGAACTTGGTTAGCTTTACATTTTGTTAAGTCAGATAGGCATGTTAGAAACTTAAAGGCTAGAGCAGGTGCAGTGACTCAGGCCTGTAATCCCAGCACTTTGGGAGGCCAGGAGGGGAGGACCACTTGAGGCCAGGAGTTTGAGGTTACAGTGAGCCATCATCATGCCACTGCACTCCAGCCTGGGTGACAGAGTGAGGCCCTGTCTCAAAAAAATTAAAAAAGAAACTTAAAAGCTAACCACTATAAGGAGCAAAAACCAAATGTATAACTACAAATTATTTGAGAGGAAGTAGAGAAAATAAAATTGGGTCAATTCAATAAAAATCAAGGAAAGAGAAAGAAACATGAAATGGATAGGACAAATAAGCATTAATATGTTAGTCATCATAAATACAAAAGGCTGAATTTGCCTCAAATTGGATTTTTTAAAAAGAGAATAGCATCCAGCTATTTTTTTATTTTAAGAGATACTAAAACGCTGGGTATAATGGCTCATGCCTATACTCCCAGCACTTTGGGATGATGAAGCAGGAGGATTGTTTCAGGCCAGGAGTTCAAGGCCAGCCTGGACAACATATGAGACCTATGCTTTATTAAAAAACTTTTTTTTTTAAATTAGCATGGTGGCTTACAGCTGTATTACCAGCTACTCAGGAGGCTGAAGCAGGAGAATCACTTGAGCCCAGAAGTTTCCATTCAAGGCTGCAGTGAGCTATGATGATTGTACCACTGTAGTCTAGCTTGGGTGACAGAGTGAGACCCTGTCTCTAAACAAAACAAAACAAAACAAAAACAGAGAGAAACACCCAAAACATAATGCTCAAGAAGGGATGGACAAATATCGACCAGGTAAATACTGATGAAGACAGCTGGCGTTGCAATATTTAAATCAAACATAGAGTTTTAAGCCAAGAGACATTAATAGAAACATAGATACATAAGATAAAAAGAACAATTCAATCAGAAAATTAAATAGTCATGAACTTTTATGTACTTAACAATATAGTCTCAAAATATATAAAGTAAAAATGACAAAATTACAAAAAGGAATTGACAAATCTACAATCATAGTGGGAGATTTTCATACACCTTTCTCAGAATCTATCCGGCAGAGAAAAGAAACATAGTAAGGATTTATAAAATATGTCAGCAACACAATTAAAGAGCTAATCTAAAAGATATACTATACATATAAGCCTGCATATGATGAATAGAAAATATACTCTTTTTTCAAGCCTAAGTGGAACTGTCTGGAAATATGACTACATATGAGGCCACAAATCTATTTATATTACATATCTGTATCATAAAAGTAACCTGCTAATCAAAGAGGAAATCATAATGAGGAAATTGTTTTAAAAAAACAAACTTAGCCAGATGTGGTGGCAAGTGCTTGTAGTCCCAGCTACTCAGGAGGCTGAAGTGGGAGGATCACTTGAGCCCAGCCTGGGCAACATAGCAAAAGCCCCTCTCAAAAACAAAACAAAAAACAAAACCCTGAAACTATACAATAATAGTGCTCTATATGCTAAAAATATGGGCATATTTCTAAAGCAATACTTTAGCCTTAGGTGAATTTACTTAACAAGAAAGATAAAAAAATAAATGAGCTAAAAATTCCACTGAAGACTGGGAGATGAAAAGAATAAATGCAAAGTAGAAGAAAGGATGTAATAAAGATAATAGCAGAAATTAATACAATTTTTAAAACTCCAATAGAGATGATGAGGCCACCAAAATATTCCCTCTGACTCCTTAAAAGGAGTTCTTCACTGTCCATGATGCAGGACAAAGCTATCTTCACTCCTCACCTGCTGCTGGTATGGAATACCTACTGGTACTGCCCAACAGAAATACAATGTGAGCCACATATACAATTTAAATTTTGTAGTAGTCCCATTTAAAAAACTACAAGAAACAGGTAAAATACATTTACTAATGTATTTTATTTAAAACAATATATCAAAAATATTTCAACACATACTCAATATTTTTAAATTATCAAGATATTTTACATTCTTTTTCCATGCTAAGTCTTTAAACCTGGTATATATTTTATACTTGCAGCTCATTTCAGTTTGGACTAGCTGCATTTCAATTGCCCAATAGCCAACATGTTACTACTGGCTAGCGTCTATCAAATTGGACAGAACAAACCTGTCTTCAAATGGCATCCCATAAAATTTCAGAATTCTTTAGCCTTTGAAGTAATCATTGTATCTTATTTGTTTCTTAATGTGACTTTTGGAACAGGATAAAGACTTGCATAACCATTTTTTCATCTGTACTGTATGTTCTGCAAGGTGATGGCAGCCCTCCGATAAGCCACCTTGCTGCCAATGTCTAAGTCTTTTCCAGTCAGTTGTAGTGGCATTAGTTCTGATGGTGGCCAAAGTTCTAGTGGCCATACAGTTGACAGCATTTCAAAGAGTTACCTACTTACTTTCCATATTAGTGTTTACACAACAGAGATTCTCTATAGGCATCTCTATTCCCCAAGAATTTCATGTTGAAATAACAAAATGGCCTAGATTCACCCGAAGATAAATTGCTTTAATTATTAAGCGGACTGTGAAGCTCACAGTTTCAAATATCAAGTCAGTGCAGTGCCCAGTAGCTTTGCTGTGCTATTTCTCCAGGTGCTACTACTGAGCCTTAATATTACTGGAACACTTCCATTCAGGACTAGCTTCATCTGTGCGATTTGCCCTCTTCTTCAACAGAAGAAAATTGATCTCAGTAATTGTGAGAGGAAACTATTATTCCCCAGTGTTGTAAAGTCTACTGTTTGACATTTTAGTCCAATTGTTGGCATTATTACTAATATCTACAGAAATCTCACATCATAATTATTTCTTAGGTCTTAGAATTGATGATGAAGCTGTATAGCTACCTATCAACTCTCATTTTTACACTTTATGTGAGCTCATGAAGAGAATAGAGTGCTTAAGACTAACAGCACATGGACTTCAATTGGACAACCTGGATCTGAATCCCAGCTTCACTTATTTATCAGCCATGTGTCTGAAACTCAGCTTCCTCAGCTTTAAAGTGGAAAATATTAATTAAGATTACAGAAGGATTGCACAAAATAATATATAAGGTGCAGAACACAGGGCTCAGCACTCAGAAGTGTTTCATAAACATTAGCTAGGTTAATCTGTGAGTTCCTCACTTCTTTAAGCAAATTTGGGAGCATTGAAAAAAATGACCATCTAATAGCATTTCTAAAGCTCTGAAGCTTTAGAATTTTGGAATTCTTTTGGAAGCTTTTGGAATTTCTTCCAAAAGAAATTCCAGTTGACCTGTTTCTCTCTAAAGCTTACATCAGCAAGCTTTCCCTAACTGTGATGATCTCAACTTCCTTTCTGGATATTTATTATACAACAATACTAACATTTTGGTTTAGAAGCTCCCCCACTCAGGTCCCATTACCAATAATCAAGATTGGTTAAAGCTCTCTAAACATACTTGGTATCAGCAGGTAGAATAACCCAGTTTCAATGACACTTTCCCTAATCTTATTCTGAATCAGGAGTAGGCATTGTAAGGCCAATATTTTTTAAATTTTGGTTTTCCTAGCTATATAATCTTTATATCATTTTTGCTCTGGGTAAGGGAAGGCCAAGTCTGAACTAAGAAAATGAAGTAATAGGGTTTATTTAAGCAGGGTGCTCTGATGGGAATTTTGCCCCAAGGCCACTCCTCTCCCTTTATAGTAGGATGAAGCTCACTCACCTGTTGAGACGGGCAATTCTCCACTGTGTTGCCATTTAGATTTACAGTTCCTTTCTTTAAGGTTCACATTCATTAAAACTATACATTTGATGTCTACACTATTCATCTACTGAAATCATAGTATTCTGGAGCTCAAATTTCACTTTCTGAGACTTTTGTCAATCGAGAGTGTGGTATAAAACAAGACACATTTTGGTAATTTTTCCAGTAAATCCACTTTAACGTTATAACATTTCCTTTTGAAAATACTGATTAATAGTTCATGTAGTTAGCAGTATCCTCCAGGCACCGTTCTATTTGTTTTATAAAAATAATGCTATTAATCCTCACAATAGCCCTAAGTGAGAGGTTCTATTATTAGTCTCACTTTATAGATGAGAAAAGTCAAGTACAAAGAAGTTAAGAACCCCACTAAGGTCTCATAGTTGCCAAGTGGTGAAGTCAAGATTTGAATGTGGATCTCATATCAGATCCTAAGCCTTTAACCACTATACCACATTCTGCCTCTCATTTAAAAAGCATTAGAAGCACACCTAAAATCAAAAAGAAGACTTTGTGCATTACGAAGTAAATTTGTCACAAGTTTAGCCTAATCTTAATTTACACATGTCTCAGAAACCATATGCTTATAAACCACTAGGAGACGCAGACAAGAATATAAAATGATTATGAAAATCAACCAAAAGGTCAATGTAGCATCCACCATGGTTACTGTGGTATTTTGGTGCTCTTATTTATGAATATTTTTCTTCCTCTCCCAATGCACCCAGAATGTAAAAAGGTAAAGAAGAGATCTTGTGTATTGGACAGTGTTTCTTTTTATTTTCTTTTTTAAATTAATTTGAGCAGAACATCATTATCCAAGCCCAGCCTTGAATATGTGCTATATACAAAACAATTTATCTACTGGAGTTCATGGGCAGCTGGATTGGGAAAAAACACATTAATTATTATTCAAGTGGAAATGCCCCCATAGACATATCATTTAATTAACAGAGAGACCAGTATTGGAAATGAATAATTTGAGGCAAGACAGAGAAAGATGTGTGAGATAAACCCTTAGGTGATTTAAGGACATTATCTGTGGATAAACACTTTAAAATACATGAAATATATCTCTATCTTATAAACTCCTTGTAAACATAAAAGGATTCCTTAGAAGAAAGGCCCCTGTGAGCCTCTTCCTTGCCTGTATTAAAAGTCATCACCTGTGAGTAGGAAGCTTGTTGTGTTCCGCAAGAACATCAACTCCTTTAGAGGCTGGAAAATCCCACTCCCTTGAATTCAAACTCTGAAAGGATCAGAGCTAAAATCACTTCATGTAGCAAGTTCTTCTGTCTTCAAAAACCCTTGAAATTTGTAGCTCTGCCAAGATTATAAATAGAAGTGATATGGCGGCAGCGAATTGATCATTCTGCTAAATGTACTCACCCTATTTGGGATAGTTTTATGAAGCATGGTGGCAGCTGGGACAGAGGTGGCTGCTCAGCTGCCGTCATCACTGTTGCCACTGCTGCAAAATGCCTTTCCTTTTTTCAAAATCTCTTTACCAAGGAAAACCAAAAGACATTTCCCTAAAGCATTAATATAAAAAATAGAATGACAGCCCAAAGGCTGTTTTTCGAAGCAATCTGAGCAACCATTAGAGAGTCTGAAATGAATCACATATACCCACTGACTCCCTGAAAAGAATCCAAACATCAGAATTCTGGGACCCAGTTTGGCATTATAGGTGGATTGCACTTCATTGTTAAGACGCTGTCAGATTTTGTGTTATGATTCTTGAAAATATCACCCTTAATGGGAAAGACCAAATGTTCCATCTAGCTTGAGTGGGAGGGGAACGGTGAAGTTGTGCAGCAGGGGAGGAGTTGGGTGTAGATTTTCATGTCTGACCTTGGTATTTCCTTGCAACCCTCTGTAAAAATGGAAAGTTCATCTTCAATGATCCTTCCTTTTTTGTATTCTTCCCTCTAATTTCAACATCTCTTTAACAGTACCAGGATTCTTAATTTAATTCAAGAAGTATATATATGGAAAAGAAATATATATATAAATATATGTATAGATATATAGCATCTTTATAATAAACTCTCTTTAGCACTGGAATAAGACATCAGGTCAGGAAGAGGAGCTGGGGAAGGAGCTGCATGACCTGAATGAATTTTTCCCCCTCTTGCCAATGTTGCCTTCATCCTGGAGGCTTCTCCATCTAGTTTCCTTCATCACCCCCAGGGTCACCTCTGGGAGTAAACTCAGTGTAGGCAAAAACTTGTCCCATAGCTTAGTTAAGATACTTTCAACCAAGCTTCTCAAAATTCCAAGAATTAATAAATAAAAATAAATATTGAGAGTTGCTGGGTATGGCAGCTCACGCCTGTAATCCCAGCATTTTGGGAGGCCAAGGCAGGAGGATCGCTTGAGTATAGGAGTTTGAGACCAGCCTGAGCAACATAGTGAAACCTTGTCTCTACAAAAAATAAACAAAATTAGCCATAAGTGGTGATTCTCACCTGAGGTCCCAGCTACTTGGGAGGAGGCGGAGATGGGAGGATCACCTGAGCCCAAGAGATCAAGGCAGCACTGAGCCAAAATTGAGCCACTGCACTCCAGCCTGGGCAACAGAGCAAGACCCAGTCTTAAATAAATAAATAAATAATATTAAGAATGCAGAAATCAATTCAGATTACAAAGAAGACCATTTGTCCCCCTAGTCGTTTTTTCAGCAGGAAAAAACCTTTATTTCAAGCAGAATCTTACACAAACCCTAACAAACCACACAGAAATCCTTGGAGCTGCTCTAGTAAGTGAAGAGATAAACTCCATCAGGTTCTACTTTTCTACTGACCTTCACCTTAAGGAGATCCCTGAGAGTCCTCTCTGGAACCTTCTGGAATCCCTAAAGAATCTCTGAACATCATTTAAAAATAACCTTAAGTACTCCATGTGACAGATACTGGCTTTAACACACCTCAAGACCACAATCTCCCCACCTCCCTTTCACTTCTACACACCATAGATATCTCAACCCTTCCTCAAAGTCAAGCCCAGGACAGCACTCCCTTCCTCTCTCCTACACCATCTGTGCTGGTCTAATACATATGTTCCTTCCCCTAGTGACAGACACTAGGCTTAACCTTACTTTTCAGCTGCGGCTGCGTCCCTGGTGTGGGTATGACCTAGTCCCAAATACAGATCCACAATACAACACGATCTTAAAATAACCTCAGCATTCACATTATCATGAAGTGATAGAGAGGAAGTCGTTTCCTCCTTAACTGAAGGGATTACCATCCCTGTAAGATTACAATGTTTAGAGGAGACAAAACATGTTTATACATTAAATAACCTCACTTGAAATAGAAAATAAAATAAGGCAGTATAAAAGAAGTTTCTAAACTGAAAGCAAACATGTAAGTTATATGAATGGTAAGAAAAGGCAGAGAGCAATACTGGCTGGAGTGATCAGCAGATATCTAAAAGGGTAGTTTAAAATTAAGATGAATGCTAAAGGAGGGATTTAGAGAGGACAGATAGAAAGAGAGAGAAGGGTATTCCCAGCAAGCATCTGGCAAAGTAAGGTGTATTCTCTAGGAAGAAATTTGCATTCTAAATAATAAATACTCAAATAGATCTAAGCTTTACTTAAAAGAGCAAACTTGTAAGAAAAAAACAAGTTACAGTAGATCCTTGACAGAGAAGAGATTTTATCCACTGAGAAGATGTAAGTGGAGCTTCTCAAATCACTTTCAAGAACTCAGAGCTACCTCTAATTTCTGTGTGCTGAGATCTCTGCCCAAGGCATTTTGAGGAGTAATATGAAAAACCTAGTAGTTTGGATTCCAGTGTGTTGCAATAATTTTGAAACACTAAGCAGTAGATTCTCCTTCCTACTTTTATCTCTCTTCACCTTCCATTCCACCTATTCTAAGCTCATTGTCTGATAGAGGATAAGACCACAGAAAGTAGAAAAGAAAGGAATCTTTTCCTGGCTTTGGACTTTCAAAAAGTGAGAAGAAAGATTTAGAAGAAAATGAGATGATTCCTTGGTAGTTGTCCTCATTTATACCTCCATCTCCAATCCCCTCATCCCCTCAAAGCCAGAAAAGGATTCCCCAGGCCTGGGGGAGGGTTGGGAAAACAGGTGGTGGCAAGTGATGTGACAGAAAGGTCCTCCTGGAAGATGAAGATGCCCTTCACCTCAAGGACAAGAGTAGAAGCAAGTTTAAAACCAGTCCAGCCTTCACCCAAACAAGATGTACATTAGGGACTGTGCTACCTGTCCATCCTTCCCACCGGCAACTAGTGAGGACTTCCCTTCCACAGCATTCAGCACTTTGGCACTGGAGCGCCATCTTTTTCTGCCAAGTTATCATACATAACTGCCCAGGCCAGTCCAGTGGTTTTCAAACATCAATGTGCATCAGAATCACTTTGGGGGCTTGTTAAGACACAGATGGTCAGGCTCCACCACTAGAGTTTCAGATTCAGCAGGTCCAGGGCACACATGGAGAATTTGCCTTTCTAACCAGTTCCTCAGTGATCTTGATGGTGCAGGTCTAGGGACCACGCTTTGAGGAGTGCCCTAGGCAATGCCATAGGACATTTTACTCAACAACTTTACATACAAGTTGTGGGACCTTAACCACATTTCCTATCCCCTCTGTCCCTCAGTTTACATATTAAAAAAAAAAAAAAAGAGTATATTACCTACCTCATACAGTTGTGGGTAAAGATTAAATGAGATGTTGCTAAAATATTTATCAAGGGAATTGGCTTATGGCCCGTTACATTGCTGGTTATTATTTATAACAACACTTAATATAAGGCCTCTCCCCTAATTGTTTTTAATAAATGTTTTCTGGCTAGCTGAATTGTCACCAAACTTTCACAATCCCAAAAGCAAGTTGGGTGAATCTACACACTACTGTCCCCACCTCTGTTCCCATGTCCATATCCTAACAATGATAGGACCAAGAAATTGCCCTCTGGTCTATCCTGCCTGAAGCCTGAGCATGTGTCCCTCTAAACCCCTCCAGGCCCCGCTATGAAATATAACGAATGTCAGCAGGCAGCAGGCCTCCCTTGTTAAGAAGAGGAAACCAGGAGAGGCCAGCTCCCAAAGATGTGGTCCCAGTAGGAATTCAGAATCGCCAGTATTCTTAGCTCCTGCTTATCTTGGATTGAGCCTTTGTTAGATTTTTTGTTTGTTTGTTTTTAAAGCTAAGCAGTCTTGTGAAAACCAGCTTCTCAGTAAGCTATATAGGCACTTCCTGGTTACCCATGATATGAGAATAACCTTTACACTATTTCCATTTCTGATCCGGGCTGGAAACAGGAAACGCATTGGGTACAGCTTTAAACAACAACAAAAAAAGGGACCAAAAGATAAACCAAATTGTCCCAGGGTTCAGAAGAGGTTTATGCTAAGTGTTAGAAGGTTCAGATTTAGTGAATCCTCCCCCACTTTCTGCCATTCCAGAAATTCCTTTTAGAGGAGGGGTTAAAAAAAAAAAAAAAAAAAAGTGAAGAGTTGTACTAAATTGCACAGCACTGCCATCTTCAGGGCCAATGAGGAAAATTTCCCAGGGTCAGCCAGATAAATCATCTTCCTAAACACTTCATTGAAATATAATCAGATGGTTAAAAATTTGACAGCAGACAGACTGGAACAGATTTTTCTACTGTTTCCAATGTTTGAAAAGTCAGTAGACACAGCTTTTTGTGGTGTATGCACATTTAAAAAAATATTTGCTGATTGAAAAGCCATTTACAATAAATAGGAAAGTTTAAATAGCTCAAACTGCATTGCCAAATGATGGGAGTAACACAGGCACAAACATATTGTTCAGAAAAAAAAAAATCCTTAAAAAGAAAAGTATGAATCGAATGATTTAGAAGTGCTGTTTGAACAGATGGTGTGATTAACAACTAGTGTGTTAGCCATCTCAGGAGCCTACAGAGAAGTAAACAAATGCAAGGGGAAAAATCACTTTATTCCCCCAAAGAGTGTTTAGTTCATTTCATTATGAAAATTTAGAAGTCTGCATTTTGAAAGTTGGATATCCCTAGGGGATATTGGAAATAAGAAGTGACAGGAGTCTTTTTGGAGAAAGACCACATTAAGACAAATGCGGATGCTCCCCATACAGGCTGAGATGTACAGTCATCCAAAATGCTGGAGGCAGGTGGTGCTGTGCTGAACACACTGGCCATGGAGAAAGAGGCTGGGTTCTCACCCTGGTTGTAGCCCTTGTTGCCACTGGCCTGGAAGGCTAGCCTTGTTCTCTCTGGAGCTCAGTATCTTTCTTTGGAAAGTAAGAGTGAGAACCAGATGAGCTGTACAGCTGTGCTTCAGAAACTTTAATGTGCACCTGGGGATCTCATTAAAATGCAAATTCGAACTCATAGGCCTGGGGTAGGGTCAGAGAGTTTGACTTTCTACTGGCCCCCAGGCAATGCTGATGCTGCTGATCCACAGGCTACATGTTTAGGACCAGGGTTCTAAGTCCTTCCAGTGATGATACTCTATCATCTTCTGATATTCCAGGTGTTGCTCAGGCAGGAATAGAAGACCAACTGTCTACCTCCAAAAGGAATATGACTCAGAAATGGGTAAACATATACATGCATAAACATGTAATAAACATGCCTAATGCTGAATTTTTAAAGTAAATCAAGTATTTATTTGCATTATGTAATTAACAATGGAATTGACTTTTGTGAGCAGGAGAGGTGAAGGGGCAGTCCTGGGAATTGGGTGTGGAGACCACATACTATATAGGGATGAGATGAGGGGGAGATTGAGATTGGGAGCTTGAATCATCCACCAGCATCCACACAGCATATTCAAGACAGATACTGAGACTTCACCAGAATTTGATACTGTTACTATATGAAAGGCACTGTTAAGAAAATAGAAAGGCTGAGTATGGTGGCTCATGCCTGTAATGCCAGCACTTTGGGAGGCTGAGGCAAGCGGATCTCCTGAGGTCAGGAGTTCGAGACTAGCCTGTCCAACATGGCAAAACCCCATCTCTACTAAAAGTACAAAAATTAGCCAGGCGTGTTGCCGGACACCTGTAATCCCAGCTACTCAGGAGGCTGAGGCAGGAGAATCGCTTGAACCCAGGAGGCAGAAGTTGCAGTGAGCTGAGATCATGCCATTGCATTCCAGCCTGGGCAACAAGAGGGAAACTCCGTCTAAAAATAATAATAGAAGAACTGAGAGAAAATATTTGCAAACTGCATATCCTACAAAGGACTTATATCCAGAATGTATAAAGAATTCTCAAAACTCAACAGTAAGGAAATAGCCCAATTTAACAACAGGCAAAAGACGTGAACAGAGACTTATCCAGAGGAGAGATATGGGTGGCAAATTAAAGATGCTCAACATCACTAGCTACTAGGGGAACTCACATTAAAACCATGATGACATAGCACTATACACCTACTCCAATGGCTAACATAAAAAATACTGACAATAATACCAAGTGCTGGTGAGGATATGGAAAACTGGATCACTCACATATTGCTGATGGGAATGCAAAATTATATGACACTCTTGAAAAGACAAAACTAAAGTGACAGAAAACAGACCAGTGGTTGCCAAGAGGACAGGTGTGGGTACCAAAGGGTAGCACAAAGAAGTTTTGGGGGGAGATGTAAGTGTTCCACATCCTAATTGTGGTGGTGATTAAATCTACACTTGTTAAAATTCATAGAATTAACACCATGAAAAAGTCTATTTTACTGTATGTCAATTTTTTAGAAAACAGTGATCTGGAAAACATTGAACAGTTGGCTTTTAAAAACTTTGAGTAGAAGTGAAATGTTTTTGAAAGTAAGTATTTGAAGTAAGTGTTTTCTACCACCACTGTAATGCTTTACCAGTAACATTTTAGTCTTAGCTGCCATTTTCTCTCTTCACACAGTCTCAGGACATGTTCCTGTATTCTGTTCCCAACAGTGTATTAGTAAGCCCATGGCACCCTTTCCTTTTCAGATCATATTTTAAGATGTCAAATCAGTCTTTCCCTACAAGTTAAGGCCCTATCATTAACACAAATCAGCAGTGAGTCCAGGAGACCAACAAATTGCTGGCAAGGCCTTGCCTCCCAGAAGCTTAACATTCTTATAAAAATAAATCAGTGGATTCTCCCATTGTTTGCACAACATAAGACTCCCCCAGAAATTTCACAGAAAGAATATGTATTAACGATTCCTAAGAAAAAAAATAAACAAATAGCTGTAAGAAAATAATCAACCCCATTAGTAATTGAAGGGCTGCAAATTAGGATGAGATGCATTTTATAACCCATCAACTTCATAAAGATCAAACAGAATGGTGATATATACAGTGTTGAGAAGAGTGTGGGGAAATGGCGTATGGTGCTGAACTGGCTTACCTTTCAAGAGGCCAGTTTGGCAGTGTGTAGGAAAAGCCTTAAAAATGTTCATCCCCTTTGGCCTTGGAATTCAACTTCTAGAAATTTATCCTAAGAAATAAGTAAGCAAGGATGTTTGGCTTTGCATCATTTTCAATAGTGAAATATTGCATGCCAGGGCTCTAAAATTCCTTTCAGAGAATAAAGATACTATCATTGTCTGATATGCTGGATGCTGCACAGAGCATAATATTATACTCTGAGAGTATAATGTGATTCAGAAATATGTATAGCTTATTACACATAAAGATATACTGAAGGGGGCACCCAAGATGGCCGAATAGGAACAGCTCCAGCCTCCAGCTCCCAGCATGAACAACACAGAAGACGGGTGATTTCTGCATTTTCAACTGAGCTTTGAGGAGAGCAGTGGTTCTCCCAGCACAGAGGTTGAGATCTGAGAATGGACAGACTACCTGCTCAAGTGGGTCGCTGACCCCTGATTAACCTAACTGAGAGACATACCCCACTAGGTGCAGACTGACACCTCACAACTCACACAGCTGGGTACACCTCTGAGACAAAGCTTCCAGAGCAAGAATAAGATAACAACACTTGCTGTTCAGCAATATTCTCTCTTCTGCAGCCTCTGCTGCTGATACCCAGGCAAACAGGGTCTGGAGTGGACGTCAAGCAAACTCCAACAGACCTGCACCTGAGGGTCCTGACTGTTAGAAGGAAAACTAACAAACAGAAAGGACACCCACATCAAAACCCCATCAGTCTGTCACCATCATCAAAGACCAAAGGCAGATAAAACCACAAAGATGGGGAAAAAGCAGGGCAGAAAAGCTGGAAATTCAAAAAATCAGAGGACATCTCCCCCTGCAAAGGAATGCAGCTCCTCGACAGCAACGGAACAAAGCTGGATGGAGAATGACTTTGATGAGTTAAGAAGGCTTCAGTCAATCAAACTTCTCAGAGCTAAAGGAGGAACTACGTACCCAGCGTAAAGAAACTGAAAACCTTGAAAAAGAATGGAAGAATGGATAACTAGAATAATCAATGCAGAGAAGACCATAAACGAACTGACAGAGATGAAAACTATGACATGAGAACTATGTGACAAATGCACAAGCTTCAGTAACCAACTCAATCAACTGGAAGAAAGAGTATCAGTGATTGAAGATAACATGAATGAAATAAAGCGAGAAGAGAAGTGTACAGAAAAAAAAAGAGTAAAAAGAAATGAACAAAGCCTCCAAGAAATATGGGATTATGTAAAAAGACCAAATCTACATCTGATTGGTGTGCGTGAAAGTGAGGGGGAAAATGGAATCAAGTTGGAAAACACTCTGCAGGATATCATCCAGGAGAACTTCCTAAATCTAGTAAGGCAGGCCAACACTCAAATTCAGGAAATACAGAGAACACCACAAAGATACTCCTCGAGAAGAGCAACTCCAAGACACATAATTGTCAGATTCACCAAAGGTGAAATGAAGGAAAAAATGTTAAGGGTAGCCAGAGAGAAAGGTCGGGTTACCCACAAAGGGAAGCCCATCAGACTAACAGCATATCTCTCGGCAGAAACTCTCCAAGCCAGAAGAGAGTGGGGGCCAATATTCAACATTCTTAAAGAAAAGAATTTTCAACCCAGAATTTCATATCCAGCCAAACTAAGTTTCATAAGTGAAAGAGAAATAAAATCCTTTACAGAGAAGCAAATGCTGAGAGATTTTGTCATCACCAGACCTGCCCTACAAGAGATTCTGAAGGAAGCACTGAACATGGAAAGGAACAACTGGTACCAGCCATGGCAAAAACATGCCAAAATGTAAAGACCATCAATGCTAGGAAGAAACTGCATCAACTAATGAGCAAAATAACCAGCTAATATCATAATGACAGGATCAAGTTTGCACATAACAATATTAACCTTAAATGTAAATGGATTAAATGCTCCAATTAAAAGACACAGACAGGAAAACTGGATAAGGAGTCAAGACCCATCAGTTTGCTGTATTCAGGAGACCCATCTCACATGCAGAGACACACATAGGCTCAAAATAAAGGGATGGAGGAAGAGCTACCAAGCAAATGGAAAACAATAAAAAGCAGGGGTTGCAATCCTAGTCTCTGATAAAACAGACTTTAAACCATCAAAGATCAAAAGAGACAAAGAAGGCCATTACATAATGGTAAAGGGATCAATTCAACAGGAAGAGCTAACTATCCTAAATATATATGCACCCAGTACAGGAGCACCTAGATTCATAAAGGAAGTCCTTAGAGACTTACAAAGAGACTTAGACTCCCATACAATAATAATGGGAGACTTCAACACCCCACTGTCAACATTAGACAGATCGAGACAGAAAGTTAACAAGGATATCCAGGAATCGAACTCAACCCTGCACCAAGCAGACCTAATAGACATCTAGAGAACTCTCCACCCCAAATCAACAGAATATACAATCTTCTCAGCACCACATTGCACTTATTCCAAAATTGACCACATAGTTGGAAGTAAAGCACTCCTCAGCAAATGTAAAAGAACAGAAATTATAACAAACTGTCTCTCAGACCACAGTGCAATCAAACTAGAACTCAGGACTAAGAAACCCAATCAAAACCACTCAACTACATGGAAACTGAACAACCTGCTCCTGAATGACGACTGGGTACATAACGAAATGAAGGCAGAAATAAAGATGTTCTTTGAAACCAATGAGAACAAAGACACAACATACCAGATTCTCTGGGACACATTTAAAGCAGTGTGTAGTGGGAAATTTATAGCACTAAATGCCCACAAGAGAAAGCAGGAAAGATCTAAAATTGACACTCTAACATCACAATGAAAAGAACTAGAGAAGCAAGAGCAAACACATTCAAAAGCTAGCAGAAGGCAAGAAATAACTAAGATCAGAGCAGAACTGAAGAAGATAGAAACACAAAAAATGTTCCAAAAAGTCAATGAATCCAGGAGCTGGTTTTTTGAAAAGAGCAACAAAATTGATAGACCGCTAGCAAGACTAATAAAGAAGAAAAGAGAGAAGAATCAAATAGATGCAATAAAAAATGATAAAGGGGATATCACCACTGACCCCACAGAAATACAAACTACCATCTGAGAATACTATAAACACCTCTATGCAAATAAACTAGAAAACCTAAATGGATAATTTCCTGGACACTTACACTCTCCCAAGACTAAACCAGGAAGAAATTGAATCCCTGAATAGACCAATAGCTGGCTCTGAAATTGAGGCAATAATTAATAGCCTACCAACCAAAAAAAGTCCAGGACCAGACAGATTCACAGCCAAATTCCACCAGAGGTACAAGGAGGAGCTGGTACCATTCCTTCTGAAACTATTCCAATCTATAGAAAAAGAGGGAATCCTCCCGAACTCATTTTATGAGGCCAACATCATCCTGATACCAAAGCCTGGCAGAGACACAACGAAAAAAGGAATTTTAGACCAATATCCCTAATGAACATCAATGCAAAAATCCTCAATAAAATACTGGCAAACCGAATCCAGCAGCACATCAAAAAGCTTATCCACCATGATCAAGTGGGCTTCATTTCTGGATGCAAGGCTGATTCAACATACGCAAATCAATAAACGTAATCCAGCATGTAAACAGAACCAAAGACAAAAACCACATGATTATCTCAATAGACGCAGAAAAGGCCTTTGACAAAATTCAACAGCCCTTCATGCTAAAAACGCTCAATAAATTTGGTATTGATGGAACGTATCTCAAAATAATAAGAGCTATTTATGACAAACCCTCTGAATGGGCAAAAACTGGAAGCATTCCCTTTGAAAACTGGCACAAGACAGGGATGCCCTCTCTCACCACTCCTATTCAACATAGTATTGGAAGTTCTGCCCAGGGCAATCAGGCTGGCAAAAGAAATAAAGGGTATTCAGTTAGGAAAAGAAGAAGTCAAATTGTCCCTGTTTGCAGATGACATGATTGTATATTTATGAAACCCCATCGTCTCAACCCAAAATCTCCTTAAGCTGATAAGCAACTTCAGCCAAGTCTCAGGATACAAAATCTATGTGCAAAAATCACAAGCATTCTTATACACCAATAACAGACAAACAAAGAGCCAAATCATGAATGAACTCCCATTCACAATTGCTTCAAAGAGAATAAAATACCTAGGAATCCAACTTACAAGGGATGTAAAGGACCTTTTCAAGGAGAACTACAAACCACTGCTCAGTAAAATAAAAGAGGACACAAACAAATGGAAGAACATACCATGCTCATGGATAGGAAGAATCAATATTGTGAAAATGGCCATACTGCCCAAGGTAATTTATAGATTCAACACCATCCCCATTAAGTTACCAATGATTGGCCGGGCGCGGTGGCTCGAGCCTGTAATCCCAGCACTTTGGGAGGCCGAGACGGGTGGATCACGAGGTCAGGAGATCAAGACCATCCTGGCGAACACGGTGAAACCCCGTCTCTACTAAAAAATACAAAAAAAAAAACTAGCCGGGCGAGATGGCGGGCGCCTGTAGTCCCAGCTACTCGGGAGGCTGAGGCAGGAGAATGGCGTGAACCCGGGAGGCGGAGCTTGCAGTGAGCTGAGATCTGGCCACTGCACTCCAGCCTGGGCGGCAGAGCGAGACTCCCTCTCAAAAAAAAAAAAAAAAAAAAAAAAGTTACCAATGATTTTCTTCACAGAACTGGAAAAAACTGCTTTAAAGTTCATATGGAACCAAAAAAGAGCCCGCATTGCCAAGACAATCCTAAGCCAAAAGAACAAAGCTGGAGGCATCATGCTACGTGACTTCAAAATATACTACAAGGCTACAGTAACCAAAACAGCATGGTACTGGTACCAAAACAGAGATATAGACCAATGGAACAGAACAGAGCCCTCAGAAATAATACCACACATCTACAGCTATCAGATCTTTGACAAACCTGAAAAAAACAAGAAATGGGGAAAGGATTGCCTATTTAATAAATGGTGCTGGGAAAATTGGCTAGCCATAAGTAGAAAGCTGAAACTGGATCCTTTCCTTACTCCTTATATGAAAATTAATTCAGGAAGGATTAAAGACTTAAATGTTAGACCTAAAACCATAAAAGCCCTAGAAGAAAACCTAGGTAAAACCATTCAGGACATAGGTATGGGCAAGAAATTCATGTCTAAAACACCAAAAGCAACAGCAACAAAAGCCAAAATTGACAAATGGGATCTAATTAAACTGAAGAGCTTCTGCACAGCAAAAGAAACTACCATCAGAGTGAACAGGCAACCTACAGAATGGGAGAACATTTTTGCAATCTACTCATCTGACAAAGGGCTAATATCCAGAACCTACAAAGAACTCAAACAAATTTACAAGAAAAAAACCAACAATCCCATCAAAAAGTGGGCAAAGGATATGAACAGACATTTCTCAAAAGAAGACATTCATGCAGCCAATAGACACATGAAAAAATGCTCATCATCACTCGCCATCAGAGAAATGCAAATCAAAACCACAATGAGATACCATCTCACACCAGTTAGAATGGCAATCATTAAAAAGTCAGGAAACAACAGGTACTGGAGAGGATGTGGAGAAATAAGAACACTTTTACACTGTTGGTGGGACTGTAAACTAGTTCAACCATTGTGAAAAACAGTGTGGCGATTCCTCAAGGATCTAGAACTAGAAATACCATTTGATCCAGCCATCCCATTACTGGGGATATACCCAAAGGATTATAAATCATGCTGCTATAAAGACACATGCACACATATGTTTATTGCGGTACTATTCACAATAGCAAAGACTTGGAATCAACCGAAATGTCCATCAGTGACAGACTGGATTAAGAAAATGTGGCACATATACCCCCATGGAATACTATGCAGCCATGAAAAAGGGATGAGTTCGTGTCCTTTGTATGGACATGGATGCAGCTGGAAACCATCATTCTCAGCAAACTGTCGCAAGAACAGAAAACCAAACACCGCATGTTCTCACTCACAGGTGGGAATTGAACAATGACATCACTTGGTCACAGGAAGTGGAACATCACACATCGGGGCCTATTTTGGGGAGGGCAGGGGAGGGATAGCATTAGGAGATATACCTAATGTAAATGATGAGTTAATGGGTGCAGCACACCAACATGGCACATGTATACATATGTAACAAACCTGCACGTTGTGCACATGTACCCTAGAACTTAAAGTATAATTTTAAAAAAAGAATATACTGAATGCCAAATATCTGGTTTTAAAAGTAAATAATTTATTTAAATTATGCAACTTGAAATAATTTACATATTTAAAAGATAGAAGATTAGTTACATAAACTACGTAATATCCAAGCAATACCACTATTAGAAAAAAATCTATGTATTTTTTGATATGGAAAGATTTGCGTTTTGTATGTTTTTATGTGAAAGATATACACTACAAAATAGTACTGTCTTATTTTTATACAAAATTTACAAAAGACAGAAAACGTGTATGGGGAAAAACTGTAAGCATATACTTCAAGACATTTTTTGGGTATTGCTGAGTAATGGGATGGTGATAACTGATTTTTATTGTCTTCTTTATACTTTTCTGTATTTCCTTTGCTTCCCAATGAGGATATATTGCTTTCACGATTGAAAAAAAAATTTAATATAACTGTTTCTAGAAATAACTAGCAGGTTAATCAGACACAGTTTTCTCTGTACTAGCATTGTTGCCAGAAACCCCCAAAATATTTCACCTGTTGGTTATTTGGAATCTCACCTTTTATCACAGACTTTATAGGCTTACCAGCGGGTTCTAACCACTACCCCCAGAGCGTTTGGAGTCACACGGCAGCCACTGCCACAGTGGCCCAATGCACAGCTGTTATGTCTTGAACAATAGCCCTGTTTGGAGTCCATTAGAAGATCTTGGATGGGTATCAGCCACTTCCAGTGATCTTGCTGTGCCCTGACTTTTTCCTTCATAACTCACAACTACCTGCTTCCAATATTAATTTGGAAATGGAGTTCAGCCTTAACATCTTTCTCTAACATCTTTCTTTGAAATAAAAAAATTAAAAAGCTATGGAACTTTTTTCAAGCAGTTTTCCTTAAAACTGGGTTTCATTACAAATTTGAAATGTTTTCAAATTTTTCAGGTAATAAAAAGTCAGAAAAAGGGAGAAAAATCTGTCTTTTCTGAATTCTTTTTTATATGCTGATCACTTTTCTTATCAGGAAAAAGAGAATAAGTGAATTCATTGGATCTATATTATTTCTTTTTTATCCACAATATAACTTTTCTGTATCTACATAGCTTGTGATTTGATATATTTAAAAATAATCTCATTATTACTGATTTCAGAAAACTTTGCAATGTGCTTCTAAAATTATTTATTTAGTTACTTAATCTTTAGTTCACTCCTAATAACTGGACATTTTGATTTATTTTTGGCAAACAATTTTCATGTATTTGCATTAATGTTTTTAGTTAGCCTCTAGGCTTTTTTAGAAGTTATTTTAAAATCCATTACAGCCAACATTTCTGATATGTGCTTGAGTTGTATTTAAATCGGTGTCTTTGGCTTTACCTCACCTTGCTAAAATGTTGGACTTAATTGTGCTATGATTACCTAAAGGATCATGCATGCATACCTGACTAAACCAGTTCTTGTTCATGACGCAAACACTTTATGCCATGTGGGGTTATTCCCCTTTGTTAGAATTACTCATTTGTCTCATCCTAAAACCTCACTGATGCATTTCCTCCTGAATTAGACAGCTTGATAACTGGCAAGTAGATAATGGAAGTTTTCAATTTCTTACCTGGCCTAACATTTCAGCTTCCCCAGTTTCCTTGGTAAACTGATTGTCAATATTCTTTTTTTTTTTCTTTATGCTTTATTCAGAAAGAATACTTGCTTACAAAAATATTTAACGTCATTTTGAATGGTAATTTCCCTCACAAAGAATGATACAAATCCCTGAAATCCAGCCTAGATATACCATTTCTTACCCACCTATCTCCAATTACGTAAGGACAACTTATTTCACACTCCCCCACATACCACCAAGCACCGCATCTCATCCAGTTAATAATTTCCATAGTTTTATATTTTGACCTGACCTTTCTCACATTTCCCACAAATGTCAGATTGTTTTCTCCTGACAAATCGGACACTATTTTCCCCAAATAAACAATTGACTTCCCTCCAGTGACTCTAGCAACTTACCATATGCTTTTCTTCTTATTATTATTATACTTTAAGTTCTGGGATACATGTGCAGAATGTACAGGTTTGTTACATAGGTATACACATCCCATGGCGGTTTGCTGCACCCATTAACCTGTCATCTGCATTAGGTATTACTTGTAATGCTATCCCTCACCTAGCCCCCAACTCCCCGACAGACCCCAGTGTGTGATGTTCCCCTCCCTGTGTCCATGTGTTCTCATTGTTCAACTCCCACTTATGAATGAGAACATGCAGTGTTTAGTTTTCAGTTCCTGTGTTAATTTGCTGAGAATGATGGTTTCCAGCTTCATCTATGTCTCTGCAAAGGACATAAACTCATCTTTCTTTATGGCTGCATAGTATTCCATGGTGTATATGTGCCACATTTTCTTTATCCAGTCTATCATTGATGGGCATTTGGGTTTGTTCCAAGTCTTTGCAATTGTGAATAGTGCTGCAATAAACATACATGTGCATGTGTCTTTATAGTAGAATTATTTATAATCCTTTGGGTATATACCCAGTAATGGGATTGCTGTATCAAATGGTATTTCTGGTTCTAGATCATTGAGGAATTGCCACACTGCCTTCCACAATGGCTGAACTAATTTACACTCCCACCAGTAGTGTAAAGGCATTCTTATTTTTCCACATACTCTCCAGTATCTGTTGTTTTTTGACTTTTTAATGATCACCATTCTAACTGGCATAAGATGGTATCTCATTGTGGTTTTGATTTGCATTTCTCTAATGACCAGTGATGATGAGCTTTTTTTCATATGTTTGTTGGCCACATAAATATCTTCTTTTGAGAAGTGTCTGTTCATATCCTTCACTCACTTTTTGATGGAGTTGTTTTTGTCTTGTAATTTTGTTTAAGTTCTTTGTAGATTCTGGATATTAGCCCTTTGTCAGATTGATAGATTGCAAAAATTTTCTCCCATTCTGTAGGTTGCCTGTTCATTCTGATGATAGTTTCTTTTGCTGTGCAGAAGCTCTTTAGTTTAATTAGATCCCAATTGTCAATTTTGGCTTTTGCTCCAATTGCTTTTGATGCCATTGCTTTTGGTGTTTTAGTCATGAAGTCTTTGCCCATGCCTATGTCCTGAATGGTATTGCCTAGGTTTTCTTCTAGGGTTT
Organism: Theropithecus gelada; assembly: GCF_003255815.1. Lineage (NCBI taxonomy): Eukaryota > Metazoa > Chordata > Mammalia > Primates > Cercopithecidae > Theropithecus > Theropithecus gelada. Next base: position 37,272,618 of record NC_037680.1, read on the forward strand.
TTATGGTCTTTAATCCATCTTGAGTTAAGAGTTTCTCTGTAATCCAGAAATTGCTCAATTGACCCAAAAAACAAAAATTTCAACCCACTTTCTATTCTTTCCTAATCTAGTCACATGCCTCAAAAAGTTTCCTTGTTAACAATAATCACTACTATTTATCAACTATCATGTACCAGTCACTTTTGAAACATTGTATTATGTTTGTAAGAGCATGTGGAGGGGAATTATTTCAGATTTATAGATGAGGAAACTGACACTTAGGAAGTTGAAGTTACTTGCTCAGCCAAGCTCAGTTAGTATGTAACAGACCAGGGATTCAGAATCATGCCTCTCTGATGGCAAAGCTACTTCTTTCTTTATGCCATTAGCTTTCATGAACTCACCATTCTCACCCAAGTGACCATGTCTGACCATCTTATCTGGTTCTTGGACCACTACTTCAGTATATCTAAGGATTCGTAGCATCTTGCCTGCAATACCAACCTGTGCAAAATGAGACTGGCCTGGGACTAATTGTATGTGTCTCTCCAATTCTTATTATTTGGCCTTCTTCTTGGGTCATTAAAGGTCCTCCCAAATGCATTATTGTTATTTTTCTTTATTTCAAGACTTAATCCCTGTTCTAAAGTCTTATGTGGTTCCTCAAGTGAGCACTACTTTTCCCTCTTTATAAACAAAGCTGGCTATTGATTTATTAGTTTTTCAGTGTGGCAGCAAATCAATAAACTAGAAAGCAGTTTGTCAGATGACCCAAAGAATGCAGAACAATTATTTTTTTGGGAAAATGAACACCAGGGCTTCCTATGTGAGATTTGTGAATGATACCATCTTCCCAGACCTTCTTTTGTTCTGGAGGAGAAAAAGCTGGTTTGGTGATTACTCACATCACATTTCCAGCTTTGCCATTCCCTTGGGCACGAACTTATTTTCTGGCATTTGAAAAGATAACTCCCCCAGGTTTTAATCGCAATTAGAACAGGTTGGAGAGAACATTGAATTGCATTCTAGGGGAAAAAAATATTAACGTGGAGGGAGCTAGGTGGTAAGAAGAAAAGAAGTTATTAACTTCCAAAATACAAAATACATTGTAATTTTCATTGTAATATATTAATTTTCCAAAATATATTGTAGAGAAACACAAAGCTAGTTATTTATACTTGGAGTTCCTTCTATTTTTGTTATTTGGCTATTGACAGGCAATTTTATTTGCCAATTTTAAATTAATCATGAAATCAAACTGCTGCTTGGCATGTCACTTCCTCCCAGATCATCTCCGCAGCCTTCAGCTGGCAGTTCTGATATGCGCACAGATAGCCCTTGACTGTGAAATGCTGACCTATGTTAATTCCAGATATTGGCATCTCCTCTTCCAACCCCTTAAAGGTAATGTTACCACCTCAATGGAAAAAATCACTACTGCCTCAGCCACCTAACCTTTCTGCAGGGTCCTGTTAGCCTTTTGGTTTCTCTGTGTTTAAAAAAAAAAAACCAAAAACTACCTTTTAAAAATCACTATTCTTTTAAGGTTTTTTTAAACTAAGGAATTATTATTTTTGTGCTAAAATATAAAGAAACTCTTTTTAACATACAAAAATTGAGGTTAAATTCATTAACCAAATACCTTAAAATTATATTCAATCCCAGAATGAGTCTTTGTTTTCTCTTCAGGGGTCTAAATTATCCACTTGTATGTGCCGAAGTCCTGGCTCCTTGGTGTGATGCTCCCTTCCCTCCTGTGTGTCTCATACTTTATACTTTTTTTCTAATTTTATTCTGCTGTATTGTTTTTTATATCTGTAAGCCACTTTAGATTCTCTTTGGAACATAGGAAGACATATACCAATTAGTTAAATGAAAAGGCTCTAGACAAGGAATTAAGATTTGCCATTAATTATCTGCGGGATCTGGAGCAGGTCACTTAAATATTCTAGGTCTCAGTTTCCTCATAGTCTACAAAATTAAAGGGTTGGCATGGAATGATCTGTAAGGTTTTTGGCTTTCTAATTCTGACCTTGGTGTTATAAAACTGCTAATCAAAAGAACAAATGAAAACATAAGACATGTCTCAACTACAGCAGGCCTGAATAGGGTCAATTGACCCTTACTGTCCATCCCCATTTCTTCTCATGTGTGTTTCTATTTCCAGGGGCTGCAGAGCTAACAATCACATTCCTTAGTCTCTTCCATGTCACGTTCTGGATTGAAACTAAGTTCCATAATTAAAGTACTTGCATGTGATTTTAAAGATGGAAATAAAGCAATAATGATCTTTGTGCCTTTTGTTTTTTCAGTTGCTATTGGGAAACAATGTCATGGAAATGACAAAACCTTTTTCTTTGTCTTGTCACTTCTTCACAGATTTCTTTCTCTTTTTTAAAATGGTATATAAGCTGTCAGGCCTAACTGCTTCTTGGGATTTTCACTTTCTTTTCTGTAAGACTTCTGTGTACACACAAAAATAAAACATTAACATTAAATAAAACTTGTATGTCTTTTTTCTATTAATCTGTCTTTTGCCAGTTTAATTTGCAGTGCCATAGTCATTAAGCTTAAGAGAGTAAAGAATAATTGCTTTTCTCCTTTACAATCCCTAGAGGGCTATTTGATCCCTCTCCTGTAGCCTATATTTATTTTAGAGTTCTAGCATCTTCTTTCTTAGTTCTTGCTAAGTTTGTGTGTATGTGTGTGTCCAGGTATATTTTATTTACATGATGTAAAATTTGCTTTAAAGGTGAAAATATAATCAACTCAGTCTTGCAAAAGCGTCATTTAAAACCCATTCCAACTCAATCTTTTTAAACACTTTCCAGTCAAGCCAAACGTTCTTCCAGGTTTGTTCAGTACTCAGTGTGATTATATCCTGACTACTCTTTTGGCATGCATGACTCCAGGATTTTCTTTGGAAACTATTATACTACTCCCATATTCTTTTGTCACTGGTTTCATCTGCTATTTTGAGGTTAGGCTTCTCCCCCTTCAAATAGCTGAATGTATGTGTATATATATGTGTGTGTGTGTGTGTGTGTGTGTGTGTGTGTGTGTGTATACACACACACATTATATATATGTGAGTATATATATACACACATTATACACACACACACACACACACACACAGTGGTCTAGCTTAGCTCTGATATCATGCTACACAGACAGCCAATCTGTCTGCAAAGATTGGGAAAGTATTTTTTTTTCTTTTGTTGACTCCAGGCATTTAGGGAAACTCTGTCAAAACACTAGATGGCCACTAAGTTAATAGAACACAGATTTCAGTAGCTAAACATGACAAAGAATACAGAATTTATAAAAATAGTGATATACTTTGGTTCTGTGTCCCCACCAAATCTTATGTTGAACTGTAATCCCCAATGTTAAAGGTAGGGCCTGGTGGGAGGTGACTGGATCATGGGAGTGGTCCTTCATGAATGGCTTAGCAACATCCCCTTGGTGCTGTTTTTTGATAGTGAGTGAATGAGTTATCATGAGATCTGGTTGTTTAAAAGTGTGTAGTGTGCACCTCCCCTCTCTCTCTCTCTCTCTCTCTTGCTCCTTCTCTGGCCATGTAAGACATACCTGTTTCCCCTTTGCCTTCTGCCATGATTGTAAGTTTCCTGGGGCCTTGCAGAAGCCACTATGCTTCCTGTACAGCCTGTGCAACTGTGAGCCAATTAAACCTCTTTACTTTATAAATTACACATATAAATGTATGAGGTAAAACTAGGTATTTCTTCTTAGCAGTGCAAGAACAGACTAGTACAGATAATTTAGAAAAGTCACTGAACAAGCAAACAACAACAACCCCAAACAGCTAGCAACACCAAAACCCAGGGAATAGGGATAATCTGATTTTCTGAGCTGCCACACTGTAATATTCAAAATGTTGAGTTTTCAAAAAAAAAGAAATACTAGACATACAAAGAGACAAAAGAGGATGGTTTATTCACAGGAAAAAAGACATTAATAGAAACTGTTCTTGAGGAAGAAGACATAGGAATTGGACTTACTAAGCAAAGACTATAAACCAACTGTCTTAAATATGTTTATAAAAGATAACACCAAAAAGATAACAAAGAACTAAAGAAAACCAGGAAAACAATGTCTTCCCAAAGTAATCTATAGATTCAATGCAATCCCTATCAAAGTCCTGGCAGTCTTTTTTCTTTTTTTTTGCAGATATGGAAAAGGTCCTAAAATTCCAATGAAATTGCAATAGCCAAAACAATCTTCAAAAAGAAAACCAAAGTTGGAGGACTCACACTTCCCAATTTCAAAACTACTACAAAACTTCAGTAATCAAAACAGCATATCAATCAATGGAATAGAATTGAGAATGAAGAATAAACTCACACATGTATGGTCAATTGATTTTGATGACAAGACATTCAATGGAGAAATAATAATCTCTTGAATATATGAGACTAGAGAACTAGATATTCACATGCAAAACAATGAAGTTGGACTCTTGCCTCACACCATATATAAAAATTAACTGAAAATGGGTTAAAGACCTAAATGTATGAGGTAAAACTATAAAATTTTTAGAAGAAAATATAGGGGTAAACCTAAATAAACTTGGATTTGGCAATGGATCCTAGATACGACACCAAAAGCACAAGCAAAAACAAAAGTAGATAAACTGGACTTTATGAACACTAACAACATTTGTGCATCAAAGAACACTATCAAAAGAGTGAAAAGATAACCCACAGACTGGGAGGAAATATTTACAAATCACACATGTGATGAGAGGCTAACAAAGGACTTCTACAACTCAATAACAAATAGAAAATTCAATTTAATTTGAATAGATATTTCTTCAAAGAAGACATAAAAATGGCCAAGAAGTATGTAAAAAGTTATTCAACATCACTAATCATTAGGGATATGTAAAACCAAAACCACAATAAGATAGCACTTCACACCCATATAATTTCTTAAAATGAAAAATGACACACATTGACAGGGCTAGGGATAATGCTTGTACATTGCTGATGGGAATTTACAATCATCCTTGCCATTGTGGAAAACAGTTTAGCAGTTCCTCAAAAAGTTAAGCATTGAATTACCACATGACCCAACTGTACTCCTAATTATATACCCAAATAATTGAAAGCAGGTATTCAAACAAGATTTTGTATACAAATGTTCATAGCAGCACTATTCATGGTAGCGAAAAGGTAGAAACAACCTAAATGTCCATGACCTCTTGAATGGATAAACAAAATGTGGTACATACAATAGCATATTACTCAGCCATAAAAGGAATGAAGTATTGATATATGGTACAACATGGATGAGCCTCAAAAACATTATACTAAGTGAAAGAAGCAGATATATAAGTTCACAGATCGTATGATTATGTCTATATGAAATATCCAGAATAGTAAATCCTTGGAAACAGAAAGCAGATTAGCAGTTGCCAGGGGCTGAGGAAAAACGAGAATGGGAGTGACTCTTTAATGGGTTTCCTTTCAGTGGATTAAATGTTTTGGAACTAGACAGAAATGGTAGTTGCACAACATGGAATGTACAAAAAGCCACTGAATTGTATGTATACTTTTAAATGATTCATTTTATGGTATATGAATTTTACCCATATTAAAAAAAAAAAACACTGGAGTTGCTCTCCCTTGTCTGCTGAATAAAGTACCAACTCCTGACTTAATCTGGCATTTTACCACTTTTAATCTGACTGTGTCTCTTTCCAGCCTCACCTCCTTCCATATCCCAAGCCCACCAGGAATGCATTGGTGATAGGGTTTGGCTGTGTGCCCATCCAAATTTCATCTTGAATTGTAGCTCCCATTATTCCCACGTGTTGTGGTAGGGAGGTAGGGACCTGATGGGAGAAAACTGAATCATGGGAACAGTTTCCCCCATACTGTTCTTGTGGTAGTGAATAAGTCTCATGAGATCTGATGGTTGGATAAGGAGAAACCCCCTTTCACTTGGTTCTCATTTTCTCTTGTCTGCCTCCAGGGAAGAGGTGACTTTCACCTTCCACCATGATTGTGAAGCCTTCCCAGCCACAAGGAACTGTGAGTCCATTAAACCTCCTTTTCTTCACAAATTACCCAGTCTCAGGTATGTCTTCATCAGCAGTGTGAAAACAGACTAATACGACTGGTACCTGCTTGAATCTTCTGTGCTCTCGCTTGCTGCCACACCTTTGTACATGAATTGTCCATTCTTTTCCTTTCCTCCTTTGCTAGGCTAACTTCTACTTCTTTAAGATTCTTCTCAGATTGACTCTTTGGAAAGCATTTCCTAGTTCCCTCCCCCAGTCTTATTCCCTAGCTCCAGCTGGAGTATAGATTTCTAACTGTGGGCTCCCACAACACCCTTTGCATACTGCATTTGTCACGCTGTCTTCTAATTATCTACCCCTCCAAACTGTGAGTTTCTCCAGAGCAGAAATTGTGCCTTTCATCTCTATTAATAGCTCCTGGCAGTGGTCCTGGCACACAGCACATGCTTGTGAAGTGTTGAATTGTTAAACTGGATCACAACTTTCTCTAGCATGATTTTTGCTCGTGCGCTTACTCCCTTGTTTGAGCATCAGCCTTTCTCTGTTTCTTTACCTTAGACCACAATCTAACATATTCAGTCCCCTCACCATTATAGGCAAATGCTCACCAGAAGAGCTGGAGAGAGTGTATGACTAGACCCTAGCAAACACGTGACCTCTGCAGGAACAGCTCAGCATTCATGCCCATTTCCTGGTGGATCGGGAATGTCACCTTCAATCAAAGGTATAGAAAAGAAGAACTTGAGGCCTTGGGATCAACAAAGGAAAGTTCAGTTTCCTATTTCCTCATTCACTTATACAGCCTTTGCCCAATCACCTATGCCCTGTGGAATTCATTTTCCTCATCTATAAAATGAGAATAAAAATAATTATTCTTCTTATTCATGGAATCACTTGAGGATTACAATGAAATAAAATAATGTATTCACATCTATTGTGTTTTTAAATGTTTAAATATTATAGACCTCAAATCTTCTCAAACTGATTCATAATAGAAATTTCATAATATAGGCAACCCAGATTGACCACCTTCTCAGTCATGGTAATTTTCTATATAACACAAACAAGTAAATAAAAATTCTAACACGGTATGTAAATGTGAATGATTATTATGTATTCATCTTCATCATCTCCTTAAAGCAGCATTATTGAGACTTCATCTGAGAAATAGTAGCATTCTTGGGAGTTTCTGTCCTATATATTAATATATGAGTAACTGAGGCAAGTGGGAGAGTCTGGTTAATCCTGTTATCCTGGTACCTGATCAATGACTTTATTGTTGGGAAATGGTGTGGTGTGGAAAAGCTAAGCTATGCCCACTCTCATCATGTGATAAAAGCTGCTTAAACTCTTGCCTAGATGAAATGATCTTTTACCAAAAAATCCCCAATAAATGTCTCCCTAGCTTGAAAGTCTTTAGAAAATAGAGTTGCTTGGTTTTATTATGTTAAATAAATATTGTTTTACACTTTTCCAATAAGTTTTAACTTTATTTTTGCACTGAAATATCTTATAATTTCCATTTTGTGACTCCCACTAGTGATGACTTAAGGGACACTTTAACCTGTCCATTCATCATAAAAACCTAGAGTCAACCAAGTTTGACTACCTTTCCCAGCTATGGTCAGTAAATATTTTCCCCTGTCAATGGCTAGCTTATTACTATTGTAAAATGAATAAATAAGGAAAATAATTAGGTGGTTCATTTAGGCTCTTTTTGTATTTGCTTATTGTAAATAAAAATTGAATCCAGTTTAAATTAAGTGATTCTTGTCATAACCTATTGTAGGAACATGAAATAATCTAAGAAAAAGTTCCAGCCATGCACATCAGGAGAGCTTGTCAAAGTAAAGGGGAAACTACTTCTACAAAGAAGGAGAAATATTGCCTCCTCCTTTCAGGTACCAATCTGAAAGCTGTTCTCTTTTCCATCAAAATTAATGGTTGCTTTTATAATTTCCCTCTTCCCTAAAGAGAGAAGAAAGTCAAAGAGACCTAGAAGCAAACCTTGCCTGGTTTTCCAATATCAGCTTACAAAGAATGTAAAGGAAAGCAAACTTTACATTCCAGCTTTGCCTGAATCTGTGCAATAGTAAATTGGTGACAGTAATAGCTTAAGCAATGGAAAAATAATGCATGAGCCTTATCTAAATCTAAGTTTAGACTCAAGTCTAAACATTGAGTAGTTAGTAACTCTCTGTAAAATTAATAGTAGGCTGGGGGCGGTGGCTCATGCCTGTAATCTCAGTACTTTGGGAGGCCAAAGAGGGCAGATCACAAGGTCAGGAGATCAAGACCATCCTGACTAACACAGTGAAAGCCCATCTATCAGGGGAACCCACCCCCAGTATTTCAACATAGGTTCTTCCTGTTTTCCATAAGTGTTGGCCAGCTGAGAAATAAAGAGAAAGAGTACAAAGAGAGGAATTTTACAGCTGGGCCGCTGGGGGTGACATCACATATCAGCAGGACCGTGATGCCCACTAGAGCCTCAAAACCAGCATGTTTTTTTTAAGGATTTCAAAAGGGGAGGGGGTGTATGAACAGGGAGTAGGTCACAAAGATCATATGCTTCAAAGGGCCAAAAGCAGAACAAAGATCATATGCTTCTGAGGAAACAGGACAAAGGGCAAAACGCAGAACTCCTGATAAGTGTCTATGTTCAGTGGTGCATGTCTTGTCTTGATAAACATCTTAAACAACAGAAAACAGGGTTCAAGAGCAAAGAACTGGTCTGACCAAAAATTTACCAGAATGGAGTTTCCCAATCCTAGTAAGCCTGAGGGTACTGCAGGAGACCAGGACATATCTCATTCCTTATCTCAACCGCATAGGACAGATATTCCCAGAGCAGCCATTGATAGACCTCCCCCAAGGAATGCATTCCTTTCGTAGGGTATTAATATTCCTTGCTAGGAAAAGAATTTAGCGATATCTCTCCTACTTGCATGTCCGTTTATAGGCTTTCTGTAAGAAGACAAATATAGCACATTTTGCCCGACCCCACAGGCAATCAGACCTTATGGTTGTCTTCCCTTGTTCCCTGAAAATTGCTGTTATTCTGTTCTTTTTCAAGGTGCACTGATTTCATATTGTTCAAACACACATGTTTTACAATCAATTTGTACAGTTAACACAATTATCATAGTGGTCCTGAGATGACATACATTCTCAGCTTACAAAGATGACAGGATTAAGAGATTAAAGACAGGCATAAGAAATTATAAAAGTATTATTTGGGAACTGATAAATGTCCATGAAATCTTCACAATTCACGTTTCTCTGCCACAGCTCCAGTTGGTCCCTCTGTTGGGGGTCCCTGACTTCCTGCAATACCCATCTCTACTAAAAACACAAAAAATTAGCCGGGCATGGTGGCACATGCCTGTAGTCCCAGCTATTCAGAAGGCTGAGGCAGGAGAATGGCATGAACCCAGGAGGTAGAGCTTGCAGTGAGCCAAGATCACACCACTGCACTCCAGCCTGGGCAACAGAGTGAGACTCCGTCTCAAAAACAAAAATTAGTTGGGCGTGGTGGCATGTGCCTGTAGTCCCAGCTACTCATGAGGCTGAAGCAGGAGAACTGCTTGAACCTGGGAGGTGGAGGTTGCAGTGGGTGGAGATTGCGTCACTGCACTCCAGCCTTGGCAACAGAGCAAGACTCCATCTCACAAAAAAAAAAAAAAAAAAAATTAATACTAAATCATTTTTATGGAAACTTTCAAGGAGCAGGGAAGAAGATGAATTGTAATGACCAAAGAAGATGAAGGTGATTATTTCCTGAATGAGGAGAGATTAAAAGTTAACATAAAAAATGTGCCATGTGGGGGAAAAAAGTACCATGTATTATGTTTAAATTAAATGTTCAAGAAACTCCAAAATATGGGAGATAATGAAGGCTTTTCCAACTGGTCCTAATTGTTTTGTCTCTGACCTTCTTTCCTAGCACCTACTTCAAACAATCACACCCACGCTGCCCCAAAAGATGCTTCTATCCAGGCCTTACTGTTAACAGATCCCTACTCTTTCTTCATGATCCAATTCACTTGTCATCTCTTCTGTGAATCCTTTCATTCCCCAGACTCTCTGCTTCATGGCATCACAGAGCTATATTCGCTTCTCTATTAAAGCATATATCATGTTAAGTTGCAATTCCTTGGAATATTGGTCTGCTTCACAAGTTTTTTCTATTTTTATGTTTCTTGGACTTAGCAAACTGCCCAGCATTAAGTAGAGGTTCACAAATGTTTGTCGAAGAGATGAGTGAATCTCTCATTTCTCTCCTAGTCAGCCAGCTTTCTACCTCCACAACAGCCTTGAAATCCCAGTTCCTATATCCTACACAAAGTCCAACATTGTAATCCTCTTTGAGAAACTAACATAGGGGATGAGTGAGTAATTTAAGTTGCAAGATCTTACCAGCATCATTAACTTTGGTTACAGAGAACATGCTAATTGCCTAGCAAAAGCCCAAATTGTACAACCTTGCAGTCTTTGCTACTGGTGAATTTATATTAAAGAAGACCTAAAAGTAGACAGAGAAGTCTGAAAATATATTCATATATGTTGTGCCCTACTCATGGGTGGGAGAAGAGAAGTAAAGCAACTAGAATAAATAAAATACTACCCCACATGATTTAACATTCTTCAGCAGAATTTGTATTGAAGGTGTACTATGATGGTTTATAGAGAAGGGAGGGAATACATATCTGATTTGTTATAAATTGCTTTTTTAAAAATAGCACATAGACACTATGCTGCACTGTCTGGTCTGTCCTGGAAGCTTGATTGCATTTGTTTGTTTTTACTTGCCACCCCTCATCCATTTTCCGCTCTACTCTCTGCTTTGCTCTCTGCCTCAGGAGGCTGATTTGAACTTAGTACATCACAGGGCTACTTTGCCCTCTCTGGCTTCCAGGTGGGTTTGTCCCACAGGAGTCATTGGCCAAGATCAGAGAGCAAGGGGAGAAACTGATCTATTTCCCCTGTGCCCTCCCCACTTGGAGTTCAGACAATACCAGCATTCCATAGGTGCCCTTTTCCAGGGCTCCAGCTCTCCCCAGACTTGGGGAATCCTGTTCCCAGCTGATTGTGCCTGTTTCCTAGAAGAAGCCTGACTGATAGAATGGTCACCGGCCCACAACTGGAAAAGTATGTGAATAAATGAATGCGGCCGGGTGCTTTTATTTCTTACGCTATTGTCTTCCACTGAGCAGTCTGTCCACTAAACTATAATACAGAGGGGAGATTGTAAGGGTTGAAAAGAGCAATAGCTAGAAATTTCATTTATAAGCGCACTGATTTTTGCCCATTTCAGGATCACAGCTTTGATGGGACAATAGGCAGTTCCTCCCAGTGATAGTTTTGAACACTGGCAATTAGACCTCACCAAGGGCACCTAGCTGGAGCCTCACCTCTCCTTACTCCTACAACTGACCTCAGAAAAGAGCTGTGCAACTGTGGCATCCTTCCATTCCATTCAATTAGCCTGCTTCAAGCATCTTCCTTGGTTCATTAGTGTCAAAAAAAACACCGGTGAATATCCAGGGAGACTTGTATGTGTTATCTTTGCAAGATTTTACTTGTGTTCTTTTGTTTAAAAACACTTTGGATTCCCTTGAGATTATTATGATGCAGAGCCATATTTTCAAAAAGATTCCTCAATTCTTGCCAGTAAAAGCTCATCTGATCTCTGCTCATTTTTCAAAAATGGCTTGAGTTTCCTCATTACTGGCACCATCTCATCCCTCCCCTTGTTGTTGCTGAATGCTCATAGCAGATTCCACAGGCGTGGGGATAATGTTGTCTGTCACTTAGAGAAAGGCAGATTCTTCTGGGAGTTAAAGGCAATGAATTCCAGAAAATGTTTTTCAGATGTTTGGGGTTTAATGAAACACAGGATGTGCACTGCCAGGTAGCACCAATGTTCATTTTTAAGCTTTCCTTATGTTACCATATATTTGCCTAAAACACTGCCTTATGTTACTTTGCCTCTCTGTTTGCCTACATTTCTATGCAACATTCCTAAGACTCCAGGCTTTTTAAAGCCCCTTTAAAAAATAGCCACCAAGAAAAGAAATATTTTTTTTTAAAAAAAGGCCTTAGGCAACTGCATTCAGGTAGGAGCAAATAATTTGAAGCTCAGAAGTAATAAGGCTGATGGGAATTCCAAACATGGCCCAGTACTACATGCTTGACAATTCTTTATAAAATGGCCTTCTTGTATTAAAATAACAGTTTAGATATAAATGATATCTACAATATCCATTGTTTTCAGAGCCACATACTCTGGTTTATTGAGGTAAATAGCTGTTCATAACTCTGGGCCCCTGAAAACCTCATTTTTCTGGAGGCTGATGGTTTTGAGTCAGCAGGCACTGTCTGGGTTTCTGTAGCAACCCTGGAGGCCATTGTCCCACACCTGTTTCAGAGGGTAAGAAGACACTATTTCCTTAGCCCTTGATCTATCTGGAGTTCACCATTCACAATGTCATTTGTGTAACAAGAGGGAAAGAAGCAGCACCACCCTGACCTTGGGAACATTTAAGCAGTAAGGAGGACTCCAGAGAAAGTGAGCCCACAAAAGCCATGTCCATGTAAGAAGAATGTTTCCCAACACTATGTAGAATGGTCAAATGAGAATGAAGCTTCAAGAAGTTTATTTCATCCTCCACATTGTGTGTCTGGGAGAGGAAACCTCTGATAAAGGATGTGATCAAAGTGAGTTCAAGTTGTTCACTTTACCAAAAAGCCCTTCTACATTGCCAAGGCTAGAAGCATGCTGATTTACAACCACAGGGTTCATATTATTGCCTTTCTCCATCTTATATTTTAATTAAACAGTTATTGAGTCTATGAAACAACATCTACTAAGCCCTACACCAAGAATAGAAATAAATAACCAAATACAGTTCCTGCCCTCAAGTTTGCCATCTGACTGAGAAAAGCAATCATAACCAGCTGATAGGGGTTGGGGGAATAAATGAGTACATGCCCCCAAATATGAAATAACACAGCACATGTTGACTCCTTTGGAGTGAAGGTAGACAACTACCTCTGTAATATAGTTGAGATTGAGATCAAAATGCCTCCTGTCATCTAATCTTTTGGTAGTATAACTTATGTCTCTCAGGAAAAACTTATCATTGAGAAAATTATTCCCCAGTCCTACCAGGCCTTTCCAGAGAGCTACAGTTTTACTCCTCTTCTTCATGCTTGTTGGGTACTTTGTTTAGATGAATAGTATACTGAGCTTTAAGAGGGACATGACTTCTATTTTTCTTTTGTAATTCTACGTCACTAAGAACCCAATGGCCACAAGATCTGATTTAAGTTTTTCCAAAGCTAAGGTAACAGTTTTCAAAGTGTGCTTCAAGGGCCTCCTACATAAAAATTAATAGGACACATGCTAAAATTTGATTTTCTGGGTTATACCACTCTGAAGACCTACTAACCTAAAATATCTGGTGAAACAGCCCAAGGATCTTAATTTTAATGAGTATCTCAGGTTATTATTGAATTTCCACCACCAGTAGTTTAAGAACCACTGGTTTAGGGGCTGTGCTAACTTTTGGGGCATCTTCCTAACCCTATTCTTGATAATAAAATCTGTAAAGAATCATCCCTTCGGCTGGGTGCAGTGGCTCACGCCTGTAATCCCACCACTTTGGGAGGTCAAGGTGGGCAGATCACTTGATGCCAGGAGTTCAAGACCAGCCTCACCAACATGGTGAAATCCTATCTGTACTATTAATAAAAGTACAAAAATTAGCCAAACGTGGTGGTGTGCACCTGTAGTCCCAGGTACTCTGGAGGCTGAGGTGGGAGGATCACTTGAGCCCAGAAGGCAGAGGTTGCAGTGAGCCAAGATCATGCCACCACACTCCCGCCTGCGTGACAGAGTAAGACCCTGTCTCAAAAAAAAAAAAAAAAAAAAAATCCTTTTAGTTATATTCTTCTATTATAGAAATTCTTAGCTCCAGACCAAAATCAAGGCTGTTGATTTTGTTAGGTGAGATCACTTGAGGAATATAAAATGGGTTTCTACAGAATCCCTGGATGGGCCTCAAGACGTGCTTAAAGACTCCTGCATGTGTACGCAAAATGGTGAACAGGTGTATGTTTCTCTGGGGTAAGAATCCATAGATATCTTCAGATTATCCAAGAGGTTCCAGGACATAGAACAGTTGACCCACTGCTTTGTGGGACTAATGCTATTAAACTAGGCTCCCATTGCTGAAATTAGGTTTCATGGATACTAAGCAACCTCAGCAACAGAATTCTCAAGCTAGGTAATTAAACAAATAGACATTTATGGAGCATCCTGGGTGTTTATGAGGCACTGAAAACATTCATTCCTCACAACTCTTTTTAGTTCTTTACAGTGGAAAGTAACATAATCTCCATTCAGGTTTCTAATAACAATAACAATAATAGTTAACATTTAACATTTACTGAGCACTTACCACAGGCAGGTACTAGTCTAAGTACTTCCTATATAACAGCTCAAGTAATTCTTATTAACATCTCTATAATTCTTTTTTTTTTTTTTTTTTGAGATGGAGTTTCACTCTTGTCAGCCAGGCTGGAGTGCAATGGCATGATCTCAGCACACTGCAACATCTACCCCCCGGCCCAAGCGATTCTCCTGCTTCAGCCTCCCGAGTAGCTGGGATTACAGGTGCGTACCACCACACCCAGCACATTTTTGTATCTTTAATAGAGATGGGGTTTCTCCATAGGCTTGTCTCGAACTCCTGACCTCAGGTGATCCACCTGCCTTGGCCTCCCAAAGTGCTGGGATTACAGGCATGCGCCACCGTGCCCGGCCAACATCTCTATAATTCTTATGATGCCTCTATAATTCTTCCCATATTTCTATAATCTATAAAGTGGATTCTACTATTACTCCCATTTCACAGATGAGGAAACTAAGATTTTCATTAAGTCTCCTTCTCTCATCTCTGTATCATTAATAATAAGAGCTAACCTTCATTGAATTCATTATGTGCCAGGCAGTATTTCAAGCACTGATTTTGTAGAGGAGAAACCTAAAGCACAGAGACGTTAAGTAACTGACCCAATGTCATCCAGGTAGCAGGAGACAGAGCTAGGATTCAAACCCTAGTCTGGTTAAAGAGCCCACACCCAGCCATGCCTACTACTGCCACAAGTTCTAGCCTCTGCCTTACTGGATTGCTAATTCTATAGGCCTAAGTTTCTGTGGATTCCTACCTGTAGTCTAATAGATTTCTTTCTTCATTTTAAAGCTCCATTTGCATCAAGGGCTTTTGGGCATGGCTCCTAAGTTTCTACATGCACACCCCATGCACATGTGCACTGGGTGACAGTGAGTCAGGCCACCCTTAGCTCTGTTCCAATTCCCAGACTACACAAGGTCACACCAGTCACTCAGGGATGTTAGGGCTCTCAGAGGCCTTTTATGATCATAGATACGATAGCACCCGACAGCTCTGCTGCTCAAAGGAGAACTGGGCAGGATCACATTTCAAATATTGCCTCTGTGTAATGTTCTGAGACCATTCAGAGTCTGGTTAAAAAAACACAGCGATGACTCTCCTCAGAGCTGGGGCTGTTGATTTTGTTAGGTGAGATCACTTGAGGAATATAAAATGCAAGAGAAAGAGTAGCAAAGAGGAAAAACAATAGATGAAAATATAGGGTCAAGCAAAAGTCACCAAGTAGGGGAGGAACTGCCCGGCCACAGCGTTCTGCTCAGCTTAAACCTAGGGTTTAAGAGCTAAAGGAATTAATCAATTTCTTCTTGTTTCAATTCCTTCCCAATTGTAAAATGTTTGCCTGCACAGTGGCTTTTAATTCAGAGAGAGAGCGAGAGAGTGAGCAAAAGAGAAACTGTGTGTGTGTGTGTGTGTGTGTATAACAAAAGTTAAACTATGACTCTCTTTTAAAAGACACTAGCTCATATTTTCCTGCTCAGCACACACACATAAAGGTTTTGTGATCGAAGCACACAACATTTGTATGCCTCACCATTGATTTATGCTGGGCTTTTAATGTTATGCAAGATTTTTTCCTTCCGTTACCCACCACCGAGTGACTTGCTGATTCAACACTTTATAAATGCATCAATTTTCCTTTAGAAGCTGTGCCGAGAACGTGTGACTCCCTGGGCCAGTTTCTTATTGAAATCAGATGATGCAGGAAGTATCATCCACATTTCAGTGATAGGCTGCCCCCTAGTGACAATTTTCAGCTACACAGTCAACCTACAAATTTACTGTTAACAAATACTGCAGAGGTTTCTTGACACAAAGGAGAAACATCCTCCGTTGCAGAGGATATAAAAGAATAGTAATTTAATCCCCAGCCTATTTTCTATACATTTCAGTGTTATTAAAGTTTTCTGCGCTAATTCAAGATATCTCTGTTTTCAAAATATAGTCATATGCTGCTATAGTGATGTTTCAGTCAACGATGGATCACATACATTTAATACAAAGATGGTCTCATACAATTATAATGGAGCTGAAAAATTCCTATCACCTAGTGGCACTGTAGTCATCATAACTTCATAGCACAATGCATTATTCACGTATTTGTAGTGGTGCTGGTGTAAACAAACCTTCACCGCCAGTCATATAAAAGTGTGCATATAATTATACAAACATACATAATACTTGATACAACTATATCATTGGTTTATGTATTTGCTATACTATTTATCATTTTTTTAGCTTTTTAAAATTTTTATTATTTTTATTAGAGACAGGGTCTTGCTTTGTCACCCAGACTGGAGTACAGAGTCATAATCATAGCTCACTGCAACCTCGAAATCCTAGGCTCAAGCTATACACCTGCCTCAGCCTCCCAAGTAGCTAGGACTACTGGCACACCACCATGACTGGCTTTTTTTTTTTTTTATGTAGAGACAAGTCTTGCTATGTTGCCCAGGCTTGTCTTGAACTTCTGGGCTCAAGTGATCCTCTCTCCTCTGTTTCCCAAAGTGCTGGGATTACAGGTGTAAGTCAGCATTTATCAATATAATAGAGTGTTCTCCTTCTACACATAAAACAAGTTAACTGTAAAACAGTCTTCTAGTCCTTTCAGGAGGGATTCCAGAAAAAGGCATTTTATCATAGGAGATAGCTCCATGCTTGTTATTGCCCCTGAAGACCTTCCAATGGGCCAAGATATGGAGGTGGAAGATAGTGATATTGATGATCCTGACCTTGTATAGCCTTAAACAAATGTGTGTTTATGTCTTAGTTTTTAACACAAAAGTTTAAAAAGTTAAAAAAAAAAAATTCTTAAAATAGTAAAAAAGCGTATAAAGATATAAATAAAGGAATTTTTGCCTGTAATCCCAGCATTTTGGGAGACCACGGCAGGCAGATCACAAGGTCAGGAGATTGAGACCATCCTGGCTAACACAGTAAAACCCTGTCTCTACTAAAAATACAAAAAAAAAAAAAAAATTAGCTGGGCGTTGTGGCAGGCACCTGTAGTCCCAGTTACTTAGGAAGCTGAGACAGCAGAATGGCATGAACCTGGAAGGCAAAGCTTGCAGTGATCCGAGATCGCGCCACTGCACTCCAGCCTGGGAGACAGAGCGAGACTCCGTTTTAAGAAAAAAAAACAGAGAGAGAGAGAGAAAGGAATTTTTATATAGCTGTAGAATGTGCTTGTGTTTCAAGCTAAGCATTATTACAAAAATGTCAAAAAGTTTAAAATATTTAAAAGTTTATAAAAGAGAAGAGTTATAGTAAGCTAAGGTTAATTTATTATTGAAAAATGAAAAATATTTTGTTATAAATCTAGTATAGCCTACATATACTATTCAGCACGTATAAGGTCTACAGTAGTAGACAGTAACGTCCTAGGCCTTCACATTCACTCACCACTCACTCACTACTCACTTACCCAGAGCAACTTCCAGTCCTGCAAGCTTCATTTATGGTACATGCCTCATATAGGTATACCATTTTTTATCTTTTATACCATATTTTTACTGAATGATCTAGGTTTAGGTATGTTTACATACACAAATACTTAATACACAAATTGTGTAACAGTTGCCTACAGTATTCAGTACAGTAACATGCTGGACTGGTTTGTGGCCTAGGAGCAATAGGTTGTGCCATATAGCCTAGGTGTGTAACAGGCTACACCATCTATGCTTGTGTAAGTACATTCTATGATGTTCACACAATGATGAAATTGCCTAACAACACATCTGTTAGAACCCATCCCTGTCATTAAGCCATGCGTGACAGTCAATAAAAATATCTCCATGGAACTAAGTGAAAAATGCTGATAACCAGTGCTCTCTGTAGTGAGCTGTGTATGTCTTTCCATTTGTATTTATTTTATTTGGCTATTTTGTGGTATTTTTTTCTATCTAGGATAACTGCACAAAGTAAACCATATTGCCTTATCAGCATTCTAAATCCTTTGGTTTTCAATGTCTTTATTTTTAATAGAAGTTCAATATTTGTCCTCATGCAGGTCTATTAGGTATATTAGATAATTCATATGAAGCATTTTGCATAGGGCCTTGCATGGGAAGGCTTAGAAATAGTCATTGATACTATTGTTATGGGATTTTCCATTTTAGAGAAAACTTATTTTAAATGTTAAAGAAGAATACAATTAGTGTTTTGTTTACAGATTACTTCTACATTGTACAGAGGTGACACAGTTTTTACGACAGAGTTAAAAAGTCTCTCCATAAAAAGTTAATATTTAGAAACTTGATAACAGCCAGGGGCGGTGGCACATGCTTGTAACTCTAGCACTTTGGGAGGCTGAGACAGGCAGATGACTTGAAGCCAGGGGTTCGAGACCAGCCTGGCTTCACTAGTAGAAACCCTGTCTCTACTAAAAACACAAAAATTAGCCAGGCATGGTAGCATGCATCTGTAATGCCAGCTACTTGGGTGACTGAGGCATAGAATCTTTTGAACCTGGGAGGTGGAGGTTGCAGTGAGCCGAGATCGTGCCACTGCACTCCAGCCTGGGTGACACGACAAGACTCCGTGTCAGAAAAAAAAAAAAAAAGAAAAAAAAACAAACTTGAAAAGAGTGGCAAATGTGTCCATCTCTGTTTTTTTATTTCTCCATCCTGCACCACTCTCATCTATCTAATATCAGTGGAAGGAATAGCATATTGCCTGAATTAGCCTTTTCAAAACTTGTAGGATGTCAAGGTGTAAAATCAATGACTGTGAACAATTTTTATAACATCTGAGTGTTTGGAAACTCACTCCTCCCTGCTTCTCTTCTATTTAATTTTGTACAGATGCCATCCAAGATTAAAATCAAAAGGTGCTCTTCACTTTATTTTGGTCGTTCTTCCATGGACTGAAAACTCTCCAGAACCAGAGTTCTCTTAGTTTCTCCTACTCATGTACACTGATGAATACCTTCCATTTTGTAGGTAGCTAATTTTGAGGGCTAATTTGTGTGAAACACACAGTGCTGTGAGATAGACATGAGTATACTCTCTTTAGTGATAAGGTGACTTGGCTCAGAGAAGTCAGGTCACTTTCCCAAGGGCAGACAGCTCATTAATAGCCATCAGAATTCAAACTGTGGCCAACTGAGACCAAGTCCCATGCTCTTTCCCATCAAGATTGCCCCATGTCCTGCCTGTGGCGTGTTGTTCATTAGGTCTTAGAGACACAGGCTGTGTCATCCCCGTTTTAAGGGAGAAACTTACATCAAGAACGAAAAAGACAGAAAGTACATATAAAGGTCAGCATCTCCCTGTTCTAAATTAAGGAAAGCTATTCTCATTGATCCTTGGAAACATGAATGAGAGCTGTCCCTGAGTCACTGAGGACTGGCAATGCCTCTCTTCAGTGATTCCCCCTAACGTTGTACTCTTCTTCCCAGCCATGAATAAGTTATGAAGGAAAATTTCTTTACTTACTCAGAGACGTTGTAATAAAGGAAAAAGAAAGGGAATTCAGATAGACCCTATATTATCAGAAACAACAAACTGCCCCCTTGTGGGATTACTGTATCGTGGGAGTTCAAGAAAGCCACTCAAATGACAATATCCATAAACTGTGATTCAGAATTGGGTTTGAAATATTATGGCTAAGGGAATATTAGCAATATTTTTTCCTTCATATTTTAAGCTGAGTGAGGTTGGTTTGTTTTGTTTTGTTTTGTTTTTTTGCCTTGTTTGGTTTTTTGGTCCATTACTTACACTCTTAGGATGAATGACAAGAAAAAGTTCTTTCTTTTGGAAGTTTTGAGATCTTAATAGAATGTGTAATCTGCCTTTAAAAAATCATGCCAAGGTGATCTGTAGTTATTTTTCCATTAAAAAAATCTAAATTTACTTATAAAAGGCAGCAGCTTGTGGTCAATTAAGTAATTATTCAGCTAACATTCACTTGCTCTTTTTGGAGGAATATTCTTCCCTTCCCCATTGTTGACTTTAACCATGTGGTTTGCTATGGCCGGTGTAAGGTGGATGGAAGCAAGTGTCCGAGTCCCAAGCCTAGGCCTTAAGCACTGTCATATATCTCTGCTCACCTCTCTTTTACCCCATCTTTGCCTCAAATACCTACTGACCCAAGAAGTGCTATGGTAGTCCTGCATCCAACCCACTCAAAACCCAGTTCTGAGTGAAGCCCAACTAAACACACTTAGACTAGTGAAGTTCCAGCTGACGAGCAGAGGAATAAATGCTTGCACCACTTAGTTTTGGGGTGGTTTGGAATGCAGCATTACTGTGGCAATAGTTGACTAATACAAAAACTAATAACACAAGAGTGAAATTTACATCCTAGTGGATTCTACATTGTGTAAACAACACATTTACCTCTCAGGAAATCATAGATATGTGGTCAGCTTGTTCATGAAGACCACAGTGAAGAATGAGAAGTAAGCAAGATTGGTCCCTGACTTGCCAAAAGAGATATCCTACGGTCTGCACACGAACACCTGAACACTTTATTCATAGAAGACACTTTCACAAAGAGTCTATTTACCATTCTAACAAGCTTTACTATTTAATTTTGCAGCCACTTTATAGTAGGCAGGGAGAAATTGCTAGAAGCAAACTTACTGATAACAAGGGAAAAATAACTACCTGTGAGAGAGGAAACAAAAAAACACAAAAAGACAACACAAGAATTTTAAATCATAAGAATGTAAAATCAATTTCCCTGAATGTGTCAGTTTCCCAACTAGTAGCAAATAAGATAGGAAAGTTAATAATGAATTGGAAAAAATTACTTCAAGAATTGATTAAAACAGTAGTTCTTAGTGTTTATAGATTATAGTTCATTTTGAAAAACTTCTAAAAATAATAGATTCTCTCTTCAGAAACATGCATGTGAGAAAAAGCCCACAAAATCTTCCATATAATTGTAGGCAGTTCAGAAACTCCCTAGAACTGATTCATAACCCCCGGGTTATAAACCACTAATTTAAAATAAAAATAGTCTTAGTTTCAGGAGGTATATAATTTAATTATCTGAAATTTTTTTATTTTTATGAAATAGCTTATTCCTGTGAAACATGATTCCAGATAGGTGTCTCAGATTAATAAAGCTGTAAGAGGCCTTCCCTAATCACCACCCCATTACTGGCTAGCCTGGCCCTGGAAAGATTAATAATCTTTACATCTCCAAATACTCCATGATATCCTTTAGTGGTACATTTCCACATCTCTCAACTTCATTCTTACGAACTTCAAGTTTATGAGAGCTTCATAATTAGATCATTCTTCTATACTCTTGAAATCTTAGCTTCTATGTCACTGGTTCATTGCTTGTTAGAAAAATGAAAGCCACTGGAGCCATTTTCTTCTTTTTGCTGATACAATAAGAGATTTATTTATTTATTGTCATACTTTTCTTTAATTCCCTCTGTGAAATATGAGGCATCCATCTTGATTTTGCTTATGGAGACCACTAATGTATGAATAGTTTTAAGTTTTTCAACTCAGATTCCTGAACATTTCTACACCTTATTATTTCATCCAAAAAGAAGAAAAAAAGCACCAAACTGACAGTCAACTGGTAGACCCTAGGATCAAATTTATAGATTTGGAAGACCAACATGCGATAAGGGCAATGATTCTTAATAAAATTACTGATATTATGGTACCATTACCACTAGTAATAATACCTTATTATTAGATTTTCAAAATATGTTTGTATTTTAAGATAAATTATGAGTAGGATATTTTTCAAAAAGCAAAGAGAAATAACATTTGTTGTATGTCTACTATGCACTCAGCATTAAATTTGATCCCTTAAAACAGTGGTCCCCAATCTTTTCAGCACCAGGGACTGGTTTTGTGGAAGACAATTTTTCCACGGACTTGGGGGGAAGGGAGGGGAGATGGTTTCGGGATGAAACTGTTCCACCTCAGATCACCAGGTATTAGATTCTCATAAGGAGCGTGCAACCTAGATCCCTCACATGCCAGTCCACAATAGGGTTTACACTCCTGAGAATCGAATGCCTCCACTGATTTGACTAGAGGCAGAGCTCAGGTGGTAATGCGGCTCACCTCCTGCTATGCTGCCCAGTTCCTAACAGGCCACAAACTGATACCAGTCTGCAGCCCTGGGGTTGGGGACCCCTCCTTAAAACACTGAAATCACCATAGCACCTTAGGAGTTAAGAATTATTATCTCTGCTTTAGAGATAACGAACCAGAAATGAAAGAAATGAAGTGACTTGCCCAAGGTCACACTTCAAGGGACTGTGGAAAACTTAAACCCATGTCCGTCTCATTCCCATTATATCATTTATTTTTTGAGAATAGAAGTGACAGGGAGGTTTTGATAGCCTTTTTGAAAAAATCAAAAGGATGATTTTTGTAAAGGATTTGAATTGTTTTTTTAAGTCCAAAAGATGGGATTTATGTCAATGCATGAATAGGCAGATTTGGGTTCAATATTAGAATGTTGAGGAGTGTGCCTGAGAGGGTAAATGCCCACCAAGCTCTGATATTAATGAAAACAAACCCACTCATACACAAAGCTGGGGACCTGAGAGCTGACAGGACTCCCTTATGATGAGGACCTTCTCAGGATGCCTGCACCACAGTATAACAGAAGGAATAACAGGACTGCACCTGATGCTGGGCCCAAGGGACCTGAGGAGCCTTGCAAATTCCTCATGCCCCCTTAAAAACATGGGGAACAAACCAATGTCCTTCCCCAAGGCCAAGTGTTTGAACATGGCTATGAGAGGGCTGGAAAGACTGGGAGCCTCCCAGTTAGAATGAAGAGGGCTCTGTGTGTCCAAGCTAGCAGTAATCAGTGTCGTTCACAGATTGTCAAGGGTCACTGAGATCCTCTCGGGACATCCATGGGGTTGAAACTATTCTCATATTAATACTAAGATGCTGCTTGCCTTTTTCATGGTGCTGATATTTGCACTGATGATGCAAAAGGAACAGTGAGTTAAACTGCTGGTACTTTAGCATGAATCAAGGCAGTGGCACCAAACTGTACTAGTTGTCATTGTATCCTTTATCACCACACACTCACATTTAATTAAACAAAAAATAATCCAGTTTCACTTAAGAATGTCTTTGATAATACAGTACAAATTAAAATTTTATTAAATGTCTTGAGTATGAGTATTTTTAATATCCCATGGGAGGAAATGGACAGTGATATGGTTTGGCTGTGTCCCCACCCAAATCTCAACTTGAATTGTATCTCCCAGACTTACCACATATTGTGGGAGGGACCCAGGGGGAGGTAACTGAATCATGGGGGCCGGTCTTTCCTGTGCTAATCTGGTAATGTGAATTAAGTCTCATGAGATCTGATGGGTTTATCAGGGGTTTCCGCTTTTACTTCTTCCTCATTATTCTCTTGCCGCTGCCATGTAAGAAGTGCCTTTCACCTCCCACCATGATTCTGACGCCTCCCTAGCCATTTGGAACTGTAAGTCCAATTAAACCTCTTTTTCTTCCCAGGCTCTATGTCTTTATCAGCAGTGTGAAAACAGACTAAAACAGATAGTATGTATAAAGCACTTTTGCTGCATTTCAAAATGCAATGGTTGTGTAGGGAAAATGCAGAGGATTGGGCAGTGAGCAGTGGCTCACAGCTGTAATCCCAACACTTTGGGAGGCCAAGGTGGGAAGGTCACTTGAGGCCAGGAGTTTGAGACCAGCCTGGGCAATGTACCAAGATCCTATTTCTAAAAACAAACAAACAAAATAGCCAGACATGGTAGTGCATGCCTATAGTTCTAGCTAATTGGGAAGGTAAGGCAGGAGGAATGCTTGAGCCCAGGAGCTTGAGGCTGCAGTGAACTATGTTTACACCACTGCACTCCAGTCCAAGTGACAGAGCAAGACTCTGTCTCAAAAAAAAAAAAAAAAAAAAAAAAAGTAAAGCAGGAGTGCAACTGAGTTGCAGTCTGAACTAAGTGCTTTTTTTCACAGAACAGCATTTTTATTCCCCTAAAAGACTGAAAGATTATGACTATTCAGATTTCAGTATTGGCAGACTTGAGTATTTTTGAGTATTTTCTTGAAAATGAATCAACTGAGTCTGGCATATCAAAGAAAACAATTAACAGAATTTGTTGCCCATAACTCAGTTTTTGCTTTCAAGTAAAAAATTTTTGAAAACTTGTATCCACCCCTGTGAGCTTGATAGCATCCTGGTACTTAATGACCTTTCTCATGAAATAGATGACATTAATGAATTGATGACGTTAATGACTGTGAGTTTGGATGTTATATAATGAAATGTGTTAGCACTTAGAAGATTTGCATAACTGAGTAAACCAATTTTCCAAAAGACCAGGACATGATGTTATGAAATTATGTATGAGTAAAAGATGTATCCTAAGTACAAGATAAACCAATGGATTTTAATGTGACAGAATAGAAAATATTTATTGCTATGGTTTCAGCTTCCACATTGCAACTAACCTTTAGAAACTACCGGGGATTGCTGGCAAGATGGCTGAACAGGAACATCTCCGGTCTGCAGCTCCCAGCAAGATCAACACAGAAGGCAGGTGATTTCTGCATTTCCAATTGAGGTACCTGGTTCATCTCACTGGGACTAGTTGGACAGTGGGTGCAGCCCAAGGAGGGCAAGCCAAAGCAGGGTGGGGCACTGCCTCATCCTGGAAGCGCAAGGGGTCTGGGAACTCCCTCTCCTAGCCAAGGAACGACATTAGGGACTGTACCATGCACTCAGGCCCAGATACTGTGCTTTTGCCATGGTATTTGCAACCCACAGATCAGGAGATTCCCTCTGGTGCCTACGCCACCAGGGCCCTGGGTTTCCAGCACCAAACTGGGTGGCTATTTGGACAGACACCGAGCTAGACACAGAAGTTTTTTGTTTTTTTTTTTAATAGACTAGTGGCGCCTGGAACACCACCGAGACAGAACTGTTCACTCCCCTGGAAAAGGGGCTGAAGCCAGGGAGCCAAGTGGTCTCCCTCACGGGTCCCACCCTAACAGAGCCTAGCAAGCTAAGATCCATTGGCTTGAAATTCTGGCTGCTAGCACAGCAGTCTGAGCTCAACCTGGGACACTCGAGCTTGGTGTGGGGAGGGGTGTCCATCATTGCTGAGGCTTGAAGGCAGTTTTACCCTGATAGTGTAAACAAAGCCACCAGGACGTTCCAACTGTGTGGAGCCCACCACAGCTCTGTAAGGCCTCTGAGGCCAGACTACCTTTCCAGATCCCCTCCTCTTGGGGCAGGGCATCTCTGACAAAAGGCAGCATCCCCAGTCAGGGACTTATAGATAAAACCCCCACCTCCCAGGGACAGAGCACCTGGGGGAAGGGGCTGTTGTGGACGCAGCTTCAGCAGACTTAAAACGTCCCTGCCTGGCAGCTCTGAAGAGAACAGTAGATCTCCCAGAACAGCGTTTGAGCTCTGACAAGGGACAGACTGCCTCTCAAGTGAAGTGGGTCCTTGACCCCCATGCCTCCTGATGGGGAGACACCTCCCAGTAGGGGTTGACAGACACCTTATACAAGAGAGCTCTGGCTGGCATCTGGCAGGTGCCCCTCTGGGACGAAGCTTCCAGAGAAAGAAACAGGCAGCAATCTTTGCTGTTCTGCAGCCTTCGCTGGTGATACCCAGGCAAACAGGGTCTGGAGTGGACCTCCAGCAAACTCCAGCAGACCTACAGCAGAGGGGCCTGACAAACTAACAAACAGAAAGCAATAGTATCAGCATCAACAAAAAGGAGGTTAATTCAGAGACCCCCTCCAAAGGTCACCAACTTCAAAGACCAAAGATAGATAAATCCATGAAGATGGGGAGAAAACAGTGCAAAAAGGCTGAAAATTCCAAACACCAGAACACCTCTTCTCCTCCAAAGGAATACAACTCCTCACCAGCAAGGGAACAAAACTGGATGAAGGAAGAGTTTGACAAATTGACAGAAGTAGGCTTCAGAAGGTGGGTAATAACAAACTTCTCTGAGCTAAAGGAGCATGTTCTAACCCAATGCAAGGAAGCTAAGAACGTGGAGAAAAGGTTAGATGAACTGCTAACTAGAATAACCAGTTTAGAGAAGAACATAAATGACCTGATGGAGCTGAAAAACACAGCACAAGAACATCATGAAGCATAAACAAGTATCAATAGCTGAATTGATCAAGCACAAGAAGGGATATCAGAAATTGAATATCAACTCAATGAAATAAAGTGAGAAGAGAAGATTAGAGAAAAAAGAGTGAAAAGAAATGAAGAAAGCCTCCAAGAAATATGGGACTATGTAAAAAGACCAAATTTACATTTGATTGGTATACCTGAAAGTGATGGGGAGAATGGAACCAAGTTGGAAAACATTCTTCAGGATATTATCCAGGAGAACTTCCCTAACCTAGCAAGGCAGGCCAAAATTCAAATTCAGGAAATACAGAGACCACCACAAAGTTATTCCTAGAGAAGAACAACCCCAAGACATATAATCACCAGATTCACCAAGGTTGAAATGAAGGAAAAAATGTTAAGCACACCCAGAGAGAAAAGTTGGGTTATCCACAAAGGGAAGACCATCAAACTAACAGCAGATCTCTCAGCAGAAACCCTACAAGCCAGAAAAGAGTGGGGGCCAATATTCAACATTCTTAAAAGAATTTTCAAACCAAAATTTCATATCCAGCAAAACTAAGCTTCGTGAATGAAGGAGAAATAAAATCCTTTACAGACAAGCAAATGCTGAGACATTTTGTCACCACCAGGCCTGCCTTACAAGACCTCCTGAAGGAAGCACTAAACATGGAAAGGAACAACTGGTACCAGCCACTGCAAAAACATACCGAATTGTAGAGACCATCAATGCTATGAAGAAATTGCATCAATTAATAGGCAAAATAACCAGCTAGCATAATAATGGCA
Organism: Theropithecus gelada; assembly: GCF_003255815.1. Taxonomy (NCBI): domain Eukaryota; kingdom Metazoa; phylum Chordata; class Mammalia; order Primates; family Cercopithecidae; genus Theropithecus; species Theropithecus gelada. Next base: position 37,299,996 of record NC_037680.1, read on the forward strand.
GGATCAAATTCACATATAACATATTAACCTTAAATGTAAATAGGCTAAATGCCCCAAATAAAAGACAAAGACTGGAAAATTGGATGAACAGTCAGGACCCACTGGTGTGCTATATTCAGGAGACCCATCTCATGTGCAAAGACACACATAGGCTCAAAATAAAGGGATGGAGGAATAGTTACCAAGCAAATGGAAAGCAAAAAAAAGCAGGGGTTGCAATCCTAGTCTCTGATAAAACAGACTTTAAACCAACAAAGATCAAAAGAGACAAAGAAGGGTACTACATAATGGTAAGGGGATCAATGCAACAAGATGAGCTAACTATCCTAAATATATATGCACCCAATACGGGAGCACCCAGATTCATAAAGTAAGTTCTTGAGAGACCTACAAAGAAACTGAGACTCCCACACAATAATAGTGGGAGACTTGAACACCCCATTGTCAATATTAGATCAACGAGACAGAAGGTTAACAAGGATATCCAGGACTTGAACCCAACTCTGGACCAAGCGGACCTAATAGACATCTAAAGAACTCTCCACCCCAAATCAACAGAATATACATTTTTCTCAGCACCACATCACACTTATTCTAAAATTGACCACATAATTGGAAGTAAAACACTTCCTAAGCAAATGCAAAAGAATGGAAATCATAACAGTCTCTCAGACCACAGTGCAATCAAATTAGAACTCAGGATTAAGAAACTCACTCAAAACCAAACAACTATGTGGAAACTGAACAACCTGTTCCTGAATGACTACTGGGTACGTAACGAAATGAGGGCAGAAATAAAGATGCTCTTTGAAACCAGTGAGAACAAAGACACAACATACCAGAATCTCTGGGACACATTTAAAGCAGTGTGTAGAGGGAAATTTATAGCACTAAATGCCCAAAAGAGAAAGCAAGAAAGATCTAAAATTGACACCCTAACATCACAATTAAAAGAAACAGGGAAGCAAGAGCAAACAAATTCAAAAGCTAGCAGAAGACAAGAAATAATTAAGATCAGAGCAGAACTGAAGGAGATAGAGACACAAAAAAACCTTTCAAAAAATCAATGAATCCAGAAGCTATTTTTTTGAAAAGATCAACAAAATTGATAGACCACTAGCAAGACTAATAAAGAAGAAAAGAGAGAAGAATCAAATAGATGCAATAAAAAAAAGATAAAGGTGACGTCACCACCAATCCCACAGAAATACAAATTATCATCAAAGAATACTATAAACACCTCTACACAAATAAACTAGAAAATCTAGAAGAAATGGATAAATTCCTGGATACATACACCCTCCCAAGACTAAATCAGGAAGAAGTTGAATCCCTGAATAGACCAATAACAAGTTCTGAAATTGAGGAAGCAATAGCCTACCAACCAAAAAAAGTACAGGACCAGATGGATTCACAGCCGAATTCTACCAGAGGTACAAAGAGGAGCTGATACCATTCCTTCTGACACTATTCCAAACAATAGAAAGGGAGGGAATCCTCCCTAACTCATTTTATGAGGCCAGCATCATCGTGATACCAAAGCCTGGCAGAGACACAACAAAAACAAATTTCAGGTCAATATCCCTGATGAACATTGATGCAAAAATCCCCAATAAAATACTGGCAAACCAAGTCCAGCAGCACATCAAAAAACTTATCCACCACAATCAAGTTGGTTTCATCCCTGGGATGCAAGGCTGGTTCAACATACACAAATCAATAAACATAATTCATCACATAAACAGAACCAATGACAAAAACCACGTGATTATCTCAACAGATGCAGAAAAAGGCATTCGACAAAATTCAACAGCCTTTCATGCTAAAAACTCTCAATAAACTAGGTGTTGATGGTATGTATCTCAAAATAATAAGAGCTATTTATGACAGACCCACAGCCAATATCATACTGAATGGGCAAAAGCTGGAAGCATTCCCTTTGAAAACTCACACAAGACAAGGATGCCCTCTCTCACCACTCCTATTCAACATAGTATTGGAAGTTCTGGCCAGGGCAATCAGGCAAGAGAAAGAAATAAAGGGTAATCGATTAGCAAAAGAGGAAGTCAAATTATCTCTGTTTGCAGATGACATGATGCTATATTGAGAAAACCCCATTGTCTCAGCCCAAAATCTCCTTCAGCTGATAAGCAACTTCAGCAAAGTCTCAGGATACAAAATCAATGTGCAGAAATCACAAGCATCCCTATATACCAATGACAGACAAACAGAGAGCCAAATCATGAGTGAACTCCCATTCACAACTGCTACAAAGAGAATAAAATACCTAGGAATCCAACTTACAAGGGATGTGAAGGACCTCTTCAAGGAGAACTAAAAACCACTGCTCAAGGAAATAAGAGAGGATATAAACAAATGCAGAAACATTCCATGCTCACAGATATGAAGAATCAATATTGTGAAAATGGTGACACTGCCCAAAGTAATTTATAGGTTCAATGCTACCCCCATCAACCTACCATCGACTTTCTTCACAGAATTGGAAAAAACTACTTTAAATTTCATATGGAACCAAAATAGAGCTCGCATAGCCAAGACATTTCTAAGCAGAAGGAACAAAGCTGGAGGCATCACACTACCTGACTTCAAACTACACTACAAAGCTACAGTAACTAAAACAGCATGGTACTGGTAGCAAAACCGATATATAGACCAATGGAATGGAACAGAGGCCTCAGAAATAATGCCACACATCTACAACCATTTGATCTTTGACAAACCTGACAAAAACAAGGAACAGGGAAAGGACTCCCTATTTAATAAATGGTGCTGGGAAAACTCACTAGCCATATGCAGAAAGCTGAAACTGGATCCCTTCCTTACACCTTATACACAAATTAACTCAAGATGGATTAAAGACTTAAACATAACACCTAAAACCATAAAAACCATAAAAGAAAACCTAGGCAATACCATTCAGGATATAGGCATGGGCAAAGATTTCATGACTAAAACACCAAAAGCAATGCTAACAAAAACCAAAATTGACAAACAAGATCTAATTAAATTAAAGAGCTGCACAGCAAAAGAAACTATCATCAGAGTGAACAGGCAACCTACAGAATGGGAGAAAATTTTTGCAATCTATCCATCTGACAAAGGGCTAATATCCAGAATCTATAAGAACTTAAAACAAATTTACAAGAAAAAAAACAACCCCATCGAAAACTGTTCAAAGGATATGAATAGACACTTTTCAAAAGAAGACATTTATGCAGCCAACAAGCATGAAAAAAAGTTCATCATCACTGGTTATTAGAGAAATGCAAATCAAAACCACAATGAGATACCATCTTATGCCAGTTAGAATGGTGATCATTGAAAAGTCAGGAAACAACAGATGATGGAGAAGATGTGGAGAAATAGAAACACTTTTACTCTGTTGGTGGAAGTGTAAATTAGTTCGACCATTGTGGAAGACAGTGTTTATTGTTTATTGCAGCACTGTTCACAATAGCAAAGACTTGGAACCAACCCAAATACTATCAATGATAGACTAGATAAAGAAAATGTGGCACATATATAATATGGAATACTATGCAGCCATAAAAAGGATGAGTTCATGTCCTTTGCAGGGACATGGATGATGCTGGAAACCATCATTCTCAGCAACCTAACACAAGAACAGAAAACCAAACACCTCATGTTCTCACTCGTAAGTGGGAGTTGAACAATGAGAACACATGCACACAGGGAGGGGGAATATCATATACAAGGGCCTCTTGTGGGGTGGGGTCTAGGGGAAGGATAGCATTAGGAGAAATACCTAATGTAGATGATGGGTTGATGGGTGCAGCAAACCACCATGGCATGTGTATACCTATGTAACAGACCTGCACGTTCTGCACATGTACCCCAGAACTTAAAGTGTAATAATTAAAAAACAAAAAACAAAAAACAAAAAAAAAAAACTACCACTTGTTGAGTGTGGCGATAGAATTGAGGAGAATATGGACAGTGTCTGAAAATGCTATTAAGTATTTTTCTATTTTCCAACTGCACATCTATATGAGGCCAGACTACCTTTATACGCTTCAGCCAAAACAGCATATCACAACAGTTTGAATGCAGAAACAGATATGATAATCTATTTTCTATTAAGCCAAATATTGGCTTAATAGAAAGACATTGGGAGAAATGTTTAAATCTACTCAACATTAATTTTTATTTTGCAAAATATATTTTCATGAACAATATGTGATTTATGTTAGCACATAATAGTTTTTGTATTTAAAGCAATAAATATTTCAAAATTCTCTGTTTTAACTTCCAACGTGATAAATATTGATAGATATAACACATAAAAACAAATTATTGGGGTTTCAATAATTTTTAAGAGTGTAAACACGTCTTGAGACCAAAAAGTTTAAGAATTGCTGGTGTAGGCTGATGATCTGAGATAAATGGAACTTCAGCATTCTAGTGGGTACCAATGTGAAAAGGTGCTGTGCCCAGGAATCAAGCAGGACTGTGTCTCACAGTGGTGCCAATGTAGTGCATTTCTTCAGGGCCAGACTCGTCCCAGAAGCCCAATACTTTATAAGCATGCAAGGCACTAAAGTCTGCCACCAGAGAGATGAGTTTGGCTGAAATAGCTGAGCTTAAAATGACTAAGAAACCTGGGCTCATTTTTCTGTCACTAGGTAGAATGAGGACATAGGAGAGACACTCCTGTCTAATTACTGAGAAACAAAGAAAGGGATGTTGTTAGCAGATCTCACTTTATAGCTTTGAACCATCTTGCCCACTAGAATCACTGGCAGCTCGCAAGCAGAAGTCAAATGACTACTGGGGAGAGATGACACTGGAGCTCCCTGCTTGAAGGAATTTAAGACTACAAGTATTCAAAGTCCTTTCCAAAATTTTCAGAATTCTATATATGCTGTTATTTGATTTTACCAAAAATCCTGTCAAATGGATAAGACAGATAGGATTATTCCCATAGAAAGAGAGAGAGGCAAGGCCCAAGAGGCACAAGTGTACCAGAGGTAGCCAAGGCAGCAGATCCACTAAAGGCCCCATTAATTAAACAGAAAATGTGTGATCAGCTGGGAACTGCAAAGCCTGTGAAATAATTAAATTTCCTCTCACTTCAGCTGAACAAATGTTCACTCTATACCTATCAAGAACAGAGAGAATATTAAGATAAACCAGGATAGTTTCCACTCTCTAGAGATGCTCAGTTCAGGTTGAATGGAGAGTATGCTCCACTAGAGGTGAAATAATGTGCTGTAGGAACATGGAGCAAAGAGAAATTAATTTTGGTATTAAGAGGAGTCCCACATAAGCTCTCCCCAGCCAAGTCTCCCAACATGCAGTTCTGAATCAAACAGAAACATGTGATCACTGCGCAGTACATCTCCTTCCAATGGTAAGGCTGGCCAGTGAGTTGGTTTTAAGACTCACACAAGTCCTCATGAAATTTAGCAGAACACAGATCTTTGTATTCTGTGTCCCTGAGGGGCCCTCCACAGAACTTCACTGCAACCTATCACTCACAGCCCACAATAACACTGGTTCCCAAAGCAATTGGTACAAGTGGTTATTTTTCTTTACATGCTCATGAGACTTGGCAGGAGGGCAATGCATTTTGCATGGGGAAATAACAGTTTGTTAGACCAAATTGCCCCAGCAGTAAGTCTATTTTCTAGGACGACTCCAGGCTCTATGACCTTGACTGCTGAGCAGAGTGCATTCTTTTTCTGGAATGAGTTACTGTTTCCCAAGTCAATCTCCTTACACTTACCAAGGGTAACCAGCTGCTTTGTGTTCTGAAAATATGCCTTCCAGCTGCTTGTCCCACACAAAGATTGCTATTATGCTGCTTTTCCAAATGCAATTAATATTAAAGCTGCGAGTGTCGTAGATGACTGACTGTATTAAGCTTTATGTTTGGGTCCTGGACACAGTAAATAAATCACAAATTTTTTTTGTTCACTAAAGCATAATTTGTGTTAGGAACTTCAGTCAGTCATCTGAAATATATATATATATATAAAAGACATATTTTATATTATCGACATATAAAAATAACAGAATATGAAATATATGTATATATAGTTATATTTTATATGTTGATTCACCCCACCTGCCCACTCCCACTGCTACCCCCACCTTCCCACCCCCTGTGGAAAAAGGAAAAAACCACACTGTGTGTTGGTAACAAAGTGAAATAGAAAACATATGTTCATGGTTAATAGTATACCAAAAAACATTATATACAACTGAAAAGAAAAGATAATACATGCCTTAGTATTTGTCTTTAAATGAATATTTGATTCCCCCAGGGTGTCATTATCATTCAGTCAGTGAAAAGAAAGCACTTCTGAGCATGATCTCTTCTTTCTTCAGATGTGTGAGAATCTGAATGGTTTATTTCTACAGAGTACTATGTATTGATTATACTACATTGAATATTATGTGACGCAGTAAAGCTGTTAAATGCCTTCTGATTTATTTGCGTTCTGTGTGATGCTTAAATAAATAATAATTTTTCAGATTGTGATGAAGCAATGCCATCAAACTGAATCATATAGCTGGTCTATAATTGAATATTAGGTTCCAATCCAGAAAGAAGCAGTCCAAAAGGACTGTGGTAAATACCAATTCTGTGACTGACCACATCCTCATCCTACGGATGGAATACTTTTTTTAAAATAGGGGCATTCTTCCTCTAGATTGAAATCCCACCACACTAACACCTTCTCAATGAACACAATTTTAGAGATATAGGACTCCCTCAGGAGGATCTGGAAGTACTGATTCAGTTAGGGAGAATGGGAGTTCCATAAGAGTGAAGACCATATTCGTATTGCTCATCATTTTATCTCCACGGCCTAACATAATTGTATATGAGAGTTGCTCAATAATTATCATTGAGTAAATGAGTGAAAGAAACAATTCAAATGTCAGAAGAACAAATCAGAGCCAATTGTTGACTCTGATGGTCCTGGAAGAGCAGGAGGTAAGGCAGCCAAGGTGCTGCTGAGCTGGGCCCCACAGAGCCAACCAGTGGTAAGCTAGAGTTGGCTCTTGTTGACTCTCAAGAGGCAAAAATGTACATCTTTTCCCAGCTGTGCATTCAGTCACTTTAAGCTGGTAGCTTGAAATTGGCCAGCATGGGACTATTTACACCATAGAAATCAGCAAACACCATAAATCAGACTGTTTTTTTAGAGATTCAGTTTATTTGTTTTTTTAAGCGAGCCACACCACTAGCATAGCTACCAAACTTGTTTTAGCTCAGAATTTAACACTAGGAAGTCCTCAAAATCCTAACCAGAACAGGGAGGAGAAAGAGAGAGCTGGGCCAGAGAGGATGATGATGGGGTATTCCATCCTCCTTGCAAGACAGTGAAAGAGTTTCTGATTTATGATTGGAAAAGTTAGGCTAATCTGAGATGGTATATCAATGCCTCCAAGAATTCTGTTTTTGTTTTTTTTTTTTCTTTCCAGCTCATGGGAACTCATAATTTCAAATGTTGAATTAGGACCCTAGATCCCCTTCTGATCTAAATTCAATGACAGTCATTAATTGAACAAATACTTACTGAGTGCACACCATGCACTAGGGATAAAAAACTATGATAGATCAGCTGTAAATTCCCACCACCCTTCCCTGTATCTACCTCTTTTGTAAAGTAACATTTTGGCTTCCCCATTAAGAAATAAAGTTTATTTTCTCACCCCTTGAATCTAAACTGGTCTTGCAATTTGCTTTGACCAACTAAATGGAGACGAATAAGGATGCCAATTCTGAACTTACATCTCAAGAGACCTTGCTATCATAACCTCTGCCTCTGCCTTAAAAATAGCCAGGGAACCCTAATGGAGAATGAGAGAGTGTGGAATAGAGCCAAGTCATCCAAGTCAAAGTCATCCTAGATCTTCCAACCCCCAATCAATGCCACAGCTAACTGCAAATGCATGAATGAGCCCACTTGAGATCATTAAACCTCATCCAGATCAACAGAACTGAGCCTAGCCAACTGTGCAGATTCTCGTAAAATAATAAATGGCTAAGATTTATTTAAGAAACTTACTGAGGCCAGGCACAGTCCCTCACGCCTATAATCCCATCACTTTAAAAGGCCGAGTCAGGTAGATCACTTGAGCCCAGGAGTTAGAGACCAGCCTGGGCAACATGGTGAAACCCAGTCTCTACAACAAAATACAAAAATTAGCCAGGTGTAGTGGCACACACCAGTAGTTCCAGCTACTCTGGAGGCTACGGTGGTAGGATCACTTGAGCTGGGGAGGCAGAGATTCCAGTGAACCAAGATCATGCCACCGCACTTCATTCTGGGCAACAGAGTGAGACCCTGTCTCAAAAAAGAAAAAAAAGGAAATTTATTTATGTAAAATTAACCATTTTAAAGTGAACATTTCAATGGCATTTAGTACATTTACAATGTTGTGTAAGCATCATCTCTATTGAGCTCCAAAACATTTTATGCCAAAAAGAAACACTCCACTAAGCAAATTTCTCCCCATTTCCCAATTCCTTTAGCCTCCGGCTATCACCAATCTGTGTTCTGTCTCTATAAATTTATCTATTTTAGATATTTCATGCAAATAGAATAATAAAATAGATGACCTTTTGTATCTGGCTTCTTTCATTAGCATAACTTTTCTGAGGTTCATCCATATTATAGCATATATGAGTCCTTCATTCCTCTTTGTGGCTTAACAATGTATATATATACAGGCATACTTCATTCCTCTTTGTGGCTTAATAATGTGTATCTATACAGGCATACTTCATTCCTCTTTGTGGTTTAATAATGTGTGTGTGTGTGTGTGTATATATATATATATGCATACTTCATTCCTCTTTGTGGTTTAAGAATGTGTATATGTGTGTGTGTATATATATATGCATACTTCATTTCTCTTTGTGGTTTAATAATGTGTATATATACAGGCACACTTCATTTTCTTCTGCTTCACATTATTACACTTTACAGATACTGCATTTTTTTCACATTGAAGGTTTGTGGCAACCCTGCATCAAGCAAGTCTATTGGCACTGTTTTATCCAATAGTGTGTGCCCACTTTGTGTCTCTGTGTCACATTTTGGTAATTCACAATATTTCAAACTTTTTTTTTCTTTTTTCTTTCTTTTTTTTTTTTTTTTTTTTGGAGACAGAGTCTCACTCTGTCACTCAGGCTGGAGTGCAGTGGCACGATCACAATTCATTGCATCTTCAACCCCCTGTGCTCAAGCAATCCTCCCATCTCAGTCTCCCAAGTAGCTACAACCACAGGTGCACACCACCATGTCAAGATAATTTTTTTTATTTTTGGTAGAAACGAGGTCTCGCTATATTGCCCTGACTAGTCTTGAACTCCTGGCCTCAAGCAATCAGTCTTTCAAAGTGTTGGAATTATAGGCATGAGCCACAGTGCCCAGCCCAAACTTTTAAATTATTTTCATACCTGTTTTGGTGATCTGTGATCAGGAATCTTTGACGTTAACATTTTGGGTGCCACAAACCATGCCCATAAAGGATGGCAGACTTAATCAATAAACATTGTGTGTGTTCTGGCTCCACCACTGACCAGCCATGCCCTTAATTCTCTCCCTCTCCTCAGGCCTCCCTATTCCCTGAGACACAACAATACTGAAACAAGGCCAATTAATATCTCTACGGTGGTCTCTAAGTGCTCAGGTGAAAGGAGGAGTTGCACATTTCTTACTTTAAACCTAAAGCTAGAGATGATCAAGCTTAGTTAGGAAGAAGGCATGTTAAAAGGCAAGACAGGCCTAAGCTTAGGCACAGTGTACCAAATAGTTAGTTAGCCACGTTGTGAATGCAAAGGAAAAGTTCTTGAAGGAAACAAAAAGTGCTACTCCAGTGAACACATGAATGACATGAAAGCAAAACAACCTTATTGCTGATAGGGAGAAAGTTTGAGTGGTCTGGATAGAAGATCAAACCAGACATATTCCTTATATCAAAGCCTAATTCAGAGGAAGGCTCTAAACCTCTTTGATTCTATTAAGGCTGTATTAGTCTATTCTCACAGTGCTATAAAGAACTGTCCAAGGCTGGGTATTTTATAAAGGAAAGAGGTTTAATTGACTCACAGTTCTGCATGGCTAGAGAGGCCTCAGGAAACTTACAATCGTGGCAGAAGGGGAAGCAGGCACCTTCTGCACAAGGTGGCAGAAGAAAGAGAAGTGAGCAAAGGGGGAAGCTCCTTATAAAACCATCAGATCTCATCAGAGCGCACTCATTATTATGAGAACAGCATGGGGGAAACCACCCCATGATCCAATCACCTCTTTCCCTCGATATGTAGGGATTATCGTTCCTTCCCACGACACATGGAGATTACAATTCAAGGTGAGATTTGGGTGAGGACACAAAGCCAAACCATATCAAAGACTCTCTGAGAGAGGTAAGGAAGCTGCAGAAGAAAAGCTTGAAGCTAGCAGAGGTTGGTTAATGGGGTTTAAGAAAAGAAACCATCTCCATAACATAAAAATGCAAGCTGAAGCAGCAATTGCTGATGAAGAGGCTGCAGCAAGTTATCCAGAAGATCCAGCTGAGAACACTAATGAAGGTGGCTACACTAAGCAACAGATTTTCAACATAGATAAAATAGCCTTATATTCAAAGAAGATGTCATCTAGGACTTTCAGAGCTAGAGAAGTCAATGCTTCAAGGGACAGGCTGACTCTCTTACTAGGCACTAATGCAGCTGATGACTTAAATTTGAAGTCTATGTGCATTTACCATTCTGAAAATCCCAGGGCCCTTAAGAATTATGCTAAGTCTAATCTGTCTGTGCTTTATAAATGGAACAACAAAACCTGGATGACAGCACATCTGTTTACAGCAGGGTTTACTGAATGTTTTAAGCCTAGTGTTTAGACCTATTGCTCAGAAAACAAGATTCCTTTAAAAGATTACTGCTCATTGACAGTGCACCTGGTCACCTAAAAGCTCCAATGAGGAGCTTTTACATTACATTAACATTCCTTTGAGACCTGCTAACATAACATCTTTTCTGGAGCCCATGGATCAAGAAGTAATTTTAACTTTCAAGATTTATTAAGAAATACATTGTGTTGGCCAGGCAAGTGGCTGACATCTGTAATCTCAAGACTTTGGGAGGCCAAGGTGGGAGGATTACTTGAGGCCAGGAGTCTAGGACCAATCTGGGCAACCCAAGGAGACCCAATCTCAATTTTTTGAAAAATAGAAAAAAATACCTGCATATAGTGGTACATGCCTGCAGTCCAGCTACTCTGGTGGCTAAGAGGAGGCAGGAGGATAACTTGAGCCCAGGAGTTCAAAGCTACAGTAAGCTATGATCATGCCTTTGCACTCCAACCTGAGCTACAGAGTGAGACCTTGTTTCAAAAAAAAAAAAGAAATGCATTGCATAAGGCTATAGCTACCGTAAATGGTGATTCTTCTGATGAATCTGGTAAGTTGAAAACCTCTGGGAAGGATTCACCATTCTGGATGTCAATAAGAACATTTGTGATTCATAAGAGGAGGTCAGGATGTCAACATTAACAGGAGCTGGAAGTTGATTCCAACCCTCATGGATACATTTGAGAGGTTCAAGACTTCAGTGAAGGAAGTCCCTGTGGATGTGTAGAAATAGCAAAGAGAACTAGAATTGGAAGAGTAGCCTGAAGATGTAACTGAATTGCTGCACTCTCATGATAAAACTTGGGCAGTGAAGAGTTGCTTCCTAAGGACGAGCAAATAAAGTGGTGTTTTGAGATGGAATCTACTCCAGATGAAGACGCTGTGAACATTGTTAAAATAACAACAAAGGATTTAGAATAGTATATAAACTTAGTTGATAAAGCAGTGGCAGGGTTTTAGAGGACTGACTGCAATTTTGAAAGAAGTTCTGCTGTGGGCAAAATGCTATCAAACAACATCACATGCAACAGAAAAATCTTTTGTGAATAAAGAGAGTCTATTAATGCAGCAAACTTCATTGTTGTCTTACATTTCAAGAAATTGCCACAGCTCCCCCACTCTTCAGCAACCACCACCCTGATCAACCAGCAGCCACCATCATAGAGGTAAGACCCTCTACCAGCAAAAAGATTATGAGTTACTGAAGGCTCAGATAACTGCTAGTATTTTTTAGCAATGAAGTACTTTTTAATTAAGGTATGTACATTTTTCAGGCATAACTCTCTTCTACACTTAACAGACTACAGTATAATTTAAATATAACTTTTAAACTTTCCAAGATCGAGCCAGTAAGAAATTGAAGCCCTGGACAGACCAATGACAAGTTCCACAATTGAATCAGTAATAAAAAGTCTACTAACCAGAAAAAGCCCAGGACTAGTTGGATTCACAGCTACATTTTACCAGCTGTGTAAAGAAGAATTGGTACCATTCCTACTGAAACCATCAAAAAAAAGAGGAGGGGTGACTCCTCCCTAACTCATTCTATGAGGCCAGCATCATTTTGATACCAAAACCTGGCAGAGGCACAACAAAAAAAGAAAACTTCAGGCCAATATGCTTGATAAACATAGATGCAAAAATCCTCAACAAAATACTAGCAAACTGAATCCAGCAGGACATCAAAAAGCTAACCCACCACAATCAAGCAGATTTTATTTTTGGGATGTAAGGTTGGTTCATACATACACAAATCATACACAAATCAATAAATATGATTCATCACATAAACAGAGCTAAAGACAAAAACCACATGATCATCTCCATAGATGCAGAAAAGGCTTTCAATGAAATTTAACACCCCTTCGTGTTAAAAACCCTCAATAAAGTGGGCACTGAGGAAACACACCTCAAAATAAAAAGAGCCATCTATGACAAACCCACAGCCAGCATCATACTAACTGGGCAAAGCTGGAAGCACTCCTCTTAAGAACCAGAACAAGACATGGATGCCCACTCTCACCACTCCTATTCAACATAGTACTCGAAGTCCTGGCCAGAGCAACCAAGCAAGAGAAATAAATAAAATGCATTCAAATAGGAAGAGAGGGAGTCAAACTACCTGTGTTTGCAAACGAAAATGCCATAGTCTCTGCCCAAAAGCTCCTTGATCAGATAACAACTTCACCAAAGTTTCAAAATACAAAATCAATATACAAAAATCTGTAGATTTCTATACACCAACGTCCAAGCTGAGAGTCAAATTAAGAAAGTAATCCCATTCACAATAGCCATAAAAAGAACAAAATAACTAGGAATAGAGCTAACCAGGGAAGTGAACAATCTCTACAATTAGAATCACAAAACACTGCTGAAAGAAATCAGAGATGACACAAACAAATGGAAAAGGATTTCATGCACATGGATAGAAAGAATCAATGTTGTCAAAACAGCCACACTGCCCAAAGCAATTTGTAGATTCAATGTTATTCCTATTAAACTACCAATGACATCCTTCACAGAATTTTAAAAAAAAAAAAAAAACTATTTTAAAATTCATGTGGGACCAAAATGAACCTAAATGGCCAAAGCAATTCTAAGCAAAAAGTACAAAACTGGAGGTATCACCACAACTTCAGACAATACAATGCTACAGTACCAAAACAGCATAGTACTGGTACAAAAGAAAACACATAGACCAAGGGAACAGAATGAAGAGCCCACAAATAAAGCTACACACCTACAACCATCTGATCTTTCATGAAATCCAACAAAAACAAGCAATGGGGAAAGGATTCTCTGTTCAATAAATGGTGCTGGGATAACTGGCTAGCCATATGCAGAAGATTGAAACTGGACCCCTTCCATACGCTATATACAAAAATAAAGTCTAGATGGATTAAAGGCTTAAATGTAAAACCTAAAACTATAAAAAAACTCTAGAAGATTGCCTAGGAAATACCATTCTGGACATAGGCTTTGGCAAAGATTTCATGGCAAAGACACCAAAAGCAATTATAACAAAAATCAAATTTGACAAATGGGACCTAATTAAACTAAAGAGCTTCTGCACAGAAAAAGAAACTATCAACAGAGTAAACAGACAGCCTACAGAATGGGAGAAAATATTTGCAAACTATGTATCTGACAAAGGTCTAATAGCCAGCATCTAAAGGGAACTTAATTCAACAAGTAAAAAAAAAAAAAAAAAAAAAAAAAGTAGGCAAAGGACAACAGACACTTTTCAAAAGAAGACACACACACAGCCAACAAGCACATGAAAATGTGCTCAACGTCACTAATTATTACAGAAACACAAATCAAAATGACAATGGGATATTATCTCATACAAGTTGGAATGGCTATTCTTAAAAAGTAAAAAAACAAAAGATGCTGGCAAAGGTTGTGGAGAAAAGGGAACGCTTATATACTACATGTGGGAATGTAAATTAGTTCAGCCATTGTGGAAAGCAGTTTGGAGATTTCTCAAAGAGCTTAAAATAGAGCTACCATTCAACCCTACAATCCCATTATTGGGCATATACTCAAAGGAATATAAATAATTCTACCGTAAAGACACATGCACACATATGTTTATCACTGCACTATTCACAATAGCAAAGACACAAAATCAACCTAAAAGCCCCCCCGCCTTTTTTTTTTTTTTTTTTGAGATGGAGTTTTGCTCTTTCGCCCAGGCTGGAGTGCAGTGGCGCAATCTTAGCTCACTGCAACCTCTACCTCCAGTTTCAAACGATTCTCCTGCCTCAGCCACACCCAGCTGATTTTTGTATTTTTAGTAGAGATGGGGTTTCACCATGTTGGCCAGACTGGTCTCAAACTCCTCATCTTGTGATCCGCCTGCCTCAGCATCCTAAAGTGCTGGGATTCCAGGCATGAACCACAATGCCCAGCCTAAATGCCCATTAACAGCAGACTGGATAAAGAAAATGTAGTACATACACACTATGGAATACTATGCAGCCATTAAAAAACCAATGAGATCATGTTCTTTGCAGGAACATGGATGGAGTTGGAGATTATTATCCTAAGCAAACTAATGCAGGAACAGAAAACCAAATACCACATGTTCTTCCTTATAAGTGGGAGCTAGACAATGATTACATATGGACACAAAGAAGGGAACAACAGAAACCAGGGCCTATTAGAAGGTAGAGAGGAGGAGGAGGGTGAAGACTGAAAAACAACCTATTAGGTACTATGCTTGTTGCCTGGGTGATGAAATAATCTATATACCAAATTCCCATGATACACAATTTACCTAACAAATCTACACATGTACCCCTGAACTTAAAAGTTAAATAAACGTAATTTTTATATCCACGGGGAAACAAAAAATTGTGTGATGTACTTTATTGTTGTGGTCTGGAACTGAAGCCACAATATATCTAAGGTATGCCTGTCTACCATAATTTGTTTATCCAATTCATCCATTGAAGGACATTTGGGCTGTTTCTATCATTTGATTTTTGTGAATAATGTGGTTATAATATATACATGTACTTGTTTGAATACCTGTTTTCAGTTCCTTTGGGTATAAACCTAGAAGTGAAATTATGGTGTCATATGATAATTTTATGTTTAACTTTTTAAAGAAATGTCAAACTCTTTCCACAGCAGCTGGACCATGTCACATTCCCATGAGCAATGTATGAGGGTTCCAATTTCTCCACATCTTCACCAATACTTGTTATTTTCTGTGTTTGTTTTTTAAATTATAGCCATATTATTGGGTATGAGGTGGTACTTCATTGTGGTTTTCATTTGCATGTTCCTAACAACTAATGACACTGAGCAAATCTTATCATGCAATGGTTAATGTTTCAAGTCATTGAATTTTTGAGTCATTTATTATGTAGCATTATCTAACTGACAAGAAAAGTTAGCAAAATTAAACGGCCCTGTCCGTATCAGGCTAATAGTGTAGTCTAAATGAAAGACTATCATCTAATAATATACAAATAAAAGTTAAGTTAGAACTGTGGTTAGTGCTATGAAGCAGAGATCTTCAGTGCTGTGGGAGTACACAAGAGACCTAATTTGGGATGTTAGGTAATGCCCTGAAGGAATTACTACTGATCTACGATCTAAGGATGAGTAGAATTTAACCAGATCAAGAGGAGGGTAAAGTGAATATGTAAAAATGCCTATGCTGGAAGGAAAGATGAAAAACAGGAAGAGTTGAATGAGGTCACAGTGACCCAACAAAGAGAAACCAAAATATACAGACACAAGATGAGACAGGAAATACATGTAGAGGCTAGGCCATGGAAGGCCTTGAAGGCCAAGTTAAGGTATCATACCTCTACCCAAGAGGAATGGGATACAGTGGGGATATCATTAAAGGTTTTTAGGCAGTGTGGTAACACAAAACAAATTTATGTTTTGAAAAGATGACTCCAATACAGGATTGGAGAAGGAAAGGAGTATAAGTTGGGAAATCATTCAGGAGGTTATTTTAGTAGGAGTTTTCACTTTGATGTAGCAATAGTAGTAAATATAAAGAGATGAGAAAATTCAAAAGATATCTCCATAAAATCAATTGTTCTTGAAAACAGATCGAATAAAAGGCAGAACAAGATATCGAAGATGACGTCTCGGTCTCTGGTTTGAGTAAATGGATGCGAGATGATGTCCCTCATTGAAACTGAGAATGCACACTGAGGACTAATTTTGGGACAAGCCTGGAATTTGGCTTTAGACCTGTTGAGTTTGACATGTCATCTAATTAAAGATAGTGAGTAACAATTGTACCTACAAGTCCGAGGTTTAGATAAAATGTTGGGTTAGAATAAAAATTTGTGAGTGACATACATGGTGGAGATAATTGAAGTCAAGGGTGTGGATGAGGCCCTATAGAAAGAGAATGTAGAATAACAACAGAAGAAAGCCAGGACTCAGCCTTGTAGAACCAAATATGTCTATGGATTTGTGATAATCAGTTATTGATGACTTCTGCAAAAGTTGTTTCTAGGGAAGAAGCAGGAGCCAGACTGGAGGGGGTTGAGAAGTGAGTGGAAGGTGAGTAACTAACTCTCTAGGACAGTAGTCCTTCTTATCTACAGTTGCCCTTTTTCATGATTTCAGTTACCCACAGTCAACCACGATTTGAAAATATAACATACAAAAAGATATTTTGAGAATGAGAGAGGGACCACATTTGCATAATTTTTATTGTAGTATATTGGTAAACTTTATTATTGTTAATCTCTTACTATTCCTAATTTATAAGTTAAACTTTATCATAGCTATGTATCTATAAGAAAAATATATAGTACATAGAGTTCAGTACCACTGTATCCATGGTTTCAGGTATCCAACTGGGAGTCTTGGAATGTAACCCCCACAAATTAAGGGGGGCTACTGTACTGTGTAAGTTATGCCATCATCTTCCTGAGCTCACCAAATTCAATCACTCCCAAGCCAACTTATCAGGGTTCATTCTGAGATTTTCTGCCAGCAACCCACTCTAAGTCCAGCTCAGCCTAGGCCTGTCTCAGGCTGATGGAGAACCCCACACCCAGACTCTTAAAGCAGAAGATTCCCTATGTCCTGTGGAGGAAGTAATTTTAGGATATTAAAGTATGAAGGGCCATTTGGTCCAAATATTAATTTAGTCTGAACAGAATCTGGCTAGAAAGTGCACAGAACTGCTCCCCACCCAACCAAAAGTTGTCAATCTGATAAATTACCTTAGTATGCCAAAAATTATCTAGACTAGAGAAAATTTCAGCCAAATGTGAATTGCCTCTATTCCTTTAACAAACACATACTGAACATACTGATCCCTTTCCCTGAGACATAAGACATAAGACATGGTATCCCTTTCCCTGAGAAATTTTTGATCTAGAAAGGATGTCAGAGAAGTAGACCCTTGGCTACAGGGTGGAGTGATAAGAGCAAAGACAAGGAAGGAGCAACCTAGACTGGGGTTTCAATGGAGGCTTTTGAGAAGATACCATGGTTGAGTAGCATTTTGAATGATGAATAGAATAATATAGGAGGATGAAGAAGCAGAGTAGGATGGTGAAAGGCATTCTAAGCAGAAAGCTCAGAGGCATAAAATAGCACGCTGCATTGGGCAATTCAACACCGTATATCCAAAGTGCAAGGAGATGAGTCAGAGGAGGTAACCTGGGCCAGAGCATGAAGAACGTTATTGTATACTGTTGTGTTAGGCAATAACTTTTTGGTTTCAAGTCACAGAAACACAATACAAGTAGCTTAAATAACAAAACGTGGAATGCAGTGACTCAGATACTAGAGAGTTTAGGAGGTAAATGAGTTTTCCAGCACGGCTGATTTCAGTACTCAGCTGATCATCAGGGATCTTTCTTCAACTCAGGCCTAACTTGCAGTGGCCTGAATTGGATTTTGTGCCCATCCCTGAATGAATCTCTAATACTCTAGTTAACCAAGCCTGGGTCACGTGCTCACAGTTAGTTCCAGGCAATTCAATCGAATCCATCCAATGTGTAGTGAAGAGTGAGGCAGGGAAAAATAGTGGATCAGGAGTCTTCCTTCAATTCAGGCTTAACTTTGCAGTGGCTTGAATTGGATCTTATGCCCATCCCTAAATGAATCTCTAATACTCTAATTAGCCAGGCCTGGGTCACATGCTCATAGTTAGTTCCAGGTAATTCAGTCAAATTCATCCTATATGGAGTGATAGCGGGGCAGGGAAAAATAGTGAATGTCCACCCCACCATGCAAAGAGCTTTAAACTTTATCCTAAGGACAAAGGAAGTCATTGAAGGATTGTAAGCAGGGAAGTGGAGAGATCAGATTTACACTTTAGAAAAATCTGTGCAGTAGCAGCAAAGCAAGTGGGTCAGAGGAGTTCAGACTTGAGGCAAATGCAACTCCTGCTGTTCTTGAGAGGATAGAGATTAGAACCTGAACAATGGCGGTGAGGACAGGAATTTACCTAGTTCCCATCATGGGATTATTTAAAAAATCCATCAGTTAGCCACAATGACCCAGTTTTTTTTAATCCCCACTTTCCACCTAGATTTTAGGCAGAAATCAGAGACTCCAGGCAGAAATGGTTTCTCTTTGCTGGCAGCCACTTCTAAAAGAATAGAACAGATTTTTAAATCCTTCTGATCCCTTGGCCCTATGACTCTACGTAAACCCAGAAGAATTCAACCATGCATGTATATGTTTCATGCCACCAGTATGAGGATCCCTGATACATAACACCATAGTGTGTTTCTCTACACACATCTGAAGTGTTATCTTTGACTTTATTCAATTGGAGATAGAACTTGGAGAAACTGAGAGTCATTGCCTATCGCCCAGCATGCACACTGACTTCTGGTTTACGGTATCATCCCACGAAATGCTGCCTTAGATGTATGGAGAAGGCCACACATGATTATCTTACATATGTACAGCATTTTAAGCCTACAAAAGCACTTTTCTTACACATTAATCATTGATTCCTACCAGCAACTCGATGACATAGAGAGTAGCATCCCCATTTTATAAAGATAAGAGGCTCAAAGAGGGAAAGTAAATTGCCACAGGTTCCACTCTAGGAAGAGGCTCGGTGGAAGAGAAGAGCAGGTCTTTGCATTAAAATCTTCTCCCATGAGGTCTACTTTTGAGTAATGGTTGTGAGCAAAGACTCTGGAGCCAGACTGCCCAATTTAAAATCTCAGCTTGCTGCAGATTAGCTAAGTATTTTAAGCAACAGACTCCAATAATTCGCTGACCCTGTTTTCTCAATTGTGAATAGAAATTTTTAAAAATAATCCACCTCAGAGGGTTGTTGAGGGGATTAAACTAGTAAATACAAACATATAAGATTATCTTATAATTTATTGTCCAAAACATTATATTTCTGAGAGTGAAAAGAGACACTAAAAATTAGTAAAATGCATATTACTTTTGAAATAATGATGCACAGTTTAATTAAACTTATTTACTGACCCCCAAAAATATTTTAAACTTATTGGTGGATCTATAAAATAGTTCTATTTGAACACTATTTCAGAAATAATTTTTTCCCAAAAACAATACATATCAGTATAAATTTTTTGGGTTTCTGAATATTAAAACAAAAACAATATAAGCAGAATATTCATGTTGGGACCTATTCACATTCTTTAATCAGTTGCTTAGCTTTATTTGTCCCTTTTCTTGGAGGCTATGTCTCATAGGCCTTGGCACATCTGGTTGGTCCACTGAGTGGCCATCAAGAATCGCACTGTGGAGGTCAGGTGCAGTGGCTCACACCTATAACCCTAGCACTTTGGGAGGCCCAGGTGTGTGGATCATTTGAGGTCAGGATTTCGAAACAAGCCCGGCCAACATGGTGAAACCCCGTTTCTTCTGAAAATACAAAAATTAGCCGGGCATGGTGGTGCACACCTGTAATCCCAGCTACTAGGGAGCCTGAGGCAGGAGAATCACTTGAGCCCAGGAGACAGAGGTTGCAGTGAGCAGAGATCATGCCACTGCACTCCAACCTGGGCAACAGAATGAGACTCTGTCAAAGGAAAGGAAGGGGAAGGGGAAGGAAAATCCAGGATAAATGCTAAACTGAACAGGATACAGCAGGACATTCTCAGGCAAGCTGAATACATAATTTATGTACCCTAAGAATAAAGCTCTAGAACAAGGTCTGGCTCACAGTAAGCAATAGGTAAAGACTAGCGATTTTTATTGGTTTAGCTTTCATTACTGTTGTTGCTATTACCATGGTACCAGTTTTGTTCATTTATTATAAACAGTTCACTAAGATTTATAAATATTGTCTTGTTTAATTTTCCCCAAAGCCCAACTGCTGCATTCTTTTGCTTCTATCTGCATGGCCCTTCAAGGCATACTGAGTTGGTAATCCCTGGATTTAGTCTGGAGTCTGAATCACTATACTGTGCTTTCTTTTCCTACTCTCTATTCCTGTAGTTGTTTTAGTATGAAGTACAATCTACTGGACATAATCTGACATACTATCTTATATATTCCAGATGTTTCTGTTAGTCATCTCCACCCCAATATTAGAAATCTCTTGGGAGCATGGACCAGTGTATTGATCACAGTTTTAGATGCAAGCAACAGGAACCAACTCTGGCTAATTAAAGCAGAAACAGGATTTATTAAAATATATTACATAGCTCACAGAATCTACAGAAGGGCTGGAGAACCAGGCTTGGAGGCTGTGCAGCTCAGAACAAGGCCCCAGATCCACCACAGAACTCACTGGTCCTGTGAAGACAAACAAGCAGCATCACTGGACACAGTCCTCCCAACAGCCACATTGCTGGACACAGCAGATTAACTGTTGTCACAAACACTTCAGAAACCTCTAGGTTGCTGTTGTGACCATCAACCTCCCTAAGATAAAAATTCAAGTGTTCTGAGGTTTTTGTTTCATCAGTTTCCAAAAAAGAGGTGAGTGCAACCAATTGGTAGAAGCCAGTCACGTGCCCATCCTCCAGCTGCAAGAAAGCGAGTATTTGGCATTTTTAGCTTCTTTGGTCATGAGAAACATTGCTTTGTATGAGGAAAATTCCTACAAGCCTAGGGAGGGTGCTCAAAAACTAGGCAGTCAAAATTCAAGACAAATGTCTCCTGCATCCATGACTTGCAGTTCTTTAGTATCGTTCTCAGAACTGAGCACCACTGAACACTGAAGACTTGCTCTCTGCCAACATCACAAATTATCCAAGTGATGCTGTGGAGATTAATTTTCAAAGCAAGGCTTCAGACAACAGTGAAAAATGATAATGTAGCTATTTTCTCATTGGCATATCAGAATATTAGCATCACACAATCCCTTTCTATTCAATCTCTTTGGTAGTACAGAAGTTCAAAGTAGTCTACAAATTCACTGAGAAACGGAGAACCAAATAATTTATAGATGACTATAACTACTACGAGTTCCTTTGATCTCTCAACTTTAAGGCAAAGCAGGAAGAAAAACAATAAAGGGAGGGAAAAGGTGTTTTGCAACCATTAATCAAGTGGCTGCTTTGCAATATAACACTTGACTCCTTCATAGTCACTGTTCAATTAAGTCTCAAATCTTTTCTACCAAAGCCTGCTGATTTCAAGACAACTGAGGTTACAACAGTTGATGTACAGCATCTTTAGCAACATAGTGCTGAGCAAAGAAAACACCCAAGAGAAATGAGAATTAAAAAGCCCAAGGGCCATAATCTAAAGAAACTACCAAAGAGCACAAAACATACAAGTTGACCCCAAACAACCTGAGGTTCCAACTACCACTCATCAGACAAGCCATGGCCGCAATATTGATTGGGATGTGACAACTTAACAGCAAGTTGAGAATTGTTCCCAGACACCAGGCACCTGCCATAAGTCAGAGACTGTTGACTTATCGTGGTTCCTATGCTAGACAGTGACAATCTAACTTCTCAAATATTTATGCACCAGGCACTTCACTTGGTACTTTGATGCAAAACCAAGGTATATAAATTGCTATCCCTGATACCCCCAAACTTATCATCTGTAGGAGGTGAGAAGTCAAGAATTCAAATGGCTATAAGGCAGAACACGGTAAATGCCCTAAAGGTGGATTCAATGAGGGAAAGAACATGGAAGTCAAGAAAGGCAAATGACAGGAAGAGAACGCAATGAATTCCTGAAACCTCCTTGACTACAAGCCATTTTCACAGATTATTAAAGACAGGGCTGAAACAGATCCCTCTACAGATTATCTAACACAACCCTCTCTTTTTAAAAACTTTTATTTTAGGTTCAGGGTACGTGTGAAGGTTTGTTACATAGGTAACATACCTATATTACACAGGTAAACTTTGTCATGGGGGTTGGTTGTACGGATAGTTTCATCACCCAGGTATGAAGCCCAGTACCCAATAATTATTTTTTTATGCTCCTCTCCTTCCTCCCACCCTCCACCCTCAAGTAGACCGCCGTGTCTCTTGTTTCCTTGTTTGTGTTCAAAAGGTCTCATCATTTAACTTGTAAGTGAAAACATGCGGTGTTTGCCTTTCCATTCCTGCACTGGTTTGCTAAGGATAATAGCCTCCCGTTCCATCCATGTTCCCACAAAAGACATGATCTTGTTCTTTTTTATGGCTGCACAGTATTCCATGGTGTGTACGTACCGTAGTTTCTTTATCCAATCTGTCATTGACAGGCATTTAGGTTGATGCCATGTCTTTGGTATAGCAAACAGTGCTGCAATGAACATTTGCATGCCTGTGTCTTTAGGGTAGAATGATTTATATTTTTCTGGCCATACCTAGTAATGGGATTGCTGGGTGGAATGATAGTTCTGCTTTTAGTTCTTTGAGGAATTGCCATACTGCTTTCCATAATGCAACTGCCTCTTTTTTGCACCTAACATGAGGCTCTCAAGTTCAGTGGCTAGCAGAGTCAGAATTAGAGTCCAGGTTTTCTGACTCCTAAACCTGTATAATCCCTTAGAGTCATGAGACACATAAGGAAAAGAAAATTTTCCCATCCTTTCCTGTGCCCTAAATGCCACTTCTGTCCTTATGTCCCATTTATGGAGAAAGGCTATTTGATCTTGTCACTTGGCAGTGAAGTATGTATGTTGGGGAGGCGGGTAGTCACAGGGACACAGAGACTCTGAGGGTCTTTCCTGATATTCTCCAGAGAGAGCTGCTTAGCTTAGCTGAGATACTGACCAAACCCCTGTTCTAAGAAAGACCCTCAGCACATAGGTGGGTGGAGATGGTCGAGAAAAGGCCAAGGATTGCCAGTATCTGAACCAGGGACTGAGTCTCTCTCGGAAGTAAGAATTGAAAATTCAATCTGAATCTGAGACAATTTGGCTGGAGCTCTGTCTTGTCAAGACAAGAGTGATCAGGGTCTCAGGTGTCTCAGGTTCAGGATATCATCAGTGGGCACCTAAGAACACAGTGCAGGACAAGCTTGGCAGCAGCATGGAAAAGAATGAGAACACCACACACTTTGTCCATAGCCAAGAAATCAAGGCTGTGGAAACCTAATTGGGCTTTGAAATTAGCACTTCATGGAGGGGAGATTGATTCCTCCTTGGTTCTGTTTCCCCGATGCTGGCAGCAGATTCTGTCTAGTAATTAGCTGGTGACAGTCCATATCATTTCCTTCCTAGAATGCTCCAAAGTTTCACAAAGCCTGATACACTTATGTTAATTTTCTTTTTTCTCAACTTTCTGGGCATGGTGTTTTTGTTCTTGTTTGGTTTTGTTTAATTTTGGTTGCAAAGTGGGTTAATTGGCCTCCTTCACTAATCTAGTGAATTCCTCTCTTGATTTTCAGATATTTTCTTTCCTTTAATGTCAAGACCAAGAACTGGCTGTTAGTAAGTATCTTTGACCTCAGGCTAAAGTCTCTGGGTTTTTAGGTTATCATTAAGCTACTTGTTCATCAAGGGCTTCTTGTGGGAACCTATTTCCTGCAAATAATAGGCCCACTGCAGTTAGTTTTGACTGGTTTGGTCTTAGTAGCACATTTACTGCCACCAAAACCACAAATGATTCTCAGTACATCACAGCCTGATCCAATTATCCTGAGTCCTCCAGTTCCCACATCCTTAACTGTCATAAACTTTCTGAAGATGAATCTATACTAATTTCTGCCATGTGCTTAAGTCTTTATGGCATGTCTTTTTATGGAAGATTTCCTTAAGGATGCATCATGGTCAAATTTCCTTTCCTACTGACCAGATTGAGCTCAAGGGAGAAGGGAAAACAACCTATCTGAATCCCAAACATCCCTAGATTGTGATGGCTACTGTAGTTTAAAAAAAAAAAAAGTCACTTTCTGAGACAATAGTCAGATATCATGGCACTTTCTAGATGCCAGGACTATGCTAAATACCTTAGGAGCACCACATAAAGAGATGATGTTGTCCATAAATCCTTTGTACTTTTACCTTGAAGGCAATCAAGAGCAAACTGGTTAGCATGACTTAGAATTAGAAGGCTATGTGTATTCTTAGCTCCACGTCTGACAGCTGAGTATGCCTCAGTTTCCTCTTCAGTGCAGTTTCCTCTCCCCTCACAGTGCAAACAGACTGGAAAAGATCTTACCATAGAGACTTTAGAATGTCTACAAGTGCAAGAATTCTTTTTACAGGACATTTCTCCTTTAGTCTATGGCAACGAATGCATATCCTCATCACTTTCAAAGGCAGTGTTGGCTGGACTCAGAATCAAGACAAGAGTGATCAGGGTACTTCATCTCCCTGCTGCAGCCGAGCAGGCAAGTGCAGCTTATCATTCTGGACCAACTCAGCTCCACTCTCTGTGTGAGCTTTAAGGTTCTTAGTCCCTACATCCATGTCTTCAGGGGCAGCCTGATAAGCATAAGAATTTGCTATTTTTATATTTTGCAGAATAAATTAAAACATGAGAGATTTGGATTAGATAACATGTTACTTTCCTCACTGAAAGTTTGAACACTGGTGTAGATGTTCCCCAATCAGCTTGTCCTATTAGGTCCTCTTGAGTACTAGAATTTGAAATATACAGGTCAGTTTGAGAAGTTCTCAAGCCGATGTTTGTACAAAAATAATTTACTTATGTCACCTCAAAACAAAGGTAGTCTTCAGAAAATTCGGTAACCTAGCATTTGAGATCTCTATAAAAGAACTGGTCCTCACTATCTGCTCATTGCTGTCCTAATCCTGTCCTTCGTTGGCCTCCGAAGATGGTTAGCAGATGGGGTTCTCTCCAGGCCAAATATATGGCCACATACTGCTAACCCTCCCCCATGTTACCCCTTCCCTTGCCCATGACACATATCACTAATTATAGTACTCTTTCCTGCTACGGCCAGATGTAGCCTCAGAATCCTTCTCAACATAGCTTCAGACCACCACTAGCGATCATTTAGAATTGGCATTTAGAAGATCTATGCTGCCAAATTGCCCTAGGGACTGCTGAATAGTGAGCTTCCCTTGTCGAATTCTCCCAGAATCCGAGTCACTGTTCAGAGAAGCATCCACTAGAGGATGAGAGAAGAGCTTTGTTCATTACTATCTTAAGAAAACAGACTTGGGAATGAACAAAGCTCTCAATCTTTAAAATGCTTATAAATCACCTGTGGATTTGTTAAAAGATAGATTTTTATTCATTATTTCTGGAATTTATCCCCTCTTAACTTTTCCTCCTTTAGTTTCTATCTCTTTATTTGTGCTGCGTCTTGAGAAATCTTGGGAGTTAGTGTTACAGTGCAATGGTTAAACACAAGGGCTCTTCTTAGATTCAAGACTAGTTGTGTGACTTTTGGCAAATTACTTATCCTCTTGACCTTAATTTCCTAATCAATTAATTGGGAATGAAAAGAGAACCTACTTTATATCATTCTTGCAATGATTAAATGAAATTATACATATCAAATGCTTACAAAAATGTCAGGCACAAAATAAGCACTCAATATCAGATAAAACTAATATTTCAACACAATTTTATGATTCACTAATTGACTCTTCAGTTATGTCTAGTTCACTATGTCGAGTCTTGTTATATCAACAACCTTATTTTTTATTGTCATTATTTCTAATTGGTTCTTTTCCATAATAACCCATTCTTGATTTATAACATCATAGTTTATGTATCTATATAGCTATCTATATGTCTATGTATAGATACTTTCACCTCTTTATCTCTTTGAAGTTATTAAATGTATTTACATTTTTTAAATCACCCTTTTGATTTTTACTTCCTTAGATGTAAGTTCTTTTTTGAAATTGTGCTTTCCTGTCTATCTGGAGGTTTTTAACTATGAACTTATTATGGTGAGGAGATTTTTCAAGATTTCAAAAATAATCTGCTGGATTATAATTTCCACATATGAGCTTTGAGCAGGGAACATAGTGCCAGTACACAGGCCTCACTCAGGCATCTGTGTAGAGATCACCCTGTGGGGGAGCTCAATTCCAGGCCCTGTCCCTGCAGGCACAACCCAAGCCTAGCCCGTGGGGTTAGTACAGATGTCACTGCCCTGACCCCTGGCCTTGTGCTGGCCGCTCAGCTCTCACTTCAGGTGGCTCCACTGTAGACTGGCAGGGCAGTTCCACTGCTGGCCATCCTCTGGCCTCAGATACACCTACCTTCTTAGAGCCTTTTCTTTTATCATCTAGAATCAGCCAATTTTTTCAACTGCTTTTGATCCTATTTGGCATTTTTTTCCTGCATTATTCTCAGGCTCCTCCCATGTGCTTAATTGCTTCCCACACTCACTTGTACCACATGCTCTCCTGAACCCTGTCCCCAGTGTTACAATTACATTTAATGAGGCAAGATATTCTGTGTGTGTGTTGGGGGGAGGGGGTGTGGGCAGGGTCTCACTCTGTCACCTAGGCTGGAGTGCAGTGGTGCAATCTTGGTTCACTGAAAGCTTAACCTCCTGAGCTCAAGCGATCCTCCTGCCTCAGCCTCCCAAGTTGCTGACACTGCAGGCATGCACCACCACACCCAGCTACTTTTTGTATTTTTTGTAGATGCAGTTTTACCATGTTGCCCAGGCTGGTCTCAAACACCTGAGCTGAAGCCATTCACCCTCCTCAGCCTCCCAAAGGGTTAGGATTACAGGCGTGAGACGCCACGTCCAGCCAAGACATTCTTCATCAGAAACACTTAGGAACAAGTTTGTCTTCCCATCCCTATCTCTACAGCCTGAAGCTGCAGAAGTTTTCAAACCCATAGCCTTTCAAAATCCCCCAATCTCTCCAAGCCTCCCATCTCTCTGCAGTCATTCTTACAGGACATACCAATACCGGAAGCTATTTGGGCCTTGGCAACACCAATCACTGGGCATAACAGCAAGTGTTGAAACCAGGAAGGAGGAGGGGGCAATAAAAGTGCCAGCAAGTGAAGAAGCTTACTATATTCATAAAGATCTCAGCTCTCCACAGCCCTTCCCCTTGCTCTATGGCTTTCTCTTTACAGTTTCTCTTCTTATAGAGAAGTCCTCTACAAGGTATAGCTCAGATGTAACACTTTAGAACACATTAACTATCATGACAACCTCATGGTAGACACTTTTTTCCTCTCTCCTGTGGTATGGACTGTGGTATGTTTTTCCTTCCAGAGACACACACACACACACACACACACACACACACTTCTCAAGATGAAAAAACTCATGTGATAAGACTTGCTGCCTTCTTCCGTGATTCATTTCCCCCTTTTCCATATGCTCTCTGCCTGCATAAATACCTTTAGCCTATTCATTAATTCCCTGGTAAATGTATTCAATTCTTCCCTCTGTTCCTTTTTTCCAACACTCCATTTGCTTTTTAGAAGTTTTAGCTCTAACCTTATGCTCTCTGTCTTTCTAACCCTGCAGTGATTGTCACTGTCTTTCTGTGTTTCTCTTTCCTCAAAGTCTTGTAAAATAGAACATACTGCAAAGCAGTGGTGTTCCTGGGATTTAGCATTTGGGGTGGCAGATGGGGTGGTAACAAATCTGCTTGTGGGGGCTGGGTACATCCCCCAGCACTCCCAATCCATTACATACATTTTGAATGAAAAATATTAAAGATAATGGAATTAAAAGCACATTAATGTGCCACTTAATCTATTTAGGAGAAGCTGAGAAAAGAAACTCTTTACTAATACTTAATCTAGTACAACTCACATATAGCTAAACATAATCTCCTTGATCAACAAGCAGGTATGAGAGATTTCACTTTTGTGGTCTCACTACAACTTAACCATTGATGAAGAAAGCATTGGCAAAGGCAGCTCCAGTATCAGAAGTTAAGGAGGTTGGCTGCCAATCATGTTTCATTTAGAATCTCTTCTTGAACGCTGGTTTTTACTCACTGTTTTCACTCAAACTATCCACAGACTCATTTTTTAATAAGACCAGGATGGTTGTTGCCAAATCTTAATGTTATAATTATTCCTTTTTACATGTTCCTCATTTAGATTGTAAACTCTCTAAACAGTAATGACTGTCAATCTGTTCCATGGGATGCCAATGTGCACAGTAGGAGGGAAGTAGAGCACCTCCTATCTACAAGCAATACGTACTGTGCAGGCATTTCACCTCTTTATTCTTCTGTAATCACTGCAACCACCTATGTTCACAGATGTCAGTATGGAAATTCATAAAGGTAAAGTAATTTTACCAAGATCATGAAATTAGTAAGAGAGCTTGGATGCAAACCCAAGTCTTGACTCTAAAGCTTATGTCCTTTACACCACACACTGTGCCACTCACTGCTGCACGAATACATGATGAGTGATGAATTAATGAATCAATCAAACAAGCCTGGACCTAAGGCACTTAAATTCTGCCAGTTCAACTCTCTGATTGCAAAATAAAGGGTGGCCACTTAATAGTGGATGTGAAAAATAAGTGTTCTGTGAAAAGAATGATAAATTAAAATTTATCTAAATTAAATATTTTCAACATTCAGATATGCAAAAAACCAACAGCAATAACTCTCCTTAAAACACTAGAAGCTATATCAGTTTTATTATCCCATCTGACAATTGATGGAATAAAAACAGAGAGACTAAGAGAGGCCTGGGATAATGTCATATGGGCTATCTAGAATTAGAACCAAGAGCCTTTGAAAGTGGCATCCTCTGTCCATCAATCCATAATTTTTAAGATACTAATGTGCAATTTTTCACCACAAGCACTAATGGAAGCTGCACCAGGAGTAAAACTTTAATATCAATTAACCAATATTGAATACTTATCAAGGATAGCCATTGTGTGGGTGCTGTTGGGTTTTCTAGAGTAAAAAAGCAGACTTAACTCTAGCCTCCTTTGTGATGTAACCATAGTGAAGCTAGAGAATTACATCAAGCACTGCAGATGGTATAGAATATCCTAATTACAATTCCAAATTGCACTCAATGTTTTTCTAAATAGAAAAAGATCCAGATAAATTAATCTGAAAGGACGTATAAAATTGCAGTCATGGGGAGATAAATCTTTCATTAGCAAATCTTTCCATTTGCCTGACCACTTCTAAGTAACTTTTAGATCACTAAGGATTCACACACAAACCATTTTCCATGGCTTATGAAAAAATAAATGCATTTCCATTATGTTCTGTTTCTTTTGAAGAATTCCCTGAGGAACTGTTCTAAAGTTGAGGCAAATCAGCATACACAAATACATCCATTTATAATCTCCTTGGAAACTAGAATCGCTGGTCAATTCAGGCAGCAAGCAGCAAAATGTTTTGTCCAGGTTTCCTTGAAGAGAGAAAAATATTGTGAAAAATTCGAAGGAGGATATACACTGAGTTGCAGGGTTTGATGTGCTAGCCTCTAAGCAACTACATTTCCATGCACCAGAAAGACTGCTGCTTTATGCCAAGTCTACATGCTGTGCCATCAGAATGAAATAAGCCAAAGAAAAATGATAGTAAAAATGGCTACCATTTATAGAGCATTTAGCAGGTGCAGGCACTACACTAAGCACTACACTTACATTACCTCATGTAATTCTCACAACCACTCCAGGATGTAAGCATTGTTTTCCTCATTTTACAAAATAAAAAATGGAGTCTCAGAGAAGTTAAGCAGATCACTTAAAGTCACACAGCTAACAGGTGATGAAGTTTTATGCAACTTGGTGCCTGTCCTCTGAACACAATGCTGCATTTCCACAGGCACAATTGTGTTGTCAACAAGACCACCTTGCCTTCCCTCCCCAGCTCAATGACACAGTTACTGCCAAGCTTCAGATAGGATTTTCCATCAAAAAATGCTTTAAAAGAACCACAGATTTCCAGCAAAGACATGGAACTGTTAAAACAAGATACAGAAACTGTTCCCACTGATTATATGGCCATTTGTTTACCTATTCCTCATGACTCACTTCTGCAAAAATCTATACTGTAATGAAAAATCCATAATGAGGAAAGTAAACTATTTGTACTCTACTTCTAGATGGACAAAAAGATGAAGAGGCATACTGACACACTCACGCACACACAAATGGAAAACACAGATTTGTTTTGACAACCTATTATACTACAAAAATATTTATGAATGTAAGCTGCAGCAAAGTGCATCCATCTTCCAAAAGCACACATACCCCGCCAAAGGCTGCTGAGATTCGGGGAAGGTGAGAATACCCTCCCATTTAACTGCCTTCAGGCTAACGGGGGGACCAGAGGGAAGCCTCGTCTTCCATTATCAGGGTTTCTCATAATGTCGTTCTTTTCACAGAACATTCTTATTCTTCACATCCACTGTTAAGTGACCACCCTTTATTTTGCAATCAGAGAGTCGAGCTGGCAGAACTGAAGTGCCTTGGCAGCTGCAGAGATGAAACTCAACTGAACAAACAGATTCTTAAGTGATGCTTAGATGGAAGAACTTGGACATGGTTCAGATTTCTTAAAAGTTCATTTAAATGTGTGATTGAATCCTGCTCATTACCCTCTTGGCAGTATATTATATATTCAACTCTTTTATTGTATAATAATATAGAGGATGGAAAATAAAGGTACAGTATTACCAACTCTTCTTATTATAGAAGAAGAGCAGCTTTGTTTATGTCATAAACAATAGTCAATAAATGCATGTAAGTTAATTTTTCATAGCAATCTATACCCAGAACTTGAAACATGCTATTTTGTTCTTTGGTCCAAATATCTTGAGACAAATAAATCCTTCTGTATGGTAATCAGATTGAAGTTTTGGAGTAAACAGCGTGTGAGAACATGCAGGCCCAATTTTAGAATGTTGCTTAATGTGGACCAATGACAGATGACTTTACTACAGCACTGCCCGCCACCTCTCTGACCTCCTTTCCAAACACTCCTCTCCCCTCACTCACTCTGCTCCAGCCATTTAGATCAACTTATTTTTTTTTAATTTTTATTTCAATAGGTTTTTGGGGAACAGGTGGTGTTTGGTTACATGAATAAGTTCTCCAGTGGTCATTTCTGAGATTTTGGTGCACCCATCACCTAAGCAGTGTACCCAATGTGTAGTCTTTAAGACCCATTTATTTTCCATGAATGTCCCAAGCAGTCCCCTTCTCACAGTCATTGCATTTGCTATTTCCTCTGCCTTAAACACTCTTACACCAGATGGCCATGTGGCTTAACCCTTCACTTCTTTTAAGTGTCTCCTCCAACGTTACCTTCCATCTTCACCCACCACTCTCTGTCCTCCTAACCTACTTAGTTTCTTCATATTTACATCATCTGATGTATATTTGTTTGATTCCTGACTTTCTTCTCCCACTCGAAGGTAAGTTCCAGGAGCAAAGGGACTTTGTTCACTGCAGTAACCCCAGCACCTGGATCAGTACTTGCACATAGCAAATGCTCATGAATGAATAAAATGATGAATATCCTCAGAATCAGCTTAGGGCTGGCTGGGGGGCACAGTGGGGTGGTGGCCTAAGATGCCCATCTATAAAAGGGGGCTGAAGCTTCACTGAAAAGATAGTGAGATAAAGAATATTTACTTTAGAACTCCTCTGCAAATGTTTAGAGGGAATACTTTGATAAACCACATAAGTCAGGAGAAGGATGAGCCAGCCTCCCACAAAGGTGTTGGCTAAACTGCCCTGAAGGAAGGTAAGTACAATTCACTATAGGGATCTTTCTCTACTGAGTAGAGTTTTCAAGTTTGAGTCAATTTGCTTGGGTCTAATAAAGAGAGGTCAAAAACAGCCGCCAGTAGTTCTCCTTCTCATCTCTTCCCTACGTCTTGCTTAGTCTCTCCTCTACATAAATGTTACGTGAATAATTAAATAATTCTGGTTTGAAGGTATGTCATATCATCAGCCTGTCCTGTGTACCTACATACCTTTCCTCTGTTCAAGAATCTACAGTGCTTCTCTATTACCTTCTGTCTCACATTCAAACTTCTCAGCTTGGCCCTTAGTCCCTGGAACCCATGAATATGTTACATGACATGGCAAAAGGAACTTTGTAGATAGAAGTAAGGTTCTGAACCTTAAAACAGAGATTAGGAGATTATCCTGTATTCTCTAGTTGGGACCAATGTAATCACAAGGGCCCTTAAGAGTGGAAGAGAGAGGCAGAAGAATCAGGGTGATGCAGCAGATGAGTGAAGCACTGCAGTGATTTAAAGTATGACAAAGACTCAAACCACCCTTGCCAGCTTTGAAGATGGAACAAGGGATCCATGAGTGAAGAAGGCAGGTGGCCTCCTAAAGCTAAGAACCACCACCATTCAACAGTTAGCAAGAAAACAGAGACCTCAGTCCTGTAACTACATAGAATTGAATTCTGCCAACAACCTAAATGAGCATAGATGCAGATTCTCCTCTAGAGCACAACTGCACCAACACTTTCACGTTTGTCTTATGAATTCCAAGCAGGGAAACCAGTTGAGCCCACTAGACTTCAGGCCCAGAGAACTATAAGATAATAAATTTGTGTCGTCTTAAACTACTACATTTGTGATAATTTGTTATGGCAGCAACCAAAATCTAAAGCAAGACCTTTAGCAATCTGGATCCAACTTATGTATACAAAACATCCCAGTGCTCTGAAACATGAATCCACTGCTCCAGTCAAGTGGGTCTCCTTTCGGTCCCTAAACATGCTCATTTGTTTTTAATCCCACACTGCCCCTCCACTCAAACCATTTTTCCTGCACACCAATTCAAATCTGGTGCTCCAAGTCGGAGTCAGATGCAAATGCCAACTCTTTCACCTTTTATTTGGTTGCTCAATATGACTTTCCACTTAGGGACTTCCAAGTGTCACAACATGCTCCAAAAATTATGTATTTGGGGGCTGGGCCCAGTGGTTTTCACCTGTAATCTCAGTGCTTTGGGGGAGCTGAGATGGGAGGATGGCATGAGCCTAGGAGTTCAAGGCTGCAGTGAACAATGATAACAGCACTGCGCTCCAGCCTGGGCACAGAGCAAGGCCCTGTCTCTGAAGGAAAAAAAAGTATATACTTTTGTCATGTGTCTTTATCATTTTCTCTCCCAACAAAACTTTAAGCCCTTTGTGAGCTGAAAGTACATCTCCTTTGTTTTTGTCAAAACATAAAACAACAGATACACAGGAAACATTTCTTAGGAATTTGCCCACTTCACTTTAAAATGCTCACCTGGAGATTTTTACGTATAGAGAATATTTTCCAACTTGCTAAAATGACAAAATTTGAAAAAGTTTTCACAGCATAGTTGATTTCAGCTTGTATCACAGATCAGGTGAGCAGAGTCCTAATGATATGATCCAGTGACAGGAAGTACTTAATTGCATTCATACCAACCAACTGGATATTCCTTGCTAGGACAGAGTTCTCACCTGACACCTGCTTTCCCACTTTATCCTGTTGCTGAGGACTTAATGCTAACAACATGAAAATCATAATCATACCATGTGGGGACAGCTCACCAATGCTAGTGACAGCAGAATTGTGTCTCATTGCCTAATCTCCAGCTTTCAGCTTTCATTACAGTAGACAGACCGGGTGAACAATGAAACCTGTTGTCCTCTCACGAATAAGCTCTCATTTTTCATAATAAAAAGAAGCTGGGCTGAGTGCTGTGGCTCACGCCTGTAATCCTCACACTTTGGGATGAGAATCAATAGTTCAAGACTAGCCTGGAAAGCATAGCTTTAACTTAACAATGAGTTCAAATGCAGGGATGAGAAATGCCAGGGTTTTTGCCACTGCTGGTTTGTGTAGCTGCTGGAAGATCCTGCCTTCCATAAGTGGCCCATCATTTTTAGGCTGAATTTCAGTCATGTTGGTAAAGCCCATTTCTTTTATTGCCTTCAAAGTGTTTTCACTGACAAAATTAGAGAAGCAAATGCAGTATCCTCATCCCTCTCATTGTCTGGCTTCCCCCTAGTTTTCTGTTTCTTCAAGAGCCTCGATATCATCTTCTTTGGATTCCCCTTTGTTTTCAATTTTGGGTTTTTTTTTGTATCATGCCCAGCATTAGTCACTATTTTTCTCTTGTTCTCCTTTTCTTTTTTGGTTCTGAATCTAAAGACTGCATTGCTGTTTCTGCACTGGTTAATATGGTAGATTTCTAGTTTTCTTTAACTTTTACATTTTCTACTATTTCTTTAGACATGTCTCCATTTGGGGTTTCTGACAAGCCCACAATCATAAAACGTTTTAGGGATTTTTTTTTTTTAACTTTTCCACCTCCCACTGTTTCTTCTGACACATCTCCATTTTGAGTCTCTGATAGGCTCCCTCCGAGGCCCCCTGTGGCTTTAGGTTTCACTGCCACCATTTGAAGTTCTGCTTCTCCATCTTCTTGCACAGGAGTGTCATCCATAGGTAAGACGTGTTCTTGGGGAGGCACCTTCATGTCCTCACAGCAGCACCACTGTATGGGTCCTCTGCTCTCCAAACGGCTTTTCATTAATATGCATGGCACCGAACAAACTTGCTTTATGGACCTCATAGAAGCAATCTGAAAGGTAGCAGGTTGTAAAATATCCATTATACTGTTCGGTATTTAAAAATATGTGTTTGTGAATTTTATATATCCCATAATTATCCTCATTGCACTCTTACAGATGATAACCAACAGATTTAGACACTATCCAGAAAGAAAACATTTTTTATACCAATGCTACCATCTTTTATTATAAATTGCATCTATTTTAATGCAGAGTCATTCAGGGAACATCTACTGAGTACTGACTATATGGTTAAAACTTTCCACTTGCTATAAGTAGTTTAACTGAGATGAAAACTTGGTTTCTCCCCTTCTTCTAAGAACATGAGGCCTCAGTGATCTGGTCATTCCCTAACTTTCCAGCTGCAGTTCCCACCAATCCCTGCCCACACAAGATACACACCATGAGGTCTGGGTTCTGTGGCCTTGTTCATGCTGTCTTCGTTGCCTAAAATTGTTCTTATCTCCTAAATCCCCCAGCCTAGTTAGTTAATCCCAATTCATCATTTGGAACTCAGTTTAATGTCACCTTATCCAGGAATCTTCCTTACTTGCCCCTGCTTCACTTAGACCACCTTACCCCCTAAAGATTATGACTTTTTTGAGGGCAGGAACGAGATCTTTATCGGTTTTGTAACCTTGGGACCTAAAATTGTACCTGGCACCTAGTAGAATCTCAATCAATACCTGTTGAAAGGAAAAGTTTTAAGCATAGTGGTTAACTCCAGTAGCTCATAAGAAAGTCAAAACAGGGATGCAAATATTAAATATCAGCATAAGATGTATCACAGGATGGAATAGGTATATTTGTTTCCTGGAGCTGCTGTACAAACTACCACAAATGTGGTGGTTTAAAAGAGAAATGTATTCTCTCACAATTCTGGAGTTCAGAAGTCCAAAACCAAGATGCTGAGCGGACCACACTCCCTCCAAGGGTTCTAGGGTAGATTTCTTTCCATGCCTCCTTCCTAGTTTCTAAGGGTGGCTGGCAACCCCAGTGTCACTTGGTTTGTAGCCACAGCATTCCAACCTCTCTCTCTTTCTTTACATTGCCTTCTCTTCTGTGTGTCTGTCTTATAAAGATATAAGTGATGGCATTTAGTGCCCATTCAGATAATTCAGGATAAACCCCTCCTCTCAAGATTCTTAATCACATCTTTTGCAACATAAGGTAATATTTCCTCTTTTACCACATAGGGTAATATTCACAGGTTCCAGGGATTTGGATGTGTACATATGTTTTCAGGATCACCATTCAATATACTATAGTATGTGTAAGTTAGTGAGGCATCCAGGAAAAGTCATGAGAATTCAGAAGGAAGAGAGCACAATGCACCGAAGTGACAGTCACATGGTCTTAACACTTTAAAGTGTCAAGGTAATTGGTGGTTATCACCATGGCTCCTTTGAGGTAGCCCAGTGATGCCAATTTCCTTGAAGAAAAAACTGAAGAAAGAAAAGGATGTGTGCATATTGCAGAAAGACTAGTGATGAGGCCAAAATCGGGATTTAACTCTCTTCTCTTCAATCCTTGATATATTACCTATACCCCTTTACCATCCAAAAGAAAGACAGATAAATGGCAGACACATCACAGAGCTGCCGCCTATTATTTAAATGGCAGATTTTCAGTTTCTTCTTTGTTCCTGCTGAAGTTCTCATAGCAGAGAAGTTAATGGACAAAAGAAGTGTAGTATCAAAGCTGGGGGCTTCCCATAGTCAACAAATACTGACTCGGCATCTGCCCTCAGCAAAATATTGTGAGGAATATGAAGAATAATTAGACATGCATTCATGCCCAAGGAGTTACCATCTCATAGAAGGCATGTGATCAGGTAACAAGCAAAAGGTAGTAATTCTCATGTGGCCCAGATAGAAGACTGTGGGAGTTTAGAGCTAGAGAGATCATTCCTGGCTGCAGTCATGAGGAAAGTCTTCATGGAGCAGATGGCATTTGAACAGGGCATTGAATGGAAAGCACTTTAATAAGTAGAACTGGAGGTGAAGAAGACAGAGGAATGATCTAGGGCAACTTAAGCAGGATGGAGAATATTTTTTTTTAAGTGTGGAGATGAAAGACTAGAAAGTGTGTTGGGGAATGAGACATTCAGGGTATATGCAAAGAACCATGGGAGATAAAAATGAAAAGAAAAATTGTTATATCTGGTTCTTGACTGTCAAGCAAATGATATGGACTTTCTTAACTAGGCATGAAGCTGTCATTAAACATATTCTGAGTATAGAAAAGACATAATCAGATATAATCAGAGTTGTTTGAGAAGATCACTCTGGCATCGGTGTGAAAGATATATTAGAAGGCAGGAGAGGCTAGATGCTGGAAAATTATTGCAATAGAACAGACAGAAGCTGAATAAAGGTCTTGATTAGGGAGGCAGCCATGTGAAAGGCATGTGAAAAAAGAAGTGAGAGCAATTTCAAAGAAAATTCAATAGGATATAATGGCTTATTGGAGATATGGGATTGAAGACATAGGAGACATGTTTGAGATTGAAATATAGTAATGTAAAATAGTGATGCCTTTAGAAGAATCTAGAAAGTCAGGAGGAGGGACACGTTTAACAATTGATTAACAAAAATGATTAACCTAGCTTACAAATGTGAAGTTTCAAGAACCAGCAGGATATAGATACTAAGAAGGACATGAAAGTAAGAATCATTCCCATGGAGAAAATAATTGAAGTCACAGAAATTTATACCATCATAAAGAAAGGGGAAGAACTCCTAAAGCTTAAGGAATGTCCATCATAATTAATGAATGGTAGAAGAACAGAAGCTAGCCAAGAACATCAAGAGCAAGAAGTGATTTGACCAAAGAAGAAACAGGAGTCCAAATGATGAAGTTGATAGAATTTAAGAGAGAGGAGAACTTCAAGGCGGGGTCATTAATATCAAGTAGTTTAAATTCCAAAAATGTATTATCAAGGGGGAGCTGATTATAATCTTGACACAATCTTGTACACCATAATCCTAAATATTGAAATCCTGAAAGATCAAAATTCCTAAAGTCTAAAATCCCAGAAATGTATTTCAGGAAAAAATAATTGTAAAAGTTCTTTAAAAGATATTTCGCACTTTAAAAGCAGGGGTTTATTTCAGAAACATATCACAACAGAACATTTCATAGGCTACTTCACACAATAATATAGGCAATAATAACATACATATTGTTGCAAACATAAATACTCTCATATACTAACAACAATCACACAGGTATAACAGTTATGAGCAAACCATATGCATAAATAGAATAAAAAAGGAAATGTATAAAAAGGGAAACACATAAACACATGGCAACTTGGTTAGTAATTGTGTACACTCAGGTTTATAACTACAGTCATTGGAAATACTGTGATGACAACTGCGTAGATCAATCAAAACCCACAAATGGGTCACACTACACAAGCAGTTGCCCAGGCAGCTAAGATCTCAAGAAATTATGCCTTTCACAAATCCAGATGTACAAAAAGCACATCTCTTCATTTATTAAGGAAGTTTCAGTGTTTTTACACACACACAATGCTTATACACAAAGGCCGCGTTGTATGCAGAGACCAAATTGCCAGGAGACAAAGAGTAATTGGTAGTAGGCTGGGCATGGTGGCTCACGCCTGTAATCCCAGCACTTTGGGAAGCTGAGGTGGGAAGATCATTTGAGGTCAGGAGTTCAAGACCAGCCCGGCCAACATGGTGAAACCCGGTCTCTACTGAAAATAAAATAAAAAAAATAGCCAAGCATGGTGTCACATGCCTGTAACCCCAGCTACTCAGGAGGCTGAGGCAGGAGAATCACTCCCGGGAGGCAGAGGCTACAGTAACCCGAGATCGCACCACTGCACTCCAGCCTGGGCAACAGCTATCTCAAAAAAAAAGAGTAATCGGTAGTAAATACAAATGTTTCAAGATGTTTGAGGATAAAATCCAGAAGCCAATATCAGAGGAGGAAATAGAGTCAAAAGAAAGATGACATGTTTAGGTGTTTGGTGCAGTTCTCTTTTCAGAATAAATGGTTACATTTCAATAAACATTTATTTAGTGCCTACATTGTGCTGGCTGGCAAGATCCAGAGATGATCAGAACTTGATCCTTATTCTCAAGCAGTATACAATTTAGTGGAAAAAACAGAAATGTAAATACATTGCTCAACCTGAAGCCAGGTAACCAGCAGACTAGGGAAGCAAAGAGAAGCATTAGCCTGGTGGCCTGGTCTGGGGAAAGGGGAGGTGATAGGGCTGAAGGGCCTCCAGAACAGATGATACCTATTGACTCTGAAGGGAGAACTAGAAGCTGGGCTGGCATATTTAAACAAAGGTGTAGGGAAGAAAAGTACCACATATGTTTTCTGCAAAGACAAAGAATCTTACCGGAGGGAAAACATTGATAAGAGAGAAAGTAAGCAATGGCAGCTTGTTTCTGAGTGAGGTGGGAAAGGATGAAATTGGACAGGCCTGTAAAGGAATTAGCCTTTTTTAGGAGGATACAAGAGAGAAGGAGACAAAAATTGATGAAGAAACAGGGCAATAGTCAAGTAGCAAAGAAAATGGCTGAAGGAACAAGGTGTTTTTCCTCTTTCCTTTTTATAAAATGGAAGGTCAACCATCTGCTCAGAGCAGAGTCAGGGGCCAGGAAGGGCAGGGAAGCGATGGTTACTAGATGAATAGTCTTTCATTCTTTTAAAATAGAAGCATTCATTTAAATCATAGGTAGTCTGGGGCGCTGTCTCTTTCTAATGTATCTAGTGTGAGAGCCAGGAGGTGCAAAGCTTGGGCTCTGGAGACAGATTGCCTGCGACTGTTTTGTCTGTGTCACATATTAAGGATGTGATGCAAGTGGTTTTATGCTGTAAATAAGCTCTCTGCGCCTGTGTCTGCTCATCTATAAATCAAATAGTAACTGAGTCGTAGGTTTGCTATAAGGAATAAGAGAATTCATACATGTAGCATGCTGAAAACAGTGCCCAGCACATAAGAGGTACACAAAAAGCTTTAGCTCTTAGCATTACTAGACAACTGCTAGCCACTAGAACTTTCTGAGATGATGGACATTCCACTGTGTTGTCTAATACAGCAGTCACCAGCCACATGTTGCTATTGAGCACAGGAACTGTGGCTAGCATAACTGAAATTTTCATTTTTATTCATTTAAATTCAAAAAGCCATATACAGTTGGGCAGAAGACAGAGCAATCTTTTTTTTTTTTTTTTTAAGTTCCAGGATACAAGTACAGGACGTGCAGGTTTGTTACATAGGTAAACGTGTGCCATGGTGGCTTGCTGCACCTATTGACCCATCACCTAGGTATAAAGCCCTGCATGAATTAGTTATTTATTATGATACTCCTCCCCCACCAGCCCCTACAAAAGGTCCCAGAGTGTGTTGTTCCCCTCCCTGTGTCTATGCGTTCTCACTGTTCGCTCCTGCTTATAAGTGAGAATATACGATTTTGGTGTTCTGTTCCTGTATTAGTTTGCTGAGGATAATGGCTTCCAGCTTCTTCTTTGTATAAAGTAAAAGTTCCTTTTTAATGTTTCCCTTCTTGTTAAAGAACAAGTCATAAGTGTTAGAAACAATAGTTTCTTTTAAAGACTAACTTTATGCTAGACATGCTCACAGGCACATAGTACATTCTATGACCTTGTATTTTAACCAAGATATCTGTGCTGGACATGCTCATAGGCATGTCCCAACTCGCAGCCTGTGCCCCTTCCTTATTTGGGAATGTTATTACTTTTCTAAGTATTTTCATAAGCAACTTCCTCCTTTCCTTTGTTCTTCTCCGCCATTTTCTCTTTAGGAAAAGTTTTAAACCTTTAGCCAACCAGGAGCAGCCTAGACTGTAAAGTACAATTCCAGCCAATGGAATCAAGACACAGCAGGAGGGTCTGGATGCATCAGACCTAAATATTTTTACCCCCTTTGTTCGGTGTGCTCTCGTGGCAAGACTGCTGGTGAACAGCACCCTTTCTGCAGAAGTAAAGGTTGCCTTGCTGAGAGATCCTTTGTCTCCATGCTGACTTTTCTTGGCGACACCGATTATCTGCTTCTAACACCCGTGTTTCTGCAAAGGACATGATCTCATTCCTTTTTGTGGCTGCACAGTATTCCGTGGTGCATAAGTAACACATTTTCTTTATCCAGTCTATCATTGATGGGCATTTGGGTTGATTCCATGTCTTTGCTATTGTGAATAGTGTTGCAATGAACATACATGTCCATGTATCTTTATAATAGAATGATTTATATTCCTTTGGGTATATACCCAATAATGAGATTGCTGGGTCAAATGGTATTTCTGGTTCTAGATCCCTGAGGAATTGCCACACTGTCTTTCACAATGGTTGAACTAATTTACACTCCCACCAATAGTGTAAAAGCATTCCTGTTAGTTCCCAGTCTCACCAGCATCTGTTTCTTGACTTTTTAATAATTTCCATTCTGACTGGCATAAGATAGTATCTCACTGTGGTTTTGATTTACATTTCTCTAATGATCAGGGATGTTAAGCTCTTTTCATATGTTTGTCATAGCAACTACTTTAAACAGGGTTTTATTGGTATACAAAAAGGCTCAGAGTTCTATCCCCCAACAACGCTGGTCCTGAAGTGCTGTAGAATAGGCCCAACCAATTAAAGATAGAGCTATAACTCTTTATTTTGGACGCAGCTTTATTTTGTTGGTGCTGATGATCAAAGATAACATGGAGAAAAAATGTGCTCACAACTCCTGTACCTCCAGAGGAGGTTTCAGTAGCCAGTAGGATATTTGTTAGATACACAAGAAGCAAGTGGCATCTCCCCAAGAGAACAGAACAGAGATTCAACCAACTTTCTGCTGAAGTGGTCCATTAAGAAGATGGCTGGAGTTCTAAGTGAAACAAGGAGCTGCCAGCCAAATGTTTTCTTGAACCCTGTTAATGTGTGATGACAATGGAGTAATTTCATATCAGAGACAACAAAAAGCCTGTATCATAGTCTGTGCAACAATATGAAATTCAGACGGTCTACAGTATTGCTAAAACACAAAGGGAGAGGGGAGGAAGGTTATCCATGAATAATGCATTTCCTTTTGTGGAAGCAGGAGGAAAAGAAACAAATGGATCATTAATGGGCTTAATGCGATTAGGCTTCACGGTGGGGCGGGGGCCAGCAGAAGCTCTTGCCAGCAACACCACCAGCAGAGGAGACTGCTGTGAAGTGGAGGGGGAGGGCAAGAATTGGTGGTAACATTATTTTGGAGTTGCTGCTTTTTCTTCCCAGTATCCAAAGCCTCTTCTTGAATTCAAGATTAGTTGCATTATCTGTTTTTTGTGGGGAGGTTTGTTTGTTTGTTTTGAGATGGAGTTTCGCTCTTGTTGCCCAGGCTGGAGTTTAGCAATGGTGCGATCTCAGCTCACCACAACCTCCACATCCTGGGTTCAAGCGATTCTCCTGCCTCAGCCTCCCAAGTAGCTGGGATTACAGGCATGCACCACCACTCCCAGCTGATGTTGTATTTTTAGTAGAAACAGGGTTTCTCCATGTTGGTTAGGCTGGTCTCGAACCCTAACCTCAGGTAATTCACCTGCCTCAGTCTCCCAAAGTGCTGGGATTACAGGCGTGAACCACTGCACCCAGCCTGTTATCTCTGTTTCCAGAGCAAAATAGCCCAGTGGTGAAAACATCATTTTCCTGAGAATATATGAAAAGGTATTATCACAATTGAAAAGCAATATGATAATGTGGAGAAATTAAGGATAAAGCAACCTAAAAGAACAGGAATTAAGTAAAGAATAAAACATTCTTGAACATTGCCAAGAAAACAGACAGACAAAAGTTGCAAGTTGTAGCTTGCTTTATGCAATAACGCACTTTGCTGTAAAGTAGCATACCTTGATCTTTCCAAAATCAGACATTTGAAACTTACTAATAGATTTCACTATTTAGAGGCATTCTGTGTGTATATATGAAAAAAATTCCTTTATGGTGTAAATAACCTATCTAATCATGATCCCATTGCCGGAATTTCTCTTTCTGTTCCATGGAATAGTTGCAGACTTTGCAGTCCAGCAGACCTAGGTTCCAACTGAGCTCTGCTTCGTATTGATTTTGTGACTTTGGGGGAGTTACTTTACCTTGATGAGCCTCAATTTCCATAACAGTAAAATGGCAACAATATATACAGAATGTCATAGAACTGTATGCCTATAGAAAATACTTAAGGGTGCCTGGATCATAGTCAAGGCTTAAAAAATGTTACTGACTCCTTCAGGAAGGGGTCAGGGTATGCATTCTCCTAAGAGGAATCAGATTCCACAGACGTTCAACATGCCAAGGGCCAACTTGACTCTGGTTTAGACACAGAAACCAAGAACACTTAGCTCTAGGAATCCTTCTCCCAGGGAACACTTATCTTGGTGGCTCTTTTAGGTATTAAGGATAAATCAGAGAAGATTTGGGTGACCAGGAATAAAGAAGCAGCTACTACATCAGTCTCCAGATAAAACCCTAACTCCAAGGAATTTTCCATGAGGCTATTACGACCCGGGCTCCAGCTGGCACTAAACTGTGACCCACCCTGACTCCATCTACCATCCCAACCCCTAGTGCCAGGCTACTGACACAGGCCTTGCATTCTCAACTGGTCAGCTAAGCTTACTGTTCCCATCTAGAACAGAGAATGCTGCCTAGTCCACCAGATGTGAGGGTTTGATTTTCAGATATCATCTTTCCTAACATTGAACAATGTGTGTTTGTACTATAGCTGTTTTGGAAAAGCAAACTGCTAGCCTCATGTGAGGCAGGCAATGGGGACAGACATAGCATTGGCAATGAGTGGCACAGGGGTTTGGCACAGGTCAGAGGTTGGACACAGCGTGGAACAAGAAGTTGCCCTGGAGTTAGTCAAGCCAAGTTAGAATGGCCTGACACCA
Source organism: Theropithecus gelada (assembly GCF_003255815.1). Classification (NCBI taxonomy): domain Eukaryota; kingdom Metazoa; phylum Chordata; class Mammalia; order Primates; family Cercopithecidae; genus Theropithecus; species Theropithecus gelada. The sequence goes on from NC_037680.1 coordinate 37,344,192, forward strand.
GAGCAGACAGAGGCCAGAGGTCAGGCACTGGTTCATCAAGGAGGGAGAGCTCCAGGCAGAGACAGTCCTGTTTGTGTTCTAGGTTTTTATTAGCGAAATTGACCTGGAAGCTTGTAACTTCTAGACTTCTAACTTCAGAGCTTCATAATTCCAGTATTAGCTCAGACTCTTCTTGGAGGAGAGTCTCTAGATTCTAGAGAAACCATAGTCTTTGTATGCCAGCTGTAGTACTCATGAAATTGGAAAGCATCCTTATGCCCCTATGAATATCTGGTTCCATTTAATAGGAAGAACAATTGTCTAGCCTGACTGAAGCCCCCCAAAGAAACACTGTATCTTCATGAAATCATATCCTCATTATCCTTAGAAAATTTATGAGAATTCAAATTTTCCCCTCTCCTCTTTTCCCCTTTCTCCTCTTCTTTAAGGCAGGAAGTTAGCATCAGGCTAAAATCCTAAAACATTTAGAGAATAGGCTATTATAAGGATACTGCAAACTGGCTGATTGATGCAAACTGATGGTCGGGATAAATACGGGGATTGTTTGAAAAAGATACAGATCTCGAACATACAAGACCTCTGTAACTCAGCCGTCAACACGTATCTGTGGCCATGACACACATGCCACAATGGCATGTCCAGATTTTAGGGTCTGGCCTTAACAAACAAGCACAATGTCAGTGGTGTGGATGCAGGGGAGAAATTCTACTGTCCACTGTCTTGATCCTTAAGGATAAAACCGAGTGTTATCATGAGTTTCACTAAGGATAGCTCTATTGTAGTAAAGTGAATTGTATCACTTTAAAAGTGGAATTCACTTAGAGACAAAAATATATACATTTACAATCATCTAGGAACTGTATCCCATTTCTAATCAGTGCTTCAGTATTCTTCATAAGCATCCACAGGAATCACTATCTCCTGCACAAAACCAATGAACAAGACACTAAACATTCTAAGCCTCCTCTCACTCTCCACATTTTTTTAGAAAACTAACAAGAATTTGAGTCCTATGTTGACCCAACAATGAGTTATAGGATGGGGCAGAACACACTCATGTCTCCTTTTCTTGAAATCCTTGTGGAAAATGCATATAATGTTACAGACGGCTTACCAACCTCATAAACAAGACCTGAGAATTTCTAAGACTCTTCAGTTCCTTGTAAGAAGCCCACATTCCTGTGAAATACAAATAGCTACAGAGACATGCCCTGAACCAAAACTTTATTTCCATTTCAAGGAAACTGACTCAAAATATCACTCTGAAATGTAGACGTAAGAAAAATAGCAACCCAGATGTTCCATTTTCCGCTCAGCTGTGAATGCTTGCAGCAGGTCTTGCTAATCCTGAGTGCAGGTGAGAGCCAAATTATAATAATGGAAAACACCTGTTTACTCAAACCTCCTATACTCTAACTTTGACACACTGGCCCCAAGTGGGCCTTTATCACAAAGCACTGGCTCTTCTTTGTTAATAGAACAGCATCATGAACAGATATGGTCAGAGTAATTTCCAAGAAATGATTACAATTAAAGCCTCTGGACTATTCCAAGGGTGTCTGTAATGGTTAATATTGAGTGTCAACTTGATTGGATTGAAGGATGCAAAGTATTGTTCTGAGGTGTGTCTGTGAGGGTGTTGCCAAAGGAGATTAACATTTGTTTTGAGTCAGTGGACTAGAAGGAGGAGACCCACCTTCATTCTGGGAGGGCACCATCTAATCCAGCTGCCAGAGCAGCCAGAATAAAGCAGACCAGAGAACGTGGAAGGACTAGATTTGCTGCGTCTTCCAGCCTTTATCTTTCTCCCATGCTGGATGCTTCCTTCCCTCAGTCATCAGACTCCAAGTTCTTCAGCTTTTGGACTCTTGGACTTGGACCAGTGTTTGCCAGGGGCTCTCAGACCTTTGGCCACACACTGAAGGCTGCACTGTCAGCTTCCCTACTTTTGAGGTTTTGGGATTTGGACTGATCCACCACTGGCTTCCTTGCTCCTCAACTTGCAGATGGCCTATTGTGTGACTTTACCTTGTGATCATGGGAGTCAATCCTCCTTAATAAACTCCTTCTCATATATAGATCTCTCTTACTAGTTCTGTCCCTCTAGAGAACCCTAATACAGTGTCTCTCTGATATCCCATCATCTCTGTACCCTAATAAATTCTCCTTTCCACTTCTTCCAAAGCTTACTGCTTTTCTCTTATTTTGTCTAGGATTTAAAGTGAAATTTGTGGGGAAGAGGAAGCTACAGCTCATATTTCAAGGACTTGGAGCTGGAAGAAGACATTCACTGTTTCCCACCCTTTTCCCCAGCAGAAACCATCTCTATCTACCTCCCAGACCCTATTTATTGTATTTATTATCTGTGATGCACTTCACACACTATATGTAGTAGAGTTCCCTAAGATTCCCTTTAATTCATTTTGATAACCCATTTATTGAGCACTTATGACGACGAATCAATATATTAAAATGTTTCTTTCCACATGTGGTTTTGTGGAACACACACAAAATATGAAAGACTCGCCGTCTGAATACTCTCATCTCTGGGCCATAAGAACTCAAACAGCCACAAGAGCAATCAACAGTTCCTTGTTCGCTACACACTTGCAAAATCTGTTTTAGAAATGAAACAGGATAATCTATCCAGCTGATAATCTAAAGTGAATTATGTACCTTTTAGCACAGTCTGGCCCAATGTCCCCCTTCTTACATTTCTTGGTGTTGGTTGGTTTTGTTTGTTTCTTGTGGGGTTTTTATTTTTTTGCCATTTTCTTTTCTCCTTTAAAATAATAGACATAGTAATTCATTTGTGATGCACTGAGAATCTTAATCTGGCACCAGCATTACTGGTAAATTGCTTCCTTTCAGCATGAGATAGGGCAGCTTACACTTGCTGCAATGTTTAAGACAGCCATTTCCATGCCTATACACAATAACAAGCTAAAACTCACATTTTAAAACATAACATCTACGTTTCTTTCTCAGAAAAACAAGTGAGAACATGATGGTTTATTTTGGATGTGGAGGAGAAAGAATTCCAACAAACCACCATAGCAAAACACCCTAGTTAGCTTAAATATTTTTTAATTTTAAGGGTTTGGGGTGGGGAGAGGGGATTACAGAAGAGAACTAATTACCTGTTTATTATCTCAGTATCAAATTATAACAATTCACTAACTGAATCCAAGAATCACTGAATTCTAATTGATCTAGGATGCTGGGCAATGAAAAAAGGCCAGGACTGCTAAATTCAATGTTATGAGAATATATCATAATTTGTCATATTGTCTTTTTCCTTCCTTATTTTTCTAATAAGAACCCCTCTAGTTCAGCAATTTCTTTAGGGCCACTTAATGTTCTCATATAGGGGCCTTGGCTGTTGCAGTGTTTCTTGGTCAATGGGAGATTGATTGAAGGTACCTCCCTTGCTCTGTACCCATTTGCCATGTGGTGTTACTCAGGTGAAAAAGCAGCCAAGTCTCTCATTTAGAGCTAACTTCCGTAGCCTAACAAAAGACAAATCTCCTATTAACCAAGAGCAGCACAGTCTTTGAGTTGAAGATGCTAACAGCTGTGCCAATACAAAGGAAAATATTTTCTGCATTATCTGCCTAATGTAAAGGCTGTGTCACATCTGTGCACAGGGCCGACTGCTAGAGTGCACTGCATTTTTAGCAAGACAGCCAGAATTCCAACAGGAATATGCCATTCAACGGGCAAATGCAGCAGAGCTCTTATATCATCTCGAATTTTCCCAAGAAGCTGATATTTCCAAATATGTAAGAGGTACACCTTCAGCCCTTTCTACTTGTCATTTTTGATGTTTTGATTCTGGCTACCAAATCCACAATTAAACCAGCAAAACTCGCCATTGCTATCATCTCCCTTCACTTTGGCTTGCCTATTCTTAGCATTACCAACTTTAACGCTGCCAGACAGAAAGCTGTTGACTTTCCCTCTGAGATAGACAATGGCTTAACATGTAATCACTGGCCCCTCTTCTTCCCAATTCGATGTTTATTGCTAGCCTGGTGGCACACCCCAGACTGACTGTACCGGTTCTTAGTCTGAAAAGCAGGCATCAGTCTTCACATTTCCAAGAGAAATGCCCCCTCTTGTGGTATTTGCTGAATACTGCAGTCCTCACTTGCAGCAACAGAGCTGCGACACCCCACTTCCCACACATAGACATGTGGGGACACTAGGAACTCCAGTCCACCCAGTATTGAAAATGTTGAGCTTTTTGCTGTGAGAGCTGAATCCTCTCTAACTGCATCAGGCTTTCAGATATAGATTGAACTGTATGAAAGTGCCAACAGTCAACCCTTTTTGACCTATAAAGCAGCAATTTCATACAGTTCAGTGTAAGCTGGGGAGGGAACTTCTTAGCTGAGCCCTATGAATGGCAGCCAAGAGTGGAAATCTTTTCTACTCTAGTAACTACATTAAGGCACAATAAGGTAGAAAGGTAGTTCAGTATATTATCTCTATAATAAATAAATGTTTTTCAAGCCCTATATGGTAGACACTTTGCCCAAGTTATGAACAAAACCTCCTTAGGTTTCTTGTTCAATTGGCAGTTGATTATAAGGGCAAACTTAGAAAGTTGGACTTTGTAGATTTGTCATTTATTAGGAACCATTGGTAAAATAAATGGCAAAACTATTTCTACCCCAGCACAAGCAGCTAGTTCTCTGAACAGGTTTATTTGTCTCAATGCAAATAAAGTAATGCAAAATGGGATGCTGTAGTTCCTTCTGTAGATGTAATTATTTTGTAAGTATCCTATTTATTTGTTTTTAATATGAGATAATAGTGTGATTATGCCAAGTAATCTTTTTCAGCAATGTTAATTCATCATGCTAGCAAATTCTAAAAATAAAATTTTGTTTAATTATGTAATATTTAAAATCATTGATGTCAAATGGGAATAAACATCTGCAACCTCATATCAGAGACACCTTATAATAAATAAACAGTTCCTAGAAATCAATAAGAAAAATCAACTCAGTATTGCAAAGAATGTTATTAGATGATTCACACATTTTTTAAAAAATGGTTTTAAACACAGGAAAGAAGGTTGACTTCACTCAAAATTAGAGCTATGAAAACTTAACTGACATTAAAATATTATATTTACCTTTCAGTCTGGCAAGATTTAAAACTTTGTTGACACCCTCTTGGCAAGGTTATGAAGAAACAGTCACTCACAACACTTCTACTGTAAGTATAAATTGACACACTTCCTAGAAAGTACAATTTAACAAACTAACCACATCACAAATACATACACTCTAGGACTCAGCAAATTTCATGTCTAGGAACAAACCCTGCAAGTTTTCTTAGAAACATATATGATGTCTGCAAAATGGTAACTGCAGAATTACTTGTACTAGCACAAAATTGCAAACAACCTACAAGTTAGTCAATAAGAATACAGTTAAATAAAGTACATCCATATAATGGAATATGATCCAGCTGTTAAGGAAAAAAAATACATAGGAAGCTCTCCATGTACCAATGCAGAACATTTCCAAGATAAATTATTTGGAGAAAAAAATAAAGGTATGGAACAATATGCATAATATGGTACTTTTTAGTTACAGCGGGAGAGAGAATAACATATCCTTTTTCTTTCTTTTTTTTTTTTTTTTTTGACAGAGTCTCATTCTGTCGCCCAGGCTGGAGTGCAGTGGTGTGATCTCGGCTCACTGCAACCTCCACTTCCTAAGTTCAAGCAATTCTCATGCCTCAGCCTCCCTAGAAGCTGGGATTATATGTGCGCACCACCACGCTGAACTAATTTTTGTATTTTTTAGTAGAGACGGGGTTTCACCAAGTTGGCCAGGCTGGTCTCGAACTCCTGACCTCAGGTGATCTGCCTGCCTCAGCCTCCCAAAGTGCTGGGATTATAGGCATGAGCCACCAAGCCCAGGCTAATGTATCTATTAATATCTATTATCTAATATTAATATACCTGTTATCTAAGAATAATATGCTTTATAAACATAAAGAAACTTTAGAAAAATACCCATGAAAGTAATAACATTGGTCCATGGAAATAGACCAGATTGTGGAAAGAAAATGTGTCACTGCATTCTTATGTGGGGCTGGAGGAGAGGGGAAACACATGGAAATAGCACATACATTAAATGTAATAGAATCATTTATGTCAGTAGGTTAAAAAAAATCCCTCTTGTATCTTCAACAGATTTAATGAATTGTGTGTTGATGTGTAGGAAGAGTGTAAGTAAAACTGTTTAGGGCTTCCTTAACATTATTCCTTCATGCTGAAACTCTTGTCTGGCCCCAAACAAGCTAAGGGTGCCGATTCTCAGCTCACCAGCAGTAACAGAATTCAAAACCCAGTGGAGCACCTGACCCCCAGATAAGAGCTCTGCTTAGTGCCCAACTTTTCTTCAAGACCTCAGGCCACTTTTAGCTTGACAGCAGATGTCCAACAGCCGGCAAATGAGCCAGTGTTGCTTGTTTCCATGTGAAATAAGTTTAACTAATACTTAAATAATTTAAAAGACAAGCAGTTCTCAGTCCTTCTGAGCCCTTTTCTTTCTGCTACTGTCAATATTCATGCATTAATTCATAACTCTGAGCACTTACGATACATTGCTTGCTGCTCTAGAAGCACCAGGTGGACAGCTCAAGAGTGCCCCCAAAACACCGCAGCTTGAATGACACATTCCAGGGTCAAGACTTAGCCGTGGGACTATTTCACTCCTTGTTATTGACCTCCAAGAAGTTGAAATTTAGTGATTCACAGCTTAAGGCAGAGAGCATAAATAAGCCCACGCACAAACCCAGAAAGAAATTGAGTTAAAGGAGAGGACATAAGATTGTTGAGCTTGGCAAAGTGTAAGTGGTGCATGAGTCTTTTGCCCCTAAAAACAGCAGATTTAAGTACACACATGCATATACACCGCTGACTAGATGTGTGACTGGGGCAGTCATTTCACTCTCCAACATTCCACATCTGTTCCCTAAAAAGTGAGAGAGCTTGAGTTAGATCAATGCTTCCCAACCTTTTTCTGTGATCACACCACTACAGAGCCTTTTTAGACTCTCTTCCCATATCACCCTCCATCATAAAATATCAATGCCACAGTTAAACTGTACAGCTGAATATGTACTGTATGTATATCTGCACTTTATAAAGAGTATTTTTTTTAATCTCCCAAAAGAATGCATCAATTATATCCACAAGAAGGATCTACAAGAGTCCTTCTTACTTTAAAACCAGGAGGATGGTGCAGTGTTGTGAAGAATAAGAGCATGTACTTAGGTAACAGATGGATTTAAGTCCAAATCCTAACTCCACCTCTTGCTTATCACATGACCTTGAATATGCTATTTAACTTCTCTGATACTAAGTATCTTCATGTGTAAAACTGGTGGAATGATACCTTTCATAAAGGGTTGTCATAAACGTCAACTGAGGCAAAGTGGGTAAAGCCCGGCACACTGAACCTGGCACACTAAGCAATCAGTAATTGGTAACTTTTCACTTGGTTTATTTAAAATAAATCTGTACCTTATATCTGTATATCTAAAAAGTTAAACACTGATCACAATATATGCAATAACTATAATCAATAAGTCAACAACCTATAATGTATTTTCATTTGTACCTGTAATGTAGCCCCAAATGCCAGCTTCTATCATGACTTCAAAATTCTATTCAACTTTCAAGACCAAGATTAAATGTCACCTGCTTCAATGAAACTTTCCTCAGTTTCACGGAATGTAGATCTCCCCATCCTTTCAGCACCCATGGTATACTCTGTTTACATCACTATGGAGTCACATATTCCACTTTATAATTTATATTGATCTTAAGTGCCTTAAGTATAGGAAATCTGTTTTACTCCTCTTTGCTGCACACACACACACACACACACACACACTCTCACACTCTCAACATAATAGATTTTCAGTAACTATTTGCTAGACCAATGAATTCGTGGTACAAAGTTGGATCCCAAAGATCAAATGTCACATTAGTATATTAACAGCAAAAGGAAAAAGATAGTCTTATATTAACATCTGTGTTAACATAATGACCTATAAAAGAAATTAAAATACAGGTAGAAGTTTTTTAATTTTAAATCCTGAACATGAATCCCAAGTAAAAGTTCATCTTCCCATATCATAGAGGTTGATGTAAAATCCTTCTGATAATAGTCAATTTATAAGACATACAAAATTTTTAAGAGGCTATTCCAGGGAAGGTAAGGATGCCCCTAATACATATCAAACTTGACTTCTATGAAAAGTGTACAGCGTGTCTGTGTGTCAGCCAGAAGAGTATTCTGGATCTCTACTCTATCACTGTTACCGATGGTCATTCTTTGTCATGCTCTTGTCTCAGCTGGGGAAATTCTGTGATAAGAGAAATGCATACGTCAAATGTAATAGCAGAAAGCAAAGAGAAGCCGGAAAGAGAGAGTAACTATGTGAAGCATTTGTGTTTTAGACCCTATGATGTTTTAAGCATATACCTAATGCTTTTTACACATGCTGAATAACCAGGCTAATTAAAAAGCCCATACAGCTCTTGCTAAAATCTGTTCAAATTTTTTGGAGCACCTGTTATAACAGAATGCCCACAGACTTGATAGTTTAGAGCCAAGACACCTGCTACCTTATGTCTCACAGTATGTTCAGTTTTATACTGTTAGCAAAAAAATAAACACTTTTTGACATTTAGCAATCTTATACAAGAGATATGAAATTATCAGGAAGGAATGATAGTTTAACCCCTCCTGTGCTGCTCTGGGAAACCACACCCTTTCTTCTCTAGAAGGAAATGGATTTCTAATTTTGTCCCATGAAGTTACTACGGCTTCTCTAAACATCTCTATGCAAGGTTTTCTAAAGAGTACAAGTATCTTCTTGGAAGCTTAAAGCAGGGAATTTTCTAGTCTAAATAAGTTCTCAGTGAGCTAACTTAGATACATGCATTTAAGTGATGGCCAATTTACAAATTAGCTTTTCAGTGAGCCCTTTAACAAAGCACGTGACTGTTTTCACTTAGTCAACTGTTTATGAAATCCCAAGTCAGGTTTGATGTGATTAATCCTGGTGATGTTTTTAACAGAACTTTACTTGAAAATGCATTCACTTTTGAAGAACTATTATTATAATGTTCCATAGTTAGGAATTTTCAGAGTCCAGACATATAAGTAGGAACATTTGAATATCTCTTTTAGATTCAATTATATGGTTAATAAACAAGTCTTTTAAGAATGACATTAAAATGGTTTTCAAGATACGTACTTTCTAAACAGCTGCCATTTCACCCATAGTATTTCAATCTCTTGAGGTCTGAAACGATGCCTCATTTGACTGTGTTAGCTCAAAGTCGGACAAGTAAGGGAACAAATATTTCACAAATATTTCACCTTGGTTAAAAAAAGTCTTTAATTTTATTGTCACAGTTTAAAATTTAATTTATGCTAATAACATTTCTATAACAAAATCTGCCTTTGATCTAGCCATTCCACATCTAGGATTATGTCTAGTGTAAAGTCACACATATATAGAAATAAATATAAGAATATAACTTTCAGGATTGTCTATATAGAAAAATATTTGAAACAACATAAATATCTATTGATAGGGACCTGGGTAAATAAATTGTAATAGATCAAAATAATGTAATGCTATGTTGTTGTTAAGTGAATAAAGCAGCTTTGTATATAGTGATATGAAACAATCTCCAAGACATACTGTTAAATGAAAAACATAAAGTACAAGAGCAAACAAATAACCAAACCACACACACACACACGAAAATTATAGCAGCTAGGCACGGTGGCTCATGTCTGTAATCTCAGTACTTTGGGAGGCTGGGCTGGGTAGATCACTTGATGTCAATTCTAGACCATCCTGGCCAACATGGTGAAACTCCGTCTCTACTAAAAATACAAAAATTAGCCAGGCATGGTGGGGTGCACCTGTAGTTCCAGCTACTCTGGGGGCTGAGGCAGGAGAACTTCTTGAACCTGGGAGGCGGAGGTTGCAGTGAGCCAAGATTGTGCCATTGCACTCCAGCCTAGGTGACAGAGTGAGACTCTGTCTCAAAAAAAAAAAAAAAAAAAAGAAAGAAAAGAAAATTATAGCAACATTGACTATCCTTGGGAGGAAACACAATAAATTGATAACAGTGGTTATATCTGAAGGGGAAATTCGAGGATTAGGGGACAGGGATAGGAGAAATACCTGTTTTTCACTAAAAAACTATTTTGTAATTTTAGTTATTTATATTATGTATACATATTACCTACCAAAATATTTTAAGATGTTAATTATAATAATGTATTAAATTTGGGAGGAAAGAAAAAATGAGATGTATTATGGGCATAGTTTAATGTAACATAATATTGTAAAAGTACTTCAAAATTTCCAGACTGTTACTTGGTTAACTCTAAATCAGTATTTAACAATATAAATCACAATTTAATGTCTAATTATCATGATGCAAACAGCTTTTGAATGTTGAATGTGTATAGCTGTATTCAAATACAAGCTGTTTTGACTTTTAACCAACATACCAGAACTGGGAGTGATTTTATTGCATAATTAGAAAACAAACTGGAATGTATTTTAAGATGTTTTTAAAGATAATGGGAGGCATTTTTAAATGTTCAAGAGAAATGATGTTTTAATTCCTGTACATTTATCAGAAGGGAAATTCTATTTGTGTTGGGCACCAGAGAATGCATAGTTCAGCATGTACCTTGTCATTTTGTGATGGAAGCATCCCAAACTTGATATCCCTGGGGCCCATTTCCTAAAATGGATAAGAATCGATTATGTGACTGCTCCCGGGCTTGCAACTGAGGAACAATATATGGTACATAGCCCTATAAATCCCCACCCTGGTGATCAGGACCTATTCTGGGAAATAATTCAAAGCAGATGACTTCCTTTCAGACATCCTTTCTCCCCTTCTTCAGAGGAGATTCTAGTCTTTCAAAAATAACTTTTCCATCCTTAAGAGCTCTGCATCAGCCAGCCCCCCAAAACCATCAGATGAACAGACTAAATGATGCTGTACTTAATGTTTATATGCATTTTAAAAGAGAACAAAATTATGCCTAGAATTCACATAAGGAGTAAATTCTGACAAAGAAATAACAGGCTTCAGTAGGTGGAGAGTGGATGAGGGAGACTGACACTGAGGCAGACTGAGACCAACAATCACACCACATCAGCCTGCCAGCCTTCTTGGGTAATACTGGATTCACTTTAGAAACCCACATTACTGCATTGTGCAAGCAGTAATGGCATGACACTCATTAGTAATGCTTACCATATACTTCTGGTTCTCCCCTTTCTGGACCATGATAGGGTTCTATTTCCTGGTTCCTTTGTCAGGTGGGGCCACATGACTACCCCAGCCAGTGTTTGGGGAAATGGGTGATGTTTGACACTTCTGAGCCAGAGCATTTACTTACTCTAGGCCAATGTGAGAGCCTACAGAGCTATCTTTCCTCTGCCATGAAGACTAGCAATAGTCCATAGCCGGTGCTCTGTTGAGAGCATCCTGGAGGAGGAAATAAACTTACACGAGCAAGAAATAAACCTTTGTTGTTTTAAGTTATTAACACCTGGGGTTATTTGTTACCACAATATAAACCAGCCTCTCCTTACTGATACATATGGGAGATACAGTATACATACATGCACAAGTGACTAAGAACTCCACGGTTACCAAGGTAGTAAATGACTGCTAACTTATCACAACTGTAAGTTTGACCTTTTTATTCTTTCTAGTTTTATAAAAAACGTTTTCCACTTGCTCATTAAGGCCTTTTCCCAAGTACAAATTTTGAATACCTGCCTGGAAGGTGGTCAATTACACAATTTGGAGACAGAGGAAATGAGACGCAATGTCTCTCTTTCTCTTTCTCCCTCCCTCCCTCCCTTTTACAGTTTGATGAGGAATTATTAGTAAGAAAAAAAACCCTGAAAAGTGGATATCTAAACAATTTAGCACAAGATATTTTATTAAACTGCTATATAGAAAACAGTCTATTCATAAGAAAAGTTTATATAATTCCATGACACTTTAAATTCCTCAGTTTGTCACATTGACGCTACAGAGGAGGTCACATAGTAAATTGTGATAGTTGGAGAAAATCTCAGAAACACTGAATTTGATTCTTAGAATATCACCATCTCATATTTCAATAGCACTTTCCAATTTGAAGAGTACATTCTTGAATATCACCTTTCCCAGGCTCATTGTTTATCTTGCACGTGGCTCCTCTTCATGTGTATACCTGTACAACAACACTGTACATTTTCTGGGACAAGTTCTCTTACTTCCATACTATTGGAATGAAAACTGAAGTTCAGTGAGTCCAAGTGATTAACTAACACAAGACGTTACGAGCAGTAAGTGAAAAGGCCAAGATTCAAAATCAGATTTTCTTACTAAGTTCAGGGAATTCACTCACTGTTCCATGGAAATAGAAACCACTGAAAAAAAAGACCCAGAAGAGTATCAGCCTATGGTCAGGGAAAGCTTCCGGGAAAAAGTGACACCTGTGTAGAAGCCTGTCACTGCCCTGCCAGGTGTCTGTCATTGTACTAATCAGTGATTATCTTTGTATCTTCAGTGTGGTGCTTAACGCATGTTGAATGAATGAGCAAATGTATTGAATGAGTAAAGATGTCATTTTTATTTTTTTAAGTTCCGGGATACATATGCAGAACGTGCAGATTTGTTACATAGGTACATGTGTGCCATGGTGGTTTGCTGCACCTATCAATCCATCATCTAGGTTTTAAGCCCCACATGCATTAGGTATTTGTCCTAAATGTTCTCCCTCCTCTTACCCCCCAGTCCCCAACAGGCCTCAGTTTTTGTTCCCCTCCCTGTGTCCATGTGTTTTCATTGTGCAACTCCCACTTATGAGTGAGAACATGCAGTGCTTGGTTTTCTGTTACTGTGTTAGTTTGCTGAGGATTATGGCTTCGAGCTTCATCCATGTCCCTGCAAAAGACATGATCTCATTCCTTTTTATGGCTGCATAGTATTCCATGGTGTATATGTACCACATTTTCTGTACCTAGTCTATCATTGATGGGCATTTGGGTTGGTTCCAAGTCTTTGCTATTGTAAATAGTGCTACAATAAACGTATGTGTGCATGTGTCTTTATAGTAGAATGATTTACATTTCTTTGGGTATATACCCAGTAATGGGATTGCTGGGTCAAATGGTATTTCTGGTTCTAAATCCTTGAGGAATCGCCACACACTCTTCCACAATGGTTGAACTAATTTACATTCCCACCAACAGTGTAAAAGCATTCCTATTTCTCCACAGCCTCGACAGCATCGTTTCTTGAAATTTAGTAATCACCATTCTGACTGGCATGAGATGGTATCTCATTGTGGTTTTGATTTGCATTTCTCTAATGATCAGTGATGTTGAGCTTTTTTTCACGTTTTCACGTTTGTTGCCTGCATAAATGTCTTCTTTTGAGAAGTGTCTGTTCATATCCTTTGCCCACTTTTTGATGGGGTTGTTTTTTCCTTGTAAACTTGTTTAAATTCCTTGTAGATTCTGGATATTAGTCCTTTGTCAGATGGGTAGATTGCAAAAGTTTTCTCCCATTCTGTAGGTTGCCTGTTCACTCTGATGATAGTTTCTTTTGCTGTGCAGAAGCTCTTTAGTTTAATTAGATCCCATTTGTCAATTTTGGCTTTCGTTGCAATTGCTCTTGGCATTTTCATCATGAAGTCCTTGCCCATGCCTATGTCCTAAGTGGTATTGCCTAAGTTTTCTTCTAGGGTGCTTATGGTTTGGGGTTTTACATTTAAGTCTTTAATCCATCTTGAGTTAATTTTTGTATAAGGTATAGGGAAGGGGTCCAGTTTCAGCTTTCTGCATATAGCTAGCCAGTTTTCCCAGCACCATTTATTAAGTAGGGAGTCCTTTCCCCAGTGCTTATTTTTGTCAGGTTTGTCAAAGGTTTGCACAAAATCAATGTGCAAAAGTCACAAGCATTCCCATATACCAACAATAGACAAACAGGGAGTGAAATCATGAATGAACTCCCATTCGCAATTGCTAGGAGAATAAAATACCTAGGCATACAGCTAACAAGGGATGTGAAGGACCTCTTCAAGAAGAACTACAAACCACTGCTCAGGGAAATGAGAGAGGCCCCAGCAAATGGGAAAAATTCCATGCTCGTGGATAGGAAGAATCGATATCGTGAAAATGGCCATACTGCCCAAAGAATTTATATATTCAATGTTATTCCCATCAAATTACTGTTGAAATTCTTCACAGAATTAGAAAAACTACTTTAAATTTCATATGGAATCAAAAAAAGAGCATGTATAGCCAAGACAACCCTAAGCAAAAAGAACAAAGCTGGAGGCATCACACTACCTGACTTCAAACGATACTACAAGGTTATAGTAACCAAAACAGAATGCTGCTGGTACCAAAATAGACATATAGACCAATGGAACAGAACAGAGACCTCAGAAATAACACCACACATCTACAAGATGATATTTTTAGATATGCAGTCATCCTTGTTATCTGCAGGAGATTGGTTCTATGCCCACTCCCACCCCCTCCCCAGGATACCAAAATCCACAGATGCTGAAGTCCCTTATACAACAGAGTGCAGTATTTGCATATAACCTACCTACATCCCTCTGTATACTTTAAATTATCTCCAGATTACTTATAATACATAATACAATGTAAATGCATTATAAATAGTTATACAATCCTGAACTCACAATCCCAGGTCTTGAACCCTCGCATTTGCAGGACCAAGGGCAACAATACAAATGGGAGTCCACATACCATATGTCCAATTGTTTTAAAAGTATAAAGCAAACTGCTAGTGATTAAAGATATTCTGTTCTCCTACCTTGACAAACACATCTTTATAATGACAAAAAATTAAAGTGTGTGAAAAGCTACGATTTTTATATATAGTAATTGAAATTAAGCAAAATATCAAAAAGAAATGAATTTAATTGTATCATGCATGTCTGTTCATAGGTTAGTAATGTTTTGATGACTAGTAAAATACATATAATTCATAATTTATTATGTATTATTCCATAAAACATTCTGTCTTGCTTTAATTTCCATAGCATCACAAATGTTGTTATAACCAAGATTTTCATATTATTTGTGCTTTATTGATAAGAATGCCAAATTAGACAAACTTTCTTGAGTCACTGTGGTTTTTAAGTAAATTTTTATTAATTCCTGTTTGAAGAAACTTGGCTCTGCTGAGGCAATAGGGGCAGGAATTGTCAAGTTATTAATTCAATAGATTCAGAAATGAGTAAGACATACATGTCTTGCTTTGATATTGTAACAGGGATATACTGATAAATTACAGAAAATATTCCTTGACCATATGTATAACTATTGCCTATACTGCAACTTTTATCATCTCTTAAAGCAATATGTAGATCTACCCATAATGTAAAAAATCAATATCTCTTACATGCTTCAAAAATTTTAAACTAAACCCTATATATATATACACAAATCTGACTAATATAAACTAATCCTACAGAATTTCTACAGCTTTGTGCAACTGTTTCATATACTGCACTAATTTATGAGTACCTCTAGAACCACAAATTAGAACAAGAAGCAAGAAAATAGTCTTTCAGCACTGGGATACTTCACCATAACAAGAATCTATTTCATGCATGTTAATTAAGAGAGAGAATTTAACAAGTTAGATATTTATATTTTTATGTACCTCAGTGTTTCCACTGCTCCTGGATTCCAAGTAGTGTGCGTCTTCCATATCAATAGTGTTTCAACCCATACACTTTCATGCCATTTAAACAGGTGACTTTTGTTTTGAGGCCATCAAGCAGATTTGAAGAAGGATTTCTCTGTGGCCTGAATGGTGTTTGTCCCGAGATTGAATTTTTAGGATTGCCAAGTGACAGAGGCACCCATGTGTTCTTTAATGAATTCATTTTATGTGTGATACAAGGGGACTTCTAAAGTGTAGGACCTGGACAGAGACTCCTCTTTCCTGGGCTAAGAGCTGTATTCATTGCAGCAATGCAGAGGGACATTCCAAAAGGAATTAAGTCACTTATGTAAATTCTTCAGGAGAGATTTTGCCAGCCTCCTTTTCACCTTACCTCCTGTTCATCATTAATTATGCATGGTTGAGAAGATGTAAGAAAAACAAAATGGTATTATTTAGCACAAGCTTGTCCAACCCGCAGCCTTCATCCCGCATGCAGCCCAGGATGGTTTCGAATGTGGCCCAACACAAATTCATACTTTCTTAAAACATTATGTGATTTGGGGGGATTTTTGTTGTTGTTGTTATTCTCAACTATCATTACTATTAGTGTATTTTGTGTGTGGCCCAAGACAATTTTTCCAATGTGACCTAGGAAAGCTAAAAGATTGGACACCCCTGATTTCGCATCTCTTACATTCTCAAGCATTGATAGAAGCACTTTATGTGCGTTAACATATTTTATCTTGACAACAACCAAGGAGATAAATAATCTTATTATTCCTTTTTTTTTTATGAGAAAATTGAGACAAAGGTTACACAACGTGCCTCAGGTCACAGAGCTGGGAAGCAGTGGAGCTGGTAGGACAGAAATTAGTCAATGATTCTTTTATTCCATGACTTCTTCCTTCTTCAGGTCTTACTTTTGATTTGCTTTTTGATTAAAGATTTTCTCAAAACAGTGCAGGTAGAGGAGAGTAAAGCAATGTGTTAAAACTGCTGGGGTTCTAATCCTGACTCTACCACTTGCCAACTGGGTATCCTTAGAAGTCACACTCTGTAAAGCAGAGAGAGTCATAGTACCAATCTCGTAGTGTTAACGTGAGAAATAAATCATGTAATAATGTACAGCATTTTTAATTTTAGGTGCCATGTAAATGTTTGCTTTTGTTATTGTTCTGTTATTATGTATGGTTTATTTTCTAAGCTACACAATATAGGAAAAATGGTGCCTTCCTTAGAGCTCTGTTGTGTGGTAGTTGAGTTAAAATATGAAAGACACTTAAAACAATGCCAGGCCAGGCATGGTGGTTCCTGCCTGTAATCTCAGCACTTTGGGAGGCTGAGGTGATCACCTGAAGTCAGGAGTTTGAGTCCAGCCTGAGCAACATGGCAAAATCCCATCTCTACTAAAAATACAAAAATTAGCTGGGCATGGTGGCAGCCGTCTGTAATCCCAGCTACTCGGGAGACTGAGGCATGAGAGTTTCTTTAACTTGGGAGGCAGAGGTTGCAGTGAGCCAAGATCACGCCACTGCACTCCAGCCTGGGTGACAGAGCTCCACCTCAAAACAAACAAACAAACAAAACTTTGCATGTCCGTGTGCCAGTGGGGCTCATTCCAACATTTTGCCCCAGCACACCGAGGCGTGAGGCTCACTTCCAGAAGTAGCAGGGGCTACCGGGATATTTTGAGAGTATTTAAACAGTGAGCAGGAGGAAGAGATAAGGGGAGAAAGTAGAGAATTAAACATGAGAGAGAACGAAAGAACAATGAAAAGTGTGAGGCCTTAGAAGAACTGTGAGAAATGGAATTCAAAGAGTTATTAAGGAATTAACCTCAGGAAGGGAAAGGAGCACATATTCATGTGTAATACAGGGTAACAAAGAATGACTAGTGAGAATGAAGATGTCTACAGATTAGCTGGCAGAATTGGGGAAAATTTCTCTCTGGTGGCCACAATTTTCCCCCATAAAATAGGAAGTGAAGTCATCTGTTGGACACAGTGAGATCCACGTTTTGAAGAAGAGAACAGAGGAAGTTTGAAATAGTAGCTGCAGAGAAGGGAAGAGATAATGGGACAGGCTCGAAGACCTAAATGACTTTACAATGGTTCAGAACACATGATGTGGCTGTGTGGTTTCCTTCAACACTGCTCAGAATTATTGTATGAGTTCAGGGAAAACAGCTGGGTTAGGGTTTTGCAAGGCTGTCACTATGGAAGGAAATACAGGTTTAAAGATATTGGCAAAACAAAGGATGAAGTGATAAACCACAATGTCTAGACTCAGTTGAGAAGGACGACGATGGGGGAGTTGGGAGCAAAAAGTGGGGTTTATTTGGGGACATGGGTGACATTGAAGAATTGGGTGGCAATAGCCAAATGTGAAGGTCACAAGGCAGTATAACTATGGTCAGAGATTTCCCAACAGTACAGATTTGAATGTAATATTTCAGAAAGTAACAGTTCTGGATCATGACAGCATCAGGGCGCTGCCCTGGGAGGAGAGGCTGAAGAGAGACAAAGTGAAGGTCCCTAGAGATGAGAAAATAAACTGAGAGGCCAAGCAATTGGATGGTATATTAGTTTGCTAGGGCTTCCCAAGTGCCACAGACTGGGTGGCTTAAACAACCGAAATTCATTTCCTCACAGTTGTGGAGGCTGGCACTCTGAGATCAAGGCGTGAGCACGGTCTGTTTCTTTGGAGGCCTGTCTGGGCTTGTAGGTAGCGGTATTCTCCCTGTGCCTTCAAGTGTTCTATCTTCTGTGTGTGTCTGTGAACTAATCTCCTCTTACAAGGACATGGGTCCTATTGGATTGGGACCAATCCCCAAAGACTTCATTTAACCTTCATTACCTCTTTAAAGACCCCATCTCCAAATATAGTCACATCCTGGGGCACTAGAACTTAAGACTTCAACATATGAATGGGGATGCAGTAGAAAACACAATTTAGCCCACAACAGAATGGTCATTCAGGAAAAGACAGAGGGCACCCAGAATGGTGGTAAAAAGGTAAAATAGAGATGATGAGGGGAAATGAGGTACCAAACTCTTCCGTGTTTAAGGTGGCTAATTAGCTTGTTACTGTTTCATAGAGTTTGTGTCTTCTTGCATATTATTTAGGATTCCAAGCCATTTTTTTCTGCAGTGTTTTTTTCATAGACCCATAACCCATGTCAGTTTTTTTGCTGTAGTATTATTTTTTGTCTTTTACCATAGAGAGGGATTGTGGCTTGTACAACCCTATCCATTCAGCTTAGTGTGAGCCCCTCATTGACTGTGTAGCTGGAAATCTGGCTAGAATGAAGAGTCCCTGGACAGACATTCATCGTATATGATAGCATAAGACTGACAGAGAACCCACTCTCACTCCACCCCACTCTCACTCCATGGCTAGATTCTTTGACACACTGAACATAGAGCATAAAACAAAGCCACAATCTACAATGCACACACATACTCCTAGAATTCTTAGAACCTTCCCATTTTCTACCCTTGTCATAATAAAAATGTCTACCACTTATTGAACGAAGCATTGTACAAGGTACTATGCTTTGTGCTGTACATTCACTACCTCATTTAATACTAACAGCAACCCTAGATGAGGAAATTGAGTAGAGAGAGGTTAAATAACCCACTCAGAGTCACCTAGCTAGTAAGTGGCAAGTCTATCTGACTCTTAAGTACTACATTCAACTACAGTGCTTCATTTGTGGGGACCAAATCTCCCCAGATGCAATGGCATGCCACCAATCCCATTCCCTTCCAAGGTGTTTATGAATTGATGTGGAAAGTGGGAGTGAACAACAGTATACCCAAAAAGTACTTATGCCATCCATTTTTTTCTTGATTGTTCTAAACCCTGGACCAATCAGCAGGGCTCAGTGGAGAAATACTTGGCTTTTTACCTTCTTTCAGCTTAGCTGTCCTGTTATATTTCAGGAGGCAATGATTAGTTAAGTTAAAAATTGTTTTTCCTCAATCTGTTTTTATTTCCTTGTAGAAATGGGAAAAAAATTTTATAGATTTTAGCAATAGATTATCTGTCAGTTTTAGTTTCAGCATGAGGTAATGTGAAGTTTGCCTTTTACCAATATTTCATAAACATTTTAGTGGGCGAGTGGGAGAAATTGAATCAGTGGCTGCCAATACATGTCATTTTATTATAGGATTTTCACCCTTTATGTTTTTTATACCTCTTTCTTTCTCTCACGATGGTGCTTTCTATTATCTCAGAAAACCATTAGGGTCATTGACAATTTAGTGTTTGAAGTTGCTGAGCTAATGTTGGGAGGGACATTAACATTAAGTCATAATGAGAATCCACCTACCCATTTATCAAGTAGGTTTTTCCTCTTTATAGACACTTTGGGCTTTGGTGGTTGAGACTAGAAGGATTAAGGCAGAATACAGAGGATAATTTATTGCTATGAAAATTTTCCAACTCTGCTCAACTTGGGTTCAGATTAATAACTAACTCATGAGACACAAAGACTTCATTTAACTCCAAATTTACTTTGTTTTTAGAAAGGATCAAAAAGTAACAGCATAGTATGTAAAGTAACAGTATAGTAGAGGTCTCCCAACTCCTAGGCACAGCTTCTAATGTCCAAATCCCACACACTTGGGAAGTGTATGGTCATAATGACAGATGAAGCTGAGTAGACACAGAATCTCTTCTCTCAAGGAAGCCATATGTCTCAGTCTGTTTTTTGCTGCTGTTATACCACAAACTGGGTAATCTAAAAAGAAGTTTATTTGGCTTATGTCTCTGGAGACCAGGAAGTCCAAGACTGAGGGGCCATATCTGGTGAAGACCTTCTTGCTGCATTGTAATAGCAGAAAGCATCATATGGTGAGAAGAGTGACAGCACTCAAGACAGAGGAAAAGGGGGGCAGACTCTAACAATCACAAACCTATTCCTGAAATAATGTTGTTAATTATAGGTGCATGCCACCACATCCTGCTAATTTTTCTGTATTTTTAGTAGAGACAGGGTTTCACCATGCTGGCCAGGCTGGTCTCGAACTCTTGACCTCGAATTCCTGATCCACTTGCCTAAGCCTCCCAAAGTGCTGGGATTACAGATGTGAGCCACCATGCCCAGCCATAATCACCTCTTAACACTATCACAATGACAACTGAATATCAACATTAGTTTTAGAGGGGCCACTCAAACCATAGCACCATCCATTCTGGCATACCTTCACCTTTCATACCTAGCTAGCTGTGCAGCTGCATCTCACAATACTTTTACTCACTACTTGATAAACAATGTTAACAATAAGGTACAGGTGCTAGGTTTCACAGACAGTAGAATTTGCATTTATTTTAGATCTGGCACAGGGAAACTTTTTTCTGATGAAAAATATATTTTTATTTATAATACTTTAACATGTAGGGAATTGCATAAGATGATTTTTTGTTTTTATTTTTCTTTAATTTTACTTTAAGCTCTGGGATACATGCGCAGAACGTGCAGGTTACATAGGTACACATGTGCCATGGTGATTTGCTGCACCTATCAAGCGTCATCTAGGTTTTAAATCCCACATGCATTAGGTATTTGTCCTAATGCTTTCCACACTGTCTTCCACAATAGTTGAAATAATTTACACTCCCACCAACAGTGTAAAAGCGTTCCTATTTCTCCACATCCTTACTGGTATCTATTGTTTCCTGACTTTTTTTTTAGATTTTTTAAATTATACTTTAAGTTCTGGGATACACGTGCAGAACATGCAGGTTTGTTACACAGGTACACACGTGCCATGGTGGTTTGCTGCACCCATCAACCCATCATATACATTAGGTATTTCTCCTAATGTTATCCCTCACCTAGCCGTTCCCACCCCCAACAGGCCCCAGTGTGTGATGTTCCCCTCCCTGTGTCCACGTGTTCTCATCATTCAGCTCCCACTTATGAGAACATGCAGTGTTTGGTTTTCTGTTCTTGTGATAGTTTGCTGAGAATGATGGTTTCTAGCTTCATCCATATCCCTGCAAAGGACATGAACTCATCCTTTTTTGTGGCTGCATAGTATTCCATGGTGTATATGTGCCACATTTTCTTTATCCAGTCCATCAACAGACATTTGGGTTGGTTCCAAGTCTTTGCTACTGCGAAGAGTGCTGCAGTAAACATACGTGTGCATGTGTCTTTATAGTAGAATGATTTATAATCCTTTGGGTATATACACAGTAATGGGATGGCTGGGTCAAATGGTATTTCTAGTTCTAGATCCTTGAGGAATTGCCACATTGTCTTCCACAATGGTTGAACTAATTTACACTCCCACCCACACTGTAAAAGCGTTCCTATTTCTCCACATCCTCTCCAGCATCTGTTGTTTCCTGACTTTTAAATGATCGCCATTCTAACTGGCATAAGATGGTAGCTCATAGTGGTTTTGATTTGCATTTCTCTAATGGCCAGTGATGATGAGCTTTTTTTCATGTGTCTGTTGGCTGCATAAATGACTTCTTTTGAGAAGTGTCTGTTCATATCCTTTGCCCACTTTTTGATGGGGTTGTTTTTTTCTTGTAAATTTGTTTAAGTTCCTTGTAGATTCTGGATATTAGCCCTTTGTCAGATGGATAGATTGCAAAAATTTTCTCCCATTCTGTAGGTTGTCATGGGGAAACTTTTAACAGTTCCTTGAGTTGTGTTGTAAGTAGCATAAGACGAAGGGCCAAATCCTCAGGCATCCTGAGGCAAAAACAGATTTTAACCCTTTCTTTCAGCCTGCAAAGCCAACGATAAAAATGAACTACAAAAATGAATAAGTTCATTTAATTTACAAGGAGCATTTTAATTTTTCAAAAGACAGGTGGCACCTTTTTTAAAAACGGGGAAAGGGGAATTTCAATTCCTGAAATTTCATTTTCTTTTCTGTAAAAACAAGTAAGTATTTCTCTCTAACTCAAAACACTTTCATTTTACCTAGTGTTCTATCCAGTGAACTCACAGAAATGTAATAATTTGAATAATGTTTGGGGGATCTAACTGATCCGGAAAACCTATCAAAAATCAGATACATACGTTCATTGATAACTCATTTCTGCTATTTCGTTGATACTATACAAAGGAAGATATTGCCCATGATAAGGATTATTTTGTTTCCATATGCATGTAATGTGGGTATGTGCAATGTACATTATGTTGTTTAATCTATAAAGTATGTAATAGCTTTATTTTATATCCTCTTATCCCCCCGACCATCTGTTATAGTTATTTGGCCTGAAAAATAAATAATTAAAAATGTATGCACATATATAAATAAATAAATCTATAACCTAAATTTTAAAAAAATCATTGGGAAAACTTTATTATGCCCTTTAAAATCCTTAGTATTTTGACACATTTCATTGCTAAAATAAAACTTTTAATTTAAGCTAAGAAAACTAATTGGTATCACATACTAAAAGTTCTTGTAAGTTGCTGAAAGTGTTAGTTCTGGGAATAGCATTTTTACATTTTTCATATTGATTTGCCTTTGAGACAAACTGCAACAAGAAAGCAGGTGATAAGCCTTTGTTAATGCCTCTGAGAGAAAATGCTGTAGCTACAGACTACTGTTGATAAACAGATTTTGAATTAATTAGTTCTACATAATTACATGAGCCATCAAGTCTCTGAAACCAAATGTACTTGGTCTTACATTGTTTTATATACAAAGAAGAAAAGGAAAAACTTTGTTTTAAAATTTACCTCTTCCAGGGTATAATTTTTTACAGGTGTAATTTTTTAAAGCAATGATTGAAATATTTAAATGGCATATGCTCAAGGCATATTAAATATTTATTCTTAGATTTACAAAATTAGATAAGAAGAGATTTGCTTTTTGTAAGCTGTTACCATTAGTGACAGAACTGGGACTCAGAGCATGCGACTATTCCTGCCTCATACTTCATAAAAGTCATATTTTGTTGCCAGAAGATGCCAAAGTGAACATCTTCAAAAAAATAGCCTGATGCTAAAAGGGCAGGCTTTCAATAAGATACTTTTAATAGTTTTGCCCACACTATTAAACTTTTAATAGTTTTGTTGCTGTTTACAACAGCAACAAAAAAAATTTTGAAGAAAAGCAGAGAAAAAAATTCTTAAAAAGAAATTGGGAAAAACTAGAAATATTTTTGCGAGACATAAAAGAAGCCTTAATAAATGGAGTGATATATAAATAAACATAAGAAGATTCAATATTATAGAATTGTGAATTATTACCAAGTCAATATATATGTTTAATACAATTGAATCGAAAGTTCAATTAGTATTTTTGGAGTTTGGGACAATTTTTAAAGAAATTATCTAGGGAAAAAACATGAGGATAAGAAAAGTATTCAAAAGAAAATTTATGTAAAACAACTCGCTGTATTAGAAATTGACATATTGTAAAGCTATTATAATTTGCAAAAAGTGATACTAATGTAAGAACAGGCAGAAAGATCAATGAAACAGAATAGATGGCCCAAAGACCAGCGTAAATTAAAATTTACCCTAAGGATATAATTCAAGTTTTGTACCCAGAAATATTCATCTTAATATTGTCTTATAATAAAAATGTTAAGAAACCCCTAAAAGAGTCAACCAAGGTGAGTGGTTAAACAATGATGACACATGTAGGGGATAGAATATTATACAACCATTTAAAAGCACAGTTTGGAAAAATAATTGCATGGAAATATGTTTTCGAAAAAATATTAAGTGAAAAACACATGAGTCAAAGCTATGCATATACTTATATATTTTATATTGTGTATCTTTATATTTTTATTTTTAAAAGATTGAAAGGAAGTACATCAAAGTATTAAAATTAGTTATCAGTGCATAACGAAACTATGCATTACTTTTTACAGTTTTTACATTTGTTTGTATTTTCTAATTTTTCTATAATTGTTAGCTTCTGAGAGACTTTGTCTACCCATACCTCAATAAATAAAAAAGATATATTAAGAAAAATTTTCAAGCTGGTTTATTTTATTTTTGTAGTTAATTTATGGGTTATCTAACTTTGTTGATACTGACTTCAGCAACTTAAAATGCAGTCAGGTTTCTCTGTTGCCTCAAATTCCAAAATATCAAGTGTCATTTTTCCTTTGGGTACTGCATAAGCCACCAAACAAGCCAACAAGAGCATAGAAATAAGTTATATGTAAAGGTAAGGCAAGAATAACTTGCTCTTCCAGGTCTGACTGTTGTACAATTATATTATGCTTAGCGTTATACTTCCCAATGGAAGAAAGCCTACTTTCTTATACCAGGAGAATAGTTATCAGTAGAACAAGGCCTATTTCTAATATATCTTTTTGTTATTTTACAGGTATTTGGTTACAATTAACAGAGATCCCCAACTCAAATTTACTGCAACAATGGGAAAATTGATTATCCTACATAAGATGTCTGGAGCTTGGGTGGGCTCCAAGAGGTATAATCAACGGTTATGCCAAAACGGGCCCAAGTCCTTTCCACCTCTCCATTCAGCCATTGTTCATGTGTTGGCTTTATTCCCAGGCTGATTCCCTTCATGGGAACAAAAATGCTACAGTGGTTTTTGTCATAAAAATGCCAAGAGAAAACGAACCATCTCTTCCTGTGTCTCCCTAGAAGCAAGGAAATCTTTCACAGAAACCCTCATCAGACTACTCCTCAAACCTTGGCCAGAGCTGAGTCATGTGTCCCTTCTTAAACCAACTGCAGGCAAGGGGGAGGAGATTAACATAATTGTCATAGACAAATCAGGCTTGGGGTCAGCTTCCCCTGAAACACTTGGAGGATGGATATATGCATACAATCTGGTTCTGCTGTGAAAAGGATTGGCAGACTGGGGTGAGGTGGGGCAGTGCATATGGCATGAATGTTGGGTGAGCAATCCTTTCTGTTCCAGTTCTCCATGTTGTTAATGATATGGAAAGAGAAAAGATTCTTTTTTAAGTAGTAACACACTGTGATAGAGGCTAATGATATCAGAGTGGACAGAACTAAATCTCTCTCCTCCAGGAGCTGACAGTTTTAAGAGAGAAGATATACAAGTAAACAGGCAACTACAACATAAAATGTTACATCCTGGTGCCAGGGAAGTTCCTTGAATGGGGCACTTAATTGGCCTTGATTCCCAAAGGAGGCAACATACAACTGGGGCCCAGAAAGATGAGGAGTCAGTAATTGACAGGATAGCATATCTGGAGAACCAGCAAGCTTTCAGGTTGGAGGTGAAAACAGGATAGAGATCATATAGGGCCCTGAAGGCCATGCCAAGGAGCTTATATTATCCTGAAGGCAATGGGACTCCAATAAAGGTTTATAAACAAGGAAGTAACATAATCTGATTTTCTTTTCAGAGCATTTATTCTATCTTCAGAATGGAGAATGGATTGGAGGGGGTCAAGCCTAGATTTAGAGAGAAGACAGATATTTTTACAGTAACCCAGGCTAGAAATACACAAATTAGAAGATGATTCAAAGTTCATGACTTAGGCAACTAAATGGATACTGGTACTATACACAACGTTTAGTTTGGGACATTGTGAGTTTGAATTGCTTAAGGGACACCTAAGTGGAAATATGCAGTAAATAGAACACTTTGATTAGGCTTCTTATGATTATAAACATTATTAAATTGCTACCTAAATATTCTCTAGAAAATCTCAGCAAATAATATTAGTCATTGCCAAATTATCCAAGCAGTTTTTCCTTCTAGCTCTGACATGATTTGAGTGATATGATGAGGAAAATCATAGCAAATGTTTTACATGCTGACAAGTTAAACTAATAGATATTTTTAGATGTTGTGTAAGAAAAGAGCTCTGGGCTAAAAATGATGCTGACATTTAAAGGCTCTCCATAAACTTCAGAAATGTGTAGCCTTAGACACGAAGCCTAGTAGTTTAGAAGTGATGCTTAGCATCTAACCCATGCTTTCTCAACTTTGCTTTCTGTCGTGAATTGCCATTTATTATGACCATTTTCAATATCTTTAAATAGGCTTCAAGAACATGGTTTTTAATGGTTGAATTATTTTCTATCATATTGTATAATGGAAATGGTATTTTACCGAGCAAACTTACTTTCTGTGACAATTCAGGCAATTTCTAATTTTTTATAATATAAATAAATGCTGATTGAACATCACTAAACATAAATACTACACAAACATGTTTTAATATTTTCATTTTTCCCAATCAGCTTTGTTAAACTTTGGGATTGACTAAGAGGTTCTTTCTCTTATTCTGAAACTGCAGCCATCTCAGAGGAAGCCTTGGATTTGGTACTAGAGAACCAGGTTCTAGTCTTAGTTTTTTGTTTTTTTTTAAAACAAACTCACAGTATTGATTATGGCCTATTTAACTTCCCTGGCCCTTCGTTTTCTCTGTCCAAATAACAAGGTTTTACTAAATAGATCTCTATAGTCCCATTTACTAAGTAGAACAGCAACAACAAACATTTTGCAAACAGTCTAATGATCTCAGTAAATAAGGTTGTAAAACCTGATCTAAGAATATGTCATGGTGGTCTTTTCAAAGCTTTCTTTTTTGACAAGCTAGCATCCTTCCCATGCATGCAGATAGATTCTGAGGCTTAGACAGGGTGGACCCTGGAGGTAGTGGGGTGGTGAGCTACCTAGGTGATCAGGTATAAATAGACCCCTAATTCTCTACCCCCACCTCATTTATTCCACCATTATAGCTTTATTGCTTACAGCTTGATTTGCTAATAGTTCTAGGAGATAAATCATAATCTCAGCCTTCAAGAGGTTAGTCCTCTAGTTGGAGTAGGAATCCTGGGTCCACATACACTACTCTGGATATAAAAAGGTAAGAACCCCTTGGAAATGGTCACAAGACAAGGTCTGTCAAGATGCAAGAAAATTAGATGGTAAAAAAGTCACTTGACTTCATTTATTCCCCCTTTCTTTCACCATCACTTACGGGCAATCAAAAGTGAGTTTTAGCCATTTTTCTTCTTGCCAGATATTTAAAACCTTTCATTAATCCCCCATTTAAATCATAAGAGGCAATATATCTGCTGAGCAAAATATCTCAGCTATGTTTGATTGACAAATTTTGTATAAGACATCTTTTTCATCTGGAAAAAGAAAAGCAAAGTATTAGTAACACACACAAATGATTAAGTGAAGTCCCAAATTATCTTACAGATAATAGGGTACCATAGGTATCTCTGATTCCTAAGGACCTTTGCTTTGCCCACTATTTACTTATTATAAGCCAGCAGATTTGCAATTACCAAGGATCTTGTGACTCTCATGACAGAACACAGCACTGCAACAAGGATTTGAGGTGAAGGGCAGGCAAGCACCATCATGCTGAGGCCAGCCAGGGTAGGTCCCACAGGAACCTGACCCTAGGATATTACTACATCTCAAATGTATACTATTCAACTCTTAAACCTTGAAAGGTTGTTGAAATATTTGAAATATTAGTGCAAGGTTAAAACCAAGTATTTTTACTTTCTCAGAGAAGGTGAATTGCAACATATTTACCCAAACAGACTCAATTTAGGTCACAGGCAGTGGTTCGCAGCCTTGGCTGTCCATTAGCATCACCTGGAGAGCTTTTAAAACTCCCAAAGCCTACGCAGCATTCCTAACCAATTAAATCAGTATTTCTAAGAGTAGGAACCAGGCATCAGTATTTTTTAAGGCTCCGCAGGAGATTCCAATATATAGCCAAGGCTGAGATTCACTGATAAAAGATTTAACTCAGGTAATATATCTTTGGGCTTATTGTGCTTATTTGACCAACACTGGGGCTTATTGTGTTTACCTGACCAACATAGAGCCAGAACTTATAGAAACCATTGACAAAATGACTTCCCCCAGAGACACCTAACTCTTTTGGCTCTCACCTTCTTCCTAGGCTATCAGGCATGGTGTTTGTCATATCCCAACCTGAATCCGCAATTCCCTGCTTGAGAGTCCTGAGGCTATCCCAAGGGTTCTGACGTACCTCATAACATCTCTTGTTTTTTCTCAGCCTACAGTCAAACCACTTAACTCAGAATTCCCAGAGGCCCCAAAACTCTCACTTCCCTCTGAAACACTAATGTCAGCTAAGGTTGATGCATGTACATTGATGTGAATCTTCTGAGTACTTTTGGTTTTACAAAGCCTTTAGGAAAGTCTAGGGCCTAACAGCATCAAGGCATGGCTATGGGGTCAGGGGAATGAGGAAGAATCTCTAGAACCCCCTCAATTTTCAGCTCCTCTCCTTCCCCTATTCTCTAATATGTATAATTAACATTTTCTGTTTTATATATCTTATATAAGGTGGCACAAAAACAGTTTCAAAGTGCTAAAATGATTTCCTGGACAAAAAGGCAAGCACCCACTCTATCCTCCTCACTTAGTCACCTACACCTTTCTCCTTGGGTGTAGATAGGTGTCACAATTGAAAAATAGCAGATTTGAATTGTCCTGTTAGGAGTTTTTTCGTGACCAATTTATAAACATTCAGTATGATTTCAGCACAACTGGCCTCTCAAATTCAAAGCCAGAATTTTTTAAATGTTGCAGGTTGTTTTTTAAGTTAGAATGACTACAGCTACACCTACATATTTAGGAAGTAGATAAATGTTATTTGTGTGCTGCAATTGTGATGAGCATATTGAATACAATGATTGTCAAGCAAAATTTCCATGTGCAATTTCAGACAACAGACTTCAAAATGTGACCATATATAATCACCCCTTTTCTACTGCATTATGACAAAACAAGTAGTTGAAAATCATGTTTTATTGCTGTCTATCTCAGACAATAGGAATCTTAGTAAAAAATCTATTCCGTTTAAAGAACAACTTCAGTTTTCTCAGAGTCACTGAACCCAGATTGGTCATTTAAACTCAGCAGCTTTCTATTTCTGTCTGGTCTTTCATTTTCTAGCTGTGTTTACAGGCTAGAATTGGGTAGCTGCCATTGGGTCTTCCCACTTCATCCCTTAGTTCTGTATACTGTATGTATCCTGAATCATCTAGCAATATAAGGCCACATTGGTCCAGTTCCTGACAACTTACCTATTATGCCTGTGTGCTGAATTTTATTATCTTAGGGAATCCATGAGCTTCCATGATTATGACTTGATAAAATTACAGCTCAGTTCAGATCTCAACACCATGGAAAGAGGTTTGCAGGGTTTGTTTACAAGTGAGGATGCCATATGCTCCTCTAAGAAAAAAATATGCTAATTACCAAAGAAGAAATGAGGTAAGAACACATGCAATTGCTGCAGACCTACTAAGTAAACAAGCAAGATACTTTCTGTGCAATGGGAATAAATGTGGTGAATCCATCCCCTGGTGTTTTTATGTTCAGCTGACTCTACACAGAAAAGACTGAAGAGCAAGAAAAGGCATTTTCTCATAGTTATGCATTATATGTGTAGATTGACATATTTCATATTTGAGGTTCAAACTGGCCCAAAGTCTTATGGGGGTCCTTGTTTATATATAAGGTTATAAAGCAAGATATTAAGTATTTAAAGCTGTACACAATAACAACCTGAACTCAGTAATTACAACTACCAAAGTAAAGTAGGTTTTCCTTCTGCTTTACTTTATGCTTCTTGAACTTGCTGCTCTTCTCCCAGGTTTCATCTTCACACCAGCACTTGTTGCTGGGGGGAAATGTTAAATTCAGTCAATCATTTGTCTGCAAAATAACTGCGGGTGTTTGAGTTCAGCTCTTCAGGGTTTTTTTCTTCCCTCTAGCTGGTTTGTGATTATAGATAAAGCTTTAAGGAAAGAGAAAAAATAAAAAAGAAACCATACAGCTTTTTCATCCAACAACACATTGCCAGGAAATGCTGGCGCAGAGAGTGGTGCCTCAAAGCAGAGCTTGTATACCGAGACACCTTCCTCCATGCCGTACACACTACCCAAGTCTCCCCTCTTTTCAAACACAGGCATCCACATGGAACTTCCTCAAGAAGAAAACTCAGGCAGTATGTCTAATTACCCATTTATAACTTGATATCCCCACAAGTTAGGATCTGTACTGGCAATCTATAACAAGGGCCAGTCACAGCAACATTGTAAAGTAAGCAAACAGGCAAGTCAATTTTGCCTCTGTTTTCTTGACAGAACTAAAATGAGGAAGAGATAGGCTAGCCTTTAGCAAATGACCCTTTGATGAGGTCAAAACGTCTGGGAGCCAACTCCACTTCTAGTCACTTTAGCCAAACATTACAAGAACTCCAAAGGGGCAAACACTTGACATTTAGCCATGGAGTCTCCCAGCAGACATAGAGCTCTCCCAATCACCTTAGATCTCCATAATTTATCTACCAAGGACTTAGGAAGATGTACAACGTTGGAACCACATAGTTCAAACCCTATTAGTTATATAGGACACATATAAGTCCCAGCCTCAGTTTGTCTTTAAAATGGAGATGATCATTTTCCAACAGCAGCATAATTATTTAAAGGGTATTTTCATATCATTTATTTACCTCTGCCCAGAGAGATAATATAACACTCACTAAGCTCTCTTCCTCCAAGACGGTGTGTTGGAAAGAGCAAACACTGTCATTATGTTGGCAAATTCAACATGAGCATACGGGGTCTCCTGCACTAAAAATTTTGGTAGGCTCAGTGACACAGTAAAAACAAACAAACAAAAAACACGGAAGTAGATAACTGTGGCAGAACAAGACTCAGTTTTCTATGACAACAGAATGAAGCCTTAAGGGCTGCCATAAGGCCATCCCTCAATGCTATCTGACATTAGGACATATTAATTCACAGTTCTGGGCTACTTTGACCTTGTGGGGTCCTTACTCTACCCAGATGGTGACACCCCCAAGCTTCAGGCACACCTCTATTCTCTGGTTAGATAGTAAAACAAAGCAAAAGTGACCTTAAACAAATTCAACTTATCATTCATGACAAGCCTCAAATCTGCCTGGATTTTGTGGTCAGATTGACAAGAAATTATACATCACTTTTGAGGCATTAGGTATTCAAACAAAAAAGAAATGTGGAAGCAGGGAATCACTCTCCATGAAACCCTCCATCCCAGTGACTAAGAGAGTGACTCTATAATTGTCCCTTCTACATATGAAAAATGTGGCAGAAATGAAGAGGTCAAAAAGAGGCAGGATATTCACTAGACTATAAGTTGTGCTTACTTGTGCTATTTACCACTGTATTTCCTGTGCATACCACAGTGCCTGGCACATAGTAGATGTGCAATAAGTATTGTTGAATGAACTAATTAACTAATGATTAAATGAACAAGCTGTCATAGTGTCATAGTCTGTTCAGGATGCTATAACAAAATACCATAAACAGGGTGGCTTATACACAACGAATATTTATTCCTCCCAGTCCTGGAGGATGGAAGCCCAAGATTAAGACACCAACAGGTTCAGTGTCTGGTGAGGGCTGTTCCTTAAAGACGGCACCTTCTTGTTACATCCTCACATGGAGGAAGAGCAAGTCAGCTCTCTGGGGCCCCTTTTATAAGTCTGCTAATCCTATTATGAGGGCTGTATCCTTAGGACCCAATCACTTCCCAAAGGTCCCACCTCTTAATATTGTCACTTGGGGATTAGGTTTCAATGTATAAATTTTGTAGGGACATAAACATTCAGATCATAGCACATGAGTTTCTCTCTTCTAATCTGGGGGAGGTGGTGGTGGAGCGGGATACTAGTAGCATTGAAACAAGAGTCCAAGGAAAGGATGCTGGACATGCTGGTTCCACATTTCTTTTTCCAGTTTGAATACCTAATGTCTCAAAAATGAGGTATAGTTTTTTTGTCAAGTAAAATATATATCTACATTATGGCCCAACAATTCCTCTCCTAACTATTTGCCCAAGTGAAATGAAAATGCACGTCCACAAAAAGGCTTCTGCAGGAATATCCATAGCTGTTTTTATGCAAAAATGTTCACAGAAATTCTATTAAAGACCAGATTTATGTAGCATTTGCCAATTTCCATGATACAAATACTCCCATCATGGTCAATTTCAAACTGCTACTGTGATGTCACTGAATGTAGAGTTGGAAAGGCGTGAACTATTGCAAATGGACTCTAGCTGGATGGGACTCAAAATCATTATGTTGAGCAAAAGAAACCAGAGTACACCTTGTATTATTTCTTTTGTATAAAATATAAGACATGATATTGCACAAAACAGAAGTATGTTCCTATTTTTATTGCTGAGTAGTATTCCTTTGTATGAATATACCACCGTATGTTTACCCATTCACGTGCTGATGAACATTTGGCTTCATTCCAGTTTTCAACTATTTTAAATGGAATTACCATGAAAAAAATTTTCAGAATTGAAGAAAGTTAGCACATCTATGTGATGGAGGCAGTGATGGCTTCCCCATGCTATAGATTTCATATGTGAAACTGAAGACTTCAAGAGTCACTAATGTTGTTAGGAGCTACCACAACGAACCAGGGTTGCCTCCCCCATACTGAGCTGTTTTACTTAGGTTATCTCATCACAGTGAAACAGAAGTTTTAAGCCAAAAGCTTCTATTCTGCCTTAATTTCCCAACACAGATAGTGCTAAACAGTATTCCAATGATATCTCACGAGTTCCAGACCTCTGTCAAAGATGAGATTCTTTGCTGTCTATGATCTTCTGGACTGACATTCTTGGTTTACTCTTCCTACTCGAGGAGGCATTTGCTCCCAGGATACCCCAAGCTTTAAGGTAGCAAGTGGCAACTGCTTCAAATGGAGAAAGATTCCATCCCCTTTAGTCACCTCTTCTGAAGCAGAAATCAGGAGACTGCAGAGGTCTTGCATTATTTAAGCCAAGATGCCTGGGTGTCGTTGTTCACATCTGTAGATCCAGCCACTGGGGAGCTAAGGCAGGAGGATCATTCGAGCCCAGGAGTTCTAGAGTGCAATGAGCTATGACTGCACTACTGGCATTTCAGCTTGGGAAACAGAGTGACACCTCCATCTCTAAAAAAACAATAATGATACCAAGATGCGTGGTAATATCCAATCTCAAATTTCTTGACGTACTCATTGCACTAAAAATCAGCTTTCTCTCTATTTTCTAACAGAATCATTAGAGAGTTAACCAGCATAATTTCTTGATAACGAGGGACTTTTCATGATCCTTGTGCAAGCATTCCGTGATTCCTTCCATTGCTGCCATATGTGTAATTTGTCTTTGGGAAAGAGACTTACAAATATATCCCTGGTACCTCACAGTTGTGGTCACAGTTTATTAGCCCCAAAATATGTCAACAGTCTTTAAAATGTACATGCTCTATGACCCATTAATTTTACTTTCAGCATTTTATCCAAAGTACAAAATTAGTAAGTCAAAGTAATATATACATACATAAATTCTAATTAAAAATTGAAAACAATTTAAATGTACAATAAAAAAGTTTATTCACATGATAATTATACAACTGTTGAAGATCATGTTTTCAAAGAACAGTTAATGATATAGGAATATGTGCCAAAATAAATGTATGGTATTTATTTAAATATTTACAGAGTATTTATAAATGTATAGAATATTTATTTAAAATATCAACATATAAATTCAAATTTCCCCTAGGTCCCACTAGCTTGTTTGTAAGGAAGGCCATTAAATCCAAGGGATCATTATCATTAGCTGTTAACTACAAGACTACAGCCTCGAACGTCCTTCTGCCTGAATATCTCTTTGGAAGTCCCCAAAAGGTACATGGGTTTCCAAGATGAAAAATGTAGGCAAATCCCAGAATGAGGTAAGTGTATGTGCCATCATACCTTACCCCTGCAATCAGCCTGGAACTCCTGCTCCCACCCAAAAAATCAGGCCCTGTGGATGGGAAGGAAACAGAGGAACAGGCCAGGGCAATCACCTTACAGAAAATGGGCAGAAATTGCGCACATGACTTCTGCTTATGTTTCATTGGTGAGAACTTTGTCACGTAACCACAGCAAGCCTCAAGGAAACCTGGGAAATTTAGTTTTCAGTTGAATTGCCCTGTGTCCAGGAAGAAAAGCAGAATGAATTTGGGGGACAACCAGTAGTCTGTCACATCTCATTTGGATTTTTTTTTTTTTTTTTAATGCAGGAAGGAAATACTGTGGCTATCTCTAAGTTAATAGGGTTTGTAAAGACTTTTTCCTCTACACTTTCTGAATTCCCTAAACTTTGTGCAGTGGCCATCTATTTCTTTCATAACAAGTTGAAACATTATTAATTTTTTTAAAGACCAGAAATAAATACTCTAAAATGTTATCAGCAGTTATCTTTGGAAGATAAGACTCCATGTAACTTTTTTTCATTTTCTTTTCTTATATTTGCTGAATTTTTATAATTTATTTGAAATTTTAGAAAGTAGTTCACCAAATGTCTTAGTTCCTGCAGGGACAGGTAGAAATATTGTTATGGCCTATATTTGGGTTTCACACATGGTCACAATTACAGTGTACTTCTGTCAGAGCCCTCTGTTTTCTTTGTTTTAAAATAGAAAGTAAGCCTGTTTATATATGACTCTCAGTAAGATGATGAACGACATAAAATTCTTCAACCTGCCCCCCACAGCAACCATTTTAAGTAACTCATCTGTTCAACTTCAGAATGGAAGCTGTAATCAGCTGCTAACTAGTTCTCCTAGCAAGTTACAGCACTCCCTGGCTCCATAAAAGTTTCTCACCTTACTGCTGAGCTGTCCTCTGGGAACATGACTGTCCTCCCATCCTCACACTTAGCCTCTATCACATTCAAGCAGGTTTATCTCACTGAAGTGAGCCTACCCCCACCATGGTTTCAATCAACGGAAGCTCAAGGTATTAACTTTCCTGGTATATCTACATTTCATTGGGACATTTTGGAGACCTGAAGAAATGAATTCTGAATAGTTAAACCATAGAAATTGAAAGAGTGAGAAACTAAAATATCTTGGAAGAAACAGAACTCTCTCGATAACATGTTAATCCTACCATAAATATAACACCTCACTTATAAGGAAAGCTCTGTAGAGAAGCACAGAGATAAATCAATTAAAGCAAGCCTTTTTTAAAAAAAAAAAAAAAAAAGTAGGCAGCAGGCCCGGCATGGTGGCTCAAGCCTATAATCCCAGCACTTTGGGAGGCCGAGGCAGGCAGATTAAGAGGTCAGGAGATCGAGACCAGCCTGGCCAACATAGTGAAACCTCATCTCTACTAAAAATACAAAAAATTAGCTGGGCGTGGTGGCAGGCGCCTGTAATCCTGCTACTTGGGAGGCTGAGGCAGGAGAATCGCTTGAACTCAGGAGGCAGAGGTTGCAACAAGCCGAGATTGCACCATTGCATACCAGCCCACGCGACAATGTGAGTCTGTCTCAAAAAAAAAAAAAAAAAGTAGGCACACCAGTACTCTGGAAAATGCTACAAAATGTTTAAATGCTTTTCCTGTCTTTCCCTTTTCTTACCTGTCCTTTTGTCTATCGTTCCACTCCTGTGATACTCAGAACCTGAACATCACACAGAATGAAAATAGCATTATAAAAACAAGTAATACAGAAACATCATTTTTCAGTATTTACAAGCATAAAAACCACCTTCACTTTTTCAGGGGACCAGTGATATGACTTGCTTCACACTGTGGCATTTTACCTATGATTCCCACCAAATTATTTAGTTGAAATGGGAGTGTTTATTTATTTAAGCACATTTATCAAAATCACTCTGAATAAGGGATACTGACATTCTGGATGCCTGGTGTACACCTTCGTGAGAAACAGCCCAGATTGACTCTTCTCACTGACCTTCAACATCATGATTTAGTGGGGAGGAAGAAAATGACAAAGAGAATGACAGAAAGGAATAGAGGTCTATTTTACTTCACAGATTACATTAAGATTCCAAAATGTCTTGTTTGTTTCTCACACACCTACGAATCTTCCCGAAACCTACAGCCTGCTTTACTCTTTGTAATTTATTTTCTCATTCAGTTGTTCTCCTGATACTACAGTTCTTTTAGACTTCAAAATATTCTAATTGCTTAATCACCCCTCCTGGCATAGTCCTTATTTCCTTCAGTGTTCTTTCTTTCTCCCATGAGAAACACAGAGTACATCGATTCCTGCCAGCTGTTCTGCATCTCCAATTGTGAAGACTGAGACAAAGAATTAGCTTGGTCTGATTACATTTGTCAGTCAAATTACCCTGGGATTTTGTATTTATAACCACTATTTCATTTATAATTTAAAAAGAGAGGGCAGCGCAGTGGCTCACACCTGTAATCCCAGAACTTTGGGAGGCCGAGGCGGGCGGATCACGAGGTCAGGAGATCGAGACCCTCCTGGTTAACACAGTGAAACCACATCTCTATTAAAAACACACACACAAAAAAAATTAGCAACCCCATCTCTACTAAAAATACAAAAAAAAAAAAAAAATTAGTCTGGCGTGGCGGAGGGCACCTGTAGTCCCAGCTACTGGGGAGGCTGAGGCAGGAGAATGGCGTGAACCTGGGAGGCAGAGCTTGCAGTGAGCCAAGATCGCACCACTGCACTCCAGCCTGGGTGAGAGAGCGAGGTATGTCAAGAAAGAAAGAAAGAGAGAAAGAAAGAGAGAGAGAGAGAGAGAGAGAGAGAGAAAGAAAGAAAGAAAGAAAGAAAGAAAGAAAGAAAGAAAGAAAGAAAGAAAACTTTCATTTCCTTACTTCGAGATTCCAATTTCCTGACATAGACTATCATTTATGAAATACAATAGACAATCAAAACATAGGTAGATAATTCACTTATTTAAGAAAAAGAGGAGGAAGAGGAGGTAGAGGAGGCACTTTTCTGAAACATGTAGTAACTCAGGGATTTGTAGAATAATCCAAAGACTATTGATGTCTTTCTAGACATAGCTTTTTTTTTTTTTTTTTTAATCCCCAACCCTATATAATCCCCAGACCCTAAGCCTTTTTGGCATTCTGAATTAATAATTTGTATAATGCTTTTATCCACACCAGTAGTGCTGGTCTAGGTAAGGCTACATGTAGTGGTCTCAGCTATTCAGGAGCCTGAGGTGGGAGGATTGGTTGAGCCCAGGAGTTCAAGGCCTGTGAGTACTGCACTCCAGCCTACGTGACACAGCAACATTTGATAAAAGAAAAAATTCAGCCAGATGTGGTGGCTCACACCTGTAATCCCAACACTTTGGGAG
Source organism: Theropithecus gelada (assembly GCF_003255815.1). Classification (NCBI taxonomy): domain Eukaryota; kingdom Metazoa; phylum Chordata; class Mammalia; order Primates; family Cercopithecidae; genus Theropithecus; species Theropithecus gelada. The sequence goes on from NC_037680.1 coordinate 37,382,110, forward strand.
GCTTACACAGTAGGATCACTTCAGCCCAGAAGTTCAAGATCAGCCTGGGCAACATAAGGGAGACCCTGTCTCTACAAAAATAAAAATAAAAAATTAGTCAGATGTGGTGGCACACACTTGTAATCCCAGCTACTCAGGAGGCTGGGGTGGGAGGATTGCTTAAGCTCAGGAGGTCAAAGCTACAGTGAGCCCTGATAGCACCACTGCATTCCAGCCTGGATAGCAGAATGAAACCCTGTCTCAAAAAACGACAGACTGGATTAAGAAAATGTGGCACATATACACCATGGAATACTATGCAGCCATAAAAAAGGATGAGTTTGTGTCCTTTGTAGGGACATGGATGCAGCTGGAAACCATCATTCTTAGCAAACTATCACAAGAACAGAAAACCAAACACCGCATGTTCTCACTCATAAGTGGGAACTGAACAATGAGATCACTTGGACTCGGGAAGGGGAACATCACACACTGGGGCCTATCACAGGGAGCGGGGAGGGGGGAGGGATTGCATTGGGAGTTATACCTGATGTAAATGACGAGTTGATGGGTGCTGATGAGTTGATTGGTGCAGCACACCAACATGGCACAAGTATACATATGTAACAAACCTGCACGTTATGCACATGTACCCTAGAACTTAAAGTATAATAATAATAATTTAAAAAAAAAAAAAAAACGACAGCAACAACAAAACAAACAAAAAAGTAAATATTCAAAGAGCTTTTGTTGCAGTCTATGTTTAGCTTAAACTGACATACCAGGTCACTGCCAATTCTTGACGGAACTAGGCAACCTTTCCTTCTACCAATGGGTCTTCCAGAAGATAATGTCACATCCAGAATGAAGTATCTGATGGTTATAAAGCATATTTGTTTTAGTAGAGCCCACTTTTATTGTCTACTAAAAAGAGAGCTGTCCCTACCGGTTCCAAGACGCAAAATGGCAGAGAATTAAGCCATGGAACAAATCAGCCATTTAAGCAATGTGCTCCTTTCTAAAATGAAAATATCATCGCTATTTGTTTTGTCATGGAGAGGAAGAGCAGTTTTAAAAAAATTATTATTATACTTTAAGTTCTGGGATACATGTGCAGAACGTGCAGGTTTGTTACACAGGTATACATGTGCCATGGTGGTTTGCTGCACCCATGAACCCGTCATCTATATTAGGTATTTCTCCTAATGCTATCCCTCACCTAGCCCCCCACCCACTGACAGGTCCTGGTGTGTGATGTTCTCCTCCCTGTGTCCATGCATTCACATTATTCAACTCCCACTTAGGAGTGAGAACATGCAATGTTTGGTTTTCTGTTACTGTGTTAGTTTGCTGAGAATGGTGGTTTCCAGTATCATCCATGTCCCTGCAAAGGACATGAACTCATCCTTTCTTATAGCTGCATAGTATTCCATGGTGTATATGTACCACATTTTCTTTATCCAGTCTATCATTGATGGGCATTTGGGTTGGTTCCAAGTCTTTGCTATTGTGAAGAGTGCTGCAATAAACATACATATGCACGTGTCTTTATAGTAGAATGATTTATAATCATTTGGGTATATACCCAGTAATGGGATTGCTGGGTCAAACAGTATTTCTGGTTCTAGATCCTTGAGGAATTGCCACACTTTCTTCCACAATGGTTGAACTAATTTACACTCCCACCAACAGTATAAAAGTGTTCCTATTTCTCCACATCCTCTCCAGCATCTGTTGTTTCCTGACTTTTTAATAATTGCCATTCTACCTGGTATGAGATGGTATCTCATCGTAGTTTTGATTTGCATTTCTCTGATGGCCCGTGATGATGAGCTTTTTTTCCTATGTTTGGCCACATAAATGTCTTCTTTTGAGAAGTGTCTGTTCATATCATTTGCCCACTGTTTGATGTTTTTTTTTCTTGTATATTTGTTTAAGTTCTTTGTAGATTCTGGATATTAGCTCTTTGTCAGATGGATAGGTTGCAAAAATTTTCTCCTATTCTGTAGGTTGCCTGTTCACTCTGATGATAGTTTCTTTTGCTGTGCAGAAACTCTTTAGTTTAATTAGATACCATTTGTCAATTTTGGCTTTTGTAGCCATGGCTTTTGGTGTTTTAGTCATGAAATCTTTGCCCATGCCTATGTCCTGAATGGTACTGCGTAGGTTTTCTTCTAGGGTTTTTATGGTTTTAGGTGTTATATTTAAGTCTTTAATCTATCTTGAGTTAATTTTTGGATAAGGTATAAGGAAGGGGTCCAGTTTTAGTTTTCTTCATATGGCTAGTCAGTTTTCCCAACACCATTTATTAAATAGGGAATCCTTTCCCCATTTGTTTTTGTCAGGTTTGTCAAAGATCAGATGGTTGTACACCTGTGGCATTATTTCTGAGGCCTCTGTTCTGTTCCATTCATCTATATCTCTGTTTTGGTACCAGTACCATGTTGTTTTGGTTACTGTAGCCTTGTAGTATATTTTGAAGTCAGGTAGCGTGATGCCTCCAGCTTTGCTCTTTTTGCTTAGGATTGTCTTAGCTATATGCGCTCTTTTTTGGTTCCATGTGAAATTTAAGGTAGTTTTTGCTAATTCTGTGAAAAATGTCAATGGTAGCTTGATGGGGATAGCACTGAATCTATAAATTACTTGGGGCAGTATGGCCATTTTCATGATATTGACTCTTCCTGTCCATGAGCATGGAATGTTTTTCCATTTGTTTATGTCCTCTCTGATTTCCTTGAGCAGTGGTTTGTAGTTCTCCTTGAAGAGGTCTTTCACATCCCTTGTAAGTTGTATCCTAGGCATTTTATTCTCTTTGTAGCAATGTGAATGGGTGTTCACTCGTGATTTGGCTGTTTGTCTAGTATTGGTGTATAGGAATGCTTGTGACTTTTGCACATTGATTTTGTATCCTGAGACTTTGCTGAAGTTGCTTATCAGCTTAAGGAGATCTGGGGCTGAGATGATGGGGTTTTCTAAATATACAATCATGTCATCTGCAAACAGAGACAATTTGACTTCCTCTCAGGAAGAGCATTCTTGATGTAATTTTGTAAATCTATTAAATAATGATAAATTGTTCATCAAGGCTGAGATGTTTCTTTTTAAATGAGCTCTATGAAATCAGAATACAGAACATGTAGAGGAAATTTAGTTGCTATTGCCATCTGGAAGGCAAACTAGGGAGGTCAAAGACATCTAAGGCCTGGAGAGATGTAGATGAGCTGACAGGATGAATACCTGCTCCTTTTTCAAAAGCTGTCGATTTTCTTAACAACTAGTAATTCTGGACCTTTTTTTGGATCCTTCATTGATTATTGTTTATAGGAGTATATGATGAAAAAATATAAATATGCAGGCAGGTTTTGAACAGTGAATTTCAGAAGGAAATGTCAAATTTTTAAAGTAAATCTAAACAGGGAATATAAATGGGATAATTCATTTTGATATCCAAAAGTAGTTTCACATTATGAAATAACAAAATTTACATTTGCCTTCACTTAATAAATGCTTCCCAGATTTGCATGGCCCTAATACAATAAGATTAAGAATATTCTATCATTGTTTATCCTTTGTGATCAGTTGTTTATCCTGTGTTAAACAAATATTGTGGGAAGAATAGATTGGAACAGGCTTCAAAACTATTCCTTGGATGCTCATCAACAGAAACACAGAGAGACAGCAGAGCTCAGAACTTGGACAGATAAAAATCTAACAGGAAAACCAAAAGTAAACTGACTAGAATTTTAAATCTTCAACAATGAAGAGAGTCGTGGGATTACTGGTATAAATGCAAACCTGATGCTGCAGAAAATAACTTTGAATTTTTGTTTCCAAAAAATAAATATATCAACTTGTCTTTCCAAGGAGATCCTTAATGATACATGTGCCAGGGTAATGTATGCATGTATATATATAATGTGTGTATTTTATATATAGTCTTTCTTGAAAAAAGCAAGAGGAAAAAAAAAGCATGAAGAACATATAACATATGGCATTCCCTATCGCCTCAGCTGGTGTTTGCCATTTCCTGCTTGTAACTTTCTTAATTTTACATCTCCTCAATTTCAATATACTAGACATTTTAATCAGATTTGCAAGTTGGCCTTCCATTTCTTCACTTGCAGCCCCTGCTCCTATTAATCTTTTCAATTATGTAAGCAGGCCTATTTGATTTAAAGAAGAGCTAAAAATTACAATGCCTAGGGTGTCTTCATGAATAATCAATAATGTGCTCATTGTGATGTGGCTGTCTGGGTAAGCTATGTTCTGATGCAAGAGGCAATAGAATTCAAAACTATTCTAATATTTTAATCAAATATTATGGGATTGATATATGTGATATTTGGGAGAGCAAAAATCAGTGAGGGGCATAGAGGCATCCTATGAGGGGGGAAAAAAACAAAAACAAAACAACCTTACTTTAAGTCACTCAAGCATTGCCCCCCAAAGCTGGGCCTGTTTTTCTTAACTTCTATGCCCCGCCCACATCCAGGCTGCATAGGAAGCAGTTCTCTTTAGGAAAGTCAGGAAAACAAAACTGGTGATTAACCCTCAGGCAAGTAGACTGAATATCTTTCCCAAAGCAATTAATTAGGATTCCAGCATGTTAGGATCTTATCCTTTGCTGGCAAAACCTCCCTCACTAATTCCAAAGTCAAAAGTGGAAACAAAACAAAACAAAAAAAAGTGAAAGCACCTCCACAGATTCTAAAATAAATGCATATTTGTTCTCAACTAGAAACCAGTTGCTGGGAAATGTTGGCAACTCAGGATGATCTCCCATTCCAGGCTTCTCACTGTCATCCTAAGAATGCTGTGGTTCTAAGAGTTCTTGTAGTTTGCTTCAGCAATAAACTCTGTGCCTTTAGACACCCCAAGGAGTTTTCCTGGTAAATGCAAAGAGTAACTTACCCAAAACACAATCTTTCACACTCTAGAAGCAATGCCTAAGGTTAGGCAGTACCATTTAAGAAACTAATGTGACCAGCCAGAACTCAATGTTGACATCTGAGATGTTAGGGTATGCGTGAGGGCTACTTTTCTAAAAGTTTACATACATATGCAGGATTCCATCCATTTTCGCCATCACATTTTCACTAATTAACATGGTTATTAAAGAGCTGGACTTCATATTATCCTAAATTTCCTGGCACATGTAATTGCAAACTCACTCCAGAACTTTCCTTTTATACCTCCCACCAGGTTGCCTAATGGTGTTACTTATAGACATTTCTCACTATGAGGGTAATCAGGTTTCAATGAAACTCTAAAATACTTTAGAGGAATCCATAAAATTTGAGAAGAGGGAGATAAGAGAGAAAATTATACATACTCTAGGCAGCCAATTTTGATGTGGTATCATTGATAGTCATTTTCTATTCATCACCTAGCTCTTAATATAAAACTTCATAAGTCAAAACATAAGTTCACAAATACAGAACCAGGACCCCAGTAAAAAATAAAAATCAGAAGACAATCAGGCAATATAGACATAGGGAGGAAAAAACCACTATGATCAGAAGCAGAGAACTATAATATAGTCCTTTCCTTACCCTTAAGCCAATAGCCTAAAATGTACAATCATAGAAGAAATTTTTATTTCATACACATGAAAATGGCTAGTACCTATTGCTCATCCACATTTTCCATGTATCAAACAGCATAGACATACAGGAAAACTGAAACTCTCTTTGATGCTCATAAATATTCAGTTAAAATTTTTAAAAATTTACTTATAAAAAAAGAGCAGTTGTTACCTTATGTCTATGTAAAATTAATTTCTCTACAAAATAAAATCAACAAACTAAATTAAAACATCTCAGGATCTCACATGGATCAGAGTTCCAAAACTGGTAGCTGTAGTTAAGACTAGAGGTGTCAGAACAAAATTTTAAGTCAAGAGAATCTTTGAATCTGTATGAAATCATGTCTAAATAATGCTAAATATAAGAATTTACATTAACAAATGAAACAAGCACAAAGATAAAAATTGCACAGTTAGGGAAGGTCAAAATTTAAGCCTGCCTTCACATAAAATTGAACATTTTCATTCCTTGCCCTATGCCTTACCCTAGCCTAGAGAATTAATAGGAAACTAAGACTTAAGGCAATTAGGTACCACCATCTGTAAATTACCCAGAAAATGATTGAGAGTGTAGTATCAAAAGACTGACAAGAAGTAAATTCTCATGATGAGAATTTACAGCATTCTGGAAAAAAAAAAAAGCAGTGAAGCCAGATGTCAAAATATGTATTTAGTGACTCATAAAATTTCATTGCCCCAGAGTGAAAAAAAGAAATACCACAGTTAGGCAACATTTTCAGCAGATGCCCCTAAAATACTTCTAACTTTAAAATAGTTCCTCAAATCTTCTTGAAGTGCTTCCTATTCATTTATATTTCTCTTATTTTATTGGTTTTTCTTACCACTGTCCTACAGGATTAGGAGTGAATCCAGGAGTAGAAGAAATTGAGAAAAACTGAATGTCAAGTTCACTATGCCCTGCTTAGCCTCATCCAACTCAAACTTGCTATCCATGCAGTCAGATGGGGTAAGCTGGGGGATAAAATGAGAAATGGAAATGGATCCATTTTAATCATATTCCTCTACTCCACCTTTGTGAAAAGCAGTCTACAAGATACCCCTCTTACATTTAATGTTTTAACATTATTTTTAAAATCTCAAAAGGAAAATAACACTGAGTATTTCACACAGGAGAAACTGAAGAAAACTCCTGGCATGAAGACTTTACACTCAGGTAAAAGAGAGGAACAAAGGCCAAATCTGTCCACAGTGACATTTTGTTAGCTAATGTGCCTTTCAACAGAGCTTCATTCTCCAGTTTGCCACAGTCCCCACCACTACTTATTATATTGTACAAGCTGCTTCACACTTCACATTCACCTTTCCTATTAGTTCCTGTATGCATTGCAGACTTTGACCCCTGCAAGTGAAGATTTATCTTCATCCACTCTTACAAACTCAGCTTTGGCAGAGGTCTTTAAAGTCCATCCTCTAGAACAAGCATCCATTTGATAATTAGATTCTCTAATACATTTCTGGCTAGCTTTTTGCACATCAGTAACACCAGAAGAACTTAAAAATAAATAAATAAAAAGATGCCTGAGCCCTATCCCTGACCTACTGAATTAAAATATCGAAGGATGCAGGGGGTGGGAGTTCGGGAGAGTTCTAAGTATCTATGCAGGTGAATCTGATGAGCAGCTAGGGGTTACAAACTATTTATTATATCTAATCATGAAGAACTCACAGTTTTCGGATAACAATGTAAGGAAGTTCTTTCCTCAGGCAAATCTTAGTGCTCAGACTAGAGATAGAGAAGAGTTACCTGCCTCTCAGCCCTGGGGTGGTTTGACAGTGTATCAGAGAGCCTTGTCAAAACTCGGAGGGGTTTGTTATAGAAACGAGACTTCACTTCTTCCACTGCCTGCCATATGTTTCATTCCCTGCTGGCTTGATTCTGAGAACATTTTCCATATCTGTGTCCATGTGAAAGCTAAAGCTACCTATTCAGGTGTTGCAGCTGTCACCAACAATATCCTGGTGATGGGATGAAATAGATTTTGCTTCAGAAACTATGAAAAGAAAGTCGGTGTGCAGAAATGACACATTATGAAACGATGAAGTACAACATCTGGCTCAGAAGTGAGTCAGACAGGTGACATTAATGAGACAAACAGGAAGCTTCTTTATTAAAAGCAAAGTTAAATTTTGAGGCTATTTTGGACTCTCTCTATACAGGTCTATTAACCAATTCAATTGAAATATCATTACAGTGGATTTGACCAGATGTTTGGCTGCATTAGCTGAAATGGCTGGTTATTACAGCAAAGATTCATCCCACATAATTGCCCATAGGAATTTAATAGCCATAGGTTAAAAAATACATCATTATTGGGCCAGGCACAGTGGCTCACACCTGTAATCCCAGCACTTTGGGAGGCCGAGATGGGTGGTTCACGAGGTGAGGAGTTCAAGACCAGCCTGGCCAAGATGCTGAAACTCCCGTCTCTACTAAAAATACAAAAATTAGCCGGGCATGGTGGCACACACCTGTAATCCCAGCTACTCGGGAGGCTGAGCCAGGAGAATCGCTTGAACCCAGACAGCAGAGGTTGCAGTGAACCAAGATCATGCCACTGCACTCCAGCCTGGGCGACAGAGCAAGACTCTGTCCTGAAAAAAAAAAAAAAAAAAAATCATTATTATACCAGGTCAAAATTGTACAATAGTTTACACCTTTCAAAGCACTCACTCACAAATAATTTTATGGAAACTTTAAAGAAACCTGTTTGTCAGGTGATAATAAACCCATATAACAGATGAAGAAACAGAGACTCCTGTCCCATGACTTGCCCAAACTTATTCAAGTAGGATCACAGCTGCACAGACCCCAGATTCTCCAAATCTAAGGTCAAGGCTCAAGCTCTGAGGATCTTCAGGTTTTTAAACTACAAGAGGAAGTTTTAAGAAACAAAGAAAAACTTTAACCAATATAAACCTAACCATGATTCTGGAAAACCTGGGGCCGATCAGGAAGAAATGTAGGAAAGAAATAAAATGTGAGAAACATCTAGCCCTGGATGCCAAGGCTAGAGACTTGCTAGTTTTCAGACTGAATCCTAACATACTGCTGGTACATACACATCTGCAAGCTATTCCCAGGCCCATCAAGAGCCCCCTGTCAAAGTCACAGGTGTAGGGTAGAAAACAGAAGAATGAAACCACCTTACAGTTGTGCAGCACTTTAATCATCTACACAAAAGAGATAAGACACATTTCCCTGCCAGGTAAGTATTGGCTAAGGAATACTGAAGCACAGGAATATTTTGAGAAAGAACATATGAAATGTAGCTGAAAGGACTTTCTGAGTATCAGCCCCCACGGTGCTGACGGTCAATCGTGATATTTTGGAACCAAGAGGTCCAGAATAGGTATTCTACACAGTAAAATAGTAATAATAACTTTGAAAACATAGTGCATAATGCATTATTTGATTCTGCCATATTTGGTTCAGCATGCAAAGTTAAGTCATGGTAAAAGGAGGAAGAATATCTCTTAAATATCAGGAAGATCTTTATGCCTTAAATGAGTAAACCCCTGAACCATGAGTCTGAGACAAGAAGAAATGGACAGTGAAAAGAACAGTGCCTTTTCCATTAAAATGTGTAAGGGTGAAATTAAAAGTAGAATGACTCCCTCTTTCTTTGTAATTACTTACTTATTTAGGACATCTTATTAAAACTCTGCTATGAAGTCATTAGCAGATTGTAAATTTTTGGGCATGAATCACATAATTTCATCTCTTTTCAGTCTCTAAATTTTATTAGTTTATCAATGTTGATTTTAAGGATGATGGAATTTGACCCAAAATATTATGTATCCCTGTACTTACATGTCTTAATAGGACATATATGTGTGTGTGTAATCTGAAATATATATGTGTATAATTAATTTGCTTTTCCTAAAGTCACATACATATATGGCTTTAGAAAATATATAGGATAATATATAAAATAATATAGGATAAAATATATAGGATAATGATAGGATATTAATGTGTGTGTCATATATAGATACATATATATATCCTATATTATCCTATATACTTTCTAAAGCCATATATATGTGGTTTTAGGAAAAGTTAATTTAATTATATACATATACATTCCAGCTTAAGAAAAAGCCAATATAATAAAGTTCAAAATAATAAAATGGACCGGGCACGGTGGCTCACGCCTGTAATCCTAGCACTTTAGGAGGCTGAGGCAGGCAGATCATGAGGTCAGGAGATCGAGACCATCCTGGCTAACATGGTGAAACCCCGTCTCCACTAAAAATACAAAAAAATTAGCCGGGCATGGTGGCAGGCGCCTGGAGTCCCAGCTACTCAGGAGGCTGAGGCAGGAGAATGGCGTGAACGCGGGAGGCGGAGCTTGCAGTGAGCGGAGACCGCGCCACTGCACTCCAGCCTGGACGACAGAGCAAGACTCTGTCTCATTAAAAAATAAAAATAATAATAAAACGAACAATTAGACATAATTATTTACCTCCATTAATTCAGCAAATATTTATCATGTACCTATCTTGTGTCAGAAACTATGTGAGACAAAAGGATGTGAAGATGTGTAACACAGGGCCCTTCCCTCAAGAGACTGACTATGAGAGACTGACTTAAGAGGAAGGCTTAAGTACTAGGAGGAAGAAAAGGTATTCAGAGTATGGTAGAGAGACACAAACTAGTAGTCAAAACTCATGTAAGTAGCCTTATATACTGCACTAAGAAATCTGGACTTTTTATTGTAGGCCACAGGAGCCATTGAAAAGTTTTAAGCATTGAGTAATTATCAAAATCACATTTTGAAAATAGCAGCACTCTAGCAATAAGGAGCAAGATAGCTTGAAAGGATCAAGATCAGACATGGGGAAACAAAACAGAAGCCTACTGAGAGAGTTCACATGAAAAATGATCAGGGCTTAAACTAAAACTGCAGCAAGGAAGATGGAAGTGGGGATGGAGTGGAGAGCAGGATTGAGTGGATTCATATATTGCCTTGGGAGAATCTCCCTTTATAATAAATCCTAAACTAGGGAATTAATCACCTTTTGAGTCAGTAGGACAATAGTCTAAACAACTTATTTTGATTTGCAAATTCCAGGCTTTACTTGTGAAGTGAAATTTTACTTTTCATGAACTAGGTAGAGAAAACTGAAGCATAGAGCTTTACAAGGAACCACAGTGCAGGAGAGACAAGACTATTAGATATAGGAATTTCCTGACCCAAGAAAGGAAGACCTTTTCACACGGTGGCAGGAGATGTCAGCAAAAGAAGAAAAGAAAAACAGGCAAAGAATTTGAATAGACATTACTCCAAAGAAGATATACAAATAGCTAACAAGCATATGGAAAGATGTTCAACGTTACCACTCATCAGAGAAATGCAAATCAAAAGCACAATGAGATATCACCTCAAACTCATTATGATGGTCATTATATTAAAAAAAAAAAAAAAAAAAAAAAAAAACAACCAGAAAATCACATGCACTGGCAAGGATGTGAACAAACTGGAACACTTGCGCACTATTGCTAGGGTTGTAAAATGGTGCAACTACTATGGAAAAGACCCAGCGATTCTACTAGGGGCATATATCTAAAAGAATTTGAAGCAGAGTCTTGAACAGATACTTGTATATATTCATGTTCATGGTGTTATTCACACAGCCAAGAGGTGGAAGTAAACCAAATGCCCATCCACAGATGAAAGGAATAAAAAAAAGTTGTGTGTGTGTGTGTTTATACACACACAATGAAATATTATTCAGCCTTGAAAAGGAAGGAAATTCTGTCACATGCTACAACATGAATAAAACTTGAGGACATTAAGTGAAATAAGCCACAAAAAGACAAATATTCTATTATTCCACTTACATGAGGTATCTAGAATAGTCAAATTTATAGAATCAGGAAGTACAGTGGTGGTTTCCAGGAAATGGAGAGAGGAAGAAAAGAGGAGTTGTTTAATGGTATAAAGTGTTACATTTGCTACATGAAAAGAGTTTTGGAGATATGTTTCACAACAATGAATATACTTAACACTGCTGAACTCCATACTTAAAAATGGTTAAGATAGCAAAAATAACTAAATAAATGAAAGAGAGAGAAAGAAAGAGAGAGAGAGAGAGAGAAAGATGGGGAAGGAAGGAAGGAGGAAGAAAGAAAGAAAGAAAGAAAGAAAGAAAGAAAGAAAGAAAGAAAGAAAGAAAGAAAGAAAGAAAGAAAGAAAGAAAGAAAAGAGAAGAGAGAAAGAGAAAGAAAGAGAGAGAGGGAGGGAGGGAGGGAAGGAGAGGGAGGGAGGGAGGTGAGGGGAGGGTGGGGGAGAGGGAGGTGAGGGGAGGTGGGCATGAGATCAGATCAAATGTACTCACTTCTCCCTTACCTCCTTAGGGTTAAACTTCAGATGGGTTGTGTGGTAGAAACACATAAACTGGTTGATGAGAGCAGGATCCCAAAACAGGAACCTTTCTCTTGGTCAGACTGTAAGCTTCTCAGAGAAATCCCACAGTCATTATGGGGCTTCACCTGACATGGCACTTGAGCAATAGAGGAGAAGTAACTAAAGAAGGTGCCCAACGGGTGGGCCTAAGAGAGCTCCCTGTTCCGTAGGGCCAGCATGTGACTTGGGTAGTCACAGAAGATAGTTCAGGGTGCCAACTGTCAAGCTCATGAGAGGTTTACCAAGATCATGGATGAGATAACTCTTCAGCAGAGGACCACAAAGCAAAAGCTAAGTCAGGGATCATAGCCAGACCCCAGAAGATTTATCTCGCTGCAACTATTAAAGTGAGAGCCAAGCTAGCAAAGAAGAATAGTTTCCATCATAGTTCCCAGGCCCAAGGGCACTTCAGAAGCTCGTTCAACAAGAACCCAGACATCCCTCACAAGAACAGACATCCCTCTCCCATTGCCAAAAGGCTAGTTAGTATCCCCTCTCACCTCTAGCTGCCACCTTGAGAAGGAGGGGGAAAGGAAGACACACAGAAGGGGAAATGGGGAGAATCCAGGTTTTGCCTTGCCTGAGGTTTATACAATTTATAGAACCCTCTTTAGGAAAAAGAATACAAAATTATAAATAGAAAATTGCTGGGGCCCCTCTCAGGCCTTGAAAGGGTCCTGGGCAAATGAGGGGCCCTGAAGTATAAGATTCCCATAAACTTGCCTCTGAGAAGAGACCTTGGAAAACTGAGTAATTACTGAAGAGACTGTTTTGAACCTGCAGAGGTAAGAGTATGTGTCATTGACATAGCCAGTGTATACTGCCATCAGTGGGAATGAAGTCTCCAGAGTACAATGAAATTGGTCATAGAAAATAAAGTGAAAATAGGAGTCATCATGTGTAAATTCCTACCACCTGCTACATTTTCTATGTTCAGAGATTTAAAAGTCACTTTGCAAATTGCTCAAAAAGGAACAAGCTGCTGGAAGTCAAATTTGAGTTTCATTGCTATGTGAGTTTAACCTGATGCATGCCCATAACAACAGGGAGGTAAACCGCTGAAGAGTAATAAATGTGAAGATGATTAGGATCACCAGATATCTGGCTTCCCATGGAGATTTTTCACTTGTCCTGGAATTGCTTTACATACACTGAGTTAAAAGCTACTCTATGACAGTGGGTTCTCAGAGGAACATGAGATCCTCCCTTTTCCAACTATATAGCTGTGTGAGGATGGATTTTTTAAAAATATACACTTCAACCGAAACATTTCATGACAGATTGAATGCAGGAGCAGACATGCAAATCCAGCTGTCTTCTATTAAGCCAGACAGTAAAGAGATTTGCAAAAATGTAACACAATGTCGCTCTCCTCACTAGTTGGTTCTGTTTTAAAAAATAATTAAATATAAATCTATAATATGTAAATATATATGTTGCTTATGTTAATAGTAATAAAACCATCACATTATTTTTCAATAAATAAATATGTTAAAATTTCTCTAATTTCAAATACAGTATATCTTAATATAATCTATATAAACAACTGTTAAGAGTGTAAGGTATCCTGAGACCAGAAAGTTTGAGAACCATGGCTCCATAAGAACCAAAGTGTGTGCTCGCTTCGGCAGCACATATACTAAAATTGGAACGATACAGAGAAGATTAGCATGGCCCCTGCGCAAGGATGACACGCAAATTCGTGAAGCGTTCCATATTTTTGTCAATAAACATATCTGTACACTGAAAAAAAAAAAAAAAAAAAAAAAAAAAAAAAAAAAAAAAAAAAAGAACCAAAGTGTGTGTTAAATAGCAAGCTTTATTCCAAAGGAATTAATAATTAAATATTGTTCTACTTTTACAGCATGTGAGACCCAGTAGAGATTAAGAAACACATAAATATCACAAATATCATTTTATCAACAACTCTAGGCCCCAGTTGTTCAAAGTCACCCTCTCAAAAGTCTTCTCTGATCACCTTGTCCAAAAGGGCCTTTTTCAGTTCCTCTCTCTCTCTCTCCTCCCTAAACCTATTTATTTTATAAGATAAAAATCCCTAATTATCTTCTTTCTTCATTTTTTTTTTTTATGTGTTAATTTTCTGTAGTCCCATTCTTTTCTTGCTTATTATCTATCTCTCCCCTTGAACATTGGTTCCATGCAGACAGGGACCTAGGATGTCATCATGTTAAATGATCTGTCCCCAGCTGCCAGATAAAGATCTCACACATAGTAAGAGCTTAATTGATATTTGTTGACTGAATGAACTAATTCTATTAAATACTTGTTTCCAAAGTTATAACGATAAGCAAAACTGAGAAATCTAGAAAGTACTTTAAAATGTGATATTTGCCCTTCTTTTCTGACGTGCTAAACGTTTCTCAAATATGAAAGGACCCACTGTTCTCCCTATGATTTTTCGTGTGGAACACCATGGTCTTGCCCATAGCCAAGTCTATTCGGACCCCCAACTAGGAATATTTCCATTAGTGGAAGATAACACCCAACTGCAGGCTCCGAGGAAACCTGCTGGAGTGCATCTGAGACTGACAGAACTTTGTAACATATTTGTCTCTGACCAGATTTCCTGCTGCTTTTTATCTAAATTTGTTCTAATGACAGTAGCTCAGCCTCAGATTTGGCCAGCATATCAAAGTTTCACACATAAACACATATCTCCTCACACACATGCCCACACACATACATATATATATACAAACACACACACACACGCGTGCACATATATATATATACACACGACTGACACTGACTGTGATAAACATATATTTCAATCAAAAGGATAAATGCAGCCGGGTGCAGTGGCTCACACCTGTAATCCCAGCACTTTGGGAGACCGAGGCAGGCGGATCATGAGATCAGGAGTTCAAGACCAGCCTGGCCAACGTGGTGAAACCCCGTCTCTACTAAAAAATACAAAAATTAGCCAGACGTGGTGGCACACTCCTGTAGTTCCAGCTACTTGGGAGGCTGAGGCAGGAGAATTGCTTGAATCTGTGAGGTCAAGGTTGCAGTGAGCTGAGATCGGGCCACTGCACTCCAGCCTGGGCAATAGAGTGAGACTCTGTCTTGGGGGGGATTAAAAAAAAAAAAAGGACAAATGCATGCTGGGGAAAGGACTTCTAAGTGTTTCATCCAGGCAAAGGACATTTATAAAGAACATAAGAGTGTTATGTCCCCTTAAAAAGAGGATCTAACCTTTTCCCACAAGTAGCTTATGGACGGTGCTGTTTAGGTCATTAAATTACATCTGGGACCATGTCTGAATAGAGCTGAACAGTGTAGCTGCTAAAATGATGTACTATAGTTATAGCACTTGGTATACATATTATATTTCCCCTGGCTAACAGTATATAACCTTGCTTAAATCACTAAACTCTGTACCTGGTGTTTCTATTTGTAAAACGTAGATGATAATAATACCTGTCCCAGGCACTCACCCTAAAAGGATGTCATGAGAATAGATGAGATTAGTGATGGCAAAGCTCTTTATTTGAAATGTGCTATCTAAATCTCAAGTACTATTATTAGGGCTCTCTGCAATTTCCCAGCTAATGGATTATGCAACAGATGGGCGCTAGAAGATGTTTGATATTATTGATATTTCCCATAATTTTTTTTCTTTTTCCCACCTCTCTTATTTATTATTTATTAAAATTCTAGCTCTGATCTACATAACAAGAAAAAGCAGAAGGTTTCTGTGTTTGGGTTGAATTTGCCAAGATCACCTTATCCAGACAGTTTTTAAATTATTACTTCTATGCATTTGTAAATGCGTTGAGGTCTTCCCAGTAGGAACAACTGACACAGTTGGATTAAGCAGTTACCCAATGTGCCAGGATTTGATGCAGGCTAATAGATGAATTCTAAGTTCCTTTCCTTTCTTCTAAAAATGTCCTTCTTTTTGGTGCTCATGAACTAAAATGGAAAGAAAACAATTTGAACGCCTCATCTATACTAAAAATGTTTCTCTGGGAGGTCCAGCATGAACATTATAGACTAAACTAGCAGAGTAGCATTAAGTACTGACCAGAGATATACTAGTCATTTACAGTTTGACAGAGGGAAATCAGAAAGGCTCAAAATGCAGGCACTAGCTGCCAAGAGACAGAAGACTGATGGAGGGTTAGATCTGGAAGGTGGAGGTGTTACAGCAGGGATAGGAAAAGTTTCTAAAAGCCTGATTCATAGACCTAACACAGTGACAGTCTCGGGGGCCCGGCAGCCTCCATCTGCTTGCTTTCTGCTTACAATCACCTCTGGCCAAGCCAATTCCATTTTGAGTGTGATTTAGTCATCTTCGTTTTAATACAAGTTATTTCAACAGTTAACTCACTGCCATGATGCAGCTTACGATTGGAAAAATATACCTAAGATTTGAGAGGAATGCCAGCAAGGTATTTTTCCTGGTTCCAATTTGGTTTAATCTAGTCACCTAGAAGATGTCACTTCTTATGAAGCAACTATCCAATACAATAAGCAGTCTGCTGCTGGGCAGAATATGAGAGAAAGGAACAGGTTGTGCCTGTTTGTTGCTGCTTGGTGTTGTTCCCAAATAAATGGATGCTAATTGAGAGGGAGTGTGGCTTCATATTTTATGACACCCTGGGTATATGGTAAGAAGTCTCAGGAGAGCTGCTTTAAATTAAAGCTAATGTTAAACTCTGCTTAATTAGCATTGCTGTAGCAGGTTTCACTTTTCCCTGTGAGAGGAAGAATGTGCTATGTTACAGTTTTCCTGTTGCAAAATACTAAACTATATGATGGAGGTGAAGAAGTGATTTGGGAGCTGAATGACTTTCTGGCAAGGGAGAACCAGATAGGATGGCATTTTACTAATTAAGAGGGGTGGTGTATTAACCAGATGGGAAAATACAGAGTGGAACAATGGATTGAAGTCCTTAGAATGACACCATTACTTTGGAAACTATTATAAATTAGCTGGGGTTGGGGGCCCTATAATCAACTCCCAATAAAAAATGAGTCAGTCACTCCTGAATATTCTGTGATAAAAAGCACTAAAAATGCTCTGAACCAAAATGCCTGAATTCCATATAGTTCATCCACATGAAATGGAAGTATAAAAGAATAGCAGAGATGGGGCTGGGCGCAGTGGCTCACGCCTGTAATCCCAACACTTTGGGAGGCCAAGGCAGGTGGATCACCTGAGGTCGGAGTTCGAGACCAGCCTTACCAACATGGAGAAACCTCATCTCTACTAACATACAAAATTAGCTGGGTGTGGTGGTGCAATGCCTGTAATGTTAGCTACCTGGGAGGCTGAGGCAAAATAATCACTTGAACCCCAGAGGCGGAAGTTTTGGTGAACCAAGATCGTGCCATTGCACTCCAGCCTGGGCAACAACCGCGAAACTCTGTCTCAAAAAAAAAAAAAAAAAAATAGCAGAGATGGGAATAGCCTCTACTTTTGCCAAATATCATTGTCTATCAGGACACCAATTGCTCTACCACTGGCCTCTTAATCTCGTGCTCCGATGCTTGCTTTTGTTTTCTTCCTATTTATACATAAACTGTGCAGTCTTTGTGCAATAGATCACGTTCCTTTCTTGAGTGTCAAAGGAAGAGATGCCATGCTGGCTGCCAGTCACCCAATCTGGTGGCAACTGCATCTACAGCAGACTGGAAGCATAAGAATAGTTGTTTCTGGTGAGGTCAGCAAACTTGCATCTCTAGCCATTGCATAAAGTATAACAGAAGTTTTCACAGGTTGATACAACAAGTTGATCACAGAAATTCGAGCTTGTAGTTATCTTACAAATGGTTTGCTAAGTGAACTGTCCTGTTCACTGTCTCGGGAGCAAAATTCTAAGGCTGAACAGTATTTAGCTACTTACCTCTGCCAAAGAGGGCTATTATCATTTCAGAATAAAGAGATGATTATTCAGCTCTCTGACGCAAGTCAAAACACACTCACATCTCCTGCTCACAGAAGCCAGCATAAAATGGGTATTGAGCTGAGAGAACAGGTGTGTTTGTGCTTGGAGAAAGCAGCGAGGGATATGAAAATGACTTAGCAGCTGGTGGAAAGGAAGATTGAAGTTGTGCCAGGCAAAGGGTGTTTTTTCCCCTAATTATGCAAAAGCCTTAATTTCATTGATCATGTTCTCTTCTTTCTCCATCTAAATAATATGAAATCTGTGTAACAACTCTTTTGGGAAGTCAAAAACATTGCCAGGGATGCTTATTAAGGGAATGAGGGTCAAGAAATACTCTCTAGTGGATAATCTTGCTATTTTCTCAGGGTTTGTGAAGCAGAGTAACTTTAATTAGATAAAAGATAAAAGATGTAATAAAATGAGATGTAGTTATTCAAGCTGAAAAAAAATATGTCAATAGAAAGAGTAACCTCTGAAAAGAAGACCCAGGAAATCTGGAAGGCTTTCCTATTTGTAGTTATTCAATTGTTGGTATTCATTATCTTATTTGATAAAAATTTATCAAGCATGTATTTTGTGCCAGGCACTGAGCTATGTTTTTAGAATACAAAGATTAAAAATGCAATTTCTGCCTTCTACAATGGCTCACAATCTAGGGACAAAAAATATCTCACCCTAACTCAGTTGGGGCAGCTGCATGGATAAATTTTTATTCTAACTAAAAAGCTTAGACTGTCCTTTCATTTCAGGTGCAAATTAAATTTTAAAAGTTGAATCTTAGTTTAAATTTTCTGATGGTATGTGAGAAACTTGGTAAATGATTTTAATTGAGGACAAGAACCTTTCTCACCCATGTATGACCGTGTGTCATGACCCAGAAGGTCTGTGTCTCCCCCTTGCCTTGCTCTGTGATCTTACAAGTGGCCCTACATTTAACCTAGATAAGCTCATCTTTCCCAAACCCAAAAGAAGATGGAAAATAACAGAATGAGAATACCCCAACATTCACACAAAAAAGAACAACTGCTTGAAAATGTGTTAGTGACATCACTGTCCTTTGAGTTGGTTCTCTCTCATTCCAGGCGGGAGCATGTGCCAAGCGACCAAAGAGTTGAGGCTACCTTCTGACTCTACAGCTTGTGGTTGTGAACCAACATTACACATCTCCCCATACTGTCAGAAACCGTATCAGCAGTCCTCAGAGCTGGAAACAGCAGTCACAGAATGAGGTTCCATGTCTCTCTGTTTGACTTATAAAATGTCAATCATTGTGTGGTCTCAGATACATTGACTTGCTCACTGTTTGGTAACATTGCAATGACAATGTGTTTTAAATATATGCTGGAAGGACAATTTAAACACTTGACAGCAGTGAGAGTCAAGACAGACCATATTTTCTGTTCTGAATCTAGTATGCAAGAGAATCTGCACATACTGCCAGTGTTTTATTGTCATTTACATAGTCTTCAATTGTAAAAGTGTTGCTTAAGCAGGCATTTTGCTGGTAGTTTTACCTTGAGAGCCTGATACGGGGAGGAAGGGTTACTAGTTGAAGAGAACTAACAGGGCTAAAGCCTAAGAGAACAACTTAAAGGTTTTCTGTTTGTATTGCTAACCCTCTGTGCGCACCACCTCTTTCCTTAACTCCCCTCTAACGCCCAGGCTACTGTCTTAGAACTTGCACCCTTAAAACAATCCATGTAACACTCCAAAAATGTTCACCCATTTTTATTAGGGAAAGGATTCAAGAAGAATATAAAGAAGGAAAAGATATAAAACACAGTGTAGCTGGATGATTTATTGAAATACTTAACTGTGCTTTATTCTCAAATTATTTTGCCTCTTCAAACCCTTTCCAGAAAAAGAGCCAAAATCCTTTGGACTCCTTTGCTCCAGGATATGTTTCACTCCTGATTTTGTTTTTCAAAAAGTATAAGCTTCTTGAAGGTATTATGTTATGTGTATAACGAGAAGTTGTCCTAACGGAGAGAGAGGGCTTCCCCTCATCTGGAAAGAGAGCAAGGAACCTGGGAACTCACTTCCCTGCCTGGGTGGAACCTCAGCAGAGATGCCCGCGCCAAATCAGCACAGAAGCACAGAATCAGCTGCTTCAAGGCACCATACTGGCTTAGACAAAGAGCAGATCAGAAGTGACCATAATGGACCATACTGGCTCTGCCCTCATTTTCGGGGCAAAATGCAAACCTCTAGATTGAAGGAAAAGGAGAACAAGGACAAAAATTAGATTTCCTGCCAGCTCAGTAACTTTAAGAACATTCCTTATCCATGCAAATTTGTAACTCCAAGTTCAATAGCTTCAATTAGATGAACCACCTTTGTCAGCAGTTATTTTACTCAAAACAGGTTATCTGTTTCTCCCCAGGGCATGTGTGGTTGTCACTGCTTCTCTGGCTGCACTTTATAGGGTAGTACAGATTTCTCCAAGTACCCTGAATTACCACCAGAAGACTTAGACTCTATTATTTGGGTCTTGTTCCCTTTTACAATCTTTAATTGAACACCATTTTGTGATTGTCAAGAACTGTGAAGGCTGTGAGATTTTACTCCATTGATTAGCTAACAAGTTAGTCTGCCACAGATTCGTGGATGCTGGCTGATGACGTAAGACTCTTGGGTCAAAGACAATGGACTTTATTACTGATGGCACAGCAAGCAGCATGAGTACCATATATTTCCCTTGTCCCCAGATCCCACAGAAGCAATGCAGATTGGCTCAGATGAATGCCTGCACGTGCAGTGGTTTGCATTTCAGGAAAGGGACTTTGAATTTAGGGAACTTGAATCTTTTATACTGGACAGCCAGCATGCCCTGCCTTTGCACCAAAGGGAGATGCTATCTCTGTCTTCAAAGACTGTTTGCTGTACAAACTTCATCAAAGACATTCTTGGGCAAGAGACAGTCAATGTCTCTGCTCCTAAGATATGTGACAGATCCGTGGAAAAGTTCTCCCAGCAGTGCTAAGCCTGCTGTAGCACTTAAAAAATTTAAAGAAGTATGACCTCAGCCCTCCAGAATTCAGTAGAAGATCAACTAGCTGATGTGGAACTATAAGCAAAACATTTCACTTTTCAGTGCTTTTTTTCCTGTAATTACAAAATAGGAATGATATCTGCCCACTCACTGCTTATTTTGAGAAATAAAGGAAAAAGAACAGTCTGACAAATGCTTTGAGTTTCATGATGGACACTGAAATAGGAGAACATCATACAAAAACATACTGGGTCCTATTCACACTTTTATTCTCTAATGACTTTGGGGAAAGTATGACAAATTTACAGATATTTTATTCTGATAAGGTGGAAATACCTTTTTTTTTGTGAGTGCTGAATATGAGTTTAAACCCTTAGTTTTGTCAAACTATAAAGCTAACTAAATATGTTTAAACACTACTTTTATTGAAACCGCTGTTTAGATTTCTTATCAAATAGGTTTGCTGTATCTTTATCACATCACTTTGTAGCTGGAGAAGAGTATGGATCTATGATTCTTGAGTCTTTACATCTTCTCCAGTCCTCTCATCATCTCAAACACGCAGCTGGCAAGGCTTCTGCCCTTTCTGTCTTCCACCTCAGGGGTAGGAGCTCTCTTCTTCGTTCTCCTGGTCTTAACTTCCTCTTCGCTGCCTGGTGAGTTTTGACATAAAGTCAGACTAGACTTTCTGCTTGTAGGCACAAGAACAATTAGATTTTACAAGCTGCCTTAAAAAGTTATCCTAAATGCAATTAAAGATATTCCAGCATTCTGTGGTTAATTTGACTAACATTGTGCTAAATGATATTCTAAATTTCCGTAAAGACAATGCTTACCTACCTGTGCTATATAACCCTCTATGTGAGAATGCCTCAGCCAGTACCCAAGATCTAGTTAATCAGAACATCTGAAGATAGAGCTCAGAAAATGTGCATTTTAACAAGTACCACAGGTGATTCTTATAGCCACTAAGGTTTGAGAACAGCTCCTCTGAAATTGTCACCAATAGAATTTCAATAATTATGTTATCTTATAAATTGTCTCATAAAATATAAGACACAAGCATAAGCCATTTATTAAAAGGCAAACAAGCAAGAGATATAATATATATTTCAGTTAAATAGGATAATTTCTAAAGAACAAGTCTCTCTTAATGATACACACAGTTTAATTTCATTTATCAAAAGGCAAGAAGTCTAAAAGAATTCTTGAATTAAATATCCAACAATAAAAAAACAGTTAAAGTACAATGTATCAACTCATGGAATATTTTTCAGCTTTTATAAATTATCACTAAAACAACCATTAAGCAATATAAAAATATGCATTAGAAAATAGAAAAAATGTAGAGTACAAAATTGCATGTACATGATTGCAACTAATATCTTCTGTATTGGAAAAAAAACGACAAGAGAAAATGTCAGAGTTGTCAGATTACGGGAAAGTCGTCTGTATTTTTTCTACAATTGAGCTAAAGAGATAGACTGTGACAGAGCTTGGAAATCCTAGTTGCAGGCTCTGCCTAACAATTCTACTAAGTAAATTAGCAACACTATTTTGTAAGTATTATGAAACAAGAGAATAGGTGAAGGCGACTCATTCTGTTTACCTTGATTTCTCATGGGGCTTAGATTTCACTTTAATACATTATGAATACATTATGATCTTTTTGTTTCCTATCATCTTCCCACTAATATGTAACCTCTTTTCATCAAGACTTCTTAATTCACTAGAAATCACATTCTCTCCCTCTGCCCTTAATGGCCTCAGGTATCTGCATTTTCCCTCCCTGGAAATCCATGGGTCACCTGGCCAAACTAGAATTCACAATAAATTTTGCTTTGAGTGCAAAAGTTACCAACTGGCCTATTGGAATTGAATATATTTGTTTTTTGTTGTAGTTGTTCTTAGGGTTTCAAGTTAGGAAGACATAATTTTTTCCTTCTACCTAGTAAACGTATGATATAGAGGCTCTCAAGATGAAATACTCTTCTTAAACCACCTTTATTTTATAAACAGCACTGTATCTTGTGTCAGGAACATCATGAAATGTTCAGGAGGTGCACTACACAGCAGCTCAGGCAAGAGGTTGAGGACCAGCCAACATTCAGCCCAAACTCCCCTCACCCAGATCTGTTCTTTTGTTAACGTAAAAGCTAGAAGAGAGAACAAATCAGCTGTGAGTCTGCCTATTTTAAAGCTCCTTCATTGCATGATTTCACCTCATCAAAAATGCCTGCCAGGAGCTGCTTCAATATAACAGATGACTTGTGAATACAGAATTGTTCCCTTTTCTTGTGCTTTTTTGACTGTACTAAGAAACAAAGGTGCTGGATCAGACCCTGCCAAGACCACTGCTAGTATTCAGTTTCTTCAGTGCACATAGACAGCTGAACAGAGTATGGCTTGTATTTCCGTGACTTACAGAGAACAATCTTCAGCTCTAACATCTGCCCTACCCAAGAACAGCCCCAAGGAAGCTCAGTAATAGTGATGCTGGTGTCTCTGGAAATGGCACAGCATTGGAATAAGAGATGTAAGTTGACACTATTTAGCTACAATAAGTTCCATTTATAAGCTTTTCACTTCAAAACTAATATATGCAGGTATCTAGGACAGTTGTGTATCTAACAAATCATAAACATGATCATCATTCTTATTACTCTCATGTAAATTCTGAGTAAAGAGGAAATCAGTCAAACATTAAGCTGGAGGTGGGAAGAACCCAAAATAATGCACTGAGTAAGTTTCCAACTAGTTACAAAACTGTATTTTCCACTTAGCTAATCCTTACCAGATTAATGAGTGCTCACACTATGCTTAGTATTGAAACCATAACTTGTGACAGTCACGTGCCCATATAGCTGTCCCAAACCAACACAGGACTGCTTCTGTTGCAGAATCCATCTTACGACTATTATCAATTCACTGATTTTTTAATAGAATTACTCATTTCTAGTACATTTTCTAGTTCAGCCCCAGCAAAACTATAGCTTTCATTTTTGTTATTCAATATTTAGCACCCATTTTGTGGAGTTGCCATCAAAAAAAAAAAAAAAAAAAAAAAAATCTCCTGAGCTCAGCTTTAGTGATTCAAGTAGTCTTGAATACACCAAATCATATGGAAGAGGAAGTCCCAGTATAAATTTTTGAGAACAGTCTGTTTTATTCAGTCCCATCAATAAATCAGAAATAAACACGGTCTTAGGAATCCATCATGTTAACTATTGAAGACTTAATTAATCTCTAAATTAGAATGTAGTAGCTGTATGGGTGGTAAGATTTCTTTCCTTGCCCATTGCAAGGTTCATGGCTAACATTTCTATAACAAAAGACAGTTTAACAAGAGAAAAGCATACAATTTATTTTACAAAAGGTTTATGTGACACCAGAGGCTTCCGAAATGAAGAACCAAAGACCTAGGGAAAACTGTGTATTTCTGTGGACAGTCATGCAGAAATGATTGGAGGACAAAAGGGTATGAGCTAATGGTAACAAACTGGGGGAAACTCCACAAGGCCTATTTATGCAGATTCTTCTTGACCTTTCTGTGTGACATTCCTTCCCTGGAGGTATAGGTCAGGACACCTGTCACATGAGGATCTTATGACCTACTTTCAGGAGGGGGAGGTCAGAATTCTTTGATGGCTAGCTCTCAGGGGAGAAACATGGGAGGAAGTCAGAGAACTACCTTATTGCTTCAGCTGTTTTCTCAGTTCCTATGGTGCTATACTTTGGGGTATGTGTTCTGACCCCCAACAGAGCCTACAATTTTATTCCATTTCTGTACCTGAGTCTAACACATATCAAGGTTCAAGCACCATGCATCTCTGGCTTTTCTTGGGTACCTCCAGACCTGGGCCAGTTTGACCCTTCACCTATACTTCCAAAGACTGCCAGGCCAGGACCAGCAACTAAAGGGAATCTGGGAGCTGGGTCAGCATTTGGCTCTTCAGCTCCACAAGGAGAGAAGAAGCGTATCACAGGGTGGGAATAGTTGAAGAATTACCAAAAAGAGAAAGATAGGAGATGAGGAGAAGTAAAGGGAAATAGAGTTCATGGCCATGGCCCACTGTCATGATGTAAGGCACAGCTGTAGACCTTCAGCTAATATGTGTTTCATAAGTAAGTTGTTCCTTCTTAAATAATTAGCAGCCATCTATTATGTGTGAGACACATCTTTATGGCTATAAACATGCTAGGCCAGGCACAGTGGTTCATGCCTGTAATCCCACTTCTTTAGGAATCCAAGGTGGAAAGATTGCTCAAGTCCAGGAGTTTGAAACCAGCCTGAGCAACATAGCAAGACTCTATATCAACACACCATTGTTTAAAATAGCTGTGCGTGGTGGTGCACACTTGTAGTCCCACTTGCCTGGAAAGCTGAGGCAGAAGGATGGCTTGAGCCCCAGAATTCAAGGCTGCAGTGAGCCATGATCATGCCACTGCATTCCAGCCCAGGTGACAGAGTGAGACCCTGCTCAAAAAAACAAAAAAAATAAAGAAGGAGAGAAAGAAGGATACTATAGCAGGCTCCTCTGTTCTCTGGAGAGCACAGCATGTGTGCCATAGAAAGACAATAGGCTCTGAAGACTGGCACGCCTGAGTTCAAAAACTGTATCTGTCATTTACCACCTGTGTCCAAGTTACTCAGTCTCCCAGCCTGCTTGATCTTTTGAAAAATATCTAAAGGGTAGTTGTGAAAATTACATGAGAAAACCTAGCCTGGCCCAGAATAGGCACCCAATAAAAGTTAGCTTCTTGATACTTTCCTTCATAGGAATTTGCAAACTAAGCGTCAAGGTAATAAAAAATAATCTCCACGCTTCCAAGATTAGCCTTTTGTGGAGCCGCTCCACTTCAAGGCAGTCTAATTAACACTCACTCTTCACCTTCACCCACGCATTCATCAGTTTCAACAACGGTTAATCACTAGCAAGAGGTCACAGAGCAGATCCAGGCCTCTTGAGTCTTAATCCCAATTTATACTTCTGAGTATCTGTTTGTGACAGGAAATTTAAATAAGATGAAAACAAATACTTTATTTGTGGTTTAAAATACCTTCAAATCCATGCTCCCCCTCATCATTCCAAATTCTAACATAATTAAATAAAATTTCTAATTAAATGCTTACTCCAATTTTTGTACTAATTTATATGGCATATATTTATGCTATAGTAGAGCTGCTTTTTTATGGATTGTAAATACTGTTTTTCCCTTTCAGGTCTTTAAAGCAATAACATTTCAGGGTTTACAATGCAGACCACATATAACCATCAACTGAGGACATTTTTAAATTACTGATGCTTGGGACAGACCTCAGTACAATTAAATCAGAATCTCTATGGGTAGCACCCAGGCACTGGGAGGTGGGGCATTTGTAAAGCTCTCTGGGTGATTTTAATGACCAGCCTGAGGGATGTAGGATGACGGAGATTTGACTACATTTTCCCCTCTTATTTACCATGTCAGAGTTTCCCACTGTACTCCCCACTGATTATTCTGAGTCCCAACTCCAGCCAAAACACTGGATGGGATTATGGAAGAACCACATCATCTCTTCCCAAGAAGGAGTGCTGTGAGTTTGCCATGACTTTCCAGGCACATCTCAGCAGCATTTCCTATTAAGCAGCTGTTCCTTTCAACCTTCCTGATGTCTTAACCTGGCCCTGTGTGCCCTATCTGCCCTGGGCTCGTCTCCTAATCTTGCCCTTAGATTGTTCCCATTGTGGGGTCATAATAGACTTTGTTCTGTTTGCTAGCCCTTTTGGTCCTGGTTTTCCTCTACAAAACAAGCAGATGTCCATAAGTATCACCTGAGGATCTTGCTAAAATGTAGGTTCTGATTCAGAAATGCAGGGGCAGGACCCTGAGATTCTGCATTTCTAACAATGGCCCAGATGATGCTGATGTCTCCAACCTGCTGATCACACTTAAATAGCAAGGATATCCATGGTCTTTTTCACCTCTAACTGTGGGCAGAATAGACTTCAACTGTTTGAAGTTCTTTTTTCTTTTGTGAGACATTCTTTGTTTACCATTTCTGATATATTTGATGTTGAGTCTTTGGATGAAAGTATATCCCATAATTAAAGCATTGCTCCTATGGAAAAACACAATCCATTTATGATAACCCACTTTTACATTCAGTGCATAGGAAGCACCATGGTGAAGAGAGAGACTTTCTGGATAAACTGAGTCTGGGGTTTGATGCCATTTTTGCCCCACCCTCTATTCGCTATCCTTCAAAGAACATGGTCTCTTGCTAATTTAGGTTTCCTGTTCCTTTCCCCATTGTTGTATCACTGGATAGTGTGTGGCTTCAATCAGAACTTCCAAAATGCTTGGATTTTATGAAGTAGGTAATATTTTCAAAAACAATTTGGGGACTGATATAAGATCGCTAATCTTTAATTAGCTAAGCAAAGATATAAAAACAAATAACTACCATCCATTAACAGTGTTGTTTTATTTTTTTAAAGCACATGTTAATACCAAAACTTAACTAGGAGGGAACTAATCTCAGAATAAAAAACAGTTCTTTAAAAGTGAATAAATTTAGCTTTAAAGGAAAAATCACTACACTAGCCTTATCCTTCTCATTTCACCTGGTCTGATAAAAACTTCATCATAAAAAATAGTCTATACACTCCACTTTAGGTACTACAGTAGGCTTAAGTAACGGGAGAAACTTTTGATGATATTTTCTTCATCAATAACAAAGACTAGGGTCTTTGTGCAGAGAATGAATCTGGTTTGAAAGTCAGTACCAACCTAAACCACTTCCAGGTTTATCATCCTTTCCATGCTCTGTGCAATAGACACGAGCTGTTCCTAAAAGGCTGATTTCTATTTGCCCCATCCCAGCTTCCTTCTCCTACCTTCTGGTCCACATAGATAGGTTCTGTGATGTCCTAGTTATGGCAATCCTCTTTCCTGTGTATTGAGGAAGCGCCAGCCCTAAACAAGAGAGCTTTGTTTTTTCAGTTTTTCCAGAATATAAATGTTTGATTCCCACCAAGTTGCTGCTGATTGCTTTACATGGTGTGGGCTGCATTTATGAGCAGCCCACACAGGATAAGTACCCAAAAGAGAAACAAGTTCCTGAGTCGCTGTCAGGATTCAATTTTGTAATCACTTTTAAGAAGTTCTGTTGGATTTGTAGAGAAGGCAAAACTCTGTTTTCCTATGCTTTGAAACTGGCATCAATGACAATAAAGAAGAAACCAAAGAAAATGCTTTCGAAATTAGAGAAATAAAAACTTCTGAAATCTTTACGAGCAGGCAAGCTGTGAAAGCAGTGGCAGGGTGCTTCCTGCTGAGTCATGAAATGGAATGATTCATAGTCAAGCAATTCAAGGCCACAGACAACAGAACTCAAGCAAGGGAGTAGCAGGAATCAAGCCCAGATTGTAAATCCAGGATTGGAAACATAACTGAAATCAGGAGTAAAGCAGAAATATCACAGGAACACAGGCTGTTTGAGTCTGGTGAACATGCCAAAATTAGGAACATGGTAGAACAGAATTAGGTCATTATTTGAGGATCAGGAACACAGATCAGAGATAGATGGATGCTAAGTGAAGCCCCTTGATTCAGGCTTCCTGGTAAAGAAGGCCTAAGAGACCTTAAGTAGATCTCTTGGAAATCTTCTCTGTCAGCCCTACCTACAAAATTACTCCCATTTACCCAGTCTATCCACTCACCTGTCTGGGAGCCACCCTGAAAGAATGATGAACGTCCCTGAGACTAATTCTACACACCAAACTGGTCCAACCATATTGACTGAAGCAATACTTTGAGAAAACAAGTCCCCAAATCAAACCGTCTTGTTCTGTTTAGATATAACCTGAATCTAAACTTTTTTTTTTTTTTTTTTTTGAGACGGAGTCTCGCTCTGTCACCTGGACTGGAGTGCAGCGGCGCAATCTCGGCTCACTGCAAGCTCTGCCTGCCGGGTTCACGCCATTCTCCTGCCTCAGCCTCCCAAGTAGCTGGGACTACAGGCGCCCGCCACCATGCCCGGCTAATTTTTTGTATTTTTAGTAGAAACGGGGTTTCACTGTGTTAGCCAGGATGGTCTCGATCTCCTGACCTCGGCCTCCCAAAGTGCTGGCATTACAGGCGTGAGCCACCACGCCCGGCCTGAATCTAAACTTTGACTTCAAATTGTCTCAGTAGTAAAATTACTGATGCATATAGCAGTATATGTAGGTTTTTTTCTGTTACTTCTGATTTTCATCAGAAACCCTAGAACAGAGAAGATTAAGAACCCAAATTATGAATTTAAGAAGCCACTCAAACAGCTGATCTAGAAATTCAAATAGCACAGATAAAAGGCAGTGGTGAGAAAAGAAATTAAGTGGCTTTCTGCATATATCATGCTTAGTTCATCCAATGTTATGGGCTAAAGTGAGTCCCATCAAATTCGTGTGTTCAAGCCCTAACCCCCATAACCTCAGAAAGTGTTTTGGGAAATAGAACTTTTAAAGAGATGATCAAGTTAAAACGGGGCCACTAGGGTAGGCTGTAATCTAATCAGACTGGTATCTTTATAAGAAGAGGAAATTTAGCCACACACAATCACAAGGGACCTGCCTGTACAGGGAAACCACCCTGTGAAGGAGCAGAAGAGAGCAGCTAACTGCAGGCCAAGGAGACAGGCCTGGAATGGGTTCGTTCCTCATGGCCTTTAGAGGGAATCAACCTTGCCAGCAATTTAATTTTGAACCTCCAGGCTCCAGAACTGTGAGAAAATAAACTTCTGTAAATACCTGATCAGTGGTATTTTGTTATGGCAGCTCCAGCAGATAGCACATCAAATAAACTGGTTAATGGACGGGGAAAAAAGATTCTGCTACTTATAAGTTTAAGTGCTCTATATCTTATAGCTGCACAAACTTTCTGAACCATACCCCATCAAATTTTAAATTAACCTAAAAAGTCAATTTAGAATTCTGTGTCTTTTATAAAGTTTTAACATCTTTCAAGAAGAGGAAATAAACTTTCATATCTTCAAATGTTCTATCACATAAAGTCTGAAGTTTTGTAGCCTGTTACTACATCTTACCATGTCAGAAATAGAAACAATTTTTCTTCCTAAAGTAAACTTTCCTCATTAACATAAACATATGTTCAGACAAGAGTATATTCAAGGTTTTAACCATGTTTCTGTGGATAGAAAATAAGAGAGAATACTCTGAGAGCTCATTAACATGGTTTGATACCATTTGTCAAAAGTTTCAAGAAAGAATGTTGATTAAAATATAGGCAGTCAGTTAAAGTCCTCTCCTCAGCCTCTTGGGGTAATTTACCACCTTCAATCATCTTAAAGTTTAATAGCCAATAACAGTATAATAGTTCTCATTCATGAGGTAGTTATATTTTAACTGGGGTCAAAGTATTATACTACAAATAAAGATCTAACCTATTTCAGATATCATTCAAGGAAGATTTGAGGAGCCCCAAGATGTTGGTGGGGACTACACCTGTAAAGACATTTTATAGTTAACATCTGCTTCACTGACCTTCATATAATGTAGGTAATATACTTAAACAAAGCTACTGCTGAATGTTGAAATAACAGGGTATAATGAAAACTTATTCCCTGCATTCAAAAGTGTGCCAGCTAAGTATGTATTGCATCCCAGCTTCAAAGCCACCTTTTATTGGCTGCTCAGCAAAAATGAAGCTGGAATGTTGAAATATTTTCTTTGCAGTGACAACAGTGTCAAGCTTTGTCAGTATACGGAGGTGGAGAAACACTACAAGATGAATAGGACTTCTCTTCCTGGTTCTGGTGTTTTCTATTTTCTTCTTGTTCCTATCTCATGGCTGCCAACTGTGCATGTAAGGCTGCTCTAGTGACACCCCATCAAGTTGCAGTGGCATACATACTGATGGCTCCTCATCGAATCGCAGTGGCATTCCTATTGACAGCTTCCCAGTGAATCTCACAGGTGTCCTGAAAGTCAGCTTCCCAGCCTTGGCACACGTGCACTTTGGAGGGGTGGTTTACTCATTGCTCAGCATCTGTGGACCAGTTCTGGCCTGGGCAACCAAGCACACTTCTCTGGAATCTTGTGGTCTACAACCATACCTTTTCCACTGTGGTCTGAATTCTGGCCTTAGGAAGGAGGTTCTCTTTCCCACATTTGTTCCTTCTTTGGATACCCTCCCTGAGTCCCAGATATCCTTTTGTGTTATCTTTACTCCTTTATAGATCAGCACCTGGTATAGTTAATAGTTATTTATATTAACCTTTCCCTGTTGAAATTACTATCTGATTTCTGTCTCCTGATTGAACCTTGACTGGTATAAGAGGGGTTGGGGGAAAAGGCCTTCATTCCTAAGGAATAAACTTTCAAAGCACTTATTTAAAAACCCAAAGTATGCAAAGAACCAGAAAGATAGTGTGCCCTTCTGCCAGAGTAATCTATTTCAAATGACTCTACTATTCTGATTACAACAACTGACACAGAAAAAAACCAGTGAGCATTCAAATCCAAGAAAGATAGTTTCTCATATTAAACCCTCAACCAAAAAATCAAATAAAACAAAACCCTGAAACTAAAAATTCAAACTGAAATACACAAGGGACTTAATCAACTGTTAATTTTTCAGTGTTGTACCCAAATGAATATGTTCTGTGTTCAGTTTAAAAATTATCTGGAGGGAACAGGGAAAAGGAGCCTGACTAGCTAGACTTTATACATCTGTTTTCCGCAAAAATATTATCTCAAACTAAGCCAGGTGCAGGGACACATGCCTGTAGTCCCATCTACCCAGGAGGCTAAATAGGGGATAGCTTGAGTCCAGGAGTTCAAGGCTGCAATAAGCTATGATCATACTTGATAACGGTCACTGCACTGCAGCCCAGAGTTTATGGATTATCCTTTCCATCTGACCCTCTATTCCCTTCTCCTCTCTTATTTCTTTCTCACTGTCATTGGGTCTTAGAGGTTAGATAGGTTTACATTTGTTATCTTCCTCATTTATAGAGAATTACAAGTATGAACTATTAATCCTGCTAATATTAGAAATTGTATCAGTACTAATAGAGAGACCTCCATCTCAAAAAGCCACCCACCCACCCACCCACACACACACACGTAATCACAAAACAAGCCAAAACAGGTCATGTTGGAAATGCAAGATCTGCAGTCATGATACTTTGAATATGGTATTCAGAGTCCCACACTGAGAGTGGTAATGATTGAGAGTCATGATACCTGTCTCACAGGATTGTTGTAAAGATTAATACTCAGAGCAGTGTTTGACATAGAGCAAATCTCCATAAAGGCTATTTGTTGTGGTTATTGTTGTATTCATGACTCCTTTTTGACCATATAGAGTATTATAGCAAGAAGATTTCAATTGCTAGTAACAGAAAATCCAACTCAAACTAGCTTAAACAATACGAGGGAACCTTGGGGATTACATAATTCAAAAGTCAAGAGGTAGAAGGAGCTTTAAAGTTGTTTGATTCAGTGGCTCAGCAATATCATTAAAGACCCATGTTTTGACCAGGCACAGGGCCTCACATCTGTAATGCCAGCACTTTGGGAGGCCGAGGTAGATGGATCACTTGAGGCTAGGCGTTCAAGACCATCCTGGGCAACATGGTGAAACCCCATCTCTACTAAAATTACAAACATTAGCTGGGCACAATGGCATGCACCTGTATCCCAGTTACTCAGGAGGCGGAGGCGTGAGAATTGCTTGGACCCAGGAGGCAGAGGTTGCAGTGACCTGAGATCATGCCACTGCCCTCCAGCCTGGGTGACAGAGCGAGACTGTGTCTCAAAAGTAAATAAATATATATATATATTTTTGAGACGGAGTCTCGCTGTGTGCCCATATATATATGTATATGTGCCCATATATATATGTGTGTATATATATATTTTTGAGACAGAGTCTCGCTGTGTGCCCAGGCTGGAGTACAGTGGCACGATCTCGGCTCACAGCAACCTCTGCCTCCCGGGTTCAAGCAATTCTCCTGCCTCAGCCTCCCGAGTAGCTGGGACTACAGGCGAGCGCCACCACGCCCAGCTAATTTTTGTACTTTTTAATAGAGATGAGGTTTCACCATGTGGGCCAGAGTGGTCTCAATATCTTGATCTTGTGATCCGCCTGCCTTGGCCTCCCAAAGTGTTGGGATTACAAGTGTGAGCCACCACGCCCGGCCTAAAATTTTTAAAAGACCAATTTTTCCCCATCTCTCTTTTTGGCCATCTCGTGATGATGGTTTTATTCTGTAGTTGAAGCCCCTGTAGCGTTAGGCTGATTGTCAGCTTAAATAATGAGGGCTGTGCTTCACTTTTACTTTCAGCTCTGTAAACCAAGCAAGAGTCCTGGTATTCACCAATGTTAAGACTGGCTCATGTCACGCACTCCACCCTCAGCCAATAACAAAGGTCGGGGAAATATAATGTACTGACTGGTCTGAGCCAGTCCTAGCCTACCCATGGACAGTGGGTGGAGTTTGTTTCCCAAACAGTACATAGGCTACAAGGGGAAAAAGGAAAAGGCAATACAGAAGTTGCATAGACAAACAAAAATGATCTTGCTTAAATAATTTCTCTCTAGTTTTCCTGCAAAACTTGTATGAATTCACATTATAATTTTTTTTCTTTTTTTTTTTTTTTTTTTTTGAGATGGAGTCTTGCTCTGTCGCCCGGGCTGGAGTGCAATGGTGTGATCTCGTCTCACTGCAACCTCCACCTTCTGGGTTCAAGCGATTCTCCTGCCTCAGCCTCCCGAGTAGTTGGAATTACAGGTGCCTGCCACCATGTCCGGCTAATTTTTGTATTTTTTAGTAGACACAGGGTTTCACCATGTTGGTCAGGCTGGCCTCAAACTCCTGACCTCAGATGATCCACCCACCTCAGCCTCCCAAAGTGGTGGGATTATAGGCGTGAGCAACCACACCCAGCCAATTCATATTTTAATTTTACAGAGACAATGAAGAAAAACACATCACTGAATAAAAAAGAACAACAAAGAAACTCTCTTACATAATCTTACCATGTGCTCAGGGTTTTAAATCCTTTACACGTACTAATTCGTTCAATTCTCAAAACTACCATAAGTTTGACAAGACATTTGTCAAAGGTGAAGTCAGCATTTGGAACGCAGGCATTACGGCTCCAGCACCTATTTGCCTAACTCCTCTGCAAAGAGATGGGTGTTACTTCTGACGTGCTGCAGAAAGTGCCACTGGGCTTGGTTCTATGGCTCCCTCTCCCAAGAGGAGATCAGCATATTGCAACTGATGAATGAAGAGTTAAAGAATAAATAAACGACATGAGAAAGAGGTGTTTCTACAAAGTTTTTTTTTCCATCCAAACAATATTTTAAAATCTGAAACCCAATGACAAGAGAAGAATAAAACACACAAGTTCTTTCACCAATTGAGTAATTAGAAAAAGTTCACCAATTCCATCCCACTCAGCTTCCAAACCATAACAGCATCTTCAAATTATAATGCCAAAGGTGATCAAGTACTTTGAAGCCAGGATCTCTAATGCCAGTGAAAAATTGCCAAAATTATGAGTCAGCTGTTTGATATTTAGAAAATCAACTAATCTCTTTGGGTCTGTTTCCTATTCTTTGAAGTCATTTAACTTAAAAATATCTTTTAAAAATAGCATGTCTACGCACAGAATTACCTCTACACTTTTAGAACTACCTCAATCTTTCCTCCTTAAACAATAGCTTGTGATTTTACTTGAAACCCGTGTTTATTGGATATTTTATCATGGCTCCGGCATCCCACCAAATATGATCAAATTAAAAAGGAATTAAACTGGTAAACCAAGGAATAAATAACACATAAGGAACTTTGAAATCTCTCTGCAAGCTTCAGCTAGTTAATCCTCCCAAACATCCCCCTGGAGTCATGCTAAACAGTTTTCAAAGGTCAGCTCTCATTGAGAGTCTGACTTATTTTATTGAAGTCATAGAAAAACTCAGAGTTTATGGATTATTCTTTCCATCTCTCCCTCTATTCTCTTCTCCTCTTTGATTTCTTTCTCACCACCATTGTGTCTTAGAGGTTACAGACAGGCTAACATTTTTTATCTTTCTCATTTATAGATAATTACAAGTATGAGCTATTATTAATCCTACTAATATTAGTAATTGTATCAGTACTAAATTACTGTGTTCTCACATAGAAAATTATTGATGACAGGCATCTCATAGTAATTTCGATTTCATAAATTTATAATTCCAAAAAAATATATTTCAGGTAATGCAAATTTGTTTTCTACGATTTATATATTCCTTACCTCTTTGAGGGGAGTTCAGTAATTTCTATTTTATCCTAATATCAAAACCACTTTTCTGGGTTTCTCAATTTAGAAAGAAAAATGCATGTGAGGCTCATTCTTTTGGCTGGTGTTTCTCATCAACTTTAGAAAAAAGAAATCCCAGTGCATAGATCAAAATAGAAAGGTTATTTGGTAATAAACTAAATGTATTGCTATACTGGCCAATAAAACAGAAAGTAGAATGTATAATATCTAAAACAAATTCTTCAATGGTGAGATGCCTCATTTTCTGATTAAATTCTGTCAGCTTACAGAGACTTTTTAAGGAAACTTAAATAGCTCACCTTGTACCCTGTAGAAAGCATCATGTACTTTTTTACGAGACATAGTAAGCCATACATAACAGATTAGAAAGAAAAAAATGAAAGGATGAGTAAAACTGCAGAAACAAATGTGCATTATCATCTTCCTTGACTAATGGTATTGAATCTCCTCCCAGGTTGCCCTATTTTTCTAAATTGGCATTTGAAAAGAGGCAGCAAGGCTAATTTGCTCCTCCACTTCTCAACAAGAGCACCTGTGTTAGTCCGTTTGCGTACTGCATGAAGAACTGCCCGAGACTGGGTAATTTCTAAAGGAAAGAGGTTTAATTGACTCACGGTTCAGCATGGTTGGGGAGGCCTCAGAAAATGTGCAATCATCGTAGAAGGTGAAGGGAAAACAAAGCGCCCTCTTTGCCAGGCTGCAGGAAGGTGGCGTGCCAAGCGAAGAGGGAAGAGTCCTTTATAAAACCATTGGATCTCGTGAGAACTAACTATCACGAGAACAGCATGGGGGAAACCCCCTCCCACCATGATTCAACTGCCTTCACCTGGTCTCTTCCTTGACACGTGGGGATTATGGGGACACAAAGCCCAACCATATCAGCACCCCTTCTGCATCTCCCTCCTTTTCCCTTCCCATCCTCCTGCCATCTTCAATTATGCTATTCTTAACATGCCCATCCCAAGACCCAGGTAAGTATTGAGTAGGAACTGACGGTGGTATATTCCCAGTTCATTAAGTTCTTGTCAGCCTGGAAGCTTCCACAACTAGGCATAAGAAGAAATCAGCCCGGGCTCAGTGGCTCACGCCTGTAATCCCAACACTTTGGGAGGCCGAGGAAGGCGGATAAAAAGGTCAGGAGATTGAGACCGTCCTGGCTAATACGGTAAAACTCCGTCTCTACTAAAAATACAAAAAATTAGACGGGCATGGTGGCACGTGCCTGTAGTCCCAGCTACTCGGGAGGCTGAGGCAGGAGAATCACTTGAACCCGGGAGGTGGAGGTTGTAGTGAGCCGAGATCGCACCTTTGCACTTCAGCCTGGTGACAGAGCGAGACTCCGTCTCAAAAAATAAATAAATAAATAAATAAAGAAGAAGAAGAAATCGAAAGTGGTAGAGAATGCATCTGAATTTTTTTCCGCCTCCGTTAAAATGTCATGTGTCAATGAGTGACAGAATCTTCACCAGATAAAGTGCACTGTATTGGGCAATCCCAGGTGCATTAAAAGTTGTTAAGAGGATGGACTTTGGAGACAGACACCTCAGTTTCCACTTACTATTTAATAGCTATGTGTACTTGGTCAAGCCAGTTTACTTCCTTATGCCTCAGTTTTGAAACTATAAAAGAGTACTTCCTTTATAGGGTATTATAAGGATTAAATAAACTGATACATGTGACGTACTTAGAATTGTGCCAGGACCACAGTAAATTATATACAGGTATTTGTCATTATTAACCCATCTGAGATTTTAATCTCTTCTACATTCCCAAACAATGGTCATTCATCATATGTCTCCTTTCTCCCGGGGAAGAAGGAACTCATTACCTCTTAAAGTGGCCTATCTCGTTTTCTGACTATTGGAATGTTCATTTTCCTGTAACAAGCCATTTTTTTTTTTTCCTTATAGCTCTGGCTCACTGGTCTGAAGCCTTTCTTGGAGCTACATAAATGAATTTGATATTTGAATACAGTTCTCTCCTTCTCAGTTTCTCTAAGCTAAATATCCTCCATTCCTGCAATCATACACATGTAATATGGATGAGTATTTAATAACTAGTTTGTCTGCGGTCTTAAAGAGTGGTACCCAGAAAGATGGGTCAGAAAGCAGGACTAATGCATCCCTCATTCTAGAGGGAATTCTAAGGTCCTATTACTTTGGGGATATTTTTAGAATTCCCATATTATCACCTCAAGTAAAACTCAAGTTAGTTTTGTGTGACTGCTACTAATTTGCAGCTCATCAACCCTTTCCGTGATTATGCAATTCCTTTCTAGTTTTTGTTCATTTGTGGGATGGTGGTAGGGAGGGGAGTAGTAACTAACAACTTTATAATTATTCCTATTGAATTTCATTTTGGCATCAGCCTATTACTTGAATTTGTCAAGAGTTTTTTTTTAATTTTTAATCTATCTTTGTTTTATCACATATCACTAAATTTCCTCTTTCTTTTGATAGCCAAAAATACATACCTATCATATAAAGGGGAGGACAGAGTTCTGGGGAATCCAGGGTCCCACTTTTAGTCTTGTTCTCAAAAATAATGCACCTAAGTTGCAGAGAAAAAGAAACACACACTGTTGATGGGAGTGTAAATTAGTTCAACCATTGTGGAAAGCAGTGTGACGATTCCTCAAAGACCTAAAAACAGAACTACCATTTGACCCAGCAATCCCAACACTAGGTATGTACCCAAAGGAATATGAATTGCTCTATCATAAAGATACATGCATGTGTATGTTCATTGCAGTACTATTTACAATAGTAAAGACATGGAATCAACCTAAATGCCTATCAATGGTAGACTGGATAAAGAAAATGTGGCACGTATACACCATGGAGTATTATGCAACCATAAAAAAGAACGAGATCATGTTATTTGCAGGAACATGGATGGAGCTAGAGGCCATTATCCTTAGCAAAGTGACGCAGAAACAGAAAAGCAAATACCACATGTTCTCACTTATAAGTGGGAGCTAAATGATAACACATGGACATATAGAGGGGAACAACGCACACTGGAGGGAGAAGATCAGGAAAAATAACGAATGAATACTAGGCTTAATACCTGGGTGACAAAATAATCTGTTCAACAAGCCTGCATGACACAAGTTTATCCTGAACTTAAAAGTTAAAGAAAATTAAAAAGACTATGCTCAAGCTACTTCTTAACTACTTAGCCTATGTACCTCACAGATTTATTTTTTAAGGCTAGATGCTAAGAACACTCAAATTGTGTCTATCTATCATCAAGACTATAAGCTGGGTGCAGTGACTCACACCTGTAATCTCAACCTTTTGGGAGGTTGATTGCTTGAGCCCAGAAGTTCAAGACCAGTCTGGGCAACATAGTGAGATCTCAGCTCTACAAAAAAATGTAAAAAGAAAACTAGCTGGGAGTGGTGGTGCCCACTTGTAGTCCCAGCTAGTCAGGAGGCTGAGGTGGGAGGATTGCTTGAGCCCAGAAGTTCAAGGCTGCAGTGGGCTATGATTGTAACACTGCACTCCAGTCTGGAGCAACAGACTGAGACCCCATCTCAAAAAAAAAAAAAAAAAAAGAAAGAAAGAAAGAAAGAAAGAAAAAAGAGTAAAGATTATAAATAATCCCCTACAATGTTAAAAAGATAATTAAGATTTTTACAATTATTTTACTAAAAAAGCTATGGAAACAAGCAAAAAAACCACAAGCTTAGTCTAAAAAAAAAAAAAAATCAGAGTGGATTTATTAAGAATGTGGAGAAGGGTATGAAATAAATTTTTAACCTTTGATTCTCTTATTTGTTTAATCCCTGGGTATCTAGGCATCTCTTCATGCATAGCTCGAGCTCTGAGAACTGCCTCTCTGCCCACACAGCTAGCACTCGTATGCATCGCTGCTCTTAACTTTGTCAATGAGCAGAGTTAAACATTTGCACGTCTATCTCCTCCTTAAGAATATGAGCTCCACAAGAGCAAAAAAAGCATTTTAAGAACTTCTGCACCCAGCATGGAGCCTAACACATAGTAGATAATATTATATACTATAATAAATACAGTTGATCCTTGAACAACATGGGTTTGAACTGTGTGGGTTCACTTATATGTGATTCTATTTCAAAAAAGTTACACCAAGTGTGCCTACCTCCCCTGCCTCCCCCTTCACCTTCTCCTTCTCTTTCACTCCTCAAACCACTGATACAGCAAGACCTTCTCATCTTCCTCCTTCTCCTCAGCCTCCTCAACGTGAAGACAACAAGGATGAAGATCTTCATGATGATCCACTTCCACTTAATGAATAGCAAATATATTTTATCTTCCTTATGATTTTTAAATACATTTTCTTTCCTCTAGTTTATTGTTAGAATACAGTATATAACACATATACAAAATATTCATTAATCGATTTTATATTATAGGTAAGATGTATTAGTTAAGTTTTGGAGGAGTCAAAAGTTATATGAGGGGGGTTGATGCAACTGTAATTGACCAAGCATGCTAATTAAATGTCCCTACAGGTATAAGGCCAATCATCAACTTAGGTAACATCTTAAGTATATGAACTGTAAAGAGTAAGTACATTTTCCCTATACTATCCCACTCCCTACATCCACTATATCCCTTTCATCCATTCACTGTGACCAGAAGTTTCATTAAATGGGGATACCTTTAATTCTACAACTCGACCTAAAATGCAAATATCCTCTATGGAGAAGCAAAACTTTGGCATAAATTTTCATTGAGTTGCAAATAAATGATATAGGTTACTCTGCCCAGTGCACAATTTATTGAGGTTGGGGTGGTCGTGGAAAAAGAGTATCTATCATCCCGGCAGGTCTCAAATTCCCTTAGCGTCAGCCCCACTGTGGCCATGGGCCAATAAAATCCTGAAGCATCAGCCCACTAACAAGTAGAGCCTAGAAAACACTGCTGTTTTCACACATACTGTGCCTAGAGCATGAATTCACCCTGTAGGTGTCCATGTGATCATCTGAACCAAGTTTCTCAATCAAACACCCACCCCATGCAGCCTGGCTACCTAACTGGCTACTTGGCCAGAGTCTCAGACACCTGGGTCTCCCTCTGAAGGAGGGAACCTATTCCTAAATCCTAGTTAGCAATTAGGAGACCTGGCTTTCTTGCTCTCCACTCTCTCTAAAAAAGACTTTCCAGGATTCTTCTTAAGGAAGCCTTTCCACCAGACCTGCCCTGAGAACCCTGCTGCCCCAGGGCAGTGATGTCTGCACTCTTTGACTAGTAACTCCCCTCAGCCATTCTTCTCTGCCTGAATACGAACCTGACTTTTGCCTCCCACCCTCTAACTTGGGCTTGGAGATGCTCATCCCACTCCTGCCCTGGTCATTATACCCTAACCATTGCCAATCCTGGCTTAGTACCAGTTTGCTTCCTCCTCTGAAGGAATTTCTGCATTTTTGTCAGTCCTGGTCACATGATTTATGACTGAGAGAAAGAAAAAGGCAGGGAGCGGGGAAATACGAAAAGGAACTACTAGAGACAACAAAAATTAAAACTTCCATCTGCCTCACATATTTTGCCTAGTCTAGAACTGGTCAGTGGCATAGGTTTTAAATTTCATGAACTCAGAATTTCTTCAAAAAGCTTCTCTAACTGTAGCTTCTCTGTCTTGGCCGCAGGACCCTCTCTCAAACAATGCCCCACCAGATTGAGGCCAACACACCCAGGAGTAGCCAGTTCTGCAGGAGGCTGGGTGTCAGCCAAGCTCAAATGCCAAAGTAAATAGAGGAGGGAGGATGAAGAGACCAAAGGGGCATTTCCCAGTCTAGATAGGAGACCTGCTTTTTTTAAAAGCTGTATTTTTAAAACCTTGCTCATTCAAAACTGTAAATTCTTAAGAAGTAAATTTGCCTTTCACTAGTGGCTATCTTACTTTTTTGTTGGTTTCTTTTGCCATATTTACAGCACTGGATAGGTTGGCTTTATTTTTCTATTGCACACGAGCATTTAATATTTAACATTTCATCAGTGAGATAGTTATAAAACCCATAGTTCTGAAAGAAATGTAATGCTTCATTGTATGTTAGATGAGTAAGTAGAAGCCTTTTAATCATAAGTTTATTCAGCATTTTAGATACTTTTGAAATTATTTTTTATGGAATAATTTCATCATAAGTAGCATATCTCAGGTTTATTTAACATATAATTTAAGAGAGGGCAGTGTTTCAAAGTGGAAAACAAACTAGACTAAGAATCAGAAGTTCTAAATTCTAGACCTTTTAGTAACTGTTGAAGTTTAGGTAAAACCTCAGACTTCTCATCTATAGAATGCAGGACCTGAAAAAGGAGACTGCTTAATTGACACAGTTTTTATCCAGCTTAATAACTTTATTTGCCAAGAGTGTAGTGCAGTAAAAAAAAGAAATGCACTTGGATTCAAAAGACTCAGATGTTAATCTAAGTGCTGCTTCTAACTTTACTTGTGACATTGAGCATTTACCTTCTCCTGTTTCCCTCATCTGTAATAAAAAGGAAATGAAACAGATGTTGTCTAAGGTCATTTCCAGCTCTAAAATTTTATATCAAAGAAAAATGTCTGTGGTGCACATGGTGTCTTCCGTTTGCATGTAAAATGTGATGTTTTGCTCTAAGTAACCTAAGAGAAATACATGTATTTGTAAAGCATTTCCCAAGTTTGCTGGAACACACATTTATCCCACAAACAGTGAACCTTAAGTTCTCAAGGCAGAAAAGCTGTCTTAAGAGGCTTGTTTGCTTCATCTCTCTTCTGAGTACCTAAGCTCAGGCTCTGAAACTGAGCTTAAACTTTATTACTACAAAGCTTCTTCCAAGTGACTTCTGTAGGCCATAAAGACAACTATAAACAAATTTGGTTTTTACCTCCTGTTTATAAATATGCTTCTTAGGTCAAAAAGCCACTTATCAAATAAACTGAACTTTTAACTTTTCTTACATAAAACGCTTAATCCAAAAATATTTTTGTATTTACAGTTCCTGGGTTTTTGTTGTTGTTGTTGTTGTTGTTGCTGCTGCTGCTGCTGCTGCTGTTAAAATGCCTTAACTATTCACACAAAGTATCTTTGCTTCAAAAGGAAGTCAGAACTACAGTCACGAGTGGTTTACAGAATATTTTCTGATAGTCTTTGCTTCATTTCAGTATCGTGCCATGATTGGCTGTTGCTAGCTACAAATAAGGAAGTCTTCAAGTTGGGGGATTTCTCAGTGGAAGTTCCCACTTCAACGAAGGGAGAGCTCTGGACGTTTGAGCAGCATTGATAGAGCCTGTGGAAAACACTTTCCGACTGTGTAACTGTTTACATCTTTACAGAGGAATAGTCTACAAAGGAAGACTCGTAACCTGGAGAAGAGGTAATCTAATTTCAATAGTTCCTACTGATTCTCAACCTAGCAAGGTGGCCTGGATGTCTTAAACTGAAGTGTTGCAGATATGTTACCCTCTTACTCTTGCTATGTGAGTAATTTATGACATGATTCAATAATGCCTTTGTAGTCAATGTCATAGTTAGAAATTTGGCCTTCAAAAAATGGCTGGATGTGGTGGGTCACGCCTATAATCCTAGCACTTTGGGAGGCCAAGGTGGGAGGATCACTTGAGCCCAGAAGTTTGAGACCAGCCTGGGCAACATAGTGAGACCCCATCTCTATTTAATTAATAAATACATAAATGATAAGGTCCCTAGCCAAGACCAAGGAAAATTTTTTTTAAATTTTCAATTTCTTTCTAACTTTTAGGATAGAATTTATGTCTCTACCTGAATGATTTTTTTTAAGTTTATATCTGGAATGAGAGCCTTCTTCAATGAATGATTTTTATAACATAATGTTGATATTTATGCTGAAAGATATTTGGCTTAAGTTGTTCATAACTTACTAGGCTGAAAAGTAAATTAAAGTAAAAGTGTATTCATACTTTTTGGTTATATTTTTAAAAATCGATCCTGGCCTGATCCAGTGTGTCTATTCAAACATTAACTCAAGGCTGGGCGTGGTGGCTCACTCCTGTAAATCCCAGCACTTTGGGAGGCTGAGGCCAGCAGATCACCTGAGGTCAGGAGTTGGAGACCAGCCTGGCTAACATGATGAAACCCCGTCTCTACTGAAAATACAAAAATTGGCCGGGCGTGGTGGTGTACACCTATAATCCCAGCCACTCAGGAGGCTAAGCCAGGAGAATCACTTGAACCCAGGAGGCAGAGGTTGCAGTGAGCTAAGACAGTGCCATTACCTAGGCAACAAGAGCAAAACTCCATCTCAAAATAATAATAATAATAATTAACTCAAGTTTAGTATTTTTCTCATCTCATAGAAAGCACATGATAGTGAATATTTCATTACACTAAAGTATTAATCTTATAGACAGTGCTGCATCTCCTTGGACCATTTAAACTTACGCAGTTATAGTAATCTAGTCTTATTCTATTACCAATTAGC
Organism: Theropithecus gelada; assembly: GCF_003255815.1. Classification (NCBI taxonomy): domain Eukaryota; kingdom Metazoa; phylum Chordata; class Mammalia; order Primates; family Cercopithecidae; genus Theropithecus; species Theropithecus gelada. Next base: position 37,425,758 of record NC_037680.1, read on the forward strand.
CCTCATATTTTCACAACCAAAAATGAATATTAAATACCATGTAATATTTCATAAAGTTATTTTCTTAAGAATAATCATAGGAAAAATGACAGCTCAAAAAGATTAAAAGTCAAGAATTATTATCACTATTGTTAAATTATTATAATAGCTGTGATATTCAAGCTTGTAAGTGGCAGAACCAGGGCTTAAATATAAATTCATATCACCTCTTTATCCATGGCTTTCTGTTACTACTGGTCTACCTTCTTATAATATTAAAATAATATTTGAGAGATGTCATATCCCAAAGCATGGAGACTCTTATGATAGCAAAAGGAAGATGACTTGGCCATGTTCACACAGCAACCAAGTCATTTTTAGAAGCCAGGTCTTTCTTCTCACTCACCCACTCCCATCTCCTCACTCCCTCCAGGATACACTTCCACGTGCACACAGGTGGTGCGCACTAGTGTGCCTCCAAGCAGTTAGCTTCAGAGCCAGAAGAAGATGTGGGGTTGTATACCCAGTCTAACCTGCCTGAGGTTCTGCCCGGCAGCCCACTGGGGCTCTACAGCAATGTGTAGTTACTTCTTTTAAACACTTATGACATTGAGTCATAGAGATAACTAACTGGAGGATTAAAAATAAATAAAGGGCTCCCCTGAAAAAGTTCTGATTAGAATTTCATGAAACTTATGCACTAATTTGAGTAAAGTGATCATCCTTATAGCATAGAAACTTCCTGCCTGAATGTTCTATTAATGTGTCTCTAATGTATTAAGGCCTCAGTAGAATACATTTATCATTAAATGTATTCCAGTATATTTTGTTTTGTCTTCTTGTGTGTGTAGTAAAGGTACTTGATAGGGATATTCTTTCCACTATATTTTCTAACTAATTATTGCTGGCTTCTTAATTTCACAATTTTATCTTTCATCTAGCAATTTTATTGATCCCTCATTTTTCCTAAATTACTTTAGGTAACTCACATGTGACGCCTAGACAGAAAAAAATATAATCATGTATTATCCCTTTTTTTCCTCACCACATTGGCCAGAATTTCTGGAACAGTGTTTAATAACAGAGAAGAAAGCAGTCAACCTTGTCTTGTTTCTGATCTCAGTGGGAATTTCCCTAGTGGTTAACATTAAGAATGAGGTTGGCTGTTGGTTTGAGATAAGTACATTTATCATAAAAACCAAATAATTGCCAAGTACCTTGTTTACTATAGGCTTACTTAAATAAAAACAAAATGGAGACTTCATGTTAAACTATACTCAATGTCTTTTTGGTATCATTAGAGACAACTGTATGGTTTTTCTACTTCAAACTGTGTAGTAGTCTGCTGTTACACAAGACAGTCGTTGCATTTTTTAAAACTCCATGTCATCAAAAATCATGATATTAAAATGATTGTTTTGGTAATAAAGGTAGACTTATAGTTATAAGCTCTGTTTTGTTGTTGCTCCAATTAAAATAATAAATTGGTAGTTCAAAATAAACCAACCAAACCTACACATTTCCTCTTTTGCTCTTCAATCCATACGCTTAGACACCTCTTCTCTATTATTTTGGCTTCACAATTCTGTTCACAACTCAAACTAACAGAAGAAGAATGAAAACAATGTGACATAAGCCAAGGAACCCTATCCAGGCAGAGCAACCAAATAAACAAAGCAGCTGTTCCTATGCTTTGTGCAAAAAGCCTTCTTCCTATTATGACAGTGCTAGCTGCAGACCACAATTCAGTTACAACTGTGGTAAGCAAAATGTGTGTCCAAATTGATTAATTTTATATCCAACTTATATTAAGAAAATGTATGCTAAAGAGAAATGTTTGAAATTTGCTGAGAATTTTTAATATTCATATTCACAACTAGAAGTTTAGTGTGTATTTTTGTTTTTACATTCATAAGTCTGTAAAAATTAGTCTGTATTTTTATTTTCTAGAACACATCACTGATAGGTTTCAGTATTAAACTGAGACTAGTTTAATAAAGTAAAATGATAAAAATACCAAAATTTCTAAAGAAAATTCAATAGGAGTTATCTGTTCCTTGAAATGTTTAAAGAAGAAATCCATAATACTGTTGGGCCTTGGCATCCCCTTTTGAAAATAATTCTTTAAATGCTATTACAATGTCTTCTATTGTTATTGATCTATTTGGGGTTTATGCTATTTTTCATGCAGCTTAGTTTATTTGCTTTTGCTTAGCAATGATTCTTTTTAAAAATTTTTCAAATATATTGGCATACATGGTATTATCTTGAATGTTTTAAAATCATCTCCGTAACTATGTGGATAACCCTTTTTCATGATGCATTTTGTCCATTTTTCTGTCTCTTTTTTTTTTCTGATTGGATGTCACAGAACTAATCTCTTGGATCTATTCCTTCTATAGTTAGCTCTTTGTAAAATTGTTTTTGCTTTATCTTTATTAATATTTTCTCAATGCCTTTTTTAGACTATTTTACTTTTCTAAGTTTGTGAGTTGAATTCTTAGTTAATTTATTGTTATTCTTTCTTCTTTTATAACGAAAATATTTAAGGATAGGAGTTTTTTAGTACTATTTTAACATCTTACAACTTTTGATATACTGCTTTCACATTTCACTGTCTTACAGTTTTTAATTGAAGTTTTATTTCCTCTTTGATCAGATTTATTTAGGATAGTGAAGGGTTTTTTTAGTGAATAGTCTTTTTTAAACCATTTTAGATTTAGAGAAAATTTGAGTGAACACTACAGATAATTCACATATACCACCCTTTCTACCCCCACCACTCACAGCATCCCCTATTATTAACAACTTGCATTAGTATGGTACATTTGTTACAATTTATGAACCAATATGGGTACATTATTATTAACTCAAGTCCATAGTTTATTCAAGTTTTCTTATTTTTTCCCTTTTTAAAACTGAGGTGAAATTCATGTAACACAAAACTAATCATTTTAAAATGAACAATTCAGTGGCATTCAGTACACTGACAATGTTATGTAACCACCACCTCTATTTAGTTTCAAAACATTTTTACCACCCCAAAAGGAAATAGTGTACTATTAAGCAATTTTTCGCATTTCTCACTCCCCTCAGCCCCTGGCAACCGCAAATCCACATTCTGTCTCTGGATGTATCTATTCTGAATATTTCATATAAGTGAAACCAGACAGTGTGACTTTCTTTTTTTTACTATTATTTTACTTTAAGTTCTGGGATACAAGTGCAGAACGTGTAGGTTTGTTACATATGTATACATGTGCCCTGGTGGTTTGTTGCACCTATCAACCTGTTATCTAGGTTTTAAGCCCCACATGCGTTAGCTATTTATCCCTCCTTCCTCTCACCCCTCAACCCTGACTAGCCCCAGTGTATGTTGTTCCACTCCCTGTGTCCATGTGTTCTCATTGTTCAGCTCACACTTATGATTGAGAACATGTGATGTTTGGTTTTCTGTTCCTGTGTTAATTTGCTGAGGATGATGGCTTCGAGCTTCATCCATGTCCCTGCAAAGGATATGATCTCATTCTTTTTATGGCTGCATAGTATTCCAGGTGTATATGTACCACATTTTCTTTATTCTGTCTATCACTGATGGGCATTTGGATTGGTTCCATGTCTTTGCTATTGTAAATAGTGCTGTACTAAACATATGTGTGCATGTGTCTTTATAGTAGAATGATGTATATTCCTTTGGGTATATACCCATTAATAGGATTGCTGGATCAAATGGTATTTCTGGTTCTAGATCCTTGAGGAATCGCCACACTCTCTTCCACAATAGTTGAACTAATTTACATTTCCACCAACAGTGTAAAAACGTTCCTATTTCTCCAAAGCCTCGTCAGCATCTATTGTTTCTTGTTTTTAATAATCGCCTTTCTGACTGGCATGAGATGGTATCTCATTTTGGTTTTGATTTGCATTTCTCTAATGATCAATGATGTTGAGCTTTTTTCCATGTGTTTGTTGGCTGCATAAATGTCTTCTGTTGAGAAGTGTCTCTTCATATCCTTTGCCCACTCTTTGATGGGGTTGTTTTTTTCTTGTAAATTTGTTTAAGTTCCTTGTAGATTCTGGATATTATACCTTTTTCAGATGGGTAGATTGCAAAAATTTTCTCCCATTCTGTAGGTTGATGTTCACTCTAATGATAGTTTCTTTTGCTGTACAGAAACTCTTTAGTTTAATTAGATCCCATTTGTCAATTTCAGCTTTTGTTGCAGTTGCTTTTGGCATTTTCATCATGAAGTCTTTGCCCATGCCTATGTCCTGAATGGTCTTACCTAGGTTTTCTTCCAGGGATTTTATGGTTTTAGGTCTTATGTTTAAGTCTTTAATCCATCTTGAGTTAATTTTTGTATAAGGTGTAAGGAAATGGTCCAGTTTCAGTTTTCTGCATATGGCTAGCCACTTTTCCCGACACCATTTATTAAATGGGAAATCCTTTCCCCATTCCTTATTTTTGTCCGGTTTGTCAAAGATCAGATGGTTGTAAATGTGTGGTGTTATTTCTGAGGTCTCTGTTCTGCTCCATCGGTCTATATGTCTGTTTTTGTACCAGTACCATGCTGTTTTGGTTACTGTAGCCTTATAGTATATTTTGAAGTCAGGTAGCGTGATGCCTCCAGTTTTGTTCTTTTTGCTGAGGATTGTCTTGGCTATATGGGCTCTTTTGGGGTTTTCATATGAAATATAAAGTAGTTTTTTCTAATTCTGTGAAAAATGTCAGTGGTAGTTTGATGGAAATAGCGTTGAATCTATAAATTACTTTAGGCAATATGGCCGTTTTCTTGATGTTGATTCTTCCTATCCATGAGCATGGAATGTTTTTCCATTTGTTTGTATCCTCTCTTATTTCCTTGAGCAATAGTTTGTAGTTCTCTTTGAAGAAGTCCTTCATGTCTCTGGTTAACTGTATTCCTAGGTATTTTATTCTCTTTGTAGCAATTGTGAATGAGAGTTCATTCATGATTTTACTCTCTGTTTGTCTATTATTGGTGTATAGGAATGCTTGTGATTTTTGCACACTGATTTTGTATCCTGAGACTTTGCTGAAGTTGCTTATTAGCTTATGGAGTTTTGAGGCTGAGATTATGGGGTTTTCTAAATATAGACTCATATCGTCTGTAAACAGAGACAATTTTATTTCTTCTCTTCCTATTTGAATACACTTTATTTCTTTCTCTTGTCTGATTGCCCTGGCCAGAACTTCGAATACTATGTTGAATAGGAGTGGTGAGAGAGGGCATCCTTGTCTTGTGATGGTTTTCAAAGGAAATGCTTACAGCTTTTGCCCATTTTGCATGATATTGGCTGCGGGTTTGTCATAAATAGCTCTTATTATTTTGAGCTATGTTCCACCAATGCCCAGTTTCTTGAGAGTTTTTAACATGAAGGGATGTTGAATTTTATTGAAGGCCTATTCTGCTTCTATTGAGATAATCACATGGTTTTTGTCATTGGTTCTATTTATGTGATGGATTACATTTATTGATTTGTGTATGTTGAACCAACCTTGTGTCCCAGGGATGAAGCCGATTTGATCTCTGTTGGGGGCCGCACCAGGGGTGGTGGAGAATGAAAGAACACACACAAAGACAAAGACACACAGAGAACATGGCGGCCGCACTCAGAGCCTCCGCCTCACTTTATTTATACTCCATAAACCTCACGTCAGCAGAAAGAATGCAATGCAAAACAAACTTTCTTTTCCCACATGTAACCTTCTACTCAGTACCTTGTTTCTATATTCTTACTTATCTACTCGCCTTCTTGGCGCCTACGGGAGTTCATTAAAAGTTCAGTTGGAGATACTGTCCTTGAGCCCTATCTATTCTCAGCATACTGTTTTCAAAGGCCCCTGCATTTCCCCCCTTTTAATTTTGTTTTGCCTCAATCCTAAAAAGGTAGCCCATATTTGTTCCTGTGTTTTCTTTTGTTTTTGGTGGCGATGGAGGGAGCATCGAATCACCAAAAGAAGTAGACCCAAACCAAGTGCCCAAAGCAATATACTTCCAGAGATTGTAGAAATCCATGTTTTTATCTGAGTCCATGGGTTAAAGCAGCAAGGTGCTGACCCAGCTCCTGCAAGGTTACAGTTCCAGACAGCACATGTAATTGTTGTCGAAATGCTTCGGAAATGTTCTGAGTGAGCTCTTGAATGTCCAACCTAATATTTTTATGGCCAATTAATAATTTTCGGATTACAGTCCAATTCTGAGAGATGTTAAAAGGCACAGGTGTTACACAAAATTGAGTGGAATTCCAATCACATTGTAATGTTACCCGAGTACTGAGTACAGTGAGCTGATCTCCAAGCCATGTCAATGCTTGCTCCATGTTGTCCAATCTTTCAGCAAGTTGAGAATCAATGTTTCGTTGTTGAAGCCATAACCGGTGAGATTGTTCACGCCATTGCTGCACAAATTCAGCATTTTGTATGCTTTGATGAAGAGCGAGCCCTGCTACAGCCGCAGTGGAGGCAATGGCAACAAGACTCATCACCGAGGCAATTATAAGTCCAAGGGCACGGCGGGTTCGCTGAAGAGAAGTCCAAATATAAGTTTCAAGAGGTGATGCCCCCCACGGTCGCGTAAGGTTAACAGGTAGCCAAATTTCCTTACGAGCCCTGAGGATATAAATATCCCCAGCAAAGTTGTGCCACAAAGAATGATTGAGGCAAGACAAAAATGTACACATATTTGTACAATTAACAATTCCCATATTATTATCCCATGTCAAATTCCCTGCTAATAATAGGTAGGGCTTATGGACACAAGCAATAATATATTGAGAGGTATTCCGATATAACTGAATATGAAAGGAATTAGTTGGGTCAGAAAGATTAAGAGACATATTCCCCACAAAAGTGTTAATGGCATCACCTGCAGCTAACAACTTCCAAAGATGACTCTGTACTTAGGCCTCCTTCACACCATACCAAGGTTTCATTATTGTTAGCAGCAATACTTTTATTTACCCGGTGCCATTTCAAAGGTATGTGACTAAATTTTGTTTGAAAATCACCGTGCACACTTCAATCAGTTATTTGCATCCCATTGTATTCTAATAAAATCCGGGTTTTATTTCCCCGACATAGTTGCCACTCCAGCACCTCAATATTAGGAGAAACCTCTGGAATAGGACAAAAAGGTAAAGAACTAGGAATAGTTTCATTACTATATACAGTATGATTATAATAACAGTATTAGCAGCCACATAACTGATTATAGCGAACAACCCAGGCTTCATACGATTTTCGGAGACAATGAGAACTATTTCCCATGCATATTGGAAGTTCTTCCATTCCAAATTGGTATGTGTTGTTTATAATTTCCGTTTCCTGTTCTATATCGTCCTTGTCTATATAGGGGGACGGCATTCAAGTAGTGTCATTGGTGAAAACCTTAATTTCCGCCTCTCCCCAGGCGACTCCCTGATACAAGGGTGGAAAGGGAATATAAGTGCAATATTCATACAAAGCCTCACTAAGGGAAATAAGTCCCCCACCGAGGCACCTCCAACAAAGGAAGAAATGCATGCTGAATCCAGTTTTCTTTTCAACAGGGTTTCAATCATCTTGTAGGAAACCACTCAGGTCCGCTCCCTGTAAGGACAAGAGCATAGCCCCGTCCCTGTTTTAGAACTTGCCCTAGAACATACTTACCTTCTTCATTAGGATACCAAATCTTTAAATTGTCAGCGGGGACTATCACCGAGGGAGGTGAGGAAAGATGGGTTACGACAGCGGAGTCTTGCAATTGTCTCCATTGATTCAAAAAATAATTAAGGTAAAAAGAACCTTCAAAATCAAAAAAATTAAGGTAGAAAGGTTAACCTTCAAAAAAATCTGTTTTTTTTGGGGGGGGGGCTCATTTCCCCCTTTTTGTTTTAATAGTTGAGTTTTTAAAGCTAAATTTGCACGCTCAATGATGGCTTGACCTTGACTGTTGCCCGGGATCCCGGTGATATGTTGAATATTGTATTGCTGTAAGAAAACTTGTAATTTATGAGAGACATAGGCAGGGGCATTATCAGTTTTAAGTATAAAAGGAATGCCCATAATGGCAAAACAAGCTAAGAGATGTGTAATAACAGAATCAGCTTTCTCAGATGGCAACAGAGTGGCCCATTGAAAATGAGAAAAAGTATCAATGGTATGATGAACATACTTTAATCGTCCAAAAGAAGGAATATGTATAACATCCATTTGCCAAATTTGATTAACTTGAGTACCTCTCGGGTTAACTCCAGGATGGAAGGATGGGATGCTCAAAGGAGCACAGAAAGGACAAGCTCGAATAAGAGAACGAGCTTATTTACGAGTTAAATGAAACCGTCGTTGAAGGCCAGAACTATTAGTGTGATGTAGAGCATGTTCTTGTTCTGCAGCCTGCAAGTGGCCAATTAGAAGTGAATCAATCTGAGTATTTCCATGAACTAATGGTCCAGGCAGTTGAGAATGAGAACGAAGATGAGTGATGAATAAAGGAGCTCGACGTTGGCTCAAAGTAGAAAATAACAAGGAAAAGAGTTTTTGAAGAGAAGAAGTAGCACAAAGAGGTAAAGTGGCCTGAGAAATATAAGAAGTAACATAAACGGCATATTGAGAATCACTAACAATATTACAACCAGTAGTAGGGAAATCAAGTAAGACCATGAGAATAGCAAACAATTCTTCCTGTTGCACCGAGGGATAAGGATAAACTGTAATTCAAGATTGATGAAGCTTCTTGCCAAGAATCAGAAGTCGCAAGAAGATAAATGATCTGACTATGAGTGAATTGAGAGATAATTAAGGAAGGATCTCCTCCCCAAAGTTGTCGACAGTGATGCCGTCCTTTGATGATCAGTTCAGCTAAACGATCGATATAAGTAGCCAAGCGTTTAGATGTTTTATTGGACAAAAAGATCCATTCTAGCGGCCGATTGGTCTGATGAATCATTCCTGTAGGAGAATGTAAAGTATGAAATAAACAAAGGGAAAGGGGAACATCGGGAAGGATATAGTGTAAATGAGCCTTTTGAAGTTGCTCTTCCACAAGCTGGAGTTCCTGTAAAGCCAAAGGAGTTAAATGACGTGAGCTGTCCAAGTGACTGTCTCCTTCTAGAATAGAAAAAAGATGTTGTAACTGAATAGAGAAAAAACAATTTTTGAGATCTATGACCATTAATTTTTAACTTTGTGGGATAAGGGCAGGATTAGGAAGACCAGGCTGTAAACTTTCCCTAGGTTTAATGTAAACATTTATAGTTTTAAGACAAGACAAAGACGGGAATTCCATGCAGAAATACGTGGCTTTATATTCCTCTCGGCCATTTGTTTTTTGACTTACTCTTTTAGAGTCCTAAATATTTCTTTAAATAATGGTCACTGTTTCACCTAAATAGGAGTGGTGGCTATGAGTTTAAACGATTGTAGCCCATTTTGAACATCATATTTTTGGCAGCTGAGGAAATATGAGGAATGTTTAAAAAAGCAGCAAATTGTTGTGAAAGATCTTGTTCCCAAAAATTAATATTGATAGGAACAATATAAAAATAAAAAAAAACTTGACCTTGTTGACCTTTAGGACCGACACAGGTTAAAGGTTCTACGTCTTGATAAACCACAGAAGCAGCACCCAAGCCAGTGAGTATAACTGAAGCTTGTCTTTTTTCCTATTGTATAGGCCTCTAATTTAAACAAATAATAGACATATTCACCACCGTATCAATTAACCCTTTAAAAACTATTTCATTAATGTGCAATGAACATAAGGGCTTTTGATTAGAAACTAAAGTTTCCCAAAAAACAGTTTTTTCTGTGCTACCAAACCCTCCCTATTGAGAATACGTTCCCCTGCCTCTAGGCATATAAATGTTGAGACTTGAACCATAATAAGAATTTTATTAGTAACATCATGTCCTTTTGGCAAAGGGCGACACACTCTAATAGCTGATTTATATACTCCTCTATTAGGAGACAAAGTATAAGGCTGAGTAATAACTAAGTCAGCAGCGGTGCTCTGCTTAGTTGCCACATAAAGCTGAGAAACTGGGGTAAGGTGTGGGATCCTTAAGGAGGACTTGAATTTATTCCTTGATGTTGTAGGCCATTGCTCACTGGGTATTGTATGCAGATTTAGTCAATAACAAATATTTGTAAACAAATAAGGTGATTACAGGTACAGAAATTCAGTTCTAGCTTACTATTCAATAGAGTATCTGCTTTGTAAAAGATGGTGGACCACAAAATACTCAACGGATTTTGGTTTTCAAAACACAGTGATGCTATCCAAGGCTAAATGGATACTTGAAATTGGGATTGGATCTGGTGCTGAGATACAACTTTTACTTAGTTATTGGTTTTTCTTTCCTCCGATTATTCCAAGGAGGGTGACTACCATTTTTGTACTTTATAGAGCAGTCTAGAGGAAAGGGTTAAGCATGCAAGCTCTGGGGACAGAAAGTCATATTTTCAAAATATAATAGCTATATGACCTTGGATATATTTATAAAACTGTCTTAACTCTGTTTTCCTGTCTACAAAATGGTAATAATTATAAAATTTGTCAGTCTTAAAGGGATGTTGGAAGAACTAAATGCAAGTGAAGATTTTTTCACAGTAGTAGACACATAGTAAGTACTCAGTATGCTATGGCTATTATTACTGTTATTATTGTTAATATTACGTCTATTTATTTTAGCTCTTTAATGTAACAAGTGCAGAACCATAATCTCACATCCTTCAGAGTCACGCTGATCTTGTATTTTTTGGTCCTTTGACTAGTTTAGTGATTTATTACAAGAAACCTAGTTAGTTTGTGCATTCTTTTCCTTTCTTATATTTCTCATTTGTAAAGACTGATAAACCAACTACACTTTCAGACCTGGTGACATAAATTGTTGGGGCCCCAAGCCTGTGGGCCCCGGCTCCCATTTCCCAGGAGAGGAGACAGTAAATTTCCACTTTTATCAGTTTTGAAACGACATTTATTTGTCCAATGCTGACCTTTACCACAACATTTGTACACCTCTGAAGGCAGCTTTCTGCCTTGAGGGATAAAAGTGTTCAATTTTTATGACATTCTTTATTGAAATGTCTAGGTTTACCACACTGAAAGCAAACACCTTGTTTGTTATTTCCTTTTAAGGCTTTAGACAAAGCTCCAGCAAATAATTGAGCATTATAAATAGCCCCTCCAACACTAACACAAGTTTTAATATATTTATCTAAGTTGGCCCCATTGGCCTTTAATAATTTTAACAATTTTTGACAGTCAGCATAAGCATTTTTAAAAGACAACGTTCGTAACAAAATTTTTGAAGCAAGGTCAGCACCCACAATTTTCAAGACAGCATCCTGAAGACGGGCTACAAAATCTAAATATTGTTCATTTGTGCCCTGTAAAATCTTCACAGAGGAAAGGGAAGATTTTCCTGTTATCTCTACCTTATTTTAGGCCCTTAAAAACAAAGTCTTGATTTGAGTAAGGGCAACATCTTCTAGACCAGCCTGAGCACTAAGAGTAGCATATTGGCCCGTGCCTGTGAGTTGTTCCTCAGTGGCTCCTGGGGGATCACACATAACATTTTTTCTAGCCTGTACATGCGCCTTGTTCATTTACCAGCTGTGCAATTGTAACCACTGAGAACGATGAAGAAAAGCCTTCCCCAAAGTCTCCCAGACTATAGAAATTATCAAATTTTCTGATAAAAAAATATCAAGAAGACCAAGGATAGGGGTTCATAGTTAGAAATGGCAGCTTTCATTTCTTTTAAAAATTTAATTTGTAAGGCATTAAATTGGACATTATTGCTACCATTTGAAAACTGAGCATTAGGAGCAAAAGAAGCACAAATAATTGGAAACAGATCCAGCTCCTTAAATTTTTTTTTTTTTTTTTTAATCTTTTCCTTTTCTCCCTCCCCCAATGGTGGGCAAGGCACTGAGAAAACTTTGCCAAACAAAGGTAAAGATAAGGAAGCCCGGGGGTTGGAGGCACTGGAAAATTCTCTTTTAACAGGGCAGAAGGAAAAGAAACAGGGAAAGCTCACAAAGGTGAATTAGAAGAATGTATCTGTAATATTTGTTGAAGCATATCCATAATACACTGCATGTCAGAATTTCCCTTAGAAGAAGGAAGAGCTGGCTTTTTCTCTTCTCCCCCTTTTGCTACCCTGGCACAAATGGGCTCCATTTCAGATTTATTTTATTTTATTTTATTTTTCCAAATCCTCAGATACCTTTCCTCCTGTGGCTACATTACCACACTCCGAATCAGTCTCAAGTAACTCTAATGTCTGAGTGATAGAGTTACACAAGGTCCACAATTTTAGAGGCATAATATCCCCTAACTGGAGAGCTCTAAGCAAAGCTTTTACTACCTGTAACCATTTTTTCCGATTCAGCTGCACTTTAGTCTGATACTGAAACCAGTAACAATGTTATTCAACATGGGCAAACAATCGCTTCAAAGTCTTTTTCTTTCACTTCTACTCCCATAGACAGCAACAGTCCTTGAAACAGCCATAAATATTCTGAGGCCAGAGAGATGGAATTCCCATAATGAAAGCTTAAGAAGGTTCCCCTTAACAATATCTGAGCCTTACCCGCTCCTAGGGGGTTCCCCTTCTTGTTCTCCCCTACTCACCCGTGCTGACCCTGCTCGCTGCGCCACTTGTTGGGGGCCGCACCGGGGGTGGTGGAGAATGAAAGAACACACACAAAGACAAAGACACACAGAGAACATGGCGGCCGCACTCAGAGCCTCCGCCTCACTTTATTTATACTCCATAAACCTCACGTCAGCAGAAAGAATGCAATGCAAAACAAACTTTCTTTTCCCACATGTAACCTTCTACTCAGTACCTTGTTTCTATATTCTTACTTATCTACTCGCCTTCTTGGCGCCTACGGGAGTTCATTAAAAGTTCAGTTGGAGATACTGTCCTTGAGCCCTATCTATTCTCAGCATACTGTTTTCAAAGGCCCCTGCAGATCTCGGTGGATAAGCTTTTTGATGTGCTGTTGGATTCAGTTTTCCAGTACTTTATTGAGGATTTTTCAATTAATGTTCATCAGAGACATTGGCCTGAAGTTTCTTTTTTTGTTGTGTCTCTGCCAGGTTTTGGTATCAGGATGATGCTGGCCTCATAAAATGAGTTAGGGAGGGGTCCCTCCTTTTCAATTGTTTGAATAGTTTCAGAAGGAATGGTACAAGCTCCTCTTTGTACCTCTGGTAGAATTCATCCATGAATCCATCTGGTCCTGGGCTTATTTTGGTTGGTACAGTATTAATTACTGCCCCAATTTCAGAACTTGTTATTGGTCTATTCAAGTATCAACTTCTTTCTGGTTTAGTCTTGGGAGGGTGTATGTGTCCAGGAATTTATCCATTTCTTCTAGATTTTCTAGCTCATTTGCATAGAGGTATTTATAGTATTTGCTGATAGTAGTTTGTATTTCTGTGAGGTCAGAGGTGATATTCCCTTTATCAATTTTTATTGTGTCTATTTGAGTCTTCTCTCATTTCTTTTTTATTAGTCTAGCTAGCCATCTATTTTGTTAATTTTTTCAAAAAACCAGCTCCTGGATTCATTGAGGTTTTGAAGGGTTTTTTGGTGTCTCTATCTTCTTCAGTTCTGCTCTGAACTTAGTTATTTCTTGTCTTCTCCTAGGTTTTGGATTTGTTTGCTCTTGCTTCTCTAGCTCTTTTAATTGTGATGTCAGGGTGTCAATTTGAGTTCTAGCTTTCTAATGTGGGCATTTAGTGCTATAAACTTCCTCTTAACACTGCTTTAGCTGTGTCCCAGAGATTCTGGTACATCTTCTCGTTGTTCTCATTGGTTTCAAATAACTTCTTGATTTCTGCCTTAATTTCATTATTTACCTAGGAGTCATTCAGGAGCACGTTGTTCAATGTCCATGTAGTTGTGTGATTTTGAGTGAGTTTCTTAATCCTGATTTCTAATTTGATTGCACTCTGGTCTGAGAGACTGTTATAATTTCAGTTCTTTTGCATTTGCTGACGAATGTTTTACTTCCAATTATGTGGTCGATTTTAGAATAAGTGCCATGTGGCACTAAGAAGAATGTCTATTCTGTTGATTTGGAGTGGAGAGTTTTGTACATGTCTGTTAGGTCCACTTGATCCAGAGCTGAGTTCAAATCCTGAATATCCTTGTTAATTTTCTGTCTCGTTGATCTAATATTGACAGTGGGGTATTAAAGTCTCCCAGTATTATTGTGTGGGAGTCTAAGTCTCTTTGCAGGTGTACAAGAACTTGTTTTATGAATCTGGTTGCTCCTGTATCAATTTTTGGTCTCATTGATCTGTCTAATATTGAGAGTGGGGTGTTAAAGTGTCCCACTATTATTGTGTGGGAGTCTAAATCTCTTTGTAGGTCTCTAAGAACTTGCTTTATGAATCTGGGTGCTCCTGTATTAGGTGCATATATATTTAGGATAGGTAGCTCTTCCTGTTGCCTTGATTCCTTTACCATTATGCAATGCCCTTCTTTGTCTTTTTTGATCTTTGTTGGTTTAATTTCTGTTTTGTTAGGGACTAGGATTGCAACCCCTGCTTCTTCTTCTTTTTTTTTTTCTTTCCATTTGCTTGGTAAATATTCCTCCATCCCTTTATTTTGAGCCTATGTATGTCTTTGCATGTGAGATAGGTCTCCCTAATACAGCACAGTGATAAGTCTTGACTCTTTATCCGATTTGCCAGTCTGTGTCTTTTAACTGGGGCATTTAGCCCATTTACATCTAAGGTTAATAATGTTATATGTGAATTTGATCCTGTCATCATGATGCTATCTGGTTATTTTGCACACTAGTTGATGCAGTTTTTTCATAGTGTCATTGGTCTTTGTTGATGTTTATATTTTGGTGTGTTTTTGCGGTGGCTGATACCAGTTTTTCCTTTCCATAGTTGGTGCTTCCTTCAGGAGCTCTTGCAAGACAGGCCAGGTAGTGATGAAATCCCTCAGCATTTGGTGGTCTGGAAAGGATTTTATTTCTCCTTCTCTTATAAAGTTTAGTTTGGCTGGATATGAAATTTGGGGCTGAAAATTCTTTTCTTTAAAATATTGGCCCCCACTCTCTTCTGGCTTATAGAGTTTCTGCTGAGAGGTCCACTGTTAGTCTGATAGGCTTCCTTTTGTAGGTTACCTGGCCTTACTCCCCGGCTGCCCTTAACATTTTTTTCCTTCATTTCAACCTTGGAGAGTCTGATGATTGTGTCTTGGAGTTGATCTTCTAGTGGAGTATCTTAGTGGTGTTCTCTGTATTGCCTGAATTTGAATATTGGCCTGTCTTGCTAGGTTGGGGAAGTTCTCCTGGATAGTATCCTGAAGTGTGTTTTCCAATTTGGTTCCATTCTCCCTATCTTTTTCAGGTACTCCAATCAATCGTAGGTTAGGTCTTTTTACATAGTCCCATATTTCTCAGAGGTTTTGTTCGTTCCTTTTCATTCTTTGTTCTCTAATCTTGTCTTCATGCCCGATTTCAGCAAGATGATCTTCAAACTCTGATATCCTTTGTTCTGCTTGGTCAATTCAGCTATTGATACTTGTATATGCTTCACGAAGTTTCGTGGTGTGTTTTTCAGCTCCATCAGGTAATTTGTATTCCTCTCTAAACTGGTTATTCTATTTAGCAGCTCCTATAGCCTTTTATCAAGGTTCTTAGCTTCTTTGCATTGGGTTAGAACACGCTCCTTTAGCTCAGTGGAGTTTATTACCCACCTTCTGAAGCCTACTTCTGTCAATTTGTCCATCTCATCCTCTGTCCAGTTCTGCGCCCTTGCTAGAAAGGTGTCGCGATCATTTGTAGGAGAAGAGGCACTCTGACCTTTTGGGTTTTCAGAGTTTTTTTGTTCTTTCTCATCTTCACGAGTTTGTCTAGTTTCGATATTTGAGGCTGCTGACCCTTGGATGGGGTTTTTGTGGGGGATTTTTTTGTTGATGCTATTGTTGTTGCTGTCTGTTTGTTTGTTTTTCTTTCAAAGGTCAAGTCCCTCTTCTGTAGGGCTGCTGCAGTTTGCTGGGGATTCACTACAGGCCTTATTCATCTGGTGTTTGCTCTCGCGCCTGGAGGCGTCGCTTGAGGAGGCTGGAGAACAGAAAAGATGGGTGCCTGCTTCTTCCTCTGGGATCTCTGACCTCGAGGGGCACCAACCCGATGGCAGTAGGAATGCTCCTACATAGGGTGTCTGACAACCCCTGTTGGAGGGTCTCACCCAGTTGGGTGGCATGGGGAGCAAGACCTGTTTAATGAAACACTTTGTCCCTTGGTGGAGGGGGTGTGCTTTGCTGTGAGGGGAACCCACTCATCTGGGCTGCCTAGATTCCTCAGAATTAGCAGGAGGAAAGACTAAGTCTGCTGGTCCATGTAGACTGCAGCCACCCCTCCCGCTAGGGGCTCAGCCCCAGGGGGATCAGAGTTCTGTCCCTGAATCCCTGGTTGGAGTTGTTGGAGTTCCTGCAGGGAGGCCCCGCCCAGTGAGGAGGGATGGGTCAAGGTCAGGCCTGAAGAGGGTCTGGCTGCAGTTTGCCACAGCTGGTGTGTTGGGGTGTGGGAGATACCGCTTGGGACCAAGCCATCCAGCCTCCCTGGCTCCAGCAGAGGAAAAGTGCAGCTTGGAGCTATAGAGATGGCTGTCGCCCTTCCCCAACCCTGGAAACTTAGTGTGTTAGGTGGCTATCGGTTCCAGTATTGGCTACCATCTCTCCCCCAAGGAGCTCGGACAGCTTAGACAGCAGACAGCTGCAGCTGTGGTGCTGACCGCCCCCTGCCCCTGGGAACTTAGCAGGCTTAAGCAGATTCTAGCTGAGTGGCTGTTGAGAATCTGTGCGACTCCGTGGTTGGGATCCTAGGCCCTGGTGGTGTGGGTTCACTAGTGGCATCTTCTGATCTGTGGGTTGCACAGTTCCATGAAAAAGCACGGTTTCCCAGGTTGGGTAGCACACTCACTCACTGCCTCCCTTGGCTATGGGCTGGGGGCTTCCCCGCCCCATGTGGCTCTCAGGTGGGCCACTGCACCATAATTATCTTCCTTCCTCTCTGAGGGTCACACCAGCTGCCTGGTCAGTTCTGATGACAGAACCTAGATACCTCGGTTGCCAGTGAAGGATTTGCATGCTGTTATAATTCTTTTTGATGGGAGCCTCCAAGCGCTGCTGCTTCTAGTTGGCCATCTTGGCCTCACCCGTGACTTTCCTAAACTGGCATTTTTTACTTAGCACAATGGTTTTGAGTTTCATCCATGTTGTAGCATGTATCAGTACTTCATTTCTTTTTATGGCTGAATAATATTGTATTATATGTATATACCACAAATTATCCATTCGTCTGTTAACGGATAGGGTATTTGGTCTGTCTTCACTTTTGGACTATTGTAAATCATGCTGTTATGAACATGTATTTACATGTATTTGTTTCAGTACCTGTTTTCAGTTCTTTTGGGTATATACCTGGCAGTGGAATTCTGGGGTCATATGGTAATTCTATGTTTAGTATTTTAAGGAACTGGCAAATTATTTTCCATAGTGGTTGAACTATTTTACACTCCACCCAGCAATGTATAAGACTTTCAATTTCTCCACATCCTCCTCCACACTTGTTATTTTCTATTTGGGTTCTTATTACAGCCATCCTAGTGAATGTGAAGTGGTAATTCATTGTAGTTCTAATTTGCATTTCCCTAAAGACTAATAATGTCAAGCATTTTTTCATGTGTTTGTTGACCATGTGTAGATCCTCTTTAGATAAATGTCTATTCAAGTCAGTTACCCATGTTTTAATTGGCTTGTTTGTCTTTTTGTTGTTGAGTCATAAGAGTTTTTTTAATATATTCTAGATTCTAGGCCCTTATCAGATATGTGATTTGCTAATATTTTCTCCCTTTCTATAGACTGTCTTTTCAGTGTCTTGACATCTTTCAGTGTATAAAAGTTTTAAAATTTTTTATTAAGTCAAATTTATGTTTGTTATTTTTGTATCATATCTAAAATCCATTGTTAAATCCAAGGTCATGATGACTTACCCACTTGTGTTTGTCTAAGGGTGCTATTATGGTTTTATCTCTTATATTTAGGTGATTGATCAATTGGGAGTTAATTTTTGTGGTGTGAGGTAAGGGTCCACCTTCTTTCTTTTGCATGTGGTTATCAGTTGTACCAGCATCATTTGTTGGAGAGACTATTTTTTCTCCATTAAATGGTCTTGGCACCCTTATAAGGGTTTATTTTTGGACTCTCAGTTCTATTCTTTTGGTCCATGTGTATATCTTTATGCTAGTGCCAAGCTGTTTTGATTACTATAGCTTTGTAGTAAGTGTTGAAATTGGGAAGTGTGAGTCTTCCAACTTTGTTTTTCCTTTGCAATATTCTTCTGGCTACACTTGCAATTTAATATGAATATGAGAATCAGTTTTTCCATTTCTGTAAAAAAAAAAAAAATAGGCCATTGAAATTTCAATAGCAATTGCATTGAATCTGGAGATCAATTTGTGGAGTATTGCCATCTTAATAATATTAAGTCTTCCAATCCATGGACATGGATGTCTTTCTACTTATTTACGTCTTCTATAATTTCTTTCAGAAATGTTTTGTAGTTTTCAGTCTATAACTATTTTACCTCTTTGATTAAGTTTATTCCTAGGCATTTTATTTTTTTGGATGCCACTGTAAATAGAATTTCCTTAATTTCCTTTGAAGAGGGTTCATTGGCAATGTATAGAAACAACTGATTTTTGAGTTTTATATTATACCCTGTAACTTTGCTAAATTCATTTATTAGCTCTAGTAGCTTTCTTGTGAATACTTTGGGAGTTTTCATATATTAGATAATATCATCTAAGGATAGAAATAGTTTTACCTCTTCCTTTCCAATTTGGATGGCTTTTATTTCTTTTTCTTGTCTAATTGCACTGGCTACTATTTCCTGGACAGTGTTAAATAGCAGTGGTGAAAGAAAGTGTCCTTGGCCGGGCGCGGTGGCTCAAGCCTGTAATCCCAGCACTTTGGGAGGCCGAGACGGGCGGATCACGAGTTCAGGAGATCGAGACCATCCTGGCTAACACGGTGAAACCCCGTCTCTACTAAAATACAAAAAAAAAAAATTAGCCGGGCGAGGTGGCGGGTGCCTGTAGTCCCAGCTACTCGGGAGGCTGAGGCAGGAGAATGGCGTGAACCCGGGAGGCGGGGCTTGCAGTGAGCTGAGATCCGGCCACTGCACTCCAGCCCGGGTGACAGAGCCAGACTCCATCTCAAAAAAAAAAAAAAAAAAAAGAAAGTGTCCTTGTCTTGTTCCTAATCCTAGGCAGAAAGCTTTCAGTATTTCACCATGTGATATGTTGTTACCTGTGGATTTTTCATAAATGCTCTTTATTATGGTAAGGAAGTTCCCTTCTAATCCTAGTTTTCTGAGGAATCATGAAAGGGTGTTGGTTTTTTTCAAATGCCTTTTTGCATCAGTGGAGATAATCCTGTGGTTTTTTTTTTTTTTGGTTTTTTTTTTTTTTTTTTTTTTCATTTTTCTATGATGTGCATTGCCTGGAATGATTTTCTTATGTTGAACCACCCTTGCATTACAGTGATAAATCACACTTGATCATGATGTATAATACACTTAATAGGCTGTTGGATTTATTTTGCTAGTATTTTGTGGAGAATTTTTGCATCTATATTCACAAGGAATATTGGTTTTTAGCTTTCATTTTTATCACATCTTTGTCTGGCTTTGGTATAAAGGCAATGCTAGCCCCATAGAATAAGTTAGTAAGTGTCCTTTCCACCCCTGTTTTTTATCTAGAGGTTTGAGAATTTGGTGTTATTTAAGTGCATGGTAGAATTCACCAGTGAAGTCATCTGGTCCTGATGGCTTCTTAGCGGGGAGATTTTTGGTTATTGATTCAATCTCTGTATTATTATAAGTCTGTTCAGATTTCCTATTTCCTCTTTACTTAGATTTACTAGTCTGTGTGTTTTTAGGAATTTGTACAGTTCATCTAGGTTATCTAATTTGTTGATCTACAATTGTTCCATAACCTAATATTTATAATACTTTGTATTTCTATTTGGTTGTCGGTAATGTCCTGACTTTCATTTTTGATTTTAGTTATTTATTTCTTCTTCCTCTTTTTTCTAATCCATTTAGATAAATTTTTGTCAATTTTATTGATCTTTTCCAAGAACCAACTTTTAGTTTCATTGATTATCTCGACTGTGTTTCTATTCTCTATTTCATTTATCTCTGCTCTAATCTTAAGTTTCATCCTTGCTAGCTTTAGATTTAGTTTGTTCTTCCTTTTCCAGTTCCTTGAGGTATAAAAGTTACATTATTCATTTCAAATCTTCCTTTTTTCTTTTTTTTTAGATGGAGTCTCACTCCAATCTCGGCTTCTCAGGTTCAAGCGATTCTCCTGCCTCAGCCTCCCAAACAGTCAGGATAACAGGCACATGCATACCACCACACCCAGCTAATTTTTGTATGTTTAGTAGAGCCGAGGTTTCACCATTTTGGCCAGGCTGGTCTCAAACTGCTGACCTCAAGTGATCTGCTTGTCTCGACCTCCCAAAGTCCTGGGATTACAGGCATGAGCCAGCATGCCCGGCTCTCAGATCTTTTTAAATATGAACATTTACGGCTATTACTTTCCCTCTGAGCACTGTTTTCACTGCATCCCATATATTTTGATACGTTGCAATTTTGTTTTTATTCTTCTCCAAGTAAATCTAATTTTCCTATGATTTATCCTTGTAACTCACTGGTTGTTTAAGAATGTGTTGCTTAATTTGCACATATTTGTAAATTTTTTAGTTTTCCTTGTATTAACTTCTAGTTTCATTCCATTTTGGTTGGAGAAGATACTTTGTATGATTTCAATCTTTTTAAATATATTAAGACTTTTTGTGGCCTAACATTTGGTCTACCCTGGGGAAGATTCCATATCAACTTGAGAAGAATGTATATTCAGCTTTTGTTGGGTGGAATGTATATTCAGCTTTTGTTCTGCTAGGTCTAGTTGGTTTATGCTGTTTTTCAAGTTGTCTATTTTCTTTTGGATCATCTGTTTTTCTATTTATTATGAAAAGTGGCATAATGTAGTCTCCGGTGACTATTGTAGTACTGTCTATTTCTCCCTTCAAGTCTGTCAATGTCTCTTTCATATATTTTTGGGTCCTGTTGTTTGATGGATATATGTGTATAATTGCTATATCTTCTTGATGAATTATCTTTTTGTCAATATATAATACCCTTCTTTGTCTCCTGTAACAGTTTTTTACTTAAAGTCTATTTTCTCTAATATTAGTATAGCCACAATCTCTCTTGTGGTTACTATTTGCATGAAAAAATCTTTTTCCATAATTTCACTTTAATCTGTTGGTCTTTGCATCTAAAATAAGTCCTTTGCAGATAGCATATGGTTTGATCATTTGATCACGTTGTATTATCCATTCTGCCAAGCTCTGCCTCTTGACTGAAGTGGTTAATACATCTACATTTAAAGTAATCACTGACCTCGAAGGTCTTACTTCTGCCATTTTGCTATTTGATTTCTGCATGTTCTATACCATTTCTCTGTTTCTCACTTCCTCCAATACTGTCTTATTTTGTATTTAGCTTATTATTAGTGGTATACCATTTTATTCCCTTTTCATTTTCTTTTGTGATTTTTAAAACATATTTTCTTAGTCATTGCCATGTGAATTACAATTAACAACCTAAATTTATAACAACCTAATTTTAACTGATACCAACTTAGTTTCAGTAACATACAAAAACTCTACTACTTAGCAGCTTAATCACCCCTTACATGTTGTTGTCACAAATTATATATTTATAAGTTGTGTGCCAGATTTATAATTATTTTTAAGCATTTGTCTTTTAAATCATATAGGAAATAAAAAGAGGACTTGCAAACCAAAATACAATTATCCTAGCTTTAATATATTTACCTATGTAGTTGTCTTTACTGAAGTTCTTTATTTCTTTGTATGGCCTCAAATTATCTTCTAGTAGTCAGACTGAAGGACTTCCTTTATCATTTCTTTAGGGTAAGTCTACTAACAACAAGCTCCTTCAGCTTTCGTTTATCTCAAAATGTTTAATTTTCTTCTTTTTTTTAATACTTTATGTTCTAGGGTACATGTGCACAATGTGCAGGTTTGTTACATATGCATGCATGTGCCATGTTGGTGTGCTGCACCCATTAACTCGTCATTTACATTAGGTATATCTCCTAATGCTATCCCTCCCCCCTCCCCCCACCCCACAATAGGCCCTGCTGTGTGATGTTCCCCTTCCTGTGTCCAAGTGATCTCATTGTTCAGTTCCCACCTATGAGTGAGAACATACAGTGTTTGGTTTTTTGTCCTTGTAATAGTTTGCTGAGAATGATGGTTTCCAGCTGCATCCATGTCCCTACAAAGGACATGAACTCATTCTTTTTTATGGCTGCATAGGATTCCATGGTGTATATGTGCCACATTTTCTTAATCCATTCTGTCACTGATGGACATTTGGGTTGATTCCAAGTCTTTGCTATTGTGAATAGTGCCGCAATAAGCATACATGTGCATGTGTCTTTATAGCAGCATGATTTATAATCCTTTGGATATATACCCAGTAACGGGATGGCTGGGTCAAATGGTATTTCTTGTTTTAGATCCTTGAGGAATTGCCACACTGTTTTCCACAATGGTTGAACTAGTTTACAGTCCCACCAACAGTGTAAAAGTGTTCCTATTTCTCCACATCCTCTTAGCACCTGTTGTTTCCTGACTTTTTAATGATTGCCATTCTAACTGGTGTGAGATGGTATCTCATTGTGGTTTTGATTTGCATTTCTCTGATGGCGAGTGATGATAAGCATTTTTTCACATGTCTGTTGGCTGCATAAATCTCTTCTTTTCAGAAGTGTCTGTTCATAACCTTTGCCCACCTTTTGATGGGGTTGTTTGTTTTTTTCTTGTAAATTTGTTTGAGTTCTTTGTAGGTTCTGGATATTAGCCCTTTGTCAGATGAGTAGATTGCAAAAATGTTCTCCCATTCTGTAGGTTGCCTGTTCACTCTGATGGTAGTTTCTTTTGCTGTGCAGAAGCTCTTTAGTTTAATCAGATCCCATTTGTCAAGTTTGGCTTTTGTTGCCATTGCTTTTGGTGTTTTAGACATGAAGTCCTTGCCCATGCCTATGTCCTGAATGATACTGCCTAGGTTTTCTTCTAGCGTTTTTATGGTTTTAGGTCTAACATTTAAGTCTCTAATCCATCTTGAATTAATTTTTGCATAAGGAGTAAGGAAGGGATCCAGTTTCAGCTTTCTACTTATGGCTAGTCAGTTTTCCCAGCACTATTTATTAAATAGGGAATGCTTTCCCCATTTCTTGTTTTTGTCAGGTTTGTCGAAGATCAGATGGTTGTAGATGTGTGGTATTATTTCTGAGGGCTCTGTTCTGTTCCATTGGTCTATATCTCTGTTTTGGTACCAGTACCATGCTGTTTTGGTTACTGTAGCCTTCTAGTATAGTTTGCAGTCAGGTAGCGTGATGCCTCCAGCTTTGTTCTTTTGGGTTAGGACTGTCTGGGCTATGTGGGCTCTTTTTTGGTTCCACATGAACTTTAAAGTAGCTTTTTCCAATTCTGTGAAGAAAGTCATTGGTAGTTTAATGGGGATGGCATTGAATCTATAAATTACCTTGGGCAGTATGGCCATTTTCACAATATTGATTCTTCCTATCCATGAGCATGGAATGTTCTTCCATTTGTTTGTGTCCTCTTTTATTTCACTGAGCAGTGGTTTGTAGTTCTCCTTGAAGAGGTCCTTCACATCCCTTGTAAGTTGGATTCCTAGGTATTTTATTCTCTTTGAAGCAATTGTGAATGGGAGTTCATTCATGATTTGGCTCTCTGTTTGTCTGTTACTGGTGTATAAGAATGTTTGTGACTTTTGCACATTTATTTTGTATCCTGAGACATTGCTAAAGTTGCTTATCAGCTTAAGGAGATTTTGGGCTGAGATGATGGGGTTTTCTAAATATACAGTCATGTCACCTGCAAACAGGGACAATTTGACTTCTTCTTTTCCTAATTGAATACCCTTGGATTTATTTCTCTTGCCTGATTGCCCTGGCCAGAACTTCCAACACTGTGCTGAGTAGGAGTGGTGAGAGAGGGCATCCCTGTCTTGTGCCAGTTTTCAAAGGGAATGCTTCCAGTTTTTGCCCATTCAATATGATATTGGCTGTAGGTTTGTCATAAATAGCTCTTATTATTTTGAGATATGTTCCATCAATACCAAATTTATTGAGAGTTTTTAGCATGAAGGGCTGTTGAATTTTGTCAAAGGCCTTTTCTGCATCTATTGAGATAATCATGTGGTTTTTGTCTTTGGTTCTGTTTATATGCTGGATTACGTATATTGATTTGTGTATGTTGAACCAGCCTTGCTTCCCAGGGATGAAGCCCACTTGATCATGGTGGATAAGCTTTTTGATGTGCTGCTGGATTTGGTTTGCCAGTATTTTATTGAGGATTTTTGCCTCGATGTTCATTAGGGATATTGGTCTAAAATTCTCTTTTTTTGTTGTGTCTCTGCCAGGCTTTGGTATCAGGATGATGTTGGCCTCAAAAAATGAGGATTCCCTCTTTTTCTACTGATTGGAATAGTTTCAGAAGGAATGGTACCAGCTCCTCCTTGTACCTCTGGTAGAATTTGGCTGTAAATCCGTCTAGTCCTGTATTTTGTTTTTTGTTGGTAGGCTATTAATTATTGCCTCAATTTCAGAGCCTGCTATTGGTCTATTCAGGGATTCAACTTCTTCCTGGTTGGTTTAGTCTTGGGAGAGTGTATGTGTCCAGGAATTTATCCATTTCTTCTAGGTTTTCTAGTTTATTTGCATAGAGGTGTTTATAGTATTCTTGGATGGTACTTTGTATTTCTGTGGGGTCAGTGGTAATATCCCCTTTATCATTTTTTATTGCTTCTATTTGATTCTTCTCTCTTTTCTTCTTTATTAGTCTTGCTAGCAGTCTATCAATTTTGTTGATCTTTTCAAAAAAACCAGCTCCTGGATTCATTTATTTTTTGAAGGGTTTTGTGTGTCTCTATCTTCTTCAGTTCTACTCTGATCTTAGTTATTTCTTGCCTTCTGCTAGCTTTTGAATGTGTTTGCTCTTACTTCTCTAGTTCTTTTCATTGTCATGTTAGGGTGTCAATTTTAGATCTTTCCTGCTTTCTCTTGTGGGCATTTAGTGCTATAAATTTCCCTCTACACACTACTTTAAATGTGTCCCAGGGATTCTGGTATGTTGTATCTTTGTTCTCATTGGTTTCAAAGAACATCTTTATTTCTGCCTTCATTTTGTTATGTACCCAGTCGTCATTCAGGAGCAGGTTGTTCAGTTTCCATGTAGTTGAGTGGTTTTGATTGAGTTTCTTAGTCCTGAGTTCTAGTTTGATTGCACTGTGGTCTGAGAGACAGTTTGTTATAATTTCTGTTCTTTTACATTTGTTGAGGAGTGCTTTACTTCCAACTATGTGTCAATTTTGGAATAAGTGCAATGTGGTGCTGAGAAGAATGTATATTCTGTTGATTTGGGGTGGTGAGTTCTGTGGATGTTTATTAGGTCCACTTAGTGCAGAGTTGAGTTCAATTCCTGGATATCCTTGTTAACTTTTTGCCTCGTTGATCTGTCTAATGTTGGCAGTGGGGTGTTAAAGTCTCCCACTATTATTGTGTGGGAGTCTAAGTCACTTTATAAGTCTCTGAGGACTTGCTTTATGAATCTGAGTGCTCCTGTATTGGGTGCATATATATTTAGGACAGTTAGCTCTTCTTGTTGAATTGATCCCTTTACCATTATGTAACGGCCTTCTTTGTCTCTTTTGATCTTTGTTGGTTTAAAGTCTGCTTTATCAGAGACTAGGATGGCAACCCCTGCCTTTTTTTGTTTTCCATTTGCTTGGAAGATCTTCCTCCATCCCTTTATTTTGAGCCTATGTGTGTCTTTCCATGTTTAGTGCTTCCTTCAGGATCTCTTGTAGGGCAGGCCTGGTGGTGACAAAATCTCTCAGCATTTGCTTGTCTGTAAAGGATTTTAGTTCTCCTTCACTGATGAAACTTAGTTTGGCCCAATATGAAATTCTGGGTTGAAAATTCTTTTCTTTAAGAATGTTGAATATTGGCCTCCACTCTCTTCTGGCTTGGAGAGTTTCTGCCGAGAGATCTGCTGTTAGTCTGATGGGCTTCCCTTTGTGGGTAACTCGACCTTTCTCCCTGGCTGCCCTTAACATTTTTTCCTTCATTTCAACTTTGGTGAATCTGACAATTATGTGTCTTGGAGTTGCTCTTCTGGAGGCGTATCTTTGTGGCATTCTCTGTATTTCCTGAATTTGAATGTTGGCCTGCCTGACTAGGTTGGGGAAGTTCTCCTGGATAATATCCTGCAGAGTGTTTTCCAACTTGGTTCCATTCTCCCTGTCACTTTCAGGTACACCAATCAGATGTAGATTCGGTCTTTTCACATAATCCCATATTTCTTGGAGGCTTTGTTCATTTCTTTTTACTCTTTTTTCTCTAAACTTCTCACTTTGTTTCATTCATTTGATCTTCAATCACTGATACTCTTTCTTCCATTTGATTGAGTCGATTACTGAAGCTTGTGCATTATAGTTCTCGTGTCATGGTTTTCATCTCTATCAGGTCGTTTATGGACTTAGTTATCCATTCATCAAATCTTTTTCAAGGTTTTTAGTTTCTTTGCACTGAGTTCATAGTTCCTCCTTCAGCTCTGAGAAGTTTGATCGACTGAAGCTTTTTTCTCTGAACTCGTCAAAGTCATTCTCTGTCCAGCTTTGTTCCATTGCTGGCGAGGAGCTGTGTTCCTTTAGAGGGAGAGAGGCACTCTGATGTTTTGAATTTCCAGCCTTTCTGCACTGCTTTTTCCCCATCTTTGTGGTTTTGTCTACCTTTGGTCTTTGATGATGGTGATGTACAGATGGGGTTTTGGTGTGGATGTCCTTTCTGTTTGTTAGTTTTCCTTCTGACAGTCAGGACCCTCAGTTGCAGGTCTGTTGGAGTTTGCTTGAGGTCCACTCCAGACCCTGTTTTCCTGGGTATCAGCAGCAAAGGCTGCAGAAGAGAGAATATTGCTAAACAGCAAGTGTTGCTGTCTGTTTGTTGCTCTGAAAGCTTCATCTCAGAGGTGTACCCAGTCGTGTGAGGTGTGAGGTGTCAGTCTGCCCCTAGTGCAGTTAGGCTACTCGGGGGTCAGGGACCCACTTGAGCAGGCAGTCTGTCTGTTCTCAGATCTCAACCTCCATGCTGGGAGAATCACTAATCTCTTCAAAGCTCAGTTGGAAATGCAGAAATCACCTGCCTTCTGTGTCACTCACGCTGGGAGCTAGAGGCTGGAGCTGTTCCTATTTGGCCATCTTGGGCACCCCCTTCTTCTTTATTTTTGAAGGATAGTCTTGCCATTTATAGAATTGTTGGTTTACACTTTTTTTCTAGCACTTTATATATGTCATTCTACTATTTTCTGGCCTTCATAGTTTCAAAGCAAAATTGGCTGTTAATCTTATTGATGATTCCTTGCACATAATGTGTCACTTGTTTCTTGCTGTTTTCAATATTATCTCTTCATCCTTAGTTCAAAAACTGCCTCAAAAGTTGAGAGTATCTGTACAATGAAATAATATATGAACAGCACCTGACCTGCAGAGGGACCTCAATAAATACTGGGTAATATAAATGATTCCTGTTATTTAGTGGGTGATTCTACATGCATTTGATTTTTAATTTAAATAATTAGCCATAATTATCACTTAAAATATCTTTAAACATTCACACTGAGAAGGTCTAGATGTTAGACTTACTAGAAAAAGAGTAAGTATGCCCAAAGAACTAAAGGATAATTTGATTATAATGTGCTTCAGTGTGGATTCCTTTGAGTTCATTCCACTTAGAGTTCATTGAGCAACTTGAATAAGCTGGTTCAGACTTTTAGCAAATTGGGAAGTTTTCAGCCATTATTTCTTGAAATATTTTTTCTGCTTCATGTCTCTCATTTTTCCTTCAAGACTCCCACAATGTATATTAGGTAAGCTTGATGTTAATTATCTTATCACATTCTCTGACTCTTTCTTCTGCTTGCTGAAATCTGCTATTAAACCCCTATAATTAATTTTCTATTTGTTATTGTGCCATTCAGCTCCAGAATTTCTATTTGGTTCTGTTTTATAATTTATATCACTTTTCTATATTCTCCTTTTGTTCATAAATCATTTTCCTGATTTCTTTTAGTTCTTTGTCCATGGTTTTCTTTAGCTCTTTGGGCATATTTAAGGCAACTGATTGAAAGTCTTTTGTAGTAAGTCCAATATATAGACCTTCCCAGTATGAACTTTTAAAGACATTTTAAGAGATAATTGTGACTTTTTATTTAAATTAAAAATCAGTCTGGGTGTGATCCCACTTCACACCTGTAATCTCAGCACTTTGGGAAGCAGAGGCAGGTGGATTTCTTGAGCTCAGGAGTTTAATACCAGCCTGGGCAACATGGCGGAACCTTGTCTCTACAAAAAATACAAAAATTAGCCAGGCATGATGGTGCACGTCTGTAGTCCCAGCTATTCAGGAACATAAGATGGGAGAATCACATGAGCCCAGGAAGTCAAGGCTGCAGTGAGCCAAGGTCATGCACTGCACTCCAGCCCGGGTGACAGAGCAAGATCCTTCAAAAAAAAAAAAAAAAAAAAAAAATCAACTGCATGTAGAACCACCTACTAAGTTACAGGAATTTTCTATATTACCCAATATTTACTGCAGTCATCCTGTAGGCCAGGTCTTGTTCATATATTATTTTGTTGGACAAGTACACTCGACCTTTGATAGGAGAAGAAACTGAGGCACAGGATTAGTAGAGTCATATGATTAGTAAATGGCAATACCAACATATGAACAAGGCAACTTTAACACAAAACTCTCACTTATAATCATCATGCTTTAGCTTCTCTTAGCTGTAGTTTGCCTTTGTGGGGGCAATGATAACCTAAGACTCTGCCTAGTGAGTGTAAGTTTCTTTAACATCAGTCATAATGGCCACCCTAAGGTTAAAAACATCCAAATATGTATCTTGAAATTTCAAGCATAATGCACGTCATAAAGAGGAAAGGACACGGTGAAATAGAAGCCCACAGCTGAGCCCATAGTCACCCTATAAAGGAAATCAAGTGTGGCCTAGCTTAGAATCAGATCTTTCAGTAGAGAACTCAACAGACCAGGTAAAATATGAGCAAAACATGTTCTAGGCTGAGGAAAGCAGCAAATACCTGAAAAGGACAAAAAAGTGATCATTTAAGGTATTAAAAGAAGCCCAAAATCCCCAGGAAGAAGCAGGACATAAGTCTGGAGAGTTAGGAAGATGTCTCATTCCAGGATTAAGAGTTTGGATTTTATCCTAAAGGTGAGGGATAGACATTTAATGGTTGTAGGTGGTAAAGAAACATAACAACATAGAATCTGACAAGGGAGAAAGTAAGGCAAACAATTAGGAGGCTAGCATAGTAACTATGAGTTGATGGTGGCTTGAACAAGGGGTAGGAATGGAGATAGATAGTGGCAATAGGGACATAGAGTGTAAGCATGCAAGAAATACTGCAGAGGAGTACTCACATGATGTACCTCATTGGGTGACTGATTGAATGTTGGGAATTAAGATGTTTAAATCTTTATTATGTGGACAATGTTTTCATTTCTTTCTTCCTCTATTAACATAAAAATTAAGCATATACTTTTTTTTTTGAGACAGTCTCACTCTTTTGCCCAGGCTAGAGTGCAGTGGTGCCATCTCAGTTCACTGCAACCTCCACCTCCCAGGTGCAAATGATTCTTGTGCCTCAGCCTCCTGAGTAGCCGGGATTACAGACATGTACCACAACACTTGGCTAATTTTTTTACTTTCAGTAGAGATGAATTTTCTCCATGTTGGCCAGGCTGGTCTTGAACTCCTGGCCTCAAGTGATCCACCTGCCTTGGCCTCCCAAAGTGATGGGATTACAGGTGTGAGCCACCATGCGCAGCCAAAAACAAGCGTACACTTTTAAATTCTACTTGTAGTTATTTATCTTCACAGTAAAAAAAACTAAAATGATACATCTTCAATTATTATACTTAGAATGAGATCCTGTAATTTTCTTATTTCTATATATAGATGAGAAAATGAGTAAAATAGCAGAACACATTTACTTCCTGCCACCTCTCTCCCACCCACTTGCATATTTGTTGCTGTAATCAGAAAGTTGTGACCATATCATTATTAAATTATTTATTAGGTAATAATTTGTATCTTATGTGTCAAAAATTTCATTTTTCCATTGCTTTGTAATTGCAACATGTTTTTAATGGATCTATGTTTAAATTATTTCAAATGTTTTCTAATATTTATTTTATATCAAAATTTCACCTTTCTTGAGTTTTTAATTTTGACTCCATCTTGAATAAGGGAAGTATATCTTCAATTGTTTCAGAAAATGGGTGGTATGATGTTTGAACCTTGAGGTATCTGAGAATACCTTTTCTCAGATATTCTGAGAAAACAAAGGTGTCTTTGTTTTCCTTTCTTGAATAAATGATAACTTGAGTAGGCAGACGCTATAGGTCAAATCTTCCGCAGGCAACTGTAGATATTATTCTATTCAGCTTTTGAAATTTAATGCTGAAAATAAGTTTTTCTTTTTTTGCAATTAATTAATTTTTTTTTTGCCACCTGGATTTTTGTTGAACTTTTTTCATACCTTAGATACCAGAAGCCTTCCCTTGCCCTCTCAAGACTGGACTATGGCCTTTCCAATGTGTTTTCAGAGTACTATATATTACCCCTAATGTAAAATCATAATACCACATTGTATAATAATTGCCTGATTCTTCTATGTATGTCACCCACTATAGACACCAGTTCTTGTAAGGTAGGACTGTGTCTTAGTGCTCTTTCTATCCCAAATTCTTAGCACATAGCAAATATTACCAAAATATTCACTGATTAAATTAATGAATTGATAGAGCATTTAATATTGAAATTTTTAACAAGATAGGTCATTAATATATTTCAAAACACATTGAGTCCTTGTCATTTTTAGGAAGTATTGTATTGGTTCAAACTATTACTTCAGATAGCTTCTGATATATCTGTGGTTGCCGTCTCTGTTCTATTTACCCTAATCTCTTCTTCAGGAAGAAGCTGGGGCATAATCTTTCTACCATTTCCTTTAATGGTTGTCACCTATTTGTACTTTCCATTCATATTTTGAAAGAGTTTTTCAAGCTTTTACTCTAATCATTGATTTATTATTCTGCAATACTGATTCCATCTTTGATTATGTCCAAATTATATGTGAATTGCCATTGCATGTTGTTCTGTGTCCTTGCAGCCTTAACTTATCCAACTTTGGTTTTATTTCACCTTGTCTCTAGTTCTCTCCTTATCTTAGTCTAATAGCTTATCATATATTTCATCTCTTTTTGCATAGAAAATACAAAGCAGATTCTCTCCATATACTTCTGCTTCTAGTAAATCATTTTCCAAAGTATTCACTTTCTTTGCATTTTGAAGACTCTCTTTCAGACAGCATAATCTTTTCAAGGGGTGCTTTCTCTTGTAGTTACTTGTTCTAAGCCTTGTGTCAACCTTACTACCTGAATGTGTGGATTTTGGTTCTTGGCTCTTCTCATTTTCTGTCTGATGCTATTAGTTCTTCAGCATAGATGTTGAGCTGGAAGACATATAGACATGCACAGTCAACAGCTAACCTTTTGGCTTGAAGCTGACATTTATCAACTTTGTCACTGCAGGTCTTTGGCTGAGGTAAGATTCTTTACCTTTAATAGGTACTTACTTTACTATAAAGATAAGAATTCCTAGTTAATCGGAAACAATGATTTGTCTTTTTCTTCATAAGAACCACATATGAAAAACTAAACCCCCAGAGAATCAAACACCCAGTTCTGTCTGCCCAACCCCTTTCATTATTAGTTTCCCAAGCTTGGATATAGAGCATCACACCTATCCACTCCCTTTGGGTTATTGCTGGTATTCTCCATAGCTCCAAATGGGTCACAGAGAGAGAAGCTAATAGGAGAGATTAGGGCAAAGAGGTGTAAAATACTTCTTAGCCACCAAGCATAACAGTTGAGTTACTAGTAGGGGTGGTGAGGCTGGTAGCTTCCTTACTATCCTTCCATACCAACACCTTTGCTTGCCTTCCAACAAAAAAGTACATGTCCATTTCAGCTTCACACTTCTTGCAATAAGTGCAATATCCTATCAAATTCTGGAACTAGGGTGCTTGTCAATAGGGTTATAGCTGCTCTTATGGTACTTTTCTGTGAGTTAGAAAAAGCACCTCTCTGAGAAGACACAGGCTGAAGGAGGCAAGGCTTTGCAAGTGAGCACAGCCTGCTCAACCATACACAGTGGCCCTCATTGTCAATCTGTGTTCCAAGGCCATTTGAGTTCTCAAGTTTTTCTGATTTTTCATAAGCATTTTAGTTGGAGAGTCTGCAATATAAACAGCCAGTCCAGATGTCATCGTAAATCAGAAGTCAACCAGATTCCATTAATAGTGATATTTCACATCAAAGATTTGACTGAGAACATACCTGACATTCCAAGTCGTAGTAAGTGTTTATATTGGCAGGTTTCTTTGTCCTTAGATTTATATTCAGAATCCTCAATAAATTATTAAGCAGTTTTAAAACTAGGATTCAAAATATTTTTGAGACACAGTCTCTCTCTGTTGCCCAGGCTGCAGTGCAGTGGCATGATCTCGGCTCACTGAAATCTCTGCCTTCTGGGTTCAAGTGATCTGCCTGCCTCAGCCTCCTGTATAGCTGGGATTACAGGTGTGCACCACCACACCTGGCTAATTTTTGTATTTTTAGCAGAAACGGTTTTTCACCATGTTGGCCAGGCTGGTCCCAAACTCCTGACCTCAAGTGATCAGCCCGCCTTGGCCTCCCGAAGTGCTGGGATGACAGGCGTGAGCCACTGCGCCCATCCAGGTTTTAAAATATCTTTCAAAGGCCTTCAATTCCTCCATTTTATTTTAATAATTAATTAATTATGATTATTATTACTAAATAGAGATGTGGTCTCACTATGTTGCCCAGGCTGGTCTGAAATTCCTGAGCTCAAGTGATCCTCTGCCCTTGGCCTCCCAAAGTGTTAGGATTATATGTGTGAGCACCACACCCGGCCAGTTCCCCATTTTCATGCCACCATACCCAACCTCCAATGCCACATCACTGCTCACTAACTTGAGGTATATAATAATATGAGTGAAGGAAAATTGTAATAAAATTATGTCATTATTTTAAAAGATTATTCCTCAAATAAATATCTCAACTTAATTTCTAACCTTCATAAAACATATTGTATGTGAATTCTTAAAAAATCATCATTATAGGAAAAGGAAAATGTTTGATACCATTTTAGCATTGTTTAGAAAGTAATTCTACCAGCATTTATGCATATTTCACATATAGGGGAATTATGCAGCCACTTCTCTTCAAGACTACAACATCGTGGAAGTGGAAAGAGAAAAACATATATTTAAGAAATGTGTATATCTAGCTTATTTCCTTATTCAAAGTTTTTAGCACCTCCATATTTCAAAATGCCTATGCATTCAGCTTTAGATTCTGAGTATATTACTAAATTCCACTATTTCAATCAGAAATCTTCAAACCAGCTTATTTAATTCACTCAAGGAGTGCTGAATAAACTGGACTTCATCAAAATTAAGAATTTCTGCTTTGCAAAAGATATTGTCAAGAGAGTAAAAAGACAAGCCACAAACAAGGAGAAAATTTTTGCAAAAGACATATCTGATAAAGGACTGTTATCAAAAAATACAAAAACACTTAAAACTCAACATTTGGAAAACAACCTGATTAAAAAATGGGCCAAAGGCCTTTACCTCCCCAAAGAAGATAACCAGATGGTAAATAAATAGCCATATGAAAAGATCCTCCACATCATATGTCATCAGGGAAATGCAAATTAAAACAACAATGAAATACCACACACATCTATTAGAATGGCCCAAATCCAGAACACTTACAACACCAAATGCTGGCAAGGATTTGGAGCAACGGGAACTCTTATTCATTCCCGGTGGGAATGCAAAATGGTAGCCACTTTGGAAGACAGTTTGGCAATTGCTTACAAAACTAAACATTCTCTTACCTTATGATCCAGCAATCATACTACTTGGTATTTATCCAAAGGAGATGAAAACTTATGTCCGCACAAAAAAACCTGCACACAGATATTTATAACAGCTTTTTCCATCACACTGGGGTGAGGGATGTTGATAATGGGGAAGGGCTATGCTTGTGTGGGGTCAGAAAGTATATGGAAAATCTCTGGACATTCCTTCCCATTTTGCTGTGAATCTAAAACTGCTCTCAAAAAAGGTTTAAATAATTTTTAAAGCAGTACCGTATTGTCATGTTTAACTCACTTACTTATTACAAGAAAACTATTCAACTAGTAAAAACGTTATATATAAGAAGTTTCTGTTTGTTAAAAAGATTGTTTCAAATATATTTAGACTTTGACTTTTAAAAGTATACAGCAACATTCAAGATAGCTAGACAGAATGCACTGCACCTTGGCAGGTTTTTAAATCCTTGGACTTACTGGCCTAAGGAAAGATGTGTAAACATCCATGATTCAGAACTACAGGGAGAAATTGGGGCAGCCAGAACCTCATCCTCTTGCCCTAAAGGGAAAAGATATCTTGCTTGCGGTATCTAAGATTTGAATCTTAGAGAATATTCATGCATGGCTAGGAATTGGAATAATGGGGAAGTCTTAATTCATGGGGATTTTTCTAATGAAGTTCCACCTCCATTTGCAGTCATTCTTTAACAATTTAGCGAAAAATACTACTAGTTGGGGAGAAACCAAATAGGTATGTGTAAATGTAGTGTTTCTCAGAGTGTGGACTTTAACCACCTTTAATTACATACATTTACGAGGATCTGTTGAAAATGCAGGTTCCTGGGCTTCACCCCAGTTGCTCTGAAATGAAAACTGTAGGAGTCGGTTGGCGAAACTACATTTTGTTTCTCAGGTGATTCTTGTGTACTCTAACTCATATATAGGGTGATGTTATTTATTTAGTGGTTATTTATTTACCGGTTATTTATCGTTTGGCAAAAAAATCCAGCAAAGACCCGCAAGTGACCTTTACACTTGACATAGGATTCCTTTCCGCGGCTGACGCTTTTTTTTTTTTTTTTTTTCTTAGGGGGGGGGGGGTGGGTGGGCGGGGGGGGGCGGGGAGGCGCTGGGCGGGGCGGGGAGGGGCGGGGAGGGGCGGGGAAGAATAGCCCTGGGCTGGGCAGGGCAGGGCAGGGCGGAAGGGCCCTGGCCTTGTCGGGTGGAAGGTGAGGAGTTAATGGCTCCGCGCTCAGGCACTGCCCTCTGAACTGGAACAAAAAGCAACTTCCGGTTGGAGTCACTCGGCCAGGCGCCGGCGACCTGACGGGAGAGGGAAGCGTAGCCGAAACCGTGAACTGTGTGAGTAAGAAACTTTGTGAAATGGTGTGTCCGAATCCATCAAGCACCGCGTCGGAGAATTTGTCTGCGTAAGCGAGACGGACGCGCTGACAGTAGGGGCGCCGCAGGGAGAGAAGCCGAGGAGCAGCAGAGACAAAACAATTTGCAGTTTGGGGAGGGATTTTTTGCGGGAGAAACCACGCGAGTTCTTCCCCCGGAGCGGACTCCTTGGCGGGGGGTTTCCGGGCCCGCGATGTCAGCATAGCATCGTCGGCCCCTGCCCCAGCGGCTTCAGGGGAGGGACTCGTCCCGGCTGCTTTGCCCGGGAAATGGGGGTGGCAGGGCCTGCGGTGTCGAGGTGAGCAGTGGACCCGCCAGGAACATCCCTGACTTCCCTTCGAGAGAGGGACTGCCTCCTAGAATCAAGTAGTATTCTTTCGAAAACTTAATTGGTTCTTTCTGTTGTTTTCCCAAGGTGGTTGCACAATTCCCCTTTGCCTTCCTGTGGGGTGTCATCATAGCCTGGTCAATGAGAAGTTGGGTAACTTCCCAGAGGGTCACGGAGGGAGTGGGTGGTCAAGGCAAGAAGAAGAGAAGCCAACTCCGCCCACAGTGGGAACCCAGGCATTAGGTAGAGTCCCCACGCCAGTATAAACTGACTAGCAACGAGTTACAGGCAAAAAAGCTGTGCTTGTCAAGAAGTAGAAAGAGGGGGAGGATAATCAGAGAAGAGCTGTGCTTTTATTATGCTATAACGAGCAAAAGTAAAGCAGCCTTGCTATGTAAAGTGGTGTTTATCTCACCTCACAGGACATGCTTTTGACAAGTTATAATAAGGGAGAGATGGTAGTAAAGGAAGTGAAGAAGCCACGTGAAATTGAAGGAAAAGGAAATGACCTGCCTCCTTACCGCGGTTGGAATACACAAACGAGAGGTAGCAGAGAAGCAAGCAGTGTATTATGTTAAAAATTATTGTGTCCTCATTTGAGAGAAGAGGGATCCTCAAATAATACAACTTTGTGTAAAGCAGGAAGTGAAACCCTTCTCAGTCCTCTCCCCAATTGTAATCCAAGCCTTCCACATCTTTCCTGTATGTGCATAATCATGCTATTTTGCTTTCTTATGAAAATGAGATTATGCATACTGTTCTATAATCTGTTTCAGATTAAATATATATATATATGGTGAAAGTCTTGCCATATGTAGCTCTATTTTATTGTAATGTTGGCGTGGTATTGCATTGTGTAGATGTACCAAATTATAATTAACTATCACTTACTATGTCCTGTCCATATATCTTGCCCAATATTCTTCAAAATTATCTATTTATCATTAGAATACAGATTTCATTAATTCTTTGTGAAATATATGGCAAATATTTTCAAGAATTATCAATGCTTTGGTTTAAAATGCGCAGGCTTTTTGTCTCAAGTGAGAAGGTAGTCCCCAGTCAAAAATTCTTAAAATCTTCTCCTATATTGCCTGTTAATTCTCTTTTTATGATTTACTCATTAAAACATCCGAAAATGATTTTTGTATACTAAGATAAGGATTTTTTTTTTCTTTGTTTTTGTGACTGGGCAGCTATTTTTCCTGAAATCATTTGTTGAAATCATTTCTCTCCCGACTGACTAGAAATACCTCCTTAATACAGTAAATTCTTATGTGTGCATGCATCTTTTCTTTAGACTCATCTGTTGCTTTGATCTTTTTGTCTCTTCCTTTAAAAATACCAATCTGCTTTGATACTACATTTTCTAGTAATTCATAGGACAGGTCCCTCTTCATTTTTCCTTTTCAAAATTTTCTTGAATGTAATTGCATTATCTTTGAGATAAAATTTAACATAAACTGTTCATCCTTCATTAAAATACTCTGTTGGGGATTTAACCATTTTCTTATATTTTGTGACTGGTATGTAGATGAGTGTTTATGTATCTGGCCAACTTTCTAAATTTATTAGTTTTAATAAATTGTTTCACTTGAATTTTCTAGGAAAACAATCATCTAATTATAATTATCTTATATCTTTCTTTCTTTGCTTTAGTGAATTGCTGGCTTCCCCAGAATAGTGGTAAATAATAACAGTGGTTCTGACCATCCTTTATCTTCTTAGTTTGGGGATTTTTTACTATGTCATCATTAAATATGAAGTTACTATTAATTTCTAATAAATTCTATTAGGGAAGTTTCCTTTAATATTTCTAGCTCATGATTTTTACAGAGAAGTGTTTGGATTGTATCCAAAGTCATTTTTGCAACTGGGGATTGGGGAGTGTCTATTGTATTAGATAGCACTTTGAGAACAATTTTAAATAATAGATATTGGGTGTTCATTTGGTGTGTATATATATTTCTTGTTGTGTTAAGATAATGTCTCTTCATTACTTCTTAACATTTTTATCAGGAATGGAAGTTGGATTTTGTCAAATGACTTTTTGACATCCATCATAACCTTTTATAAGTACTTTTCATCTTTGACCTAATAGGATAGTGAATTATTTTAGTATATTCCCGGTTTGTGAACCAATCTTACACATGGTCATGGTATAATATTTAAGTATATATTGGTTCCTTTTGTAACATTTTTATTTAAAATCAATAATTGAGATTCATTTCATAGTCACCTTTTTCTGTTACTTTTGCTAGGTTTTGATACCAAGGTTGTGCTGATTCCTAAAAAGAACTGGGCAGAGTTCCTCTTCCTCTGCTCTGATGTAGTTTAAATAGCCTAAGAACTCTGTTCTTTGAAGATCTGAAAGAATTCACTCATGAAACCATCTGGGTCTGATATTGTTCTTAAGACAGCAACAATCCTCAGCAAAATGGTTCAGAACAAACAAAAACTCCTTTGTGTAAATACAATTGAATGAAAGAGTCTGGGACACCAGTAATGTCAAGAACTAAGAGCACCTGCTGTACTGATGATGGTTATTTCCCCCCTACACACAACTTTTTTTTCATGGGCAAGGAAAAATGCTGTAGGTAGGCTGAGGCTGTTAAGTAAAATGTCTTGCTGTTCTTTCTCTTCCCTTCTCCAGTTATGTTACAGAAGCAAGGGTATTGCTTCTACATGGGCAAGTTTTGTCTATGCCCTGAAAGAAACCAAGAGTGAAACTCAACTGGTGAAGTATCAGTTTCACTTTGTTGTCATTAGTTTCCCAATTTTGCCGGGAAATTTCTTACTTTAAAGGTAATAACCAAGCTGACATTTTACTGTAGCCAAATCCTACAGAGGGTTTCAAAATGAGTGGGTGAAAAAATATACAAGCTTAACATGCTTATACTTATTTAACATGAAGTGAAAAACATTAGCACGGTTCAGGTATGTGCATGGTATGTGCCCGCACATGGAGCAGTGCTGTCATCTAACAAAAGCCCACCTTTTTACTTGACTAATGGTTTACTGTTAATACATAGATAATAGTGTAAGTAATCTTTGATAGACTTTTATAAATGATTATTGCAAATGCTTTTTGATCACCTTCGAGAATATGACCTAAGACAGGTAATGTAATTTAGCAGTTTGCATCTGTGAACTGTGGAGGATACCTACAGACACTCAAGTGTTATTTACAGTAGCATGGAGGCATTATGTGAATGCTTGGGTATTATATTTCCATTTATGGGCTCTTATAGCAAAAATAATTGGGGACTTGCCCTATGATGAAGAAAGACTGCATGTTTTTTAAAACCATACCCGTTGTCCAAAAGCAAATGGTAAATAAAAATAGCCTGTTGACATAAAGCTTTGCTATTTCGATGCTATGCATTAGCTGATTGACTGTTACTATTTATCCTTTTTGTTTTCTAACACCTTATAAGCATAAAATATTACTGTTTAATTGAAGTTCGTTTGTGTTCAGTTATGTAAAGCCTAGTTTTAGTTTCTATTTCCTGTAGGATTTGTGCTGTTGCTGCCATTTCCCACCTGCTATCTCCTATGCTTGCTGCCATGGTTTTGAATCATAAATACAGGGAAAGAGGAGGCTATTATTTAGATATGTAACAAAAATATCTTTATAGTTCAGAACCAAGATTATGTTTACCTTCAGGAAGGGATAACAGAATATGAAATGAACTACCTTTTCAGTGAGTGGTTAATTAATTTTCGAAGTCTTTTGAACTAAGTGCAGTATTTGGCCACTGTTCAAATAAGTTGAGGGTTAACTGGTACCAAGCCCTCTGCAACTGAAAACAGCCTTTGGGACCTATGTAGTACATGTGTCACATTGTCCAATTCCTAATCTGTAAAAGCTTTTTAAATTGTGGTAAAATTCACACAACTTAAAATTTACCATCTTAACCTTTTTAAAGTATATGGTTCAATAATGTTAAGTGCATTCACATTGCTGTGCAACCAAGAAAAACATTTTTAAAGGGACTTATTTTTCTTAAGGAAAAGAGTTTGGGAAGTAAACGATGGCAATTGTTTGTCTCATGGAAAATTTCCTGGACTGTAACTTTTTACCTTCAGAGATATATTCTCTATAAATGGTAATTATTAGTAGTAAGTTATGAGAGTAAACAGTTTGATTACTAGTGATCTATAATAGCTTTTATTTAACACCAATACTTTTTCTTTGCAAAAAGAAGGGTCTACTGAAGATAGGTTGCTAACATTGAAATTAAAGTATTTTAAGTCATTGCAGTAAGGAATTACTGGAAATTGAGTAGACAAAGAAAATTAATATGAGTTCCATTTTAATGGTTACTTAGCAAGTTGAAGTTATGGGAGTCTTTGAAATATTTGCAGTAGAATGAAGTATGGAGAATTGTTCTACTGAACAGCAAAACAACCCAATCAGATAATAATTTTGCTAGAGAGTGACTTGCTATAAGGGACAGAAGTTAGAGACTTAGATTCTTTGAAAATAAAAGATTTTTTTTTTTTTTATTTCTTGAAGAAAGATTTTTGGAATCAGCAAATCAACTGTTACTGTGAGAGATTTAAGTGGTTTTACTATTCATAACCATTTATCATGTGGCATTTACTGGAATGTGATTTCATAACCTCAAGTATTTGGAATTCCAAAAGTAGAAATGCCTTTCCCCTTATATTGTTGTTTCTCAGCCTTTAAAAATCCATATTTCCTTTCTGATAAACATTAAAATCTCGCAAATCCTAAAGGATTGTAATACGTGTTCCTTCCCATACAGTCCTACTCCTCCTCTACACCTTACTGACTACAGACTTTCTCTTCTAGTTCCCTCATCTGTGAATATTATGCACAGTCCTTCTTTATATGACTTATGTAATAGATTTTTAATATTAACTATTTTAAAATTGTATATCCTTCCTCCCCCATCTTTAGATTCTAACATTGCTCCTACTCAGAGGAGAGGACACCCCTTTAAGATTACTCAGTTGAGTATAGCCCACTGAGCAGTGCCATGTCTATGTTCACCTCAGAGGAGAACATCACATGCCTACTTTCCCTTTTGGTGTTACACTGTTTAGTTGTGCACTTAAACCCATAACATTTGATAAATAGTCTCAGAGAAAGAAGTATTACTGGAGAAAAAAAGGAAGTAAGGCAAAACTGAGACTCATGGGTGTGGTCTTTGACAGTGAAATCTTTTTGCTCTTGCAAGATCACATAGAAAATTTCACCAAGTTCTAACATCCAGCAAAATGGAGAACGTGTACTGGGGAGCTTTGGGTTTAACCGGTGAGATTGTCTTGTTTATCCTGTTGCATTTAGCCTGCCAGCTTATGGAAAAATACAAAATTCAAATTCTAACACTGCTGGATTTATGACATTTAAGGTTTCTATTATGTCAGCTGCCTGGATGGAGCACAGAAACAGTGTAGTACAGTATGCTATGAGTATATTCATGACCAAAGTTTACAACGTGGAAGGAGAATAGAAATGCAGGAAGTTAGTTGGGGAATTAGCTGCTCGTGTTATATAACTCCTTAAAAGTGGAAAATGATCGTAAGTAACTGTGAGTAGTGACAGTTCTCTTCCATTTCCTTTCTTCAGGTAAGGAAAACACACTTAATATTTTTGAGTGTCTTTAAAGTTAATCTTCCTAACCATCCAAAAGAGAAGATGTCTTGTTTATGTGTATATGCCGTGTTGTTGACTGATTTTTTTGCTTTTTACTCCTGATGTGTTTTGTGAGTGAGGAGGCAAACATACAACTAAGATACAGAAAAGACAGGATGTAGTGGGGCACAGTGGCTTGATGCCTATAGTCTCAAGTACTCAGAAGGCTGAGGTAGAAGGATTGCTTGAGGCGAGGAGTCCAAGCTGCAGTGGGCTATCATACTCTAGCCTAGGGGGACAGAGTGAAGCTCTGTCTCAAAAAAACAAAAAGCCAAACAAAACAAAAACACAGAATGTATCTTTCATTCACTGATTCACCTCTGTATATGCTACAGTGGTAACTTTTCTGAAACAGAATATGAACTCTTATTCATAGCCCAAGGGGTTGGGAAAGGCTGGTGTCTTTCTTTTCTAGGGCAAAGTGGAAGGGGTAGCAGTTACTCAAGGTGATTTCCTTTCCCCATCCTGAAACTGCTTTAGATTTGAGTTGGTCTCTCACCACAAGTGTGAACTCTGGCAGAACATTTACCCAGAAACAGAATAGGCTCAGCAGTCGGGGAAACCCAGCAGAGGGGCCTTGCCTGCTTCCCAAATTACTCACACTTGTCTCTACCACCTACAAAAAAAAGTAGACCTTACTAAAGAATTACTAATCATCCTGGG
The DNA here is from genome assembly GCF_003255815.1 of Theropithecus gelada. Classification (NCBI taxonomy): domain Eukaryota; kingdom Metazoa; phylum Chordata; class Mammalia; order Primates; family Cercopithecidae; genus Theropithecus; species Theropithecus gelada. Next base: position 37,468,012 of record NC_037680.1, read on the forward strand.
GCCAAGATGGCGAAAATACTACCTTTAAGCCTTTGATTCTCTTCAAACGTGGAATCTTAATGTATATATACATAACTGATCAAAGCTCAGATGTTCTGGTTGAACAGGCAGTTAGAGGTGGAACATCATTTGGATCATACACTTTCAGCCTCAGTGCAGCTCCAGAAGCACCATTACTTACCCTTGATTACTACTTTCTTACCCTTGATTACTACTTTTTTTATCCAGGATTGGTTAGCTGTCATTTGACAGCATAATAATGGCTGCCAAGGACAACAGACTTAAGATATTGTATCTATTGTCAGACTAAAGAAACTGAGGCAAAATTAATATAGAGAGTTTATTCGGGTAAAGGTTGAGGACAGCTCCCTTGGACACACTTCCAGGTTGCCTTGGGGAGTGCTCCATTCGGCCCTTGTTGCAACCAGGTTCTTAAAGGCAAAAGAGGACAAGGAATGGGCTGATGCTAAGTTATTTGATAGGAATTCTCACTGGTTTACAGAAATAACATTGATTAGTGATTATACATTGTTGAACTATATGGTATGAGTTTTGGTATCTAATGTATGGCATTTTATGGCTACTTGTCATCACATAGTAGGTAGCTTCAAGAGGGTCATTTAGTTCACAGGGGAGAGTGATGTGTGACTGCTGTCCCACACTCACATTTCAGTGCCTCTCTAGGCCTGATAATTAAAAGGGGGTTGCACTCCTCACATTAAAAGTTTTTATTTCTCACTATGAAATAAGGAGGGAAGTTCATTTTAAGAGGGGTGGAGGAATAAGGAGAATTAGAGAACCAGTACAGAAGATTCAATACCCAGATAGAAGTCCCAGACAGGAATACAAAAGGAAAGAAATTGCCCCAAAAAATTTTCAAGAAAATTTCCAAGAACTGAAGGGGGAATTTCCAGGTTGAAAGGGCCCACCAAGCACCTATTGCTATGATATAGTCCATGGCCAGGTATGATCCTGAAATTTCAGAATCCTAGGGACAAAGAGAAAATCCTAATATTTTTCAAAGAGAAAAAAAATCGGTTAAGGCTAGGCACGGTGGCTCATGCCTGTAACCCAAGCACTTTGGGAGGCCAAGGCAGGCAGATAACCTGAGGCTGGGAGTTCAAGACCAGCCTGGCTAACATGGTGAAAACCCATCTACTAAAAATACAAAAATTAGCTGGGTGTGGTGGCACGCGCCTGTAATCCCAGCTACTAGGGAGGCTGAGGCACAAGAATCGCTTGAATCCTAGAGGTGGAGGTTGCAGTGAGCAGAGATCGCGCCATTGCACTCCAGCCTTGAGCAACAGAGTGAGAATTATACAAGATCAGGAATCAAAATGGATCTAATCCTCAACAAAAATAAACAGAAGCTAGAAGATAGCATAGCAAAGCTTTCAGAATTCTGAGGAAAAATTACTTCCAACCTAGAACTCTTAATCTAGCCAAACTATCAGTTAAGTCAGAGGGTAAAGATATTTTAGTTATGCAAAGCCTCAAAAAATTTACTTCTCAAACACTTTCTTAGGAAGCTGCTAGAAGATTTGTGTCACCACATGGGGATATAAAACAAGAAAAGATTTAGGAGACCGAAAATGAGGGATTCAGTTAGAGAAAGAGATGGACAAAGGATATCTCCAAATTCAAGGTTAAGAAGGTCCCAAGATGAAGGCTTTCCATCAGGCATAGAGAGCAACTAGTCTAGATTGGAGCAAACCAGAAAGCTTACAGAGTGATTCCTCTAAAGAGATAGAATACCTGAAGTGTCTCAATGTGTTGAGGAGTTGTATTAGTGATAATAGGAAACAAAGCAAACAAAAATTTTCAGGGAAAAAAATTTTCAGGAAAGGAAAAGCATCCATGGTATATTATATTGTTCAGCAGTGAATAGCATTACATAGTAATAAGAAAGTAAAAGCTGAATGCTAATCTAATGAAAAATTAGATATAACTGTATTGGGGAAATGGGGAGAATAGGAGGTAGGGAATATTTAAAGAGAGGTGAATCCTAATTTTCCATGATGGGGAGACAAAAACTGAAAAATCAGTGGTGGCCATATTACCTGTTATTTAGAGATACAGAGATAAATACAAAAAAGAATTAGTCAAAAGAATTGTTGCCAAGGTGAAGCAGGAAATGGGGAGGGGAAAGCAGAGAACTACCGTTTTTCTTGTAGAACTGCTCAACTCATTAAGATATAGGTATGTATACCTCTGATTAAAATAAAAACTAAATTAGAGGGGAGAGAGCTAGAAATTGTGCTGTAGCAACAGAGACCTAGATTTATCTGGTTCTTCTATTTTCTAATTCTGTGTCTTATGCAACTTATTTACCCTTTTGAAGCTCAGTTTTGAAGTTCAGTTTCCTCCTCTGTAAAGGGCAGACAATATATGCTTCTGCAGAGGGAAGATTAAAAATGGGGTAGTTTTATGTAAAGCACCTGCAAATAGATATTTGTTCCTACCCCAACCCCAGTGCTTCCTGTGATCAAATAGGGAACCACCTTCTTCATTGTTGGGATGATTGCCATTCAAACAGAAGACTGAGATTGTCCTTCTGATCCATGACTCTTTGTACCTCTTTGAATTAAAGGCATGTCTTTGAGATCTATCTTGTCTCTCAACTATCTATAGATAGTTTGAGAATTTAAATAGAATTAGGATGATTAGAGTATTGATAGGGGGAACATCAAGTTAAAAGTGTCATTGCTACTTAGTGGGAGATGGGCTATGGTCAGTCAAATTTCTCAACAAGAACTTCAGTGCAAATGCCATTAATAGAGAAAACATTTGTCATACAAGTTGATGAGTTGTGGAAGTTTTATGGAACCAAGATCAATAAAGTGCTGTTGCTCTGGGCCATCTGCCAAAGTATCAAAATACCATTATTTATTTATTTATTTGAGAAAGTCTTCTACCTTAGCAACTGCTATTTTTGTTCCTAAATTCTATATACTTCTTATAGAATAATTAAAAAAGCAGATCACTATGGGAAAAAAGGCAACTTTATGAAAGCCTGTTTCCCTTCGTTGGTGCATATTTGTGTAGTGTTTTATAGTGCTTTCCAAACTGTGACTTGAACCGCTATGGCAGTAATTTTAAATTTATCTTACGTCTCCCCCCTGTACAAAATTAGATCCAGGAGTCTTGGACAGGGTTTGGTAATGTATTTTTTAAAACCACCATGGATGATTCTAATGTGCTAACAGGTTGTGAACCAATGTTCTATAACCTGACTCTACCCCAAGATTCTAAATTGGGAGAGATGGGGGAACAGAGGTCCATAGAAAGGTTAAATGACTTGTTTACTCTCTCCCATCACCAAGCCTGTCTAGACTGGACATGTATTGTGTACTTCAACTCTGATTTTTATCTTCAGTTGACTAGGCTTTTTAATTTAGAGAATCTAATCTAAATTGCCTTAACAGAGAAATTAGTACATTTTACACAAGATGTGGTCTAGTTAAAAATTTGGTTTGCAATCTTTATTTTATAGTGTCTTTTATTTTTTTCCAGAGACAAAAGGAAGTGAAACAGCAAATCTGAGTTTCTAATCAACTATTGCTTCCCCACAGTAGGGTGGCACAGCAAGTGTTAAGATTTACTAGGTCTGAATATTCATATTTGAGGTAAACTGGTGTGGCCTTGAAAAGGGTAGAAAGTTGGGTAATTTTGGCACAGATGCAAGTTTGAAATGTTGGTCTGTTGGGCTGCCCAGGGATTTTTGTAGGCCTCTCTTTAGGAATATTCAACAGTCTGAAGGAGAGAACTTGTTGCATGGTACTGGATTAAAAATATTAGATCTGGTTTTAAGCTAATATATTAAAGTCATACCCTAAACATCTTCGGAATAACTGAAAATGGAGATCTGGAAATCTCTGAAACCTTATTTATTTTTTATTCGAGTTCTCACAATTACTTCTAATAAAACAAGTTGTGACTTGCAAATCCAACAGCCTGTAGGTGTCCTCAGGGTAATTAAAAACAAGGGATATGAAGAGCTGTAGAGTCCTGTGCCAGTGGTTAAGAGCACAGAGTAAAGCTTTATAATTATGTAGGTTTTTGCCTGTTCCTATTTATCATTGGTAATGTTCTCAAGGCTAAATGGCTGCTCAGCTATTTTAAATGGTGATTTAAAGAGAAATTAGGCCCTTTTGTGAAAAGGTCCTCTATCTCTTGAAATTTCAACTCTTTTTTCATAGAAAAGCTCTCTTCCTCCATAGTGTTTTTTTCTGATACAATAATGACTCAGGGATAATGGAGGGGCAGCCAACCCATTAACTCATAAGATTTTAACTACTTCTCTTTCAAAACAACTTTACCATTTATGAATCTTGTGCAGCCTGTGACTTCTCTTACATTATTGTCTTGTGTTTTGGGGGACCTTTTTGAGATTACTGAAAATATTTTTTTTCAAACTTTTCTGTTTAAGACCAGAAGATAGATACAAACTCTACCACTCTTTTGAAAAATCATTAGTACTACCTTATTATTTATTTATAAATCTGGTAGAGTAGAAGATACTTAAGGAAAATCTTGCGTTCAAATACTCTGCCAGAGTTGTTTTTCCTGTTATTTAACAGCGCATAAAGGTTAACAAAGCAGAGCGTTAGATAACATTTCTACATCTTTTATTAATAGTATTTTTACATAAAATAACAGACATAAAGTGTCATACACTATTTTATGCATTTTCTAGTTTTCCTTCTGACCTCCTTCAAATAAATAATAAGTGGGCCTGTCCTCTTTTTTGGTTTATATTTGATAGGAAAAACATGTACATCTTGTGCTATAAGGTGGTGCAATAATGCGTATTGCTTTTCTCTATTGTTTTCTTTTCAAAAATGTAGTTTTTTTCTTTTTTTTTTTTTTTTTGATAAAACGATTTTGGCCTAATTGGCCATCCAAGGATGTACTAGTATTATGCCCAGACCGTTTATTCCCCGAAGAAGACCACCAGAGTCCAGAGTCAAAGCTAAGCAGCAAGGATCTTTATTACGGGTTGGAACCTGGAACTCTCCCTCGCTCGCGAGACGAGACGGGCAGGAGAGCTCCCCCACTGAGCTCCGAGCAGTGTTATATAGTCTAAGAAAAGTGGGCATAGAGTTATTATACAAATCAGATATATGATTGGCTAGTGTTTGAACAAGGCGATTTGGCTAACTATGATTGGTTCCCGCCATTTCTGATATTTCGGTTCAACCTTTGAGGCGGGAGAGCAGGTTTATGGCAGCAAGAGTTTATCTTACTTAAACACATCTTGTGACCTTGTCTCAGAACTTACAAAATCTCTGGTACGTGCAGAAAAACAGGTACTCCCAGAACTTACGAAATCTCTGGTATGTGCAAAGATTAGAGAGCAGAACAAAAGGGTGTAGCCGGGGGGGCGGGTACACATCTATCTTTGTGTCCTTTCACTAGTATCAGGGGACATTAAAAACAAGTCTTCAAGAATACAAACAATAGGGAAGGCATAGTTAGTCTTCATTTTTTCCTATAGATAATTATATAGTTGTTGCTTTTTTCCTCGTTATTATGATGTCTTTTCTAGCACTGTTGTCCAAAATTGGATTCAGTATCTTCCCTCTCCTGAAAATTTTGTTTCTGTCTCTTTATGTCTGGCTATCACCACTTTCTGCTGGGTGTTTTGAAAAATAATGGCTGGTGAACCATCTGCAACAAAATCACCTGAGGCACTGTGCTAGTTAGAATGTAGATTCCGAGGTCCCATTTCAGGCCAACTGATTTGCAGTCACAGGTACCTGAATTGCTGCCCTCTTGTCTATTGTGCACATCCAGTCGGCCATCACATCCTGTTAATTCTACTCTTGAAATGTCTGTTGAATCCACTCATCTTTATTTCCCCCGCTCTAATTCAAGCCCTCATCTTTTACCTGGAATACAGCAATAGTTGCCTGTGGTGTAGCGTCACTTTGTCTCCCTCACTAGTTTGTAGTCTGTGTTGTTATCTGTTCTGTCTTTCTAAAATATGTCTATCATCTCCTTGAAAACCTCTCATTACTCCTTGTGTCAACATGTTAAGGACTAAATTTCTTAGAGTGACATTTGAGGTCTGCTATAGTCTAGCCATAACTGAGTCTGCTGCATGTGGTTTATGTGGTCAGTGTACTCTACAGCTCTATGGGATGCCATTCCAATCATGGTCTTTACGTATGGTCTTCCCTAGGATTTTTGTAGTACAGCACAGTCATATGTGCTGACCCTGACTGTAGCTCATTTTGGCACCCTCACCTCTGTATCATCTCTGCACACATGCTAGACTTGCATAAACAGAATACTCACTCTCATCACTAAATGCACCATACTAACGACTCCTCAGGGCCTCTGCTCTTTCAGAATGAATGTACTTTTCCCATTCATTCTCTACTTGTTGAAACTCTTCTCATCTTTTGGGAGCTGTTTTAAGTGTCAGATCCTCTGTGAAGCCTTCCACAATCCTTCTTATTTTAATTCTTCCTTCTATTGAGCCTTTATCTTGTTTATACCTTTTGCTTAACAGTTTTCTTCTTCTTTTTAGGTAAAACTTTGAATTAAATGCGTAAATCTCTAGTGAACCATTGGGTGAGGTCCTACAAATGCTTATACCTGTGCTACCCAGACCTCTATGAAGATGTGCCCAGACCTTTTTTTTTAAACATTTGTAATTGACCTTTTGGCTAATTATTTTCATGTGTGTCTGCCTCACTCCATTATAAGCTTTAATTGGAGAAAAAGGCAAAGACCATGACTGTTTTTCTGTTTCCCAGGGAGAAAAGGAGTGCCTACTGTGTGTTCAACACTGAACCAGTCTTGAACATTGTACCAATCAGGATACAGCTCAGTTAGTTCCTCCTTTAGAGACCCACAAAGCAGTAGTTAAACAAGTGTTGCCTGCATCACAGTGTTCTAGGTGGCTTGTCACCATAACATTCCATCCAACTGGGAAAGAGAAAAAGGTGAAAGGGAAAACTTGTTATGGAAGTTACACCCATTTGCCAATGACTAGCACATAGTCACATGACCACACGAGCTAAAAATCAGAAGTATTAGTACTATAAGAGAAGGGGAGAATGGATATTGAGGAACAAATAACATCTTTTGTATATGATCTCACTTAAATTTTACTTTTTACTGTATATATGGTCTCAATTTTTATTGTAACCCTACAAACTATGTATGATATGCAAACTGATGTTCAGAGTTCAGTAAATGGCTAGGAAATTGCAGATCTTGGGTCTGAATTTAAAGCCTGTATTTTTTTTTCACTCAGTAAAGTGTTTAGGAGGAAATATATAAACGTTATTGAATAAACAAAAGTCACAGTAATTTTCACAGTATTATTTGTAATCACATATTTTTCATATCACATATTTTTATAGTATCATATCATCTCTTTACTTCCAGGACACTCTATATAACTTTACTCCTTGCTTCTCACCATTCTGAAATGAAATGCCCTAGCAACTGGTTTGCAATCAAGGCTTAATTTGTAACATAAATTAAGACAAAGCACCTACTCTTTTTAAATATATGATATCATTTATGAGCAAAAGTTTTTGTGCTCTGTGTAGTTTGGTAATGCTATACAATTATAAAGTTAAAGGAAACTCTATTATCCAAACTCTTTGTCTTAATAACAAAGAAAATCAAGGCTGTAGAACTTACCTTTTCTTTCATTTTCACCCCTGCTTGCTTTCAGGCATCATGGGAAAAGCTTTAGCCTGATCTGTCATGTTTATAGTAACCATCATTGTTATGCTTAAGAATTGTCTCAGGTTTGTATGGTTGTCCTGATCAGGACAATCAGCCTGAGCAATGCATAAGAAATGCATATAATCCTGGCCTGTTTTAGTAAAGAATTGATGTTATTTAATATTAAAAACATCCTTATCGCAGTGGGAAACCTGTTTGAAAAAGGATGACTGCCATTTGATAATTAAATAAAAGGAATGGGTAAGATCATTCCCACCTATATTTCAAAACCCTATTCAAATACCACCTACCTCTCAAAGCCTTTCCTAAACTTCATAAATAGATGAACTTTCCTCTCCAAACTCTATAGCCTTTTGGATATCTTAAGATATTCACCTACTGTATGCTTCAAGTTACAGTTAATGGTACCTTCATGGGAGGAGATTTCATGTCTGTTTTGTTCTCACGGCATCAGTGGTATCCAGCACACTTCTGCTCATAGTTGGCACAAAATATTTTATCAAATAAGCATATTAACCATAACACCCTGGGAGAGCACTTTGCAGCTGGCTTTAATGAACAATCCTTGAACTAAGAATTTTAAAGATTTAATCTAGTTCATAACACAGCTTTATAGCTATAGATAAGTCATTTAAGCCTTCTGAGCCTTATCAGTCAAACAGGAATATTAATATGTAATAGGAAATGAAGAATTGGTGAAAATACTTTGTGAAAGAAACATAACTTTAAGATAGTACTATATTTGAATCCCTTGCTGTTCCCCATATGGTGCCTTACACATAATAAGCCAGCAAATACTTTGTTCTAATTGAGGGGTAATGGGATATATTTTATTAAAATCAAAGCTTTGTTAGGGCTGGGAAGCTTTACCAAAGGAAGGGAAAATTATCTTTCTTGCTCATGCTGCCTCTCCTACTCCAGGACAGTTTCATTATTGAACCAAGGGATCAATGAAAGAGGAAGCAGGGATTTTCCTGGTATTTCTTCATGGACAGGCACACCATGGTCAATCACTGGGCTGGATAGGTGGGACAAGAACCTGCTGCCCTCAGTTTTGCTTGTCTGAACCACTGGTCTGGGTAGGAAAAAAGGAATTACTGCTAGAGGGACAACAGTGGGTAGATGAGAGTATCCACGCTCCAGAAGAATTGCAGGGGACAAGATTGGGATGGTGATTTGCATTGAGCTAACCCTGCTACCTTCTGGGATTTCAGAATTTTTTTCTCATGTAATGGAAGGAAACCAGCAAACCAAATCCAGAAATAAAGCGAAACCCTAACTACAAGAGTGTTCTCAAGGGAGAGGTTGCTGTAGCAGTCTCCTGGGTTTGGAGAATGAGCTTAACCATGAGATTTAGGTTTGAGCATGTTTACTATAAATATAAAGCATTCTCCTGGAGTCTGGCAAATATTGCGGAAGGGGTACTGAAATGTAATTGAAATGTAGCTGCCTCTTAAATTAATTTTATACTTAACAAATGCTAAAAATAAATAAACAAGTGGCTTTAAAGTTCAGGATGTTAATATTTGAAATCTGTCCATTTTAATTAGCCGAGTCCCAGAGACTTTCCTTTTACTCTGGTCGGTGTTGCTGATCTAACACCTAATTCCCTTCTTGGTTGTGAAATAGGAATTAAAAGTATCATTTACTTATTTGTGTCAACCTGGAACTTATTTCTTCAGCATACATTCTTATTTCAGGAAATAGGACGCATCTGTGTGGAATTTACTCAGTAGCTCCTCTCTTAGTGACATTTGTGTAATCTAATGCAAGGACCTGAAGTGATGGCTCCACATGATTTACCTGCATACGATGCAGCTATTTTTAGTGCTGCATTTACCTTTTTAAAAACAAGAATGCATCTTGTTGATGGAACAGACATGCATTTTTAACTCATAAACTCAAGAACTGTAGAACAAGGAAGTTTCTTAGAAATTGAGTCCAAACACCTTTTTGTACTAAAGAAAAGGAAACTTTGGTCCCAAAAAATTTAGTGGCCCTTAACTAAGGGTCAGTCAGTAATAGAACAAAGCAAGGAACTAGATGGATTTCCAGTTCAAGGCTCTTATTTGTCCCAGATCTAAAAGTACAGGTGTGGTTTACATTGACAATTTTTCATGACATGCAGCTTTTTAAGGCTTTTTAACTTAGCCACTTAGCTACTTAAAACCTCTAACTTCTGTATTAGTATATTATAGTATATTATAGTCCCTGTGACTGCCTATACTTACTTTTTCTTTCCTCTTTGCATATTTTTAATCTCATGTATTTTTTATAAGTAGCCTTAGTATGTTTTTGAATGAAGCAGTGTCTAAAATACTCAAAATGGTGCTTTTTATTAATGCTAATTGCTTATGTTTCCATATTGTCTATGTCTGGGCAGAGATCCTAGCAATGTTAATTATCCTAACAAGATTTCAACTTTTTCATCTATCAGAGACAGCAGTAGAAACTAACTTCCTAAGTGGAATGCATAGAGTTGCCATTTCTTCAGTTTTTCAGAAAGTAATGACATTGTTATCCAAAACCCTGGAATTGTTTTTATTCCAGGTAAATTACTTAAATGTAAATTACTTAAAATGTATCTAGTATCTTAAAATGAAAGACTTTGGCTGAAAGATTACTTGCATGTGGGTATTTAAAAGAACATTGTGATTTATGATCAGTTGATTTTTGGCAAGGGTGCCAAGGCTATTCAGTGGGAAAAGAATAACCCTTTCAACAAATAGTGCCAGGGCAATCGGCTAACCTCATGCAAAAGAATGAATCTGGACCCCTACCTCACACCTTATACAACATTAACTCACTATGGATCAAAGACTTTAATATAAATTATAAACTTATTAAAAAGAGACAGTTGAAAATCTTCATGACCCTGGATTAGGCAACAGTTCCTTAGATATGACACCAATAGTACAAACAACAAAAGAAAAAATAGGTAAATTGGACTGTATTAAAATTAAAGACATTGTGTGTCAGAGGACACTATCAAGAAGTAAAAAGACATCTACAGAATGGGAGAAAATACTTACAAATCGTATTGGGTAACAGTCTAGTTTCTAGAAAATATAAAGAACTTTTAAAATTTAACAATAAAAGGAGAAATAACCCACTTACTACAAGTGGACACAGGATTTGAATGGATACATTGCCAGAGATACACAAATGGCCAATAAGCTCATGGAAAGATGCTCGTCATTAGGGAACTGCAAATCAAAACCTTGATAGGGTACCCCTTCACACCCACTAGGATGGCTGTAATTTTTAAAATGGACTATAAGAAGTATTGGTGTGAATGTGGAGAAATTGGAACCCTTATACATTGCTAGTGGAAATGTAGAATGGTACAGCTTCTGTGGAAACTGGCAGTTCCTCAAAAAGTTAAACATAGAATTACCATATGACTCAGCAGTTTCACTTCTAGGTGTATATCTGAAAATACTGAAAACGTGTTCACACAAAAATGTATACACAGATGTGCACAGTAGCCTTATTCATAGTAGCCAAAAGGTGGAAACAACTCAAATGTCCATCAACTGAGGAATAAACAACATGTTGCATATCCATACAATGGAATATTATTTAGCCATAAAAAGGAGTCAAGTACTGTTACATGCTACATCATGGATGAACCTCAGAAACATTATTCTTTCTGAAAGAAGCCAGACACAAAAAGCGTGTATTGTATTATTCCATTTATATGCAGTGTCAAAAATAGGCAAATTCATAGAGACAAAAAAAAAAAAAGATTAATGGTTACCAGGAGATGGGGGAAGAGGAGGATTGGGACTAACTTAATAGGTATGGACTGTTTTCAGGAGGGTGATTAAAATGTTCCAGAATTAGATGATGGTGATGATTGCATAACATAATGAATATTCTAAAAAATACCAAACAGTACACTTTAAAATAGTGGATTTTATACTATATGAATTGTATCTCAATTGAAAATGTGAAAATTTTAAAAGTGTGCCTAAAGATGTAACAAAAGATATTAGGACAGATTAGAGACTGAAATTTTGAAGAATTTTCAGAAATATGAAATAATTTGGTACCCAATATAACTGATAGAGAACTTTGTCTAGTCTGTGGCTTTTAGAGGATTAACAGAAGGGTCCTGTGTTGTGGTTTTTACAGTTGGACAGGAAGAATCGGAGTCATTAGTTAGCCTTCTGCTCAGAGCAAAGGAATGTCATTAAGAGATGTTATGCAAACTGAGATTATAAAACCAAATTACCTCCACTGAGCAAATCACCTGTATTCAGAAACAGCAGGGAAGTTAGAAAACTAATAGGTATTGGGGGTAGGACTGAAGGGATGTAATTTTTCTTTTTTAATGTTCAATGCAACAGCAACTCTCCCTAGATTTTGTGCTAAAATAAGAACATTTTCACACATTTTAATTGCTCTGTGATAACAACAGTGTGAACTCCATCCACAAACATTTATTATCTATTTAATTTTGCTCTAATTTCAGTGTAGCAAGAATTCACCTCGTAAGTGGGAATAAGAGTCCGTTTAGTAAAACGAAATCTCTTCCCACATTGCTGATCCTATTGTACATTTCCATAATAAAGAATTTAAAATGGCCTTTTATATTTTCTCATTTTTAGGTTAAGTTTATAGATTACTATTCTCAAAGTAGCATCTTCCTGAACTGGAACCCCACTTGAACATTAGAATAAAAATATTTAAAAATTGTAGAACTTAAGGTTTCATAAGATTTCTAGTCAGGATTTTAAATGAGACTTATGTTTAGTATTTGGTGCTATAATGTTTGTGGTAAACCTTATAGAACTATCTTTAAGGTACATTTTTAAAATGAGATTTATGTAACTTAGTAATTATCTAAATTGTTCTCATTATTTTGCAGACCTGTCATTTACTCCATCCTTTATAGTGATGCTACAGGACGAAGAGGAATGGATAAAAACATTGGCGAGCAACTCAATAAAGCATATGAAGCCTTCCGGCAGGCATGCATGGATAGAGATTCTGCAGTGAAAGAATTACAGCAAAAGGTGTGTGGTTCTGGTTTTGAAAGTTATTCTTTATCTTGGTACATGGAATTTTAGGGCCTTTTGCATCAAAAATGTTATATTTTCAGAAATTGTCCTGAAGAGCTATAATTACAGAAATGCAGGTATATATTAATGGATGAAATTTGAGGTTTTTGTTTGTTGTTTTTTTAAAAATATTGCCACCCATAGGAAGAGTTGATTTCATGGGCTCCTTTTCAGGTGATTGTGGAAGATTGTGAATGTTGTCTTCCATAAATAATTTTAAAATATCAGTATTTATAAATAAGGAGGAAATAACTATAAAAACAGTTTTATGACAAAGTTAGAAGTATCACTGTCTCCGTTTGTTTGGTTTTGGTAGTTTTTACGTTGTTATTTGGCTGGCAGGAAAACCTCAAATCTTAAAATAGTCAAGAACAAAATTTGTTATTAATTTATAATACTCTTCCATTCTTTATAACAGTTAAAAGTAGACTATTTCAGTGAAATCTTTAATGACTTACTAAAAGTTTCAGCTTTTAAAATTATCCCTGTACACATAACGTTTCTTTTTAGTACTTTTAGTTTCAGAAGAAAGTAAATTGGAGGAAAGGCATATCCAGGCAAAACTTACTTAACCTCATAGTTCTTAAGCACATGTCTGTTACTGGTTCATGATGAGATTTTCACTGATCTGTAGCAAAATGAGAAAAATAAGGCTAATTATTAAACTTCTCCTAATGCTACATTTATTTCATTTAAAATTCTGCCTTCTATTCTGATGTTATGCTCCATGTTTCCATATGGTCAGAGTAAAGAGCAGAATTTTATTAACATATACTTTTGTGAAATATGATGATAGGATCCTCTCCTTGTTTATTATCTTTACATAGTAGTGTTTCAGAAGTCTCCGATTTCACCCACACGTTCTGTTCCCCAGAAGGATTCGTACAACTCAACATTCAATCATACTCATAGCTAAGATTTATTACAGTGACATAGTAAAGATATATAGCCAGATTATTAATGGAAAAAGACATCAGGAGGAGTCTAGAGGAATCCATGTTTTTCAGCCTTCCCTATACACCTGTCCTTCAACTTAAAATTCAGTAATGTATGCAGTACATCAGGAACTCCATTTTAGTTTCAGAGTTCAGGGTTTTTATTTTCTTAATTGAGGATTGATCACGTTGGCACCTTCTTGTCAACCAAAATTCCAGACTCTCTCAAAAGGAAAGGTGTTCATCGTAAATCTCATTTTACGGTCTTAAGTAGGCTGGCACAGCAGGCACAACATTATCATTTAGGAAAGGTTTTCAAAAGACAGGTTCCCAGATGCCAGCTGTATTAGTCCATTCTCACACTGCTATAAAGAACTACTTGATGGCCATGTGTGGTAGTTTGCGCCTGTAATCCCAGCACTTTGGGAGGCTAAGGTAGGTGGATCACCTGAGGTCAGGGGTTTGAGAACAGCCTGACCGATATGGTGAAACCCCATCTCTATTGAAAATACAAAATTAGCCGGGCATGGTGGCACGTGCCTGTAAATCCCAGCTGCTCGGGAGGCTAAGGCAGGAGAATCACTTGAACCTGGAGGCAGAAGTTGCAGTGCGCTGAGATTTATGAAGAAAAGAGGTTTAATTGACCTACAGTTCCACAAGCTTAACAGGCAGCATGACTGGGAGCCCTCAGGAAACTTACAATCATGGCAGAAGGCGAAGGAGAACCAAGCACCTTCTTCACAAGGTGGCAGGAGAGAGAGAGAGAGCAAGGGGGGGATGTGCCACACACTTTTAGCATCAAATCTCATGAGAACTCACTCACTATCACAAGAATAGCATGGGGAAAATCCACCTCCATGATCCAGTCACTTCCCACCAGGTCCCTCCCCCAACATTGGGAATTACAATTCAGCGTGGGTACACAGAGCCAAACCACATCACTAGCCAAGGGTAAACTTGCACCTAAACTTTTCTGAAGATAACAGCCTCAGGCCTGCTATGTTAAATTACTTCTGCACAGGCAGTTGAAAGTGAGGGATCTTATGTTGGTTTTCTCAATTAAAAAAAAAATTACTAGCCTGTGAAACTCTGAAGTCTAATACGCTAATATTTTGGAAAAAGTCTCGAACTTTGCTTTTCCTCTATCTCACACCACAACAATAATCATCAACATAGAAGAAGAGAAAAGGAGAAGGTCAGAGAATTGAAGTATAGAATTTGGATTTTTTTTTTCCCATTCAGGTTTAAGGCATAACCATTTTTATTAAAAAAAAAACAAAAACAAAAATCCTCTCAGCATTTATTCTTCTTATTTTGTGATTAGGTTCATTAAGAAAACTTGACATTTGTGACCAAATGTGTGTGTGTTTCTCCCCCCCATATTAAGGAGTGGACACCAGCTAGATGTCTTCCAATTCAGTTTCAACACCATCTACTCAGAGATAGCATCAGATCCCACAAGTAAAGGGCTCAGTCCCACGAGACCACCCTCTCCCCTCCCCAAGTTGCAAGTCCCAGCCTCCAGAACTTCTAACCGACTAGTTTCCAGTTGGAGTTCCCACAACCCCCTCTTTGCATTTGATTAATTTGCTAGAGTGGCTCACAGAACTCAGGGGAACCAATACTTACTTTTACCAGTTTATTTTGAAGGATATTTTACAGGATATTAACATCCAAATGAAGAGACATAGGGTGAGGTCTGAAAGGGTCCCAAGTACGGGAGCTTCTGTCTTCGTGGAGTTGGAGTGCACTACCCTCCCAACACGTGGATGAGTTCTTCATCTTTCTGTCAGCTTCCACATGTTCAGCTCCCCAGAAGTTCCCTGAACCCTGTCCTTTGGGGCTTCTATGAGACTTCATTGGTTGTCCATGATTAACGTGATTGCACAAAAAGGGTATGATTTAAATCCAGCAAGTCCTGTCTGTTCAGATTCTTCTTGGTCATTCTGTGCAGCATTCCTTCCTCCAGAGTATGCAGCAGGACCCTCTCTGGAAAGAAGGTCTGATGACCCATAGTCTAAATATTAGAGTCCTGTCTTCAGCAAGTGAGAGCAGGGCAGGAGAAGGTTAGAGAGAGAGAGAGACTGTTTCCTGAGGCCTGCTTCCAAGGCCTGAAGCACCGCAACATTGTAACAAAAGACTATAACAAGAGTTGTGGGAGTTAGGAGCTAGGAACCATGGGCAAAAACCTAATCATAATGCCACAGCTAGCCATGCAATTATGAACTTCTTCCTTAAATACAGGAACTACACAATTTCCTTCTCCTTTCTAGTTGATAAATCTATAAAACTAGCTGTCATTCATAACTCCCTCCATTCTTCAGAAATCGTTATTCTTTGTGAGGCTCCTCTTGGTTTACAAAAAATACTCCATTATGGAATACTTATGAATACTTATGGACTGTAAGTCTTCATTAGGGGAGGATAGGAGGAAAGAGCGCACAGTATGAGAGAGGGCTTTCTAAAATTATTGAACTGAAGTTTAGAATTTGGATTTTTTTTTTCAGTTCAGGTTTAAGACATAACTACTTTTGTAGAAAACAAAAAACTCAGTGTTTGTTCTTCTTAGATTCATTAAGAAATCATGACAATTCTATATTTCTTCTAGAGGAGTATTAAGATATCTTTTGGATAAGACAGAAACAGGAATTCCTATTAGCTCCTATTTTTCCACTAGCCATTGGTAAGCAATTGAGAGTTGAACCCCTTATCTGCTGTGAAAGAAGCCTTTGCTCACATTAGCATATATTCCGAAGAAGGAAAAGGGAAAATTTTTTACATTTAGTTTTCAAAGCTAATATTTGTTAAGTACTCAAGAATGGATGAAGAAAAAATGTATAATATGTATTGTTATGTGTTAAATTCAAAATATTCTGGTAGTTTTATTTAAGAAACATTTATTGAGTACCTCCTAAGTACTGGGCCCTTAATGAAGTTTTGAGAATACTGAAATAAATAAAATATTGTTTATATCATTAAGAAACTTTAAAAAGTTCAAATAAATCATAAATAAAATAGATATTTTACTATATAGTGGAATAAAAAGAAAAGAAGATGGTAGTTATTACTATAGTGTATTATGTGCTACAGTAGAGATCAGCATAGGAAAATACATGAGCACAGAGAAGAGACACTTGGTCTGTGAGAATCAGGTAATAAGCTCAATGTGAGTCCATACTTGAGCTAAGATTAGGAAGAGTTTAGCAAACTGGGGAAGAAGCAGGAGGAGCACTATATATTTAGAAAAACTCAGAAGTGAGAGAGTGTATGATATATTTCATGTACCACAAGGAATCATATAGCTTCAAAGAGAATGATAGGACGTTCCAGGAAAAGAAACTGTAAAGATAGATTAGTATGGCTAAGTAGTTTGTACTATATCGTTTTTCAGTCAAAAGTTACCAAAGGATTAATATGTGCTTTGGAACAGTCTTCCTGACAGTGGGATAGAGATAGATAGTATACAGAGCAATGTGAAATTGAGCTCAACAAATATAAATTAAGAACCTATTGCATACTAAGCAAAGTTCTAAGAGCAAACAATATAATATAACTGGCAACCATCCAGTTCCACTTTATGCACTTTAATATATGTATTGATATAAAATCATGTAGTTATATGATACATAACATATATATTAATATACATACATACTAAATGTATGCACATATATGTTATACCTGAATTTTTAAAAAAAGTGAATGGCAATCATTTCAAGCAATCAAAATGAGGACATAAATTAAGCATTAGAGGTGAATTGGGGAAAATATTTAAGGTTTATTTAGGGGACAAAATGGAAAACAGGGGCACCTGAATACAGGCCACATCTGAGGCCTGGTACCCTCTCAGATGGTGTCCTGGTATCTGGAATAGATTACTGGATTAATGGTGGTGCTGATGACTGAAACAAAGGATGGATAAGAGGGTACAAATTTGGGGTGGGGAAATAAGATCTATAATTAGGTTTTAGTTAATATTTTTAGTTACCTGTGAGGCTTACAGGTGAAAATGCCAATGGATGGTTGTAAATGTGAATCTAGGCCTAGAAAAAGTTCTGAATTGGAAAATGTAGATATGGAAGTAATGGATTTTGTTGTGGATCCATTACTTAAATGTGGATAACATCTCCCAGTTAAGAGTGCATAGGTTGAAGGAATATTTGAAGGATAGAAGTGAGAGAGGGAGAAGGAAGGGGTGAAGATCAGTCACTTGGCCTCTGGAGATTCAGAACATAGGTTAAGCAATTTGAGAGGCATAGGAAGAGAACTTGGAGAATACCAATATTTTAAAGAATAGGCATAGAGAGGGAAAAATCATTAAGGAAACTAATAAAAACCACTCTACAAGGTGAGAAACAAATGATAGAAAAAGAGTGTAATATCATAGAAGCCATTAGAAAAGAGCTTCAAGAAGGAAGCACTAGTTAGCAGTACCAGATATCCAAGAAATCTAGTAAGATGACAACTGGCGAAGCCAGTTGCATTTGGCTATGTGGAGGTTACTGACATTTATGAAGGCAGTTAAGTCGAGTGGGGAGGGCAGATTGTAGTAGGCTGAGGAGAATTAGGGAATGAAGAAGTAAACACAATATAAACCACGCGGTTAAAAGCATGACTGTGCAGAAGAGAAATAGAGTGATAACTAGTGAGATTTTGTTTTTTTTTCTTTTGTTGGATAAATGAAACAATGTGGAAGCATAATAACACAGCAGAGAGAGAGGAGAAAGCTTGAACATAGAGTGAAAAAATAATTGATGCCTTTTTACAATCACATTACACAACAGCCAGAGTGATCCTTTTAAAAAGAAATATTTAAATGTTAATTATATTAGTCTCCTACTCAAAATTTTTCAGTGATTTCTATAAAATATAAGCCAAAGTTATGAACAAAATTAGCTGGACATGGTGGTATATGCCTGTAGTCCCAGCTACCCAGTAGGATAAGGTGGGAGAATTGCTTGAGCCCAGTGATCCTGGGAAGTTGAGGGAGAATGAGGCTGCAGTGAGCTGAGATCACACCACTGCACTCCACTCTGGGTGACAGAGCGAGACCCTGGCTCAAAAAAAGAAAAACAACCAAAGTCCTTCATATGGACTACTAAGGCAGAGCCTAGTCTAGCCCTTACCAGACATTCCGTTTATCTCCTACCACTCTATTCTCTCACAGCCTTTCTACCACATGGGCTTCCTGTTGTTTTTCAAATATATTCCTATTTCAGAACCTTTGCATTTACTATCCCATTTCGTTGGAGTGGTTTTTCTTTGGATATTTTCATGGTTTTCTCCCTTATTGTTTTCCTCCCTTATTGCTTTCAAGGACAGTCTCTTCAATAAACAGTGCTAGGAAAACTAGATAACCATATGCAGAAGAATGAAAGTAAACCCCCATTTCTCACCATATATAAAAATCAAATCAAAATGAATTAAAGATTATATATAAGACCTGAAACTATGAGACTACTAGAAGAAAACATTGGGGAAATGCTTTAGGACATGGGTCTGGGCAAAGATATTTGCCCGGGCACAGGCAACAAAATTAGACAGATGGGATTATATCAAGCTAATATTACACAACAAAAGATACAATCAACAAAGTACAGAGACAGCTTACAGAATGGGATAAAATATTTGCAAACTGTCTGACAAGGGCTTAATAAGCAGGCTATATAAAGAACTCAATTCAATAGCGAAACAGCAAAAACAAATCAATTTTGAAATGGGCAAAAGATCTGAATAGACATTTCTCAAAACAAGGCATGCAAATGGCCAACAGGCATTTTAAAAAATGCTTACCATACTAAACATTAGGAAAATGGAAATCAAAACCACAATTTGATATCATCTGGGTATGAGATGATACCATACCCAGTTAAAATAGTTTTCTTGATTAAAAAATTGGACAAAAAAATAACAGATGCCGGCAAAGAGGTAGAAAAGGGAGAGCACTCATATAGTTGTTAATAACCAAAAGAGAGCAAGAGTGAATATACTAAAATCAGACAAAACAGACTTTAAATCAAAAATTGTTCCAAGCTGGGCATGGTGGCTCACACCTGTAATCCCACCAGTTTGGGAGGCTGTGGCAGGTGGGTCGTTAGAGCGCAGGAGTTTAAGAATAGCCTGGGCCAACATGACAAAATCCCATCTCTACAAAAGAAAAAACAAAAACAAAAAAAAACAGGTCTGGTGGTGTGCTCCTGTAGTCGCAGCTACTCAGGAGACTGAGGCAGGTGGATTGGTTGAGCCCCAGAGGTGGAGGCTGAAGTGAGCCATGTTCGCACCACTGCACTGCAGCCTGGATGACACAGCAAGACCCTGTCTCAAAAATAAAAGAACAAAACAACAAAAACTACTACAAGAGACAGGAAAGGGACATTATATAATGATAACAGGGTCAGTTTATGAAGCAAATATTAACAGTTATATATGCATCATACATCAGAGCTCCAAAGTATATGAAGCAAGCATTGACACTATTGAAGGAAGAAACATTACAGCTTTATGATAATAGTAGGAGAATTAAAGTATTATACTTTAAACACTTTAAATAGTGGATAGAGCAACTAGACAAAGATCTATATGGAAATAGAGGATTTGAACAACATTGTAGAGCAGTTGGACCTAACAGACATATGTAAAATATCCCAGCAACAACAGAATACACATTTGCTCAAGGGCATATGGAACATTCTCTAGGAGAGACCATATATTGGGCCATTAAAAATGACTTAATAAATTTAAAAAGATTGAAATCATTCTAAGTATATTTTCTAATCACAATGAAATGAAACTAGGAATCAGCAAAAGGAAAAGTGGGAAATTCACAAATATGTACAAATTAAATAACACTCTTAAACAACCAGTGGGTCAAAAAAGAAATCACAAGGGAAATTAGAATATGTATTAAGATAAATAAAAGTGTAAATACAAAGTACCGAAACTTCTAGGATGCAGTAAAAGTAGTTAATAGAGAAATGTTTAGCTGTAAATGTGTATATTAAAGAAGAGAGATCTCAAATCAGTAATTTAACTTTATGCCTGAAGAAACTAGAGAAAGAACAAATGAAACCCAAAACTAGCATAAAGAAGAAAATAATAAAAATGGAAACAAATATAAATAAAAAATAGAAAAACAATAGAGAAAATCAACAAAAACAAGTGTTGACTATTTGAAAAGATCAAGAACAAACCTTTAGTTAGCTTGACTAAAAAAAGAGGGAAGACAAATAACTAAAATAAGAAAATGAGGACATTATTACCAACTTTACAAAATTAAAAATATCATAAAAGAGTGCTATGAACAATTGTATGCCAACAGATTGGATAAGCTAGTAAAACGTCCTAGGAACATACAAACTACTAAGAATGAATCATGAAGAAAATGAAAATCTGAATAGACCTTTATCTAGTAAGGAGATTGAATCAGTAATCAAAAACTTCCCAACAAAGAAAAGCCTGGGATGAGATAGCTTCACCAGTGAATTCTGCCAAACATTTAAAGCAGAATTAATACCAATCCTCTCAGTCTCTTCCAAAAACTTGAACAGTATGTAACACTCCCTTACTCATTCTATGAGGCTAGCATTACCCTAATACCAAAGACACTATTAGAAAAGAAGACTACAAACTAATATCCCCTATGAATATTTGCTATGGTTTGAATGTTTGTCCCCTCCAAAACTCATGTTGAAATTTAATTGCCAGTATAACAATATTAAGATGTGGGACCTTTAAGAGATGATTAGGCCATGAGGGCTCTGCCCCCATGGGCATAATTAATGCTGCTCCAAAATGGTCGGTTTGACTCCTGCTGCCCTTTCTCTTTGCCCTTCAGCCACATGATACCTTCCACTATGTGGAAGATGCTAGTGTCTTGATTTTGGACTTGCCAGATACTGGTGTCTTGGTTTTGGCCTTCCCAGCCTCCAGAACTGTGAAGAAATAAATTTCTGTTCTTTATAATTTACCCAACCTCAGGTATTCTGTTGTAGCAGCACAAAACAGACTAAGACAATATTGATGCAAAAAATCCTCAACAAAACACTAGCAAATCAAATTCAACAGCATATTAAAATAATTACATACCATGACAAAGTGAGACTTATTCCTATAATGCAGTAATGGTTCAGCATACAAAATTAGTCATGATATACCATGCAATATACCACATTAACAGGGTTGAAAAGAAAAAACATGATCATCTCAATTGATTCAGAAAAAGCATTTGATAAAATTCAACACTGTTTTAGGATTTTAAAAAACACCCAACAAACTAAGAATAGAAGGAAACGAACTCAACAAAATAAAGATCATCCAACATAGGAAAAACCCACAACTAACATCATACTCCAGAGTGAAAGACTGAAAGCTTTTTGTCTACGATTGAAATAAGTCAAGGATATACTTCTATTCACCATAGTACTGGAAGTCCTAGACAGAGCAGTTAAGGAAGAAAAAGAAATAAAAGGCATCAAATTGGATAGGAAGAAATAAAATTATCTCTGTTTGTAAACAACATATGAAGTATAGAAAGCCCTAAAGATTCCACACCCCCAAAAAATCCCACCTGTTAGAACTAATAAACAAATTCAGTAAAGTTACAAAATAAACATGCAAAAATCAGTTGTGTTTCGATAATTAACAACAAGCCATTTAAAGAAGACACAAATATATGGAAACATCACATTTTCATGAATTGGACCCTTGCCTTTCTCCATATTCAAAAATTAAAACAGATCAAAGACCCAAATGCAAGAGGTAAAAACCATAACGACTTAGAAGAAATCATAGGGGGGAAAGGTTTATGACATTGGATTTGGCAGTGACTTGGGTATGACACCAAAAACACAGGCAACTAAGGAAAAAATAGTTAAGTTGGACTTCATCAAAATTAAAACTTTTGTGTGTCAAAGGACACTATCAACAGAGTGAAAAGGCAACCCACAGAATAAGAGAAAATATTTGCGCCGGGCGCGGTGGCTCACGCCTGTAATCCCAGCACTTTGGGAGGCCGAGGTGGGTGGATCACGAGGTCAGGAGATCGAGACCATCCTGGCGAACACGGTGAAACCCCGTCTCTACTAAAAATATAAAAAAATTAGCCGGGCGTGGTGGCGGGCGCCTGTAGTCCCAGCTTCTAGGGAGGCTGAGGCAGGAGAATGGCGTGAACCCGGGAGGCAACAAAGCTTGCAGTGAGCGGAGATCGTGCCACTGCACTCCAGCCTGGGCGACAGAGCGAGACTCCATCTCACAAAAAAAAAAAAAAAAAAAAAGAAAATATTTGCAAATCATATTTGGTAAGAAACTGATATCTAGAATATATAAAGAACTACAGCTCAACAACAACAAAACCTGGATTTAAAATGGGCAAGGGACTTTAGAGATTTCTCCAAGAAGTTATACAGATGGCCAATAAGCATATGAAAAGATGCTCAGCATCCCTATTCATTAGTAAAAACACAGTGAGATGCTACTTCACACGCATTGGTGTGGCTGTTATTCAAAAAAGCAAAATAAGTGTTGGCAAGGATATGTAGAAATTAGAACCCTTATGCATTGCTAGTAGGAATGTAAAATAATGCAGCCATTGTGGAAAATGATATGACAATTCTTTAAAAACTTAAACATAGAATTACCATATGATTCAGCAATCCTACTACTCTTTGGTTACATACCCAGAAGAAGTGCTAGCAAGGACTTAATCGGATATTTGTACATTCAGATTCAGAACAGCATTATTCACATTAGGCAAAAGGTAGAAACAACCCAAGTGTTCTTAAGCAGATGAATGGATAACCGTGAGGTGGTATATACACACAACATAGTAATATTTCGCCTTAAAATGGAAAGAAAATTTTACATGTGCTACAAAGTAGAACCTTGGAGATGTTATGCTAAGTTAAATAAGTCAGTCACAAAAGCACAAATATTGTATGATTAAACTTATGTGGGACACTAAGAATAGTCAAATTGATAAAGACAGAAAGTAGAAGGGTAGTTGCCAACGGTTGAGAGGGAGGAAGGAATGAGGAGTTAGTGCTTAATGGATATAGAGTTTCAGTTAGGAAGGATCAAAAAAGTTCTGGAGGTGGATGGTGGTGATGGCTGCACAACAATGTGAATTATTTGATATATATTTTAACATATTTTTAAAAACTCTATTACAAAAAAAAGAATTGGCCTAGCCTAGATTATCTTAGTAGCCATGTTTTATTGCTATTCAACTGTCACTCATCAGTTTATACAAACTCACCAGCCTTTTACCACTCAGCTGTCTATACTCCAAGTCAGTTCTTCTCTCAGTGTTTCTTCCAGTTCACTGCAATTTGAGACTCAGAAGCTTTTCTTTGAGAAGTTAGTATGCTGTATCCATTAAGGAGCATTCTGTTCAGGA
Source organism: Theropithecus gelada (assembly GCF_003255815.1). Taxonomy (NCBI): domain Eukaryota; kingdom Metazoa; phylum Chordata; class Mammalia; order Primates; family Cercopithecidae; genus Theropithecus; species Theropithecus gelada. The sequence goes on from NC_037680.1 coordinate 37,492,116, forward strand.
AAGACATCCAAGCATTCCAAATTGATAATGGAGGTAAAGATAAAACAGATAAGTGATTTTTAAAGTATTATTGGCTTAAATTATGAAAGCACCACGTTTTTTTTTTTTTAAGTAAACAAGATGTACAGAATATAAAGTGATAGTCCTCTCCCTCACTCCCTAGGGCTGTCCATTGTTAGTAATTGGGTATATATCCTTTCAGAGTATGTGAATCATAGTTTTTCAAAAATGGAATCATTCTAATCTGAAAAAGATTTTAAATGTTTTAATGTCATCATCTTCTCCATTATCATCACTAAGATTTATTGAGGTTTGTTTGCCAGAGAGCTTTACAATTATTTAATCCTTGTGTAAATCTAAGAGGAAGTATTATTTTCATTTTTTGAATGAGGAAAATTAAGTGCAGAGAGATGAAGTAACTTGCCCACAACCACATAGCTACTAAGTTAGTAGAATTAGTAGACCTAGAATTTGAAAAAAATGTTTGACCACAAACTTCTTGTCTATAACTTCTCTGCCAAAAATTGTCAATCGTCTTTCAGGTTTGCACATATAAACCTACCTCATATCATGAATACCTGACAATACTTTGTACTACACCTCCTTCTTAAAACACTGTTTTTCTTTTTTTTTTTTTTTTTTTTTTTTTTGAGATGGAGTATCACTCTGTTGCCCAGGCTGGAGTACAGTGGCACTCATTGGCTCACCTCTGCCTCCTGGGTTCAAGTGATACTCCTGCCTAAGCTTCCTGAGTAGCTGGGATTACAGGCACCCGCCACCACGCCCACCTAATTTTTTATTTTTAGTAGAGACAGGGTTTCACCATGTTGGCCAGGCTGGTCTCAAGCTCCTGACCTCAAGTGATCTGACCACCTCAGCCTCCCAAAGTGCTGGGATTACAGATATGAGCCACTGCGCTCAGCCCTTACTTTCTATTCTTATATGAACCTTCTCATTTTTTCCTGTGGCTTGAGATATCTGTGACAATTAACTCCTAAATTTATATTCCTAGTCCAGACCTGCCCTCTGAACTGTAGACCCATATATCTCACTGCTACTTGGAAGGCACATTAAACTGAATATCCAGACCTGAACTTACATATTCACCGTTTTTTCTCACCTGTACCATTGCAGGAGAGTAATGAGTTTAATAAGCTGCTGTGTGGAATAATACTACCTTTTATTTACCCTAAATTTACTTCACATAAATTTCAAAGAATAATCTCTCCTCCTACCACTAGCGTCCTGCTATTGATCACGAAGTATATTTATTTTACCTGGACCCTAAATAGTGGTTTTCTCCTTTAGTTATAGACCAAATTTTCCATTGTTATGCCTAGGCTCTCTTGCCGCCATGCTGTTAAACTGTTTTTTTTAGAACCTCTAGTCTTAAAACATGGCTCTTTTTAGCTTATCCTCTGGTACAGCCCTCATTCTAGACCATACTAAAATACCAGACAATTTCAGATACATAGAAGCAGTGCACTAATCTCAGATACACAGAAGCAATCTTCTTCCCTTCAACATTTAAATTCATATTACTTCATAAATCAGAAAGGAAAATTAACATTTAATGAATGAACATATTCTACAGGTGTTACAGCCCTACAAAAGTATGCATTGTTAGCTTTATTTTCAAACGAAGAAACCGAGACTCAGAAATGTTGATTTTCCAATCTAAGTTGCAAAATCTATGCTGAAACTAGGTTTATCAGACCAAAGACCATATTCGTTATACTAACCTAGCTAAGTCATAGCTCATTCCAGGTTTTCAAACTGTTCTCTTCCCATTGCTATGAATAACTTAATATCGTCTCCTCTCTTCTTGGATGAATCCTTTCTTTGTGACTTATACATCGCTTTTTACCAAAAGAGGCTAGAGTATAATATTTAATATTTCCGTTTCTCATCCTTCAATTTATCATATGCCAGAGATGACATATGTGCTAGCAATTAAAAGATAGATAAAACAGAGCATGCACTTAAAGGGTTCACAGGCAAATATTGCTTATTCCATTTCTTGGCATGTGTAAGCATTCATACATACCCACACTAAGAGGTCTTCTGTTCATTCTAAAGTAGAGGAATCTTTTAATCACAATAGCCTCTGACCAGACAACTTTTAATATGCTTACAGAATAAGACAAAAGATTATTATGGCGAATATAGGGTGGTAGAGTTGATTTGACCCCTGAATTGGTTATTATGTAGGATAAGCTGTTACAAAGAGACTAAGAAATACAGTGCATAAATATAAAAGTTGACTTTTGTCTCTGCTTGGCACAAAGACTCACGTGAGTAATCCCAGCACTTTGAGAGGCTAAGGCAGGACAATTGCTTGAGCCCAAGAGTTCAAGACCAGCCTGGGCAACATAGCGAGACCCTGTCTTAATTTAAAAAAATAAAAAATAAAAAAATAAAAGTTCTCTCTTTTGTAGCAGTCCACAGGTGAATAGAACAGGGCTAGTAAGGCAGCTCTACCGTTCTTAAAATATGGTTTCCCTCTCTGAAGTCACAGTGGCTGCTCTCCTTATTTCCTTGCCAGTGAGAAGGGGAAGAGAAGTGAAGAGCAGACAGCTTTCTTTTAATGATGTTGTCCAAAATTTGTGCAAATTATTTCTGTTCACACCCTCTAGCCAGAACTTAGTCACATGATCACATGTAGTAGTGAAGAAGGCTAGTAAATATATCCTCTAGCTGGATGACCATGTGTCCTGTTAAAACTCTATATTACTAAAAGAAAGAAAGAAAATGGATATGGGGAATAATTAGCAGTCTTGCCACATCTTTTAGCTAACTAGTCTAAAATTGCTTGGAGAGTTTCAGGTATCACAAGGCTCCATAATATGGAATTAAATATTTAATCAGTTTGTTACTCATACCAAGTGACTTGTCATCAATTTCTGCCACTGTTGCATGGGAGAAATTTCTATTGCTTCTTTGACCATCTTTCCAAGAGAAGAATCAGTAATAAAAGTAATTAAAACATCTGAAAATGTTAAAACTGATTGCTACAAGTCAGATTACCATAATCATAAATGATTAGGTTATAGAAAACCTGCAGCTGGCCTCTCCTGCGTGTCCCAAGATTCTTTGCATTATGTAATCAGAAAATAGAAATCTCTTTGTTGAGAAAAGAAATTTGAAATGGAATTTTTCTCTTCTTGCCCCCTCTTGATTAAAAGAGAAAAACTGACAAAGTCTTACATAGAAGGAAGCAATATCCTTAATTATAAAATGATTCAGATGCTATGTTATATTAATTGCTTTTTCTTTGTACTGAGAAGAAAAGTAAAGGATACATAATATTTAAAACCATCCAATTTGCTAAGCTTATTGACTAGCCAGTAAGGCTGAAGAGAAGGCCTAAAATAAGAGTAAATTTGACTGTGGCTTTTTTATCATAAATTACAGATCTTCTCTAACGGTTTTCTGACAATAAATGTTAAGCGATCAGGACTGTTTTGTTGTCAGATTGCTTTATTCAGGAGCTAGTCTTTACCCATGTGAAATGTAAAGCTTTAACCTAAGGCTTATGTTACCTCTAAAAGCTTGTAAAACATATTTTAAAGGATTGCAAAAGGCATAAAATACCTTTATTGTAGGTACTACGTTAAAAAAAATCCTTCATTTTCACATAAGATGTAAATGGCCTCATTATGGTTTACCACTCTTTTTTTTTTCCCCAACAACATATATACTCTATCCAAAGTGTTGACGGGGTAAAGTGGTTCATTCTGTTTTTTTCCTAATGAAGCTACTGGTATTAGAATAAAGGTGCTCCAGTTGGTTTCTGATCAAAGCTTTATTTCTTTGTTTTACATTGTCAGTACTTTGCCAGTAGATTCATTTTCCACGTTATCAGAATGAAAAATATTTGTATCCTTTCTTCCAAGGTTTTACTTCCAGAAATATGTCCTGTTGAAACTTTTAGTCAGGTATGTAGGATATATATTCAAGGAGATTGGTTAATAAAGAATTAATGATATTCATTCAAAAATATATTGAGCACCTACTATGTGTCTGGAACTGTACTAAGTACTAAATCTATAGTGATAAGCAAACAGACATGCTTGCTTCCTGCTTCATGGAATGGTGGCACAGTCTAGTAAAGCAGAGACTAATCAAACAGTCTCACAAATATAGCTTGAAACTCTGATCAAAGTATCAAGAAGAAAGGTAAATTGCTATTAGAATGTCTGTTGGAGACTTGACCTAATCCAGCAGGTCGGAGATTATCATTATATAATGATTTTTGAAAGGGCAGGTTTCGAGGGCTTTTTAAGTATAAGGGCCTGCATTATAAAGACCCATTGGCCTAAACAAACTTAAAGTATAAGGGAAATAGTGCAATGAGAAGAGTCAGAGGCTCTTAGTAGGGACTTGGAGACCATATTAAGGACTTTTGGTTCTTTATTCTAGGAGTGTAAGAAGCCATTTAAGGTTTTTTGTTGTTGTTGTTGTTGTTTTTTGTTTGTTTTTTTTTTTGTTTTTTTTTTTTTTTTTGAGACGGAGTCTTGCTCTGCCGCCCAGGCTGGAGTACAGTGGCCGGATCTCAGCTCACTGCAAGCTCCGCCTCCCGGGTTCACGCCATTCTCCTGCCTCAGCCTCCCGAGTAGCTGGGACTACAGGCGCCTGCCACCTCGCCCGGCTAGTTTTTTGTATTTTTAGTAGAGACGGGGTTTCACCGTGTTAGCCAGGATGGTCTCGATCTCCTGACCTCCTGATCCGCCCATCTCGGCCTCCCAAAGTGCTGGGATTACAGGCTTGAGCCACCGCGCCCGGCCGCCCATTTAAGGTTTTTTGGGGGACAAGGGTAAGGGGTAGAAAAAAAGTATGGAGTAATATGATTACATGTGCATTTTGCAAAGAACACAATGGCTGCTAGAGAATAGGCTATTGCTGCAATCCATTAAGGTTGTGGTAATAGATTTAAGAGATATTAATAGTTAAGATTACACTTGATACTTGGGGCCAGGTGCAGTGGCCAATACCTGTAATACTAGCACTTTGGGAGGCCCAGGCAGACGGATCACTTGAGGTCAGGAGTTCAAGACCAGCCTGGCCAACATGGTGAAACCTTGTCTGTACTAAAAATACAAAATTAGCCAGGCGTGATGGTGGGCACCTGTAATCCCAGCTATTCGGGAGCCTGAGGCAGGAGAAGCACTTGAACCCAGGAAGTGGAGGTTGCATTGAGCCTAGATCACGCCACTGTACTCCAGCGAGCAAGACAGAGCTCTAAAAGAGCAAGACTCCATCTCAAAAAGATAAATAAATAAAAAAGATTGATACTTGGTAATGGATTGGCTATAGAACAAATAGATGTCAAAGATGGTCACAGCTTTCTGTATAGATAAGAGCACCGTATACCAAGAAAAGGAATACTAGCAAAGAACCAGACTTTTTGGGGGTAGAGAGGAGAGATGAGAGGGAGTGGTAATGGGGGGAAATCATCAGTTTTGAATATTTGAAGTGCTTTCCCTGGAACAGTTGACCACATAGATCTATAGCTTAGAAGAGAGATCTAAGCTAGAAGAAAAATTCGAGCTACTAGCATGGATGAGATTACCTAGGAAGAGAATATATAGCAAGAGAGGGCCTCATGTGAGCTAGAGGTACTTATAAGATGTTGCATAGTGGTTAGTTAGGGGCTTAGGCTTTGTATTCAGGCAAGCCTAGATTCAAGTCTTAGCTCTACTATCTACTGGAAAGCTTAATAGTTAAGATTAAAATTGATACTTGGGGCCGGGTGCGGTGGCTCACGCCTGTAATCCCAGCACTATGAGAGGCCGAGGCAGGCGTGTCACTTGAGGTCAGGAGTTCAAGACCAGCCTGGCCAACATGGCGAAATCCTGTTTCTTCTAAAAATACAAAAATTAGCCAGGTGTGATGCGGGGGAGGGGGCGCCTGTAATCCCAACTACTTGGGAGACTGAGGCAGGAGAATCACTTGAACCCGGGAGGTGGAGGTTGCAATGAGCCTAGGCAGAGTATTTTGTACCTCTTTAAGACTCAATTTTCTCATCTGTAAAATGTGGGAAATAGTTTCCTGGGAAGGTTGGTTTAAGGATTAAATGAGATAAAGAAAATAAAACTGATTTTGGTACATAGTATTTAGTGAAATTATCACATGATGATAATGTGTTGCTGAGTTGAAAAATGTGGTTGCAGAATAGTTCTCATTTGTGAAAAAGTGTGATACATATACACACATGTATACAGGAGTTCTGAAAGGGTATATACCAAAATACCAGTAGTAGTTACCCTTGAAAAATGGAAGGCAAAGTAAGGGAGGATACTGCCACGTTTTACTTTGTACATATCTGTACGTACTTGTACATTATTTTTGTTGTGTTGGTGGTAGTGGTCATTTTGTTATTTGAATTTTTTGACAAAGGTGTGTGATTTTTATAACTTTTAATAGCCATTAATCTTTAATCATTTAGTCCATTTTGTCTCTTTGTAAACTTTGAACAACCAGGGCTTGGTTTTTTGTTTTGTTTGCTTGACAGGAATGTTTTTGATTCAATGGAGATGCCATACTGATTTCTCATAAACACCTGAGTCCTAGGTTACAATGAACTAGAAAAAAGACTTTGAGAGATCTGGCTTCAGTGATAACCAGAGCTTTTGTTCATAAACATACGTACTACATGCTCTGTGTCTTAGTCCATTTGTACTCTATAACAAAATACCTTATACCAGGTAATTTATAAATAATATAAATGTATTTCTCACAGTTTTAGAGGCTGAGAAGTCCAAGATCAAGGCTCCAGCAGGCTTGGCGTCTGGTGAGGGCCCAGTCTCTGTTTCCAAGATGGCACCTCGTTGCTGCATCATCTAGTGGAGATGAACAGTGTATTCTAATATGGCAGAAGGGATGGAGGGCAAAAAGGACTGAACTCTGTGTGAAGCCCCCTTTATAAAGGCCTTAATCTTATTCATGTGGGAGCAGCCCTTATAACTTAATACCTCCTAAAAGGCCCCACTTCTTAATACCATTACAATGGGGATTAAGTTTCAACATGAATTTTGGTGGACACACACTTTAAGATCAGAGCATTTCACCCCCGGCTCCCCCAGATTTATATCCTGCACACATACAAAATATATGAGATACATGTACGTGATACATATTTATTCCATCCCAGAAGCCCCAAAAAGACTTACCTTGTTCCAGCATCAACTTTAAACTCTAAAGTTTTCATCTAAACATTATCTAAATCAGATATGGAAATGAGACTCAAAGTACAATTCATCCAGAGACAAATTCCTCTCCAGCTGTGAGCCTATGAAATTATACAGTTATATGCTTCCAAAAGACAATAGTGGGACAGACATAGGATAGACATTCCCACTCCAATATGGAGCAACAGGAAAGAACAAAGGGCTAACAGGTTCTAACCACATCCAAACACCTCAAATAAACAACAACAACAAACCCAGTAGGGCTAACATTAAACCCTGAAGCTTGAGTGTAGTCTTTAACTCCCATTTCTCATTTTGTGGACACACTGGGGTGAAAGTTGGGCCCCCAAGGCTCTAGGCAACCCTACTCCATCACATTGTCGGCTGCATTTCTTGGTGTTGGAGTTGCATGCCTTTGGGTCTCCCAGCCTGGAGTTGCACCCTGGTGGCTCTACTGGTCTGGGGTCTTGAGGTGGCCCTGCCTGGGCAACTCCACTAGGAATTGCCTTGATGGCAACTCTGTGCATTGGCCTCACTCCCGCGGCTTTGGATATTATGCAGATACCTTGTTAGACAGGAACTAACATTTCCAAGGAGCATATTGCAAGACAAATACTTTATATATTCTGTCTCTTTCAATCCTTCAGGTAAATATAATTTTCGTTTAAAGAGGAAGAAACCAAAGGCTCAAAGAGGCAAGTAAATTAATCAGGACCGAAACACAGAATTGTAAAATAAAAATAGTTTGTCACAGTTTACCACTTGGCATGCTGAGAAATTGGTGGCAGCACTGTCACCTAAAAGTAGATAATTAGATTGGAAATCTGATCTGTCAAATTGCAGATCTTCTAGATAAGTCTTGGTACTGGAGGGTGGGAATGTACAGGGCTTATAACCTAGTAGGCAGAAAACGGTTGAAGAAAGACCAGGATCTCTGGGTTGCTGATCCTATTTGATCTCATGCTTTTTAAAGAAAACTCAAAATTGAAGTTGATTCTTAGCTTACCAAAATTTCAAGATGTATTTTAATTAGATTGTGTCTAAATAAATTAGTTTCTATCTAAAGTGCTATGTATTAGGATAATTAATATTTAATTATCTTCCTTCATGAACTGTGGAGCTTCCTGTGGAGAACATTTGTGGCAGCCATGCAAATCCTTCAGTAAATCTTTCATTCTCTTTGTTAACCTTGGAATAATTTGAAAAGTTTTTAAATTGGGACTATTTCATTTTTTTTTCAATCCACTCAACATTTATTAAATTCCTTAATAAATCATTGGAGGAAAGCAGTGATATTTTTTAGAATATTGAAATTAGTTATTGAGGAGGAGAAGAAATGTTTGACTTAGAATATTATAGATGACTTAAGGGCACTTAAACTTTTTTTTCCCTAGGTAAGAAATAAGTGCCTTGGAAAATACAAAAAAAAAAAAGTTCAATACCAGCAATAGGAAAAAATTCAATTTATGGAACTCTATTTTAATATTTATGATACTCACAAAAACTTAAACAGGTATCTACACAAAATTATAGGAAATATGCTGCCTTAGTTTTGAAGAGGAAATATTGAAATTTTGCCTGGATAAAAGGGTAATTTTTAAAATAAACTTTTTTTTTTTGCTTATCATAATCCAGAGTATGGGCAACCATTTTTAATAAATTTAGGATGTGTGCTATATTTGATCACCAGTGTTTTAAGTTTTACTTTTGAACACTAAGAAAGAATACAAAGTTAACCTTATGGGCTAGGCGTGGTGGCTCATGTCTGTAATCCCAGCACTTTGGGAGGCCAAGGTGGGAGGATCACTTGAGCCCAGGAGTTTGAGGCCAGCCTGGGCAACATAGCAAGACCCTGTCTCTATATAAATAATATAGTAATAAATAAAATAAAATAAAAAACAAAGTACCTTATAGCACAAGTACCTAAGTACCTGTTTACCTATTTAGATGCTGGTAGACCACTTGTTTTGCTAGTCTTTGAAACTGGAAGGAGTGTCAAATACACAGAAGCCAGAGTCATCTTGGCCAGATGGTGTTTGATACAGATGGATGGTTAGTTGTCATGCAGATCTCCTAGTTGGTAACTTGTTGCTGCCATCTGACTCAAAGAATCATTCACACACACTGGCTGTCAAAAGCATCTTCTCTTCTGTCTGTTTTAGCTGTCATGTCTGTGCTCTGTACAGAAGTGTTGACAAGACATTGCTGTTGTACATTTTCAATGTGGTTGTTAGTGAGTTTTCTGTTTTGTGGGGTCTTTGATAGTGCTAGAATGTACTTACTTTGTAATTGTATTTAAAAAAAAAATACTATGATGGTACAGCAATAATCTGACCTTGTAAAAGGACTTTTCAGGTTTTAAGTTTAGGCAGATATGTTCTGTGAACAAAAGCATTTAATAAAAGGAAAAAAAAAAAAAAGACTAGTTTCGTTTAGTTTCCAAACAGCAAATAAACCAAATTCTACTGGTTGTTTCCCAGTTTGATGTAATATTTCCTTTTGGACTTTCCATCTGACAGTCTGTGGTCAAAATCTTTATACTCTTTTCTGAATATGCATTTTCTCAAATTGCTACCTTTTTTCTAATGATATAAGCTTCCCTTTTTTTCCAAAAAAAAATCTTCAAATATTACCTATCTTTTGCATCCATTTTCTCAAACTTAATATCCCTTTGTTGTATTTACCTACTGACCTTGTTTCTGTTTTTACTGTTTCCCTTAGAGAAATATAAGCAAAGGCATTCCTCCATTCCTCCGGATCATTTCTGAAAGCATATCTGTTTCTCTGATATTTCTTTTTTTTTTTTAAGTGAAAGTAAGTTTATTAAGAAAGTAAAGGAATAAAAGAATGACTACTCCAGAGGCAGAGCAGCAGCATGGGATGCTCAACTGTGATATTTCTTTAACAACTTAATTAGTTTGTTTATTCAACTAATATTTACCGAGCATCCCAGTATGTGCCAGCCACTCTGTAATACTCTGGAGATACCAGGAGGAAATACTCTCTACCCTTGAGAAGTTCAGTCTAGAGGGAAATCAGACATTAGACAATTAGACTAGAACATTGTAACTGCTAAATGTAAGTATGTGAAAAGTGTAGGAGGAAAACATGGGCTCTTGCTGTTCTGTTTCCTCTATTATACTTCCAGAGTGTTGGTTTTTAAAATTATTGTAGACTTTGCTCAACCTTTATAATACTTTATTAAGTAGCTTAAGAAGTAGTTAAAACTTCAGCTTGAAATAGCCATTGATCCATTAATTTTTCCTAGCTGTTGAATACATTTTCAGGATTATTTATTATAATATCTTATATGCAGATGTGCTAAAGTATGTTTTTTAAACCAGAGAATAGAAGATAAAAATTAACTGGCAGAAGCTTTCTGAGTTGGTTTCAAAAGAAAATATATGGTTTCTTCATCAAGGTGGGAGAAAAAGACATAGAGACTTGAATAACATAGACATTTATTCTGGACCTGTCTCTAACTTGCTAAGTTTTTTGGACTGGTTACTTAATCTCTGGACCGTCTAATGTATATACCTATCAAAATAAAGTGAAAAAATAGGTACTTATTGATTGATGTTTGTGAAGAACTTTGAGTTCTTGGAGAAAGCTTTAATTAATGCAGAAATATATAGAGAAGACTCTTAACTTGTTTACTGATTCTTCAGCCCTGGTGGTGCTATGTAGCCCAGATCAATCTAAGGTATTTAGAATTTGCTGTAGATTTTTGGGTCCTTCATTCAGTCAGCTTACCACACTGTTTCTAGGGGGTTGGATGTGAATTTATACAGAAATAAGATGTCTTATCCTGGGAAGCCAGGCCCTAGACTAGACTTGGGTATCAGTGATCATTTCTGAGACGTATTCATTGGACATACACTTCAGGTAGACCCACATGATTCATTCTTCTGTTCACAATAATAAAATGTAATTGGAATCCGTATTTCCTTTTTAAATTTTTCAGTGAACATATACTGAACATCTCCTATGTATAAGTTACTTAATCTGTATGAATTCTGTGGGGAATGTGAAACTATGTAAGACTGCCTTTAGGCAGTGTGCAAAGACAACGCACCACATGGGTTGCTTATCAGCTCTGTCAGTTATTCATATTTGAACTGTATTACTTGTAAAAGTTCACCTTTTATTTGGGAAAATGTATTTAGCTTTCGTTTCTTTTTTTTTTTTTTTTTTTTGAGACAGAGTCTCACTCTGTTGCCCAGGCTGGAGTGCAGTGGCGCAAACTCAGCTCACTGCAAGCGCCGCCTCTCAGGTTCACACCATTCTCCTGCCTCAGCCTCCCCAGTAGCTGGGACTACAGGCACCTGCCACCACACCTGGCCAATTTTTTGTATTTTTAGTGGAGACAGGATTTCACTGTGTTAACCAGGATGGTCTCAATCTCCTGACCTCGTAATCCACCTGCCTCAGCCTCCCCAGCTTTAATAATTTCTTTTTTTTTTTTTTTTTTTTTTGAGACAGAGTCTTGCTCTGTCGCCCAGGCTGGAGTGCAGTGGCCGGATCTCAGCTCACTGCAAGCTCCGCCTCCCGGGTTCACGCCATTCTCCTGCCTCAGCCTCCCGAGTAGCTGGGACTACAGGCGCCCGCCACCTCGCCCGGCTAGTTTTTTGTATTTTTTAGTAGAGACGGGGTTTCACTGCCAGCTTTAATTTCTTAAGCTAATTTGTATTTGCTAATCTATGAACAGCTGTGTAATTTATTAAAATTTTTAAGTTTATTGGTCTCTGAAAATAATAGAGCTTCACTAATTTTGAACTTTAAAAATCAGTTTAAAGTCAAATAGTATCTACTGAATATCATTCTGAGATTATTAGAACTTCATTTTCATTTTATATTTCAAGGAATTTGCAACTTAAACATTATTTATCCCTCCAGGGATAGAAATTGGTTAAAGGAAAAAAAAAAAGTTCTCTGTTACTGTTTGGTGATACGTTTTTAAGACTGTACTAATTTGGTAATTGTGATATAACAGTTTCAAATTTGCTTGAAGGTTTGTGGCATCTGTATTCCTCAGTACAAACTTGTGTCTTATTTCATTGCTGTATTTTCACAGTCATTGCGATAAAATAGCAAAATGAATGGATTAACGATATAAGGGAAACCATGGCATTTAAGATAGACACCAAAGGTCAACCATGGTGTTCTCTTAATTTCTTAAAACTTAGCAGACAAGTTTCTGGTCATTATAATTTTATAATTTGTATTTGTCCCTTTGATTTTTATCAACACTTCCTTAGTGTTTGTGTACCCTAAAAATAAATTTAGAAGTGTGTTTATTTGAAAGACACAAAATCTTAATTTTTTTAAGTTTTTTTTTTTAAAAAATCACTTTAGTATTTGTTGTTTCATTTGTGCTTTTTTTTTCTTTAAGGAATAAATGCTAAATTACAGTTTTGATCCTTACTGAAGGATCAGGAAATCGTAGATTGAATCCTTGACTGATAAGTGTTTAAATAAGATAATCTTTTTTTTTTTTTTTTTTTTCCCTGAGACGGAGTCTTGCTCAGTCTACCAGGCTGGAGTACAGTGGCGCGATCTCGGCTCACTGCAAGCTCCACCTCCCAGGCTCATGCTATTCTCCTGCCTCAGCCTCCCAAGTAGCTGGGACTACAGGCGCCCACCACCACGCTCGGCTAATTTTTTTTGTATTTTTAGTAGGACGGGATTTCACCGTGTTAGCCAGGATAGTCTCGATCTCCTGACCTCATGATCCACCCACCTCAGCCTCCCAAAGTGCTGGGACTACAGGCATGAGCCACCGCGCCCGGCCAAATAAGATAATCTTTAAAACTTTTACGGTGCTTTAAGTGTCTTCAATCATTGATGTTTGTAACAATTACAAGTACATTCCTGGAGCCAGTTTGTATCTCATAAATCACAATACCTGCAAAATGACAATGTGGGCAACTCATATCTATTTATATTATTAATGGATGGTAAATAATGTGTTCATGTCTGTCAGTAAATATCAGGCTAACTGGTTTTTATGTCAGCAGACTGAGAACTATGAGCAGAGAATACGTGAACAACAGGAACAGCTGTCACTTCAACAAACTATTATTGACAAGCTAAAATCACAGTTACTTCTTGTGAATTCCACTCAAGGTATGTGCATGTTAATTTTTTATGTATTTCTAGAACCTCTTGGTGAAAAGAAAGGTGTAAGCTGAGTTCTTCTGTTTTATTCCTTCGTTGTTTCTCAGTAGTTTTGATATTATAACTGTGGTACAGTTATATGTTACATTTATTTAAATGAACACTTGCAGGATATGGGAAAGTGGACTTTCACCTATACTATTCTATACTATACTATACTAATACTATACTATACTATACTATACTATACTATACTATACTATACTATACTATACTATACTATACTATACGGTGGAACTCTAAGTTTATAAAACTTTCTAAAAAGCAATTTGCCAGTAAATAGCAGCAAAAGCTTTTGAAAACATCTATGCCTTTTGAACCAAAAACTCAAGTCCTAAGACTATATCATGAGAAAACATTTGTTCAGGTACTCAAAAATATATATGCAAGGATGTGTATCACAGTATAATTTCTAATCATGGAAAGCTAGAAACAAATATTCAATAGTTACAGTGATCTATATGAATAGCTATGTAGCCAAGAAAAGTGATAATAGGTATTAACTTGTAAGAATATGTTGATGATATATAGCAAAATGAACAAAGCAGGATACGTAAATAAGTGTTATTTTCATTTATGCAGAAAAAGGTGATTCTTGTGTGAATTTATGTGTTTAGGAACAGAAGTATTAACCGGAATAATTCACAGGTGATAAAAATTTGGGTAACATTTACTTTTTATTCTTTTTGGCTGTCTGCATTTTCTAATTTTCCTATGATAAGCATGGAGTCATAATACAAATACTTATCTTAAATAAGAAATGCATACCTGAAAATATGACTTATATAAAAGTTGAATTGTTGCTGACAGGGGCAAAGAGCATATTTCTAGTTTTCTAAATTCTGTATATTTTACATACTGCTGACTTTTGGAGAGCAGGGGTTTTGTATGTTTAGTGGGAAGGAAAAAATGTAAATGGACAACTTGTCAAAGTAACTATTACCTAAAGAATTTTCTAAAACTCCTACCTTAAAATCTATTCTCTTTACGGTTTTGAGTTTGTATTACTTTTGCTTTTTCAGGTGGTACCAAAAATAAGGGTTTTCTGCTAATATCCAAGAGGTTTTTGTCTTGCAGATGGCAATTATGGCTGTGTTCCTCTGCTTGAAGACAGTGAAACAAGGAAGAATAATTTGACTGTTGATCAGCCACATAATAAAGTGATTTCAGGAATAGCAAAGGAAAAACTACCAAAGGTAGACATTGCTTCTGCAGAAAGCAGCATTCAAATGCTGATGCGTAACCTAGCTTCCTCATTTTATTTTTCTGAAGTGATCTACCATGGGAATTCCAAACAGAAGTTCCATGTATATAAATATGTGACTTAAATATTTCTGAATAGAAGAACTATTTTCAAGTAAAATAAAGGCTAAGGTTTTGTGTTTCCTACTAACCTTTTTTCTACATCACAAGCATTTCAACAAAGAAAAGATTTAACAAAGAAATAGGACTGGGCACAGTGACTCACTCCTGTAATTCAAACACTTTGGGAGGTGAAGGAGGGAGGTTCACTTGAGCTCAACAGTTTGAGACCAGCCTGGGCAACATAGGGGGACCCCTATCTGTATAAAAAATTTAAAAATTAGCCACACAGGATGGCACATGCCTGTAGTCCCAGCTACTCAGTGGGCCGAGGTGGGAGGATTGCTTGGGCCTGAGAGATCAAGGCTGCTACAGTGACCCATGATCATGACACTGCATTCCAGCTTGGGCAACAGAGTGAGACCCTGTCTCTAAATAATTAAAAGCCACATCCACATACATATGTACATATATGTGGGTGTGCGTGTGTGTATATAAATAAATAAAAGTTTAAAATCAGGTAAATAATAAGATTAGAAAATAGCTTTCTAGCTTTTTCTTCAATTGTCTGTGCTTAGTTTAAAAAAAACAAATCCACCCAACTAGCTTAAGCAAAACTTTATTGAAGTAATACAGAAAGAAATAATACATATCCGCAAGGAGACATATACAAGGACGTTCATGCCATGGGTTAGAAACAACCTAAATATCCACCAATAACAGAATAGTTGATCTTTAGAAACTCTTTCGAAAAATTAAAATATACTAAATATATATTAATTTGCCTAAATTTCAGTAGCAATGTTGAGTAAAGATGGAAATTACAAAATGATAAAATGGGAATACTTTATATAGTTTGTTGTGTTTTGTTTTTGTTTTTGTTTTTTTGAAGATGAAGTCTTGCTCTGTCACCCAGGCTGGAGTGCAGTGGCATGATCTCTGCTCACTGCAACCTCCGCCTCCCAGGTTCAAGCAATTCTACAGGCACATGCTGCCACGCCTGACTAATTAGGATACTTTATGTAGTTTTTAAAACATAACGTTAATGTTTGTGAAAACGCACATATGTAATAAAAGTATAAAAACCTGGACAGGAAGGGCACACGTCTTCTTTAGAAAAACGATCACTTCCAGAATTGGGGAGAAAAGAGACTGTGATACCTGAGAAAGGAATAATGGGGCTTCAGCAGTTATATCTGCAACTTTTTTTTTTTTTTTCTTAATAGAAGAGAGCTAAGCAGGTATGCAAAATGTTAACACTTGTTAACTCGGTAGTATATATGTATATTATATTGTTCTCCATGTTTTCATAAGTCATTGACATTTTATAAGTTTGAAAAGGATATCTTTAATGAGATGAGTTGGCTTTTAGTGGGATGATACATATTTTGAATAAAATAAGAACTCTTAACAAATAAGATTTCTTAACATCAACAACAATTAAATCAAGAGTGCTGTATTTATTTCTTTCCTTCTAAATAAAGTAGGAGATTTTCACTTTGTCAGGGTTATTCAGTTACTGATTGCATAACTAAGACTCTCTTATTATTTAACATCAAATCTGAGAAATCCAATTTCGAGAGCTTTTCTCTATAAATAAAAGTTTTAGAATAAGAAGTTATCTTGGTACCCGTTATTACATATATTTTTATTTGAAACCATTCTTTGAGTCATTCAGTTTTCTTCACCCCCATTCGATTTTTCATGTATCTAAAAATGCTGATAAACACTGAAACCATGGCATTGAAATATACTAGGTTTATTTTGCAAAAGAGGAAATTGAGAAACAATGATTCTGACTTTTTGAAATACAATTTTGTTACTAGGCCTATTGTAGTACATTATAAAATTGTTGAATTACTATACTGACATAAATTTAGTGCTTAAATAAACAATATTTCTAATCTTCCTGTTTCAGTGTCTTCCAAATGCCATTACTTTACCACAAATTTAATAATAATTTATAGCGTTCCTTTGAAAGTAATAGGACATCTCCAGTTTAAACTATGTAGAAGGTAGTTTTGAAAATAAAACTTTGGTTAGAACAAAAGGGATGATGTGAAAAGCTCTAAGATATAGTAATAGTTTTTTTTTTTTTTAATTTGGATAATTTGTTATTTATGAAAGTATTAGAGTTTATTTTCAGTCAAGTATCAACAGCAGACCTTCAACAGAAATCTCTTTAAAAATTATATTTGTTTAAATTCTGTAGGCTAATTATTTTATCTGTGAAATATATATCTGGATACCTGGGATGAAATTAAGTTTAAGTAACAGAAATCATTTCAGAGATAGCCTGTGTGCAAAGAATTAATAATATTACATCGATTGTAACTATAGTTTTGGGCAGATGGTAAGAGGAGAAGCTCCAAGTAAGGAATAAATCTAACTTCAGTGAGTTCTCTTAATTATCTTTACTAATAGGGGAACGATTTATATTATAGCCACATTTTTATACTTTGAATAGCTCATCAACTCAATTTTCTTTGTAACCATTTAATAAAAATTAAAATTAACTGTCTTGTATTTCAGCTTCCTCTTCTTTTATATATCTCTAGCCAAAGTGCTAATGAGCACTAAACGTATAAGGGATTAAAGAAAAGAGAAAATACATTCTAAAAGAATGGATATATTAGATGTATTGAATATTTGAGAGTTGTCTGTATGCTTAGTGTAAAAAATTAGGCCTATGTTAGAAAAAATACTGGCCATCAAGCAGTGGAAATTAAAATATGTTCCACTGGCCTATGTGTTGGTCTATACTTAGTGAGTTATAATTCACCTTTAGCTAATAGGGGTGAAACCTTTCCTAAAGAACTCTGAATGTGTAGCTATATTCAAGCTGCTTCTTCCACAATGGAAAAAATCCATGTTGGTTGGTTGCATCTCACATGGATGAGAACTAGAAGGCATTATAGAGAAATGGTTAAGGTGATCTTTTTAATTCTATTTTTAGTATATTTTTAGTATACTTTAATATTGTTGGTCTTCTGCAAAACTAATCTGTTTCTAGAAATCACATTCCCAGTCAATTGGCCTAGCTTCTATAATGAATTAGTAAGTTAATAGAAATGCTTTGAACCAGTAACAGAAGGAAGCCACTATGAGCCACCCACAGTCCTTTCCTCCTTCTGTTTGGTGGGTGGTTTGAGAATTTGTTTTCTTTAGACTACTTGTTTTGTTGAGGATTTTGTTTTGTCAGGATGTTTGAGAAGGGAAAGGTGGACATTTTAGCAAATAGCCATTCTGGCTGCCTTGGAAAAAGAGACATAAAGTAGAGGAAAGAGGGATATTTGAAGGGGAAAGAGGCGCTTTTAGAAAATTTTACTTAAGAGACATGAAATTTATAGTTCAATCTGTATTCATGTTATTCCTACACAAAAAGCTTGCAAAAATCCTTTGACTTCTAAAGGGACAGAAAGAGGTAAAGACAAAGCCTCTATCATTAGATGACCCTTAGTGCTCTGCTTGAGACAGTAGGGAAGGAAATACTCAGTTTAATGGAAAACTTTAGTTTTGTCTTTTGTACACCACAGTAATTTGCACAGTCTTTTGTATTATCTCTCATATTATTCCAGACTTACCCAAAACTTAGGGCTTAAAACAACAAATTTATCTGAGTTTCTGTGGGTCAGAAATTCTGGAGTGACTTACCTGGGTGGCCCTGACTCAGGGTCTCTTATGTTGAAGTCAGGATGTAGACAAGGACTGCAGTCATCCGAAGGCTTAACTGATTGGAGGATCCACTTCCAAGATGGGTCACTCACATGACTGTTGGCCAGAGACCTTTCCACATGAGCCTGTCTGCCCGAACTGACAGCTAACTTCACTCGAAGTAAGGGATCTGAGAGAGAGAAATGTGCCCTCTGTGACTTAGTCTCAAAGTCACATTCCTTCACTTCCACTTAATTTTGTTCGCTAGAAGCAAGTCACTAAATAGTGGGGCAAGAAATTAATTTGCACCCCTTGAAGGGATGAGTATCAAAGTTTCATAGATGTATTTTAAAAGCAACACAGGTATTGGAGATTGTTTGTGGTGTATAGAAGAGGATGTGAAAGATCAAGAGACAAGGAGACTGATACTTAATTTAATTTACCTCACAACAAATATTGATGAAAGGTAAGGGAACTTAATATTCACTTAATAGTGAATTTAACTTCCTGAATCATGTGATTATTAATCTTAAAGGGAAAAAATATCATAGCCTATCATCTTAAGAACAATTTCAAAAATTCTAATATGAATATACTTTCCAGAGGAGAATAATAGCAATGCTTAGAGAACTAAGAAATTGTTGCATATTACTGATTCTTTTTTATAATGTTAAAAACTGAAAATGCAGATAACAAAAATGCACACAATTATTCTTGACAAAGACTGTTCATCTCTTGTTTACAGAACACCATTGTCAGACATAGTAACTTATGTCCATGTTAGCAGTTACTATTTAAATAACAAGTTTTGTATTTGTGTAACAAATATAAAGGTATTCTATAAAAATATAAAACTGTAAATTATCAGTTTAATTCACTTTTTTAAAAACCAGGATTGTAATGTACTGTTTCACTTTTAAAATCTCAGAAATGAGATTTTTATAATTTACTTCTGCGAGATAGTTTGGTTGCCAAACTAAATACTATCTTGAGTGTCTAGGTTTTGACAGAAATCGTTTGCCCTCATCTTTCTATGCCACTTTTTGTTCCTGTGGAGAATTATACAAAATTCTCGGGTGGTTTGATGCAAGAAAATATGTAGAAAGCAATAATAAACAAGACAAAAAATTTGGTGATATTGGTAAATTACTTTTCATCATTTATCCAATAATTCTGAATTCATGATATATACTTAACACTGCCAACCACTGGAGAGCAAAGAGATGTTGTCCCTGTCTTCCAGCTTAAAGTCTTGATTTAATAATTAACATTATTGAATGTTGAAAAGTTATTTCAGATTCTAGGATCCAAAATATGAAGTAAACATGGTATGAGTTCACTAATTAAATAGAGTTTATGTGTTCTCATGCCTATATATTTCTAACTTATTCTTTATACATGTCTTTATTTTTCATCTGAGTTAAAAACTCAAGTATATGACGAGTGCAGTTGTTACTGAAAGACGTCAGTTAAAACAGTTTGCAGATTTCAAATATAGCTATCATTGTGATTAGATCAGCAGATATGGTAGCTTTGAGGAACAAGAAAGATATTTTAGGTTTAGAATAGTATAAACAGTGATATAGCTGTGGAGCTGGCAATTGCAAGCAGTAAGATGTGCTGTACTAGACAATTGCAAGTAAATATAGAAGCTCTGACATGTTTCAAGAAAGCTGTTGTCTAAAAAGTCATTTGTCAATCACTTACACAAGAAGTAGTTATTAAACTCCTATTTGCCAAGCCTTGCTGGTTATTAACAGAAATACAAAAAACAAAACACAACAATAGCAGTAGTATTGTAAGTAATAGACAACATCTATCCCCTTTAAGGAGCTATAGTCTGGTTGGGGAAATGACGATTTGGAAACCTACAGCAATTAGCAAGCATTATAAAATAATGTAAAGTCCTAATTATATAACAAAATGAAACCCGGTCTCTACTAAAACTACAAAAATTAGCCGGGCGTGGTGGCAGGCACCTGTAATCCCAGCCACTTGGGAGGCCGAAGCAGGAGAATTGCTTGAACCCGGGAGGCGGAGGTTACAGTGAGCTGAGATCACGCACTCCAGCCTAGGTGACAAGCGAAACTCCGTCTGGAAAAAAAAAAAAAAATTCTAACTGTAATTTTATGGCACAGATAAAACATATAGGGCCTTAATTTAATTTAAAAATTAAAATTCCCAGCTTAAGGGCTTGATCAAGGGTCCACAATTTAGGTTCCAGTACAGAAAAGAAGACAACTTACTTGGCCTTTATCTTGTTTATGTGTGCATAGATAAGTAAAGTTAAATTTTCTACAAGATTTTGATGGAAAAAGGATACTTTTTAGACAAGAGCCAGAATTATTCTAGGTCACTTGGGAGAACATTATGTAAACCGAAAGCTAAAACTGAGGGTTTTGAATGAGCCATTTCATTTACCATAACCATTTTTAGGTGACATAATCATGGCTGCAGAGGAGAAAGTGCTTCCTACCTTTTTCTTACTTTATTCTATAGACAGCCCTTCAGTGAGTGGCATTTACCCATGGTCTGCTCCTTCAATTATGTATAGCAGTTTTGGCAGGCAGTACATGAACTTGAACTCTGTTCTGCTTTCTGATCTTCTGTAGCTAATAAAATCCTAATCTCACAGGTCTAGGTCTTAGCTGGCATCCCCATCCTTATACTGTTTATATCTTATATACACTGGACTTCAAGGGCAGTGCCCACTTAGGGATCATCTGAGTTTTGGGCCCCTGTAGCTTCTCTCAACACTCCAGACACTTTCTATTGCAAGTCTCTTAAACCACATTTGTTTGTTAAGTTGCTATATATTGTCCAAGTAAGTAAAAGCTTTAAAATGGTTTATAGGTAAATGATAAACATGTTTTTCATCATTTGAACAAAAGCTAAAAATTAGGCCGTTAGTCAACATATTTAACTACTAAGTGATTTCTGTGGAAAAGTCAAATCTCATTTACATCATCTAAACACATAGCACCTCTTCTAAGAGAGGAACTTGAAGTAAATTTAACTGCATTTGTTACTCAACTTTTTAAAAATTTGCCCCTGAATTCCTTTAATGTTTAATCTTTTCTTTCCATCTTTTATCATACAGAAATGGTGATTATGCACACTGTACAATGGCACAGGCCAATGTAGGCTGGGGCTTAGAGAACTGGAGAAAAACGTGTTTGTGTGTAGTACCTCAGGTAATCCTTGCCTTGCAATCCAGAGCAAATGTACTGCTTCTCCTGGTTTTCTTTCTAGAAACTGCATTATATATACCTTATTTTTATATCTAATGCTTCTATATTACTCCTCTTTGGAGACCAGCCTTTTTTATAGACTTCCTGGTAGAATATCAATTAGAAAGGAAACAACTATCTTCAACCAATTTATTCATTAAAGTTCAGTTTTCTCCGAAGTGTCATACTACACAAACTTTTTTTTTTTTTAGACAGGGTCTCACTCTGTCACCCAGACTGGCTCACTGCAACCTCCGCCTCCTAGGCTCAAGCAAATCTCCTGCCTCAGCCTCCCGAATAGCTGGGATTACATGCATGCACCACCACACCTGGCTAATTTTTGTATTTTTAGTAGAGACGGGGTTTCACTATGTTGGCTAGGCTAGTCTCGAACTCCTGATCTCAAATGATCCACCCGCCTTGGACTCCTATAGTGCTGGGATTACAGGTGTGTGCCACTGTGGCTGGCCAATACACAAAGTCTTAAGAAAAAAATATTGACATCCAAAACATTTTAATAATTACATTGAAATTTTCTATTGCAGAAACTTTGTTTCCAAATCTAAATTATTAATTCTTCCTAACCCTTTCCTGCTCTGGGTTTGTGTTTTTGAATTCAGTACATCATCTTACAGTTTTTGCTTTTGTGAAAATACTGGAAATAATTTTGAGGAAGAAAAGAAAATAAGAAGTGATATGTCAACCTTCTAAATTCTCTTTCCTAACTTAGAAGCAAATTTGAATGTCTCTAGTATGGCTTTTCTCTCCTTATTTCCCCTTCTCATCCTTTTTCTCACACTTCCCTTTATTTAAAACTCGTCTTCAAAGCACACAAAATAGAGTCGACAGAGTCTATCCAGCCCTGATTTCTCTTGGCCAAGACATGAAAGGCTGTTCTCTCAACCTCGATAGGTAAGGAATAGCCCCCTGTCCACCTCCATCTTAGTCTGTGTTGCTATAAAGGAATACCTGAGGCTGGGTGATTTATAAAGAAAAAAGGTTTATTTGGCTCATGATTCTGATATCTGTAAAAGTTCAAGATTGGACATCTGCCTCTGGCAGGGGCCACAGGCTGCTTCCACTCATGGCAGAAGGCAAAGAGGAGCCAGCATTGCAGAGATCCTATGGTGAGAAAGGAAGCAAGAGAGAGAGGGGAGGTGACAGACTCTTTTTAACAACCAGTTTTCTCAGGAGCTAAAAGAGTAAGAAGTCACTCACCTGCTATCCTTACCCCCACAGCCCCCAGGATTTCTCTATTCATGAGGGATCTGCCCCCATGACCCAGACCCCTCCCATTAGGCCACCTCCAACATTGGGGATCAAATTTCAAAATCAGATTTGGAGGCAACAAATATCCAAACTATAGCACCCACAAACCATCTAGTTTATCTTACTATAACCCGTCATCCTAAAAGTTGTCAAAATCTGGCTGGGCGCAGTGGCTTACGCCTGTAATCCCAACACTTTGGAAGGCCAAGGTGGGTGGATCACTTGAAGTCAGGAGTTTGAGACCAGCCTGGCCAATGTAATGAAACCCTGTCTCTACTAAGAATAGAAAAATTAGCCAGGCATGATGGTGGGTGCCTGTAATCCCAGCTACTCTGGAGGCTGAGGCAGTTGAATCACTTGAACCCAGGAGGTGGAGGTTGCATGAGCCAAGATCACAGCCTGGGCAAGAGTGAGACTCTATCTCAAAAAAAAAAAAAAAAAAAAAAAAAAAATTCTCTAAATCTGTTTTGAAGGTATTTTTTTTTTCAGTGTTATGAAATGCTTCTACATTCAATCTGCTGTGATTTTTTTTTTGGTTGAATTATATGATGAAAATTCAGCCTCAAATAGATATTGTAGTTGAAAACGGGAAGAGTATTTTAATAGCCTTTTTAGCAATTGTGGATAGTCTTTGATACTGCACTAAAATTTGGTAGTGTCTTAAAATGTTAGCTGCAATATGGAATCTGAAACCATATCAGTGAACTTTACATTAAAAGCTGTTGGTCTATCTTGTACTTTGAATATGTCTTTTACTAATGTATGATTGTTACATCATGAATCATTTGGAAAATATGGGTTCACTAAGTTGTGTAGATGTTGCAAATGTTGACCTATTATATAATATTTTAAAATCACATTTAACATTATCACTGATCACATCAGAAAAATCTTTTAAGTATTGGGCATCTGTCAAGCTTACTGTGACAGGTACAGGTTTTCCAAAATTTTAATTTTCACTTGGAAGCTCAAATTTTATCATTGGCAACAAATCTTGTCAGTTGCTTTCCTTAACATGACAGGCTAACTTCATTTGGTTTTGAGAAAATGTCTGAATAACCATAGCTTGTGTGTCAGTCATTCTTTCAAGCAAAAATGGCATTCCATTAGAAAAGTAACTGGTTTACTTGGAACTCAAATAGTTGCACAAGTACTTTTCCCCAAGACAATAATTGTACTTCAGTATGCAGCAGAAGTCCTTTTATGTATACTTCCCATTTTGTCACACAAAATATTAAAAATATGTTGAGATCAAGTTTCAATAAAATTAATCATTTTACTGCCTTATTAAGGACATTCTTAGTTGAAACTGCCTTTTTTTTTTTTTTTTTTGGCTGTTTTTTTACTGAGTGTGTGACATTGAAGAATACAGTGACAACAGTTTGACATGGCCTTAGTCATACTCAGGCACCAGCAGTTTTACTCACCATTGTTTTTGCATAATCAGTCTAAATGCCAACACAGTAAAAAATGCAAATATTAATAATATCTTAATTGTGACAATAGTTGATTTCAATTATGTCATTATGTCAGGGTCTGGGATTTCATTTTATTCTACTTACAAGCTAGTAAGTTAGCCAGTTACTGTTTCATGGGTACTGGAGAAAAACAGAAAAGTGAATCAGAGAAAAAGGACTTTATTATTTACAGTAAAACGAGTAACCAAGAACATCTTATTTTCATTAGTCCCACCTAGGAAGTAACACAGATAGACACAGATGATGCTTATACATGCAATGGTTACATTGAAGGAGAGAGCTTGGGGAACCCACCATTTTATAGCAGGCGGTAAGCATGCCTGCTCTTTGTCCAAGAGGGAGATATTACCTAGTCTTTCAAATTTGCTCTCTGCAAACACAAGCCTGAGAAAAGCCCCAGGTAAAGAACAGTGAGATTCTTGTATTCCTGACATGAACAGCAAAACTGTGCCAGGATGCTCAGGGGCCATGGCAGATTACATCTCCCAACATTGTATCCCTTGAAAGGCACTTGGGACCCTTAAGGATCCTTGACCATATTTTAGGAACCACTGGTTTAACCAGATTATAATATCCTGTTAGAAAAAAAAATCATACTGCCTTTTTCTCGGTAAGTTACTTTTCATCCTACTGGAAAAATGTCATGTTCTAAGAATACTCCAGCATCTCCTCAGGAATGTTTACTTGTACATGGAGGTCCTAGTGCTTCCTCATCACTTCTTTTCACATGTATCAGATAATAAATTGTTTTACATCTTCATACTTTAAATCATGATGCTTGTAAATTAATCTATATTAAATCTAGAGCAGACTCTGAATTTTGATTCTAATTTGTTAAAAGATAGTTTGATAGTAGATACCTGCATTTTCTAGTATGTTCCATAAAACCCTAGGACTATGAAGTGCTGCATACTAGGTACTCTGGTAATTTTTAAAGGCACAAGACTGTATCTAGGATATGAAATCAATACTAAGAAAACCACTTAGCTTTGTTTAAGTACAGGATCTTCAGCTAACTCTGTTCCCGGTATTGTATTTTAACATCCTCTCACTGGATTCGTAGTTGCCTCTAAGATACTGCTAGATTTTGAGGGTAGAGGAGGGAGAAGAGTCACCTAATTTTTCATTTGCACCTGTACACTCCAAGCTTCTCTGTTGCTTGGTTAAGCAGTGTCTTGCTGTGTTATGAAAGCTGATTTATTCCCTGAAAGATTTTTTTTTCTTTGCCAGTTAGTCATCTTTCTATATATTTATGCTCTAAGCTATATATGTTAGAATCCTAATAAAACTATTGTATAGCAGTTCCCACACATTCTGCATTGTCATTGACCTGTGGTTTTTGTCTCCCTCCCTGATAAGTCCCTTTTGGAAACGAATAATTTTAAGATGAGCATCTTTTGTTGTCTCTTTCCTATTATGTTTGTCAATAGTAGTGTGATTTTTGCATTTAAGCTTAGTTTCCTCTAAGTAATTCCATATTTGATGGATTTACTCATTGTTATTTCTACTCCTAATTTCTCTTGACTAACATTAAAGACAGCATGTTACCCTCTACATTTTATCTTAATAATACTATAGGGAGCCACTGACTTGTCTGTATTCTCTAGAAGTTACATCTGGACCATATGTCTGCTAAATGGCCAAATGGCCACAGTGAATCTCCTTGCTTTCCTTCTTGCTTCTGCTCATTGAACATTCTTTCTTGCCTTCTCTTTTTTACCTATTCTGCAGCCTGAGACTCCTCACTTCTGTCCGCAGCTCTTGCTTCTCATCTTATCCTGAGCCATGAGCATAAAGTGATAACTTTTTGATAAAGCTGAATCTAAAATTCTTCTTCCTACTCTTTTTCTTTTTGATAAATATTCATTCCCCTTTGACGTGAAGAAGATACTAGGTCTTGGTAGTTTGTTTATTTTTTACTAAATTCTTTCTTGGCCAAAAAAAAAAAGGTGGTGAGGCCCCCAGTTTTGAATTTTACTACACAGGAAAGACCTAACCTCAGTTTCTTTAGGGTTTCTCCTGCCCTAAGATTTTTTTGATGCTAACAGAAAAGAAGGAAAGTTCTTATTTGCCTTTATCTTGGTTATGTGTACATAGATATGTAAAGTTAAATTTTCTACAATATTTTGATGGAAAAAGGATAATCTCTAGACAAGAGCCAAAATTATTCTAGGTCACTTGGGAGAACATTATGTAAACTGAAAGCTAAAACAGTTTTGAATGAGCCATTTCATTTACCATAACCATTTTTAGGTGACATAATCATGACTTCAGAGGAGAAAGTGCTTCCTATCTTTTTCTTACTTTATAGACAGAGTGCTGCTGTAAACATTTTGTGTACAGGTTTCTGTGTGAACATAAATTTTGAAGTGCCCAGGAGTGCATTCATTGGGTCCTATAGTACTTACATGTTTGGAGTTTTTGTTTGTTTTAAGAAATGGACAAAATGTCTTCTAGAGTGGTGAAGGGTATTGGTAGTTTTGTTTTTACAGGCAGTGAACTTGATTAGCTCAGGGTAACTGTCACTCCTATGGAGAGAGGCAGCTCCAATCTCAGTTCAATCCTTAGAGCTTTAGCTACAAAGCTTTTAGTCTCGCCCAACTTGGGGACTGCCAGAGACTTGAGCTGAATTGAAACTCAGAATTTAAGGTTCTCAAATTCTCTAGGGCTCCTTTCCCTCACTCTCCAGTGACCATGGTTATGATCTCATTCTCCTTCTTGGTTCTTCCAGCCAGAATGTTAGTGGGCTTTTTTGTTGGAATTTCAGCCACTACTGTGCCTCTACTGCAGTGTGGCCATCATCAGGACAAAACCATAGAAAACTGGGAATACAGTCTAAGCCAATTACTTACTACACATTTTTGACTCTCCTCCAATATATGCAAAGTTCGGTCTTCAATGTTTTCAAGTAGTTGGGGTGTGTGTGTGTGTGTGTGGATGTGTGTGTGTGTGTGTGCGTGTGCGTGTGTGTTGCCCAAAGTTTATAACTGTTATTTGCAGAAGAATGGTTTGTTAGGTGCTCACTCCTACACTATGGAATCTTAGCTCCTAAAGTCTAGTTTTTTGTTTTTTTCTGGCTGAGTATGGTCAGGATATGGTCCAAAATCACCCAACATATAAAGAACCCAGAAAATGTGACCCAGTTATAAGAGAACAGACACCAACCCTAAGATGATTCAGACACTGAAATTACCAGACAAGGACTTTATCAGCTACTATAACTATACCCAGTCTTTTATTCAAAGATAGCTGGGGAGGCAGGAAGGGAGTTAAGCTTTCCAGAGAGGATAGAATTACCAGTAGGGTACTCTACCCATTGTCATGCTTTGTCAAATGCTTAACTTCTATGCCAAGTTTGAGAAATACTATGAAATTTTGTCAAAGAAAGTACTGCCAAATTGCCTATGTTAACAAGTGACTCGTTTGGCAAAACTTGAGTAAATCTATCTTAAGTTATTTATGGATGTACATTTCTATTTGTACGATACATCCTTGAGAACACAGCAAAAAAAAGGCTATACCAAAGGTTTCCCCTCCCACCCTGGGCAATATTTAAGCATCAAAACGTGGCCTGTAACTGCTTCTCAGTGATAAATATATATATATTTTTATTGTATGACAGGAAGATTTTAGAATCTTAAAATTAGTTTGCCTTGGTGCAATATGTAAATGTAACCATTCTTTATCTCCAGCCCTATGCTGGATAACTGTACCACTTAGCTTCTCCAGCAGCCAAGCATTATGGCTAAGTAGTTAAAGCTACTGGGGCAGAAAGGCTTGTGTTCCAGTCACAGCTACTCCGTCTGCCAAACTATATACAAATTATTTGATCTCTTCAAAGCAAATTTTAAAATCATAATTAAGTACAGAATTCAGAAGATTTTGTGGCTTGCCAGGTGCAGTGGCGTGCACCTGTAGTCCTAGCTACTTTGGAGGCTGCAGCAGGAAGACTGCTTGAGTCCAGAAATTTGACTCTAGTCTGCTCAACATTGCAAGACCTCCATCTCAAAATAAGCAGATTTTGTGATTTAAGTTAAATAAGTAATACATGCAAATTGCTTAAATAATAGCTATTTTCAAGAAGATCGCTTCTGTCCTTCATGGTGTAGTGGTATAACACTAAATTTGTGGTTAAAGGATTTTTCCAAATCAGTTGATTTTTTCTTTTTTGAGACGGGTTCTTGCTGTGTTGCCCAGGCTGGTCTCAAACTCCTCCCTCTCAACCTCCCTAGTAGTTGGGATTACAGGAGCATGCCACCATGCGCAGCACGGATCAGTTCGTTTTAAATGTAGTATTTGGGGAAAGAGTGAAAGGAGTGTGAGAAATCTTAATTAAATTGGTCACTGAAGTTATGCAGTTTCCGTTTTGCATTAAAAAAGCATCTCCACAAATATTTCTTCCCTTTAAAAAAATAAATTCAGAAAGATATATGCAAAAGGTACCTAATACAAAGTGAAAGACTTAGAAGACAGATAGTAGAAAAGTATTCATCTCATTCTACAAATTAACTTGGATAGAATTGAAATTACAGTAATTGTGGCAGTACTGGTAAAGGATTTTACCTTTTCTGAAACAATATGTTTTATTGTAGCATTGAATCAGTAGAGATTGTGGGGATGGGTTATGTTAAACCACAACCCAATAAAGAACTTGGAAGTAATTAGGGTGTTTAATTTTATTTTTATATTGTTTATTTTCTTGCCACTTCCTTCAGAACTCTGGGATGGATCCCATTTTGCCCTGGAGTTGTTCCCACACTGGCAGTGGGTTTGCCTAGCACACTGTATCACACAGAACAGACAAGGCTCCTAGGATTTGTGTTTCTCTTGCTTTGCTAGATTTTCAGGAATGTTAATGAGGGTGAGAGAACCATAGATTTTATATGGCTATAAGTTCTTTTAGATTAAATACAATATATTTTTTTTAGCGTTTGTCTTCAAACTTTTATGTTACTATTCTTTTATGTTTATTCTTATCAAATATCTTTTTGTAATTTTTTTCTGGTCCTGTTTTATACCTTAATCTTTTTCTGTCTCCGCCCTTTTTTTACTTTCTCCCTAATTCAGCTGTATCCAGTGCTTGACTTCACCATAACATCTTTTGTCACAGTATATGTAAACTGGTAATGAAATACTCAACCTCAGTTCCTCCTTTAACATTTCATTCTTAGATCTCAAAAATCTAAGTGACAAATGAATCTTTATTTTCAGTTTTTTTCTACTACGTACTTTTCCTTTTTCTGTAGTGAATTTTATCAAGCTAACATTTATACCTATTCCATAGTTTTATATTCCCTCTACCGATCCATCCCATCCCACCTTGGCTTATTTCTTAGTTTATATTGATCCAAGTAAGGATTCTTGTTTCTGCTTAAAAAGCGTATTTCTATTTAGCCTCATCCAGAAAAGAAAGAAAACATTGACTACACTCAGTTGCCTGAGCTAGCTAAAAATAAATATTCCTTTGCATGCAAGGATCCTAACTAAAGTTTAAAGGAAGTCTTTGATATGAACACTGGAGTAAAGTGAAATATGTATCATTGAAAACTTACCTTCTTCACTTAATAGAAGCCTTTTAAAGTTTGGGTTTCTTACATACATATGAGAGAATGTACATCTTGTTAAAGAGTTTAGTCAGAATTATCTTTAAAAATTCCATAACTCAGCTGGGTGCGGTGACTCACGCCTGTAATCCCAGCACTTTCGGAGGCTGAGGCGGGCAGATCACCTGAGGTCAGGAGTTTGAAACCAGCCTAACCAACATGCCAAAATCCTGTCTCTACTAAATATACAAAAATTACCCAGGCATGGTGGCAGGCTCCTGTAATCTCAGCTACTTGGGAGGCTGAGGCAGGAGAATCGCTTGAACCCAGAAGATGGAGGTTGCAGTGAGCCAAGATCATGCCACTGCACTCCAGCCAGGGCAACAAAAGCGAGACTCTGTCTCAAAAAAAGAAAAAAAAAATTCCATAACCCAACTTTATTTTACTGACTTTAATTGCTTAAAATTTTTAAGAAAAAAATATGGTTTTGAATGACAATTTTTATTTCTTTTCTATCTTTCCAATTTTTTATAAAAGGAATAAAATAATTTCACTTTTAGTATCAACTGTAACAAAAGCAGGTGTTAAGGAAAACGTACATTTCTTTGAGAGGTTGATATCTAACATATCCTAGAATGCGAAACAAAAACATTTTTCATTATTTTTGCATCAAGAATAAAGCCTGGTTTGGACTAATGAAATATTAACCACTTTTTTTCTCCTTCTTAAATATCACTGCATATTCAACTGTCCCCTGAACATATATTTTTGATATAATACCCATCTATGAGAAGCTTAAATTGACTTACACTAAATCAAAATTCTCCCAATTCACATAAGAAATTTAAGGAAACATTTTACATCTTCCAACTGTTTCAGATGTGTTTATCTTAATGGATTTAGTTGAATGACTTACCCAGCGACATACTGGAAGTGTATATGAAAAGTATGATGTGTAAAACTCTTATTTCAGCATTCATTCCACAAGTTCAGCATTTCCAAACTAGTACTTGGAACAGTTTATGATGTTAAGTATTTTAAGTTTTAGTACCTCAAAATAAATTCATTTTTTGAATGATTTAATGCTTAAAATCTCCTAAAATATAATGTTCAAAATTCCCTTGCTTTCTTATTTGAAGTTATAACTTCGTCTTCCTGCAGTACAGAGCCCACTTGGATTATATTTGAGAATCGAAAGAAAAATACAAGTTATCCTTACTCTCTGAGATGCTCAGCAAACTGATTAATCTTTATTAAGATCATGCACTGAAAAAGTCTGAGTTTCTGGGAAAGTGTTGAAGTTGCCATTGATTATACTAATCCTAAATCCTTTGAAAAATTAATGATTGTTTTCAGAAAGTTGGATCAGACTGCTATAATGGAAAATAGCATTAACATGTTATGCCCCATTCTAAATAAACCCAACTTCAAAATGTCTGTCAGAAAACTGTTTAGCTTTTTTTTTTTTTTCCAAGTAACATTTTAAGAGGTCCCTTTCTGAAAATTTTTCTTGGGTACTGGGAACTCAGAATTTTCATTTGAAATATATTAACAGGTTTATTTGGCGTGAATGATAAAAGGTGCAGTGTATTGCCTAGTACAACCACTAATACTTTTTTTCAATAACAATAAAAACAAAAATAATAGTAAGCAGAGCTGTGTTTCTAACCCCAAAGAAGCTGGAGACCTTAGTTTAGATACTTCATAGGAATTCCTTAAGGAGTCCTCCTTCACCTCCTGCCAATACACCCAAGGAATCTTTTCTTGATAAATTCACCCACATTAGTTATCAAATCTAAACATCACAGAATTTAGCATCAATTATTTACCAAGTGAGACAAAGGTTTGCCATTTTTTTCTTATCTTTTCCTTCAGTCCTCTTCATCCCCATTAGTTTTTAATACTGCTTTAATCTCAGAAGCAATCAGTCCTAGTTTATGTCAAAGTCAGGACTTTGGAATTTAGAGCACTATCTTTACCACTTTCTGTAACTATCTCCAGTTTTAGCCTAAAACTACAGAGCATTACTTTTTTTTTTTTTTTTTTTTTTTTTTTGAGACAGAGTCTTGCTATGTCGCCCAGACTGGAGTGCAGTGGTACAATCTTGGCTCACTATAAGGAGGTCATTCTATTTAATCACTTATTTTATGGTTTGTTTGACCATATTAAATTGTCAAATACAAGTATTCTTTCTTCTTCTTCTTCTTTTCTGAGACAGTCTCACTCTGTTGCCCAGGCTGGAGTGCAGTGACGCTATCTCAGCTCACTGCAAGCTCCGCCTCCCAGGTTCATGCCATTCTCCTGCCTCAGCCTCCTGAGTAGCTGGGGCTACAGGCACCTGCCACCACGCCTGGCTAATTTTGTGTATTTTTAGTAGAGACGGGGTTCCACCGTGTTAGCCAGGATAGTCTCAATCTCCTGACCTCGTGATCCACCCACCTCAGTCTCCCAAAGTGCTGGGATTACAGGCATGAGCCACCGTGCCAGGCCAAGTATTCTCCTAATATACCTCTTCTCTGATTTTGTTGATATAGACTTAATGATAAAATCTTTGAAAAGTTTGTTGCATATTTGTGGTGTTCTGACTGGCTGGCTAGCTGTAAAATGTTGCCTTTCTTCCTAGTCCACACTAAAATCCATTGAGTGTTCTTACTGCACAAAACACCATAGAAAAACCTTGTCTACCACTTTAAAAAAAAACTGTGAATGTGAAAATATCTTCTGATGTGACTGCATTATAAAGCTCAGTACAGCAGTTTTAATCCAGAAGAATATATGACCTGAATGTTTGTCAAACACATGATATGCAGCAACAAAATAATCTTTATTTTATTTTGGCCTGACAATATAATGTATAAAATCACAAATTGTTTGTATTGGCAAGATTTTATTTTACTAATTTTGAGATACTATAAAAATAATACTCTCTATATATTTAAAGTATTTATTTAGAAAAAACTGGGAAATAAATTGAAGAAGATATTAATTTTAAGAAAAACAAACTGAAATCAAGTCTTTGTCTTAGAGAACAAATAAGACTGAAGAAATTGAAAGAAATATTTTGAAAAGCAAGAGTGAGGTACTTAAGTGATAAGACACAATGAAGTAAAGTCTTCCATTTATAATAGCTACAATGACCTTAATTAAATAAAATCTAAATGTCACTAAAGATAGATGTCCACTGGTTTGGATTTGAAATTTAAGAACTATACAATTTTGGATGAATTATAACTTATGATTCGGTATTAGGATTCTTCAGATCTCTGGACTTGTCAGTTTATAAGCTTTAGAAAGTACACAACACTTTCTAGGTATGGTGTAAAATTTTTTAAATATTTAAGCCATAGAATACATTATTACAACATGTTCTTTAATGTTGATTTTTAAATGTCAGAATAGATGTAATACCAGTGTAAGCCACAGGGTGGGAGTGAAAGGCAAGAACTTGTGTTGAAGCAGCTTAAATACATAATTGCACCATTTTATAAACCTTTTAAATGCTTGTTGAGTTATAAGAAGCTGTAGCTTGGTTTTCTTTCTTCCTTTAATACCGCTGCATTCTTCAGCAAAGAATCTATAACACAAGACAAACACATTAATTTAAATATATAGGCCATTTTTACTGAATATCAAAAGAAGTAAACACATACATTTTATTTCTGCCTAAGTTTCTGGGCATATGAAGTGCTTGGTGAACAGAGCAGCAATTTTGATCAATAGTTGAATTTGAGAAATTTCTTAAATTACCAGTACTGGAAATAGTAATTGAAGTTGCCAGAAATATTTCATCTCTTCAGACTTTCCTTCTTCATTTTCCTTTTTCATTGATTTTTCTCATTTAAAGAAAAAAATCAATTGTATATTACATATAGGTCTATAAGCTGTCTCAAGTTATTTTTCAATAGGGAAGGTAAATAAATTTTCCTTTGTGTTTTCTTTTTACTCGATCTCATTTGAATTTGGAAGCAATTTAAAGTAGTAATAGTAATCATTTTGTATCTTTAAGGTAAGAAGACAAGAGGTTTCTTCTCCTAGAAAAGAAACTTCAGCAAGGAGTCTTGGCAGTCCTTTGCTCCATGAAAGGTAGTTCTACATCCTTTTTTTTGCCAACTCTTAAAAATTTTCAATACTGAAATATATTTTATATATATATTTTTAAGCTTTAACAATTGCAAAAAAATAGCCTTTTAGAATAAGTGGAAGTAACCATCCCCAGAGTCCTACATGTTAAAAATGACCTAAACAAGTCATGCAGTTAATAGCAGAGCTGGATCTAAAACTTGAATTCTCTAAAGCTCTACTATTTCAATAAACCAAGTGTTAAGGCCATATTTCTTTATATGGATGGATCCTAATGTGAACTTTACCAAAATGAGGAATATTTAATATTCTATTTAAGATGTTTGCAGAGAACAAAAGTCAATGCATTGAAATTTCTAATGTGAGAATAAGACAGCCAGCATTAGTGTATATATGAATAAGTAGATATGCTAGACTATACTATATTTATGTATTAAAACTTTTAATTTATCACTTACTTTGTGCCTGGCCCTCTACAAACACAAGCTGGTTTTTGGGATATTGTCTAGGAATTAAAAATTTTTTTTTAACTTTTAAATATTTTGTGGCACATAAAATGGTACTACATAAGTTTGATTATTTAAAAAACTTGGAAATTATAGCTTTACATTTTAAAATGTTGATTTTTATTTTTTAGGGGTAGTATAGAGAAGACTTTCTGGGATCTGAAAGAAGAATTTCATAGAATATGCATGCTAGCAAAAGCACAGAAAGACCACTTAAGCAAACTTAATATACCAGACACTGCAACTGGTAAGATTTAATTTAATTTACAGTAATATTGATTTGATTGATTGAAATTGATTTCTTTTTGAATGTGAAAATATTCCTGAATGCCTATTAATTGTGTAGCATCTGTAATTTACCCCTCATCCACGTATATTTGAATGTGTACATGCTGTGTAAGTTCTGTAGTGTATTACATATGTATTTGTTGGTTTTTTTTTCTTTGTTGTATATGGTACTATATAGATTGAATTGAAAGACATAATTACTAATTATCTTAATGAGAAATCCCACCTTAAAAAATACAAAATAAATATTGACTATATCCCTGAAAGTTTTCAGTTGTTGTTTGGGGGAGTTACTAAACATTAACTCTTATGTGAATAAGCGACCTTGAAGCCATACTACCATATTATATGAGCTAAGTAAAATTATAACATCAGGTTTGTTTGTAAGTTCTGCCTGAAAGTTCATTACATACACTATGGATAGATGTTTTTTCCTGTTTTTTTTTTTTTTTTTTTTTTTTTAATTAAACACAGGATCTTGCTATGTTGTCCAGACTGGAGTACAGTGGCTATTCATAGGCGTGATGGTACACTACAGCCTTGAACTCTTGGGCTCAAGAATTCTTTGAACTCATTTGGTTCAAGAATAAAAATGTGACACTCAAATTTCCTGAGTGCTAGTCCTGTTTAATGCACAAAATACACATTTAGTATAAAATACAACTTAGAAGGAACGTTTGTTTTACACATGTGTTATAGTATGTTTTATAAATGCTCCACCCTTTCCTAAAACCCCAGACTGGCTTCCTGGTATTTGCTTCAGTAGTTCTATATGAATAGCAAAATACAAGGGATTAGGTCTGGCAACCAAACACTTCTGCAAACAAAAGGAAGGTAAACTGATCATTTATAATGATAAATTCTCCTTTACCCTTGTGATTTGAGCTATTCTGCAGACAATTCCCAAGGGATGTGATTTACAGTTTTCACTCTGAGAGATGTAGTCTTGCTGACTAACACCCCTTTAATTAAAGATCACTTTCCATTTCTTACAGCTCTTACATCTAGGCTATTTAAAATAATTTTATAGTGTAAATTCACTTTTTGCTACTACTACCATTTTATATTCAGAAAAGTTACACAATGTGGTATTACAGAAGCAAAACAATCTTTGTAGATACATATAATTTGGTTCTTTCTCTCCCTTCTCCCACCTCCCCAAAAACAACTCTTTTCTTCACCTGAATTTTTGTCATTTTCATGAGAAATTGATCGTTTGTATGGACTAAAGTCACTAGGTACCTCTGAAGTAAATGAATTATTTCTGTTTAAAATATGCTAGCTATGGAGATGTAGTACCTAGAATTCATAAACATGCTTTTTTGAACATCAACATCTTTTCAAGGCATTGTAATGGTGATATATTCTTTGTTACACAGAAAACTTACCTCATTATCAGTGGCTTAATACTTTGACCATTTTTAAATTGCACAGGTCTAAATCTGAGTATGTATCTGTCAACTAGAACACTGAGTGTTTAACTTCAATTTCTTCTCCACTAAAACTGCTTCCTGATGCTTTATTTTTATGCTTTATATTAACAGTGTCACAAATAATAAATATATTATTCTCAAAATATTTTGTGCTACAGACTCTAGTGAAGTTTTGCTGGGGTCCAAAGAGAAACCAAAATAAATATTATGCTCTGACAGTAGTATATCAAAAGGAGAAAGGAAAAAATATTTTTTGAAAAGATGCCTATTCATGGTTTCCAAGTATGTATGCTATACTGTATAAAAATATAGAAGAACTATTTCAAATATGATTTGCATAATATATCTGGGA
The DNA here is from genome assembly GCF_003255815.1 of Theropithecus gelada. Lineage (NCBI taxonomy): Eukaryota > Metazoa > Chordata > Mammalia > Primates > Cercopithecidae > Theropithecus > Theropithecus gelada. Next base: position 37,528,618 of record NC_037680.1, read on the forward strand.
AAAGGTATGTGTATTGTCCCTGTGTTATTTTGTATTAAAGTTTGATGTTTGCTTTTAAATAACCAGATGATTCATTTGAAAATACTGAGTTAGTAGAATTTTTACATTTCCTTTTTATTATTACTTAGTTTTTTCTACTCATCTACATATGGCAATAGACTTGAGAAATGATAAACAAAATGTATGTTTATCCATAGCTTCAAATAAAGTACTGTTTGGTTCATAAAGGAGTGTCCAATTTCAGTAGCGATTAGGAAAGAAGAATATAGGATTAAGGGTAATAAACATCCATGAGCAGGGTGACAAAAAACCATGAGGTCTTTTTCTTTTGTCAATATACAAAATAATTATACTGAGAAGTAACTAAATGGATAGCCTATATTTAAAATTTGGAAATCTAAAAATGTTTCCCATTTTACTTTTTCCTTGCAAAACTAAGTATTCTTAAAATAGACAAAATAGAAAAGCTATTTGCTCACCTGATCATGTTTCTCAATATGGTGTCAGGATGACAAGTGCTTTCATGCATCTCATTTCAGTTTTAAGTTGTCTCAGCTTAGATTTCTAGTAGCATTAGAAATCTAAGGTTTAAATTTTTTTAATAGATATAACTCTCACTGCTTGAGCAGATTAACTCAGATTATTTTAATGTGGCTGAGTTTTATGCCAGCTAGCTTTGCTGAAAGAAAATATCTGTTTTTTTAGAGCTGTTTGATTTCTCCACGTTTTGTTCACAGCCGGGATAGATCAACTGCTGGAAAAATAATTCAAAGCACATTTCTGTCAATTTGGGGACTTCTCTCTATATCTAGAAACCAACATGTTCAATTTAGCATAATGGTTCAGAGCACAAATCTAGAGTTAGATCGCCTGGGTTCCAGTGGCAGATCTGCCACTTACTATTATAGTTGTGTGGCCTTTGAATTAACCTCTCCAACCAGTTGCTTCACATGTAAAGTGGGGATAATAATAGTGCCTACCTCAGGATTACTTTAAGTATTATATGAATTAATGTACATACAATTATTATAATAGTGCTCGCCATGTGGAAGTGCTATTAATGTTAATAGTCATTGCCATTAGCAGCAGTAGCAGATTCTTCAGCATTCACCTTGTTCTCCTTGTGAAGATCATTTGATAAGTCTCTCCTCTTCGGGTGTTACAGAATCTGATTACCTCAACAGTTGATTTTCCTGATTTGTTATTTTCAAGTAGCAAATGTCATCTACAAAGACAGTACTGTTTCCTTGACTTTCCTGCCACTTTCAAGTCTACTGCCAGGAAGAATGACTACTCGAGAGTTAATGGACTTTAAGAACCTCAGAGGCTAAAGAAATCCAGCTAAACAATTAAGCTTGGTCACAATTACTATAGCACTTCTAGTCACAGAATATCTGGTAAATGTTGATTATTATAGTAGGCTCTGTAAGGGAGAGATTACAGATTCATTCAGAATTCGTTTGTTAGGGGCATACTACGTGCCAGACACTGGGCAGGGGTCTGGAGTTAGAGGGAAACAAAACATAGTTTAAGACCTCAAAAAACCTACTTTAATGGGAGAAAGAGAGTTATACTTGGAAATACAGTCATGTGCCAAATGACATTTTCAGTCAGCAACAGATTGCATATATAATCATGGCCCCATATGATTATAATGGGGCTTAAAAGTTCATATCAGCCCAGGCACAGTGGCTCACGCCTATAATCCCAGCACTTTGGGAGGCTGAGCTGGGCAGATCACCTGAGGCTGGGAGTTCGAGACCAGCCTGACCAACATGGAGAAACCCCGTCTCTACTGAAAATATAAAATTAGCCGGACATGGTGACTCATGTCCGTAATCCCAGCTACTCTGGAGGCTGAGGCAAGAGAATCACTTGAACCTGGGAGGTGGAGGTTGCAGTGAGCCGAGATCACGCCATTGCACTCCATCCAGCCTGGGCAACAAGAGCAAACCTCCGTCTCAAAAAAAAAAAAAAAAAGTTCATATCACCCTAGTGACATTGTAGGTAGCTGTTGTTACATTGTATCACACTTTTTTGTGTGTGTAAATTTAGCGTAACCAAAGTGTATAGTGTTCATAAAGTCTACAGTGATGTACAGTAATACTAGGCCTAGGCCTTCACATTCACTCACCATTCACTCACTGACTCAGAGCAACCTCTAGTCCTGCAAATTCCATTCATGGTAAGTGCTCTATATAGGCGTACCCATTTTTTATCTTTTATGCCGTATTTTTACTGTACCTTTTCAGTGTTGAAATAGATACCATTGTGTTACCTACAGTATTCAGTACAGTAACATGTTGTATAGGTTTGTAGCCTAAGAACAATAGGCTATACCATATAGTGTAGGTGTGTAGTAGACTATACTGTCTAGGTTTCTGTAAGTACACTCTGTGATGTTTGCACAATGACAAAATTGCCTAAGAATACATTTCTCAAAACGTGCCATCGTTAAGTGACGCATAACTATATAACAGAGTGTTTCAGTCCTCAGGGCATCCAAGAGTCATGGGAGAGTCATCCAGAGAAACTTATGTCCAAGCCAAGATGTGAAGGACAAATAAGAGTTGGGCAAAGAGTGATGGGAGGGGACACTTCAGGCAGTCTGCACAGCATGTGCAAAGGTGCAAAGACAAGAGAGTGTGGCTATTTTGGGGAACTATACGAAGTTCATTATAGCCAGAGTATGGAGTGAAAGATGAGCATGGAGAGGTGACTAGGGGCCAGTAATGAACAGTCGATAAGCCTTTTCTGAGATCTGAGGGCCTTGTAGAGCCATCAAAAGATTTTATTAGGAAGGTAACGTGGTCAGATTAGTATTTTAGAAAAACTACTCTGAGAACGAGGGATGGAGGGGAAGTTGCAATGAAGACAACAGATTGGATATGAGACAAATTTAGAGGCAAGGAAGCAGTTTAAAGGCTGTTATAATAATCCAGTAAGAAAGGATGGTATGAAGAGAGGTATAAAGAGAGGCAGTAGGTGTACAACAAGATGAACCAGAGAAGTTGGTTGCATTATACTACACATATCCAAACAGAAAAAAATATATTACATTGGAATGTGCTTTGGCAAAAGACAGAGAGGTGTCATGAGACTGCCAAGACCAAAGGAATATAAAGGAAGTGACGTTTGTTAAGTGCCTACTAACCTGTACAGACACTTTGTATACCTTGTGTTCTGTATACCCTGTCTACCTAAATTTGCATCATTGGTAATGTCTCCATTTGTGAATGTTCAACAGTGCCGATGACAATCCTTAAAATACATGCATTACCAACTTCAGTGCCTTCTTTAAGGGACATTGTGGAGTTTAATTTGGCTTTTTCTAGTGTCTCAGAATAATCAAGATGGAGAGTACTTTGATTATTGTTTTTTTGTATTGAGCACTCATTAGCTCTGTATTAGACTGTAGTGCTTTCTAAGTTCTTGTATCAGCTTTTTTGTCTTTCCTGTCTTTTCCTATGCTTTTAGTTCCTGTTGATATCTATGTCTGCCTTTAGCAACTCATATTCCCTTTTAATTTTTTGTTTCAAACCAGCTATGAGCTAGGGAAATACCATCAGGTTTGTTAGAATAAATCTAAAATGACAATAAGAACAAAATTCACGTATCTATGAACCTTGTGGCTCTAATTCTGGCTCCTCAGAAGCTCTACTTTCCTTCTAGCTTTTGACTGTGTCCTAGAAAGCTGAATTTGTTGGGTAAGTGGCTCTAGATAAATGAGCTACAGAGGCTATTTCATCTACCAGATATTTACCTGTTATTTACAGAGGTCTTTTTAAAAAAAAGATATAAGATGAGAAAATAATCTATTCATCCGCAGTTTTCTTAACATGCATCACAATGTTTCATCCTTCCTTTGCCTTCACTGTCTTCCTTTTCCCAACTCCTGCAACCACCAGTCTTCACATGGATTATTGACAGCAGACAGTGGCTAAACTGATTAGTGATATACTTAGTTAGACAGTGACAATAATAAATGACCTAATTTTAGATATACCTAGTAAGATTTTCCCTTTTAACAACTTATTTGTCTAAGCAAACACAGTTATAGCTTCCGTTACTGACAAAAATGTTTAAATGTATACACTACAAGCAAATGTTTTTAAGCTTGGAGCAGTGTAACTGAACAAGATGCAAAGCTTACAGCAAAAGACCTAGGAAAAGACAAAGTAGTTAAATTGCAACGAATAAGCTGTGTTTCAGTTCACCCGCTGGAGACTGCTAATATTCTGTGTAAGATGATAGCAAATTTTAAAATCCCAGTTGTCTTCATTTGCTATAAAAACCAATAGAAAAAATAATAATAATCTGTCCAAAGCTGATTGAACAGATTTTTTTTTTAATGATTTGAATGTGACTGTTTCTCTTTTGTGTTCTTCTCCCTGCAGAGACACAGTGCTCTGTGCCTATACAGTGTACGGATAAAACAGATAAACAAGAGGCGCTGTTTAAGCCTCAGGCTAAAGATGATATAAATAGAGGTGCACCATCCATCACATGTGTCACACCAAGAGGACTGTGCAGAGATGAGGAAGACACCTCTTTTGAATCACTTTCTAAATTCAATGTCAAGTTTCCACCTATGGACAATGACTCGACTTTCTTACATAGCACTCCAGAGAGACCCGGCATCCTTAGTCCTGCCACGTCTGAGGCAATGTGCCAAGAGAAATTTAATACGGAGTTCAGAGACAACCCAGGGAACTTTGTTAAAACAGAAGAAACTTTATTTGAAATTCAGGGAATTGACCCCATAGCTTCAGCTATACAAAACCTTAAAACAACTGACAAAACAAAGCCCTCAAATCTTGTAAACACTTGTATCAGGACAACTCTGGATAGAGCTGCGTGTTTGCCACCTGGAGACCATAATGCATTATATGTAAATACCTTCCCACTTCTGGACCCATCTGATGCACCTTTTCCCTCACTTGATTCCCCAGGAAAAGCTATCCGAGGACCACAGCAGGTAACTGTTTTGCATTAACAAATATATTATTATGTGTGAACACACATTTTGCCATACATGGACAGATATGCATCTCTTTTACGTTATCTGACATCCTTTTTAAACTACTGTCTAGCCAAAGTTAGGGGTTTCAGAAAAACAAGTTCTATAATAAATGACATGAAATTAGAAAAGCTGAATATGGTAAAACTATTGTAAAGTATCTTAGAATTTATGTCATTTAAAAATTCATGTTAAGCCTTATCTGTATCTATTGTGGTGTCACTTTCTTAGTTCCTTATTCAAAGCTTGTTTACTCAGGATTAATAAGATTATTAAATTTCATAGTGTGAAACAAATGCTGTTTTATTTAATAGTTTCTGTATATCATATTCATCTTTATAAGAATTCACGATCTTATGTAAATAATTGCATCTTACATTCCTATTTATCAACATAAGTGAACTATCTTTCAATGAATACTTCTACTATATCCTCAGTTATATAGTACGTAGATCTGTAGGGTTTAGTTTTGGTTTTGGTTGCTAATCTGGAAATGAACATGTAGCCTAGTATATTTTTAAAATAGTCTCTGCATGTGTATGATATCAGATATTTTATTTAATGTTTCTAAATCTCACAGACTTATATCCCCCAAACCACTCCTGCCCTCCCTTTTAGATTCAAGTTCCATCACAGAATGATTCTTTTAGTTAAAAAAAAAGTTTAATGTCTGAAAGCAAATGAAAACTATAAAATTTTTACAAAAAACAGAAGCTTATGAAAATAGATTGATGTAAATGTCTATGTAACTTGCAAACATTTGTCTGATTTCTCTTTGCCTTGAGATTTTTTTTTTTTTAAAGTTGTTAATACCCTTTTGCTTTAAGTACACTTATAGGTTATAGACTTAAATCAGCATGCAAAGAAGGCAGTTGTCAAGCTGTGGTATATTTTAGTAGTGGGAAAAACTAGGCATGGCTGACAATAAGTTTTAATTATAACCTCACTTAGGTTCTTGTTCATTATACTTTATTTCACATCATAGTCTCTGTTATAGTTGCTACTAAATGAAACAAATTAAACAATTTCATTTATTGCAAGTAGAATTCCTGTGGAGCTGTGAAGTGCATCAGTTCTAATGCTTGTTACTTTTTTCTCTATTATATGTCTTGCTTGTTCTTTTACTAGTCTGTGCATTCATGTTTCAGTAGATGGCACCCTGCATTGTACATTTGCTTTCTATACTACAGCAAGGGAAACAGCTGGTATGTGATTACAACTTGATGGAAAAGTATTCAGCTTAAAAAATTCAGGAGAATTAGTGTTGAGTTGTCACAAGACATGGGGCATAAGGTTAGATAATTGATATTTTGGCAGAAAAAGCAAAGAAATTAGTTTGTTTTGAAGACCATGTTACAGTTTAGGATGGAAAGAATATTTCTTAAAGTGAGTTTTTTAAAAAACATTTTAAGCTGTTTTATTTGTATTAATAAAGCTAGTATTATACAAGCTAGTATAAGTACAAAATTCCTGAGTTGGGCCAGGTACAGTGGTTCATGCCTATAATCCCAGCACTTTGGGAGGCTGAGGCAGGAGGATTGACTGAGCCTAGGAATTTGAGACCAGCCTGGGCAACACAGTGAGAACTTGTCTCTACAAATACGTATAGATATATAGATATTTGTAGCTGGTTGTGGTGGCATGCGCCTATTGTCTCCAGCTACTTGGGAAGCTGAGGTGGGAGGATTGCTTGAGCTAGGTAGTTCGAGGTTGCAGTGAGCTGTGATGGTGCCACCACACTTCAGCCTGGGTGACAGAGCAAGACCCTGTCTCAAAATAATAATAATAATAATAATTTTTTTAATCCTGAGTTGTTTGTAGATAGTAACAAAGAGAAGTGAAATTTTTGGCTGCATATTTAAAAATTTTACTTTATATCAATCATTACTACTAAACATCTATTTTATATATTCAGCTATCATAACCAAGACTAAAGTGTATCAGATTATTATTGTTCTATGTGATTTTCTTTTTTACTTTGCTGAGTCAGTGAGTGGGATCCCAACTAAATTCTATGAAGAGATCAAATCTGAACTAAAAGTTCTTAATAGAGAAAAATGAATATGGACTTAATAGGTAAATTGGGAGCAGAAGATTGGCTTACCACATTTAGAAGCTAAATTGCTTCTGATTTAATTTCTTGCTATTTTATATAAATAAGGACTATCTTTAATAATCTTTTATTTCTGGCCATATCAATTTCCCATTACAGTGATTTGTACTTTTTTGTTTAAAACTGAAAACATTAAAATTAGAATCAAGTTAACTCTAACTAGATTTTTCCTTGTATGCTCACAGTTTTTACTACTTTTACCAAAGAAGTTTTTCCAAAGAAAGTTATTTTACCTTAAATTTTATAACATTTGTTTTAAATATTACTATTTTTGTAATAAAATTGACATTTCTTATGAAAGGAATTGAGTCAGCATTATTATAAGTCCTCCATACTGATATTTGAATGTATCTGGGTGCCTAGACAGACATTGTATATTTACACCAATTGTACACAGCTGTCCAGTAAACTGTTTATAAGAAGACAGTGATGTCGTGAAACCCAAATGCTTCAATCGGTAATATACTGTTTATGTAAATGATTGGTTAACCAGAATGAAAGAAGTTAGGGGAAATAACAGTAACACTTGTCAGGTTCTAGACTAGGCTGTGTGACTTTAAAAACATATTAGTAATAGGAGGATAAGGGGTCTTTTTAAATTTGACTTTATGAGGTGATTAAAATACCAGAATTTAGCTGTGTCAGAGTAATTTACCTGTATCCACATAAGAAAGAAATTTTAAAAAATAATTTGTTTTACACAATTCAGGGAAATATTTTCCAGTTAACAAACATCTATTGTGTAGCTATTATTAAGCCAAATGCTATTTCTTGTCCTTCTAGAAGTTTAAAAAAAAAAAGAATAAATGCAGTTATGAAAGGGTATTTATGTGCTGGTTATAGTGGAGGTGGTTCTATTAGATTATGACTTGCCATAATTCTTTAACCAGGCAACTATTGACAAGTTTCACTTTATTCAGCCACAAGAATGAGTAAGGCCAAACTACCTATTATATAACAGAAGCAAAGTAAGAAGTCAAAACACTGCATGTGTTAGATTTTGTTGAATGATTAAGTATTTGCATTTTTAAAAACAAATAAAAGATAACTGATCAGTGAAATTTGTTCAGTAGTTTAAAAGGAAAATTTTCTTTTTAAAAAACAAAATAATGCTGATTCATGTATGATGTATTCACTGTATTTGCTTATAAACAATAGTGAAATTGATTTTGAGTAAGACGCAATGCACACACACATCATGTCTTGTGTACTGTGTAATTAATAAAGCCCCTATAAGTTAAGGTTTTTATTGTAAAAAAGAAAAGATAGAATTTAATTTAAAAGACCAGAGTATTAACTATTGTTCCAAAACTACTCCCGTTGTGATCATTGGGTATTAAAAATTGCATGCTAAAGCTGCAATCTTTTTAAATATGATAAAATGCGTAAGTGTGTGTCCCAAGTGGCTTTTAATCAAAGTTTAGTTGTCCCTTTTATGAAACCAAGAATTGAGTCATGTCCTCATGCTAACTTCATGGAAAAGTAATTTGCTTTTATATTAGGGAATTAAATATATATGCTCATACATAACTCATTCAAAAATTCAAATTTGAAGTCCAGTGCTATTTGAATTTAAACATAAGTAACAGAGATATTTTTGTTTGTTTCCTGCAGCCCATTTGGAAGCCCTTTCCTAATCAAGACAGTGACTCGGTGGTACTAAGTGGCACAGACTCAGAACTGCATATACCTCGAGTATGTGAATTCTGTCAAGCAGTTTTCCCACCATCCATTACATCCAGAGGGGATTTCCTTCGGCATCTTAATTCACACTTCAATGGAGAGACTTAAGACACATTTGAAAACAGACATACCAAGTTCTATGTGATGATTTGGGGTTTGTAATACTATAAATACTTGATTGTAAACTAAATTCAAGATCATTTATAGGAAAATCTAGTTTCACAGCTATTTGAATTGTTTTCTAGATTTACTGTATAACTCTTTCATTTTTTTAAAAGATCATTCTATTCTTTCAAGGAGAAATAAGCCTAAAAGAAGAAAAACAAAAAAAAACTGCATAAAACTGCAATCCTTTGTATTCATGTTTACAGTGCTATTACTATAATTCAAAATTACATATGTGACTTACTTATATAATCATAATTTATGTTTATTTCAAATATCTAAGTTTATTGCTTGGATTTCTAGTGAGAGCTGTTGAATTTGGTGATGTCAAATGTTTCTAGGGTTTTCTTAGTTTGTTTTTATTAAAAAATTTATTTATGCTATAGGTGATATTCTTTAAATAAACCTATAATAGAAAATAGCAGACAACATAAACATCTTTGTAAATATCAAACCTAATACATTTCTTGTCCAGTGATAAAACAACTGGTAGAATTATTTAAACATTTAAGATTTTTAAAATAATATACATGGCTTTAATTTTACTATGTGTATAGCTACATGATGAAATTAAATATTAAGAGGTACTTATGTTGTGATCAGTAGTGTGTCCTTTGTTCTTGATATAAAAAAAAAAAGGAAGGAATCACACTTTTAGGGAAGTTTATAAAATTCTTGTTTTCTTTTCAGTAACCTAGTAGAAAGGTGATGACCAGATTTGGTGGCATTTATTGACAATTAGTGAATCACTTTGAATTTTAGAATTATTTTTCAAACTAAACTTTCTAAAGAAACATTTGTTTTTAATGGGAGCAAATATAAAACCCTACAAGGACTATCCATATTTGTTAACTTAGATTAGAAATGTTCATATTCTTGTTGAGAAATTTGTTATTCATTGTTAGCAGCCTGATTGATAGCCACTGAAAGACATTTGAGAGAGTGGATACCAAATTCAGAAGGCTGCAAAATTTGTTTAAAATGAGACTTCCCTTTCATTTTTATTCCCTATGATTCTCGCCTTTTAGGTGTCTCTTTTCCCCTGATTCTTAAAAGTGTTTAAGGCATGGCTTCCATTTTATGAAGTAAGCATTGATTTGCAACCCTCAAAAATTTAAGCCTTCTTGAAGCAAGTGCTTTAAACTGGAGGGTGTGGGGTGGGGGAATTTGAGCAGACCTCTGTGCCACAGTGAAGAACCTTAACTTGTGGAAGAATGAGAGTGGTGCCTCGACTTCTCCCAGTGCCAAGCACATCATATTGACATCTTCCTCACCAAGGTGACAGCAATTATTAGGTATTCACTGCGAAGGGTTCTGAGGCATGTACATCTTTCTTTCATTGCCACTAGGGCTGAATGGAAATGCCTAGACAATTATCCAAGTTTCTTCCCTTCCCCCACCTCCCGCCCACCCAGCCTCCCCTCTCCACACACGCACACACACACACACACACACACGCACACACGCACACAAAATTAAAAATAAAAACTTCCCAGCGTGTACCAGCCAGAATATACCACTGTACCTATCTCGTGAAAGGGGATTCTTTTTTTCCCCTGTCCTTTTCTAGATGGGAAGACTTCCTCTCAATACAGTTGACATCTACTAAGTGCTTGCTGACAACCACAGGAAAGTCTATGGCCCAGAAAGTGACTCAGAGTGTACTACTGACCTTCCTCCCCAGCCCATCCTTTCCCCGCCCCCACCACTTTTAGCAGGACTAGCAAACTTCGGTTTTCTTTTGCGTTCCAGCGGCACCCTAAGCTCAACGTTGTGAGGGACAGAGACCCTTTGGGGCCACAGGAGAGGCGGCCTGGAGAGCAGCCCCCGCCCTGCTCTACATAGGAAGCGCGGGCCACCGCTCTAAAGGTGGAGTGGGCACCCGCCAGGTCTCTCCCTCTGTCTCTTGACTGAGTCGTGCAGGGGCTGCTGGCTTTTGGCATCTGCTAAGCGTGGCCGGGTAAGAACAGCTCCCAGGTAAAAAAGCTGCACACGCGAAACGCCGAGTCTGAAAAAACCACCCCCGCCGAGGCGAGGCAGTTGTGAGCGGGATGCCTGAGAAGTGGGAGGTGAATGTCCTCGGGAGGGCCCCCCCGGTGCAGCTTTCCCCGGAGGCTGAGGCTGCTGCCAGCGGGGACATCTGCTTTCTTACACTCCAGCCTGGCTCACCCCGCCCCCTCAGCCCCGGGTTGCGTGGTTATTTTACCAACACGGAGGGAGGGAGAGCTCGAGGAGGTAGAAAAGAGGTGGATGGAAGCTTATAAGATTTTCTTCCCACTCTTCGTCCCCTCCTTTCTTCACATCTTTTAACCTTCAAGGTAAAGAGTTTAGGAAACAATAAGCGTGTCCGCCGGCTCGCCGACCCGCCTTTGGCTCTCCGGGGCTCTCCGGCGCGGGGCCTTGCCCCTCTCCATCCTCCCCAAGTCGGGCCGCGCTTCGGCGGTTCGGCTGGGCGCAGGGGCCTGCCGGGTGCGCCCAGCCTGTGGCGCCTCCTCTCCCCGGCTGCTGCCTCGACAGCTGCTTGTAGCTACAGTAATTAGACTGTCAGTGCTTGTTAGAGGAGAGAGGGGGAAACACGCTTCTGACAGCAGATTCCAAGACTCCCCAGTTTGTTAATTTCTAAGAGATCTTTAAAGCATTAATTGAGGTCTCCCCAACTCTCCCCTCCCGTCCCTCTCCGCAACTCCTCCCTTCCCAAAAATATCTTTAGGAGAAGCGAGTTCTCTCGGCGTGGAAGCAGTGTTTCCCGCAAAACTGCCAGCCCGCCCCCCCGCTCACGCACAGGCACCCAATTTCCCATATACAGATAAATGCACACATGTATACGCGGAAGGTTAACTCGGCGGAGGACTCGCCCAAATAGGCACCGGGATTGCATTTAAAATAATAATAAATAAATAAATAAATAAACTAGGAAGGAAAGCGGGGGGAGGGAAGCAGAAGTCGGGAAGAAAAGAGAAAAGCAGCAGGCTGATTACGAGGTGTCAAAACTGCCAGGAGCAAGAAGGTGATAGCAATCAGGGGTGAGAAGAGTGCGGCATTCGTGCGGGGCAACTAATTATCCGTCTCATTTGAGAAGAGCAGCATTTGAGGCAGCAGCGTTCGCCTGCTGAACGGTGACAGATTGGCGCGGAGGAGAGGGGAGGTGTTAAAACAATGGAGCCGGGCGCGCGAGCGCTGCTGCATGCTAATCAGCCCTCCCTCCGCCTGCCTGCCGCGCTCCCTCCTTCCTCCCGGCCTCCCTCCTCCGCGCTCCCTCCTCCCGCCTGCGGCGCTCCCTCCTTTCCAGCGGGCCCCGCGCCGCCGCCGCCACCCGCTTCCTGCTCCCTCGCTTTCCCGCGCGTCCTTCCCGCCGCTGGCGAGTGGAACACAGCCACCGCTAGTGAGTCCCTAGCGGACCGGGAGCCCCCGCGCGGCCCTCCGAGCCGGCCCGGCGGAGCGCAGCCCCGCGCGGGTTCGCCTGAGGGCTCGGTCGGCGCCGCGCGCCCACTCCCCGGGGCGGTGGGGCGAGGACCCGCCATCCAGGATCCACGTCTTGGGGAACAGGCCGAAGAGCCCCGTTCTCACGCCCACTCTCTTTCTGGTGAATCTAACGCGTCGGCCAGCGAGTGCGAGTGGGAGTCCAGGCGAATTCAGAAAGGGCTAGGGACAGCCAAGGCTGGAAAGAGTGGCAGGGCCACAAAGGCCAAGAAGGGTTCCAGGACTGACCGCAGATCCCCTGCCCTGCCCCGCCCCAGCGAGGCCGCCACCCCGAGGCCTCCAGGCGCCCCCAACCCGCCCTGCAGCGGCCGCGCCCTGCTGGCCTGCGGCGAGTCGGCGAGGTCAGCACCCCCCTGCAACGCTTCCCGCGCTGCGGCCCTTAGACCCCTGAAGCCCCTCTTTCAGTAGAGCGACCGGTCCACGGTTTAAATGATCGCTGCGAAGACACATAAAGGGCCTTAACATTAGCTGTGCTTCCAAGGCCTGACCTCCTGACCCCAAGACTTTACTAAAGGGCCGTCTGCGCCTCGAGAGTTCCCTCGAAAGGCCGTGGCGGGGACAGAAGGTCCTGGAAAGAAGCGGGCCGCGCTCCCCACTGCTGCGGAGACTGCGGGGTAGATGGGGGCAGGAGCAGATCCGGAGGCCCAGCTCCCCGCCTGGCCGCTCTGTTCTATACTCTGGCCTGAGAGAAGCTGGTCAAAAACAGCAGTGCCCTGGCCGCCCTTCCGACAAAGAGTCCATCGGAACCCGAGTCTGCTGAAAGAAGCCTTTGGAACCTGTTGATGCAGGCGGGGACCTGAGATTTGATACAACCTCCCGTTACTTTTTGACCGTAAAAGCTGATTGTTGCGCTTAAAGGACACTTTTATTCCTACCATTAAAATATGTTTACTGTTACGGTTTACATAAACTATCCTTATAAACATCATAAAACTTCCTTTCCCGTAAGCCGTGGATGGACCGCCAGAGTAACCAAATACCTGTGCAGTGTAATTGTTTCTTCTACTGACCCTTACCTTTGCATAACTTTATACACCATTAGTCCTTTTTAAAAAATCAATTTAAAATAAGGTTTGCTAAAGCTCAGTCATATATACACAAAGGTTTCATTTATATTATTCTGCTTTGTAATATGATAAAAGTACACAAAAATGAAATTAAAATGAGTAAATTTTGGTATTTTTATACCATCCTCATTGATTCTAGTCATGTGAAAAACTATACAAGTGCACAGAATGAATCATTTTTCCTTTTAGAATATGCCCAGGCATACCAATAGAGTAGCTGAATGCAAACTTCAGATCTACTAAAATCATACAAAATGTTTTAAAGTTTTTAAGTTGAAAAATCTTAGAAGAGTTACATAAAGGATTTTGTGTAAGTAAATGTTAATGTTTTCTGCTTTCCACTCTTCGGAAAACTACTAAGCAGGCCTCTGCCCTTGGTATATTACAGACTTTCCGGTGCTGCAGTATTAGCTGGCATTTGGAAAATTCCCTTGTGTCTGAATCTGTTAAAATAGCAACCTATCTAACAGCAAAACAAATTTTAACTTTATATTTATTCATGTAAACGTGGAGATTCAGATGTTCCGTCAGCATCAAAATTAAGCAATTTATTAACTATTCACCAGCCTTTGCTTCATTAACCAATTCTATAGAAGTAATGTCTCTCTAAAGCTGTGAATCTATAGAGCTCAAATAAATGTAGTTCAATTCCATGTCGTTATGTATCTCACCAAATTATTTTCCAATAACTTGGTTTTTATAGGCTTCGTGTAATTTCCTCTCAATCTACAGACCTCACAAATTTGCATGACTGTTTTAACGGTGTATTTACAGATAAGTTTTTATTTGCACATAAGGACAAAAAGGTGAAGTGAAATTTGGTCCCAATGGAAACCTGTTAGGTTCCCTGAACATATGGCTCATTGGGCTGTTACTTCCTTTTTGAGATCATTTTCCAAGATTTTTTAATATATACATCAATTTGACACCAGTTATAAAGAAAATATATTGGCTTTGAAGATTCCTCCACCTGGGGCATATCTCTTAATAACACACCATGTAGTCAGGTGTACCTCTGAATGTACAGGTTTCCAGTCTCTGAAAACAGGGCATAATTTGAAATCAGTCAGAGCTGCCAGTTGATTTACACTGTCTTTGAAATTAGGTAGTTCTTTGGATTCTTAGAATGCCACAATGATTTGATTAATACAGTTTAGGGGTGACTGAGTAAAACTCTTTTTTGGAAGGCTGTGCATTTGGAATCCACAGTATTACAATGATTTCTCTCAGTAGATACAAGTGATATAAGTCTCATTTGTTGAAAGTGGGTGGTGCCAGCTTAAGACTTAAGGGGAAAATCACAGCACTTTGAAAAAGATGTAAATGTTCAATTGGTATAAAAGGGGAAAAAATTGTGCTAAAACATGTGCCTATTTCCATTATGCTTAATTTACTATTCAAAACAAGTTTTTCCTAATAAGCTCTATTGTTTCTTTCTGTTTTGTAAAATTTAATATGTGTGAGACAAAAACCAGATTCAGAATGTGAATGAAGTCTGTTTAGCGAAAGATTGTGGGAGCTTACAGTTGAAGAAGGCCTCAAATTAAAAGAAACATCACCTTCTATCACCGAAAAAATACAAAGAAGCAAGTTTCTTGGGTCATTTCTAGAACCAGTTCCTAGATTGCCAACTTCATCCTCAGAGCTCCTCATGGATGAATTCACACACTTTAAAGTGCACCAAGCACTAGAATATTCAGAATGATTATGCCACGTTTACTTACTGCATAGCTGTAGCTTTCATCTTATTGTAGTGCTCTTTTTTCTGAAGTATCAATCCCATAATAGGACTGAAGGAAGTTCTCAAACATGTTATCCCCCTGTCTTGCCTATACAGGGTTATGTCTGTCTCAAAGTCACTCACACATCTCCAGAGAATCTGCACTTGATTATGCAACCCTTTGACATTTAACCCATCTCCCATGGTTGAATGTCCCTTTGGAATCTAGAAGGCCTGGATATCCTGGCACTTGCCCATGTGTCCTTTGTTGTTTAGAGCTTATTAGGAAAAACTTGTTTTGAATAATAAAGCATAATGGATATTGTTAATATCCTTTGGAAGGAGTGTACAAATAATGACTTCTCGCTTTAAAATAATTCAAGAAATAGTTGTTTTTAAAATAAGAAAATATTGGTCGGGCGTGGTGGCTCACACCTGTAATTCCAGCACTTTGGGAGGCCGAGGCAGGTAGATCACCTGAGGTCAGGAGTTCAAGACCAGCCTGACCAAGAGATGGAGAAACCCTGTCTCTGCTAAAAATAAAAAATTAGCCGGGCATGGTGGCATATGCCTGTACTCCCAGCTACTAGGGAGGGTGAGGCAGGAGAATCGCTTGAACCTGGGAGGCGGAGGTTGCGGTGAGCCAAGATCACGCCATTGCACTCCAGCCTGGGCAACAAGAGTGAAACTCTGTCTCAAAAAAAAAAATAAATAAATAAAATAAGAAAATATTAAAGACTGCCCAATTCAGCTTTCTTTTTGTGTGGACAAAACAAACAATAAACAAAAAATACCCCACTGTATCTAAAGAGAATAAATGAGTCCATCACACCTACTCAAATAGTTGGAACTCAACTCAAGCTCTCCTGTCTTTTTCAATCTATTGTTTTTTCCATGACCAACCCCTACCTCAAATAAAATATAGTTTTTCACTGACTTTGTACTTTGTTTCAGAGGATGCCTGAGTCCTACCCAAAGTCTTTTTACACAAAAGAATGAACCACAGAGAGAGGAGGGGGCCTGACATTACCTGACACTGGAGTGGGGTTTATTATTTAAAGGTTGTCGGTCAGGTGAGGTGGCTCACGCCTGTAATCCCAGCACTTTGGGAAGCCAAGGCAGGCGGATCACCTGAGGTCAGGAGTTCGAGACTAGCCTGGCCAACGTGGTGAAACCCTATCTCTACTAAAAATACAAAAATTAGCTGGGTTTGGTGGTGCATGCTTGTAGTCCCAGCTACTCGGGAGACCAAGGCAGGAGAATCGCTTGAACCTGGGAGGTAGAGGCTGCAGTGAGCTGAGATCACGCCACTGCACTCCAGCCTGGGGAACAAAGCCAGACTCCATCTTAATCAATCAATCAATCAATCAATTAATGTTGTCAATTTATCACCACTCTAACAAGGGCCCCAGTCCATTTCTGCTTGGAGAAGAGGCACCTTAACTCACTGGGTGTTGAGCATCTCTCTGGCCTGCTCCAATGAGGGAAGAGCAAGTCATGGAACATATTTTTGTAGACACAAACTAACATGAGAGAAGATAAAAAATGATTTGTGCCTCTAGAGTATGGAGTTAAACTTACCATAACTGCCAAACTACAGTGCTAAGTTTTTTAACTGTGAATTCTAGGTTAGAGTTTGTCTGGGGGAAAAAAAAATAGCTAACCAGCATGAACTGGAAGTGAGCTTATGTATTTTCTAAAACTATCGATCTGGAACTACAACATTCTCTAAACCAACCAAATACTTCATTTGGCCTTCACTGTCTGGAGATGGCTGTGCAGCTCAGAAGGAGGTCTCGGCCTTATATTATCTTCCCCTGAGAGTGTTGGTGAATCAACTCTGAAAACAGCACTCATTAGACAAATAGTTTCTCCATTTGCAGCTGTTAAATAGCTCTACCCGCCAGTGATAAAGGGGCATCCTGTGTGGGTGTATTCAGACCACTTCAAGCAACTGGCTTAAAAGGAAGGCTAGCTCACTGGGGATCCAAAGTATCAGTAAGGGTGATAAAGCTTGCTTGAAAAAGCTCTCTCTGACTGGGGCTGGGGAAGCAATGCAAGCAGCAGGCTTCCTCCAGAAAGGCAGCTTTCTGACTCCTCACCCTCTCACACACACTTCAATATGCAAAGACCCACTGTTTTGTTGCGTTTTTCCTGAGGTTTTACTATTGACATTGCAAAAGCCTTTTCTTTCAGCATCTGCAAGACCCTATTTCATGAGATCTATTTCTAAGTTAAAGCCTTTCATACATTTCAAAGCAGACTTTGCCTTTAAAGTTCGCAACTCTTTTTTTCCAAAATAAACTAAATACCAATGGGTAACGTGGCTCCATAGTCAAGGTTTAGGAAAAATATACGCACTAATGCCGGCATGGGAACCACTGTAACTGACATTCCACTTGCAGACATGCTAGGGTACGCTCTATCGGCCAGGGATGGAGGGTTTCTGTGGGCCAGACCCAGTCTGCCAACCTTAGGAAAGGAACCCGGCTCCATTTCCTAGTGAAGTGGCAACAATGACTGCCAGTTCCTCCTCAAATATAATGTAAGGACATTTCCAAGTCGCTTCAGTCATTTCTTCCTCCTCCACCCTACCATGTGCTTACAAAAGTATGCTGTAGGAGAAACTCAATTTCTTTTTCCAGGCAAGGTTCCATTAAACATGTCCCCAATAACCTCATTACATCAGACAATGAGCCTTCCTTCTTGTATGGTTTCTTCAGCAGAATATTTTTCAGTTAGAATAGACAGATTTAGCCAATAAAAATACAGGATGCCCAGTTAATTTTTTTGAATTTCAGGTAGATAACCATTTTTTTTACTCTAAGAATGCCCCATGCAATATTTGGCAACCCTATTTTTAACATCACATTGACGATCTAGATATGGAGTTGAATCTTAGCAGATTCTCTCCTAGTTTGGGGCTGGGGAAGTGGTTAGGTGTGGAGTTAATATTTACTCTTTTTCCGTCCGGAATTTTCTTTCTTCCGTTCTCCTTCCGCAGGGAACGTCTCGGGGCTTCTTGAACATCTCTCAGCATTTACTGTACGCCCCCCTCCCCTCGCTTTTGCTGATAAAATGGTTGGTGTTGTGTTTAAAGTGTTTATAAAGTCTCCTCCGTGATAACGCGAGCATTTAAGAGACAGAATTCGTGGCACACCGCTTCCTCCCCTTCAGGGTGCCCCGGCGTCTCTCTAGCCGCCGCCTCCAGGCGGGTGAGGAGGTGACACCTAAGAATTCCTCCCTCTCACCCCTGACCCTGCCGGAAAGGGAAACTGAGATGCCGGCCTTGGGCCCCTGGGAAGCGAGGGGAAGAGGAAAGGAGAAAGCCAGGAGGGCTTTTAGGTCCCTCCCAGTGCCACACGGCGGAGCGTTGAGGGGCCGAGCGAGGCAGGCCCTTCCCTGAGGCCTGGACTGGAGGCCTCCTCCAGGCGCCGGCGATGGCCTGGGCCGCCTGCCGCCACGCTGGGGCCGCGCGCCTGGGCCCCAGGGCCCCTTTGCCGGCGGGAGGCCGGGGGGACCGACTGCTCTCGGCGCCCGGGGTGGGGGGAGGCCGGGAAACCTCGGCTTCCGGGCGAGAGGCACCCAGGCCCTTATCAGCCCCCCGGCCGTGGCCGCGCCGGGCCTCGCTTCAGCCGGGCGATTCTTCCCCTCATTTGTTGCATTGTTTGCATTAATATGAATATCTTGTTCTGTTTGTTTTGTCTCCTGAGAGCCAATAAAGCTGTGAGTTTTTTCTTTACACCAAATGCAGCTCTACGGGCGATCAATCAATGGGTAGTCTTCGGATAATCTGTGAGAGTGAGAAATCTAATAAAGCTAGCGACTAAAAAAGGAAAACAAAATCTATTTTTCTCTTAGGTTAACTACGTCAGGATTAATGTGTTCCACTTCTGCTGCCTGAGGTGGGTTTAACTCTTGTTCTTCCCCCCTCCCCCCCAACAAATTGATTTAAATGTCAAGATGGGAGGGGAAGAGGGCTGAGGAAAGAAAGAGGAAAGAAAAGGGATGTTTAGGAGTCTCTTAAATTTTCTGATGGTTGGCCGATTCTTTCAAGAAGAGGGAAGACGGTACTTTCTAACGCCCCAGAAAATCAGAGAAATGGAGAATTCCAACAAAATGTAGTTTGGCAAAGAGACCCTCCCTCAGTTTTCCGAACAGACAGGAAATGTAAATTAATAATGACGTTAAATAAGTGATGATAATAAAACAAGTTATTATTAGTGCCCCCTGCCCCATCACTCGTTTGCTTTTGCTAGATGCTAAACTTAACTCCTCAAATGCATTTTTTGGAGGGCCCCTCAACCATCCTGAGCAATGCAGGAAATAAGAGAAAGATCATCTGCCTGGGCTGCAGTTCTCCTCACAGCACATTGCAACCAAAATCATTTATAAACAGATCAAAATAACAATCTGAATTATCTAACATTAGCAGCTGAACTGAAGAGCCCAAGATTATGTGATGAATTGTTAAATTGCAGTAGCATTGTTTTGGATTGCTAATTAAAAAAAATAAGCAAACCCCATGACTCTAGATATGACAACTGAAAATACCCACAAATTATTTAATAAATGAAGCGTCTAACAACTTTAACACTTCCTGGTCGCCCTGTTAATAAATGTAATTTGAGGTAGATTTTTAAAATCTTCAATCTAAACAGTGAATTCATTACGCGCCATTCAGATCTCTGGATGCCTATGGACTTCTTGGAATTAGGTGTTAAATAGACAAAAGTGAACCAAACTGCCTTTAAAAGCACAGCATGACCATGTAATTCTTTTTCCAGTTTGTGGTAAAAAATGATGAAACTTCTTTCCAAGTAGCTATCACCCAGATTTAGTGTGAAAAGTAGTGTAATTGTAATTCACGCCATCAGGGTCTATCGCTGATAGACGATCAGCTGTTCTGTAGAGGGGAGAGGCTTTCTTTTCAAATAGGAAAGCTGCCAAGTGCTCTGCGATACCTCCAGCAAGCTTATCGGATTGAGTTCAGAGCCAAAACAGCAGCTGCACACATATGCAAATTGGCAATTAATAGTATAACATTCTGTAAAAAAAAAAAAAAAAAAAAAATGTTTAAAAAAATTTTTAAAGAAAATAGAAAGAAGCTACCTGAACATTAACCTTAACTGTAACTGGGACTTCTAAGATGAATGACTAAGGATTAATTACCCTCTGGAGAGGACTTGCTCTTTAATACCTTCTCTCCTGCAGATCAAGTCTTTGTTGTCTTGCTGAGTTTTGTCTGTTTCATGGAACACAACAATACACTCTACAGGAAGAACTTTAAAGTAACTAAAAAGCCCTTATATTTTGATTCCAGAAAATGGAGAAATTCAGTCCTTTGCATGGATCATTCCTTCTGTAAACAGAGATCACAAAGCAAGAGCTTTAGCATCCTCGTGAAAAAGACATTTTGTTCTGGGTGTCATCATCTCCTTCCACTACAGCTTGCAGTTGGAACAAGCTTCACATCCTGGGGGTGCTGCCTATCTCTGTCTTGATTTCTGTCTGTCTCTTCCTCCCATTGACAGGAATGTCGTTTGTATCCTCCACGCAGCAGTTTGCAGAAATCCAGCAAGGTTTATGGTTTATGTTGCCCAGCATGTATAAACACAACACTCTCAAATGTTTTTTAAAAATCTATGAATTTGTTAGATTTCTTAACATCCTGGTCCTCCTACCCCAATTCACACACACAAAGTACTCTGTTGCCCTGATATAGTCCTACGATAGTTCTGGCTAGGATTAGGTTGATGGTCTAAGCCCCAAGAAAGGCCTGGCATTTTCATAGCAGGCTTTTCCCAATGTTTTGAGTCTTCCTCTCTCACTCCCGTTTTCTTTTTCCCTCGGAGGAGGTGATGTTAGGGATGGGGGGTGATTAGCAAATGTTTCAGGTAATCTGTGAATTCTTGATAGTCATATTTCCATGGTGGAAGATCTCCCTATTTCTCTGATATGACAGGTTACAGAAACCTTGGTGTTGGGGGTTTTACAGATATTTCCAAGTTCTAGGAGTTTGAGCTTTGGGTCAAGATGTTGATTCCTTTTAATGTGTGAGGGTGAAGGAGATTTTACTTTGCTTTATTCTTTTGGATGTTATGAGATGAGATTGTATCTAGTCTTGGCTGTAACCTATACCATAAATGCAGAGTTGCAACCATTATTTCTGTCTCTTTCTCCTTTTATCACCTCCACTTCTAGAGATATTACTTTCAGTTTTATTGCAAATCAACTGTGTCTTTAGTTTAAACCATTATTTTTCATATACCCTAGGCACATTTCCCTTATAATGAGAGAAATTTTAGATTATTAATGGTCTACCTAAAAGGATACTGTACACTTTTCATTGCCAATATGGGCTTTGAAGCTTAAATATCAACATTTTTATAGGAAATTTACCCATATCAAATTTTAATATATTTGCTTATATTTCTTGGAAAAAAGATTTTAAATAACCATCAATTAAGCACCCAATTCCATTTGGGGTGCAGAAAATTTTGAGCCCCTTGATAAGAAGGAAAAAGAAACTTTCCTCTAAATAACCAATACTGGATCAGAAAAATTGAACTTTTCTAAATATTTATTATTAACAAAACTTTTTTTGTCTGATTCCACTAGAAGCATCCTATGTTATGAACACCATAAAGTTATGAGGGAAAAAAATCGCAAATCTAAATTTTATTTAGAAGTAAGATACTGTTTTTCTTGACTTGCAATCCAATTCAAATGCATTGTTAGATTTTCTGTTTTATTATGATTAAATAACAATGGTTTAAAATGATAGCAAGTCAACTGAAAAGTTGCTTTGGAATAAAACA
The DNA here is from genome assembly GCF_003255815.1 of Theropithecus gelada. Classification (NCBI taxonomy): domain Eukaryota; kingdom Metazoa; phylum Chordata; class Mammalia; order Primates; family Cercopithecidae; genus Theropithecus; species Theropithecus gelada. Next base: position 37,550,687 of record NC_037680.1, read on the forward strand.
AAAGTGGGAATGCCAACTTTCTTTTCTTCTCTATAACTTCATTAACATGGTTGTATAGACATTTGCATGTAAAATGTAGCTAACAAAAATTACACAGAAGTAAATTTAGTCCTCTAGTGCCTACCTCTATGGTGAAATCAGACCATTTGGCATAGTTTGAAGTCTTCCAAGAAGCCTGGTTTCCACCTGGAAAATAAATTACTAAATTTGAATGTGTTACTTATACTATGGTGAGTTGTCTATCTGTTACATTTTATTTTAGTGCATATACTAGAAATTGTATTTAGGGTGTTCTAAAATTGTCATCTGTCAAGGTAGAGAATTATAATAATATAATTATACTCAGAAAGCATTCTGATTTTAGATTATTTTGGCACTGTTACAAATATGATGAATTTTTTAAAAATTCAGAATGTTTATTACAAATTCATATGTTTAATTGTCAAATTTTGAGATTAATTTAGATAAGCTATAACCTAAGTTTATTTTCTTTGCATTTATTGGTACATAGTTAATGCTTGTACACAGGCTTCAGTGTAACACATATATACTATTGCAATATTTAGCTGTACTTATTTGCTTTATCTTTAAATGGTACTTTGTCCCAAAATTTTCGAAGAGTTTGATAAATTATCAAACATTTATCAAATCACTGTTGCACTCTCTATTCATCAGTACATTCTGTTTTAAATCATAAACAGTTTGATTCTGAGTTATAAGAAATATTTTGAGTAATCAAAGATTCTATGTTGTATGACATAAAGTATCATAATGAGATTATTGATGAGATGTCATAATCAGTGAAGACCATACTCAGTGAATTTACCCAGATAAAACTATGTGTTATAATGCTGCAAGCGTACACAGAGGTAGGAGATAAAGGTGTGCTACCATGGCTCAGTAAAAACTCCTTACCACAGCTAGTGACAAGAACAATGTTTTGTTAAAATGTGTAGGTTTTTCTTCATCTCAAAGAGTAGTGCATTAATCTCCTAAAGAAAGTAATTTTTCTCTCTGAAATGTACAGTAAGTTGAGTTAAATAACTAGAGCAAGTATGGTTGTGGAAATTTATTTTCTCAAGCTCAGCAACTTCTAAATTTACTACAATATCCCCAAATACGAATAATTACTATACCACCCTTGCAATGATTACAATTTTGATGTTTGTCATTTTTTACATCCTAAAGCTCTTTGTGAATCCAGGTGATTATATAATGGATACCATCTTCTGTGGGAGTGAAAAGAAGAAAAACTTGATTCATACTCAAAGGTGCTATATTTGAGGAATGTGATGTTAAAATATTTTCTCTTAGCACAAGGCATTTGTTTTAAAGAATTTATCTGGAGGACTCAGGACATTTTCTATATAATAAACTGAATGATGAACATTATTTAAGATGATAAATGGGAATAAATTTTAGAAAGTCATATCTCTAGAAAAATTTACTTGACCATTGGATTAATAGTCTAAGAAGTGATGGTGATAGAATAATCATAGCGTCTTGGTGAAGCCCTTTCTCTGTGCTAGACACTTCACATACTTTCCCTCATTCAATCGTTAATAATCACCTAATGAACCCAACATGATTTTGTTTTGCTGATGAGAAAAATGAGGCTAAGTTAAGTCACATAGCTTGTAATGGATGAGGCTTTATAGCTGTGGGACTCTAGAGTCCATCTGATCATGTGATGTGGTTCCATTCTGGTTTCTGAAGGACAGAGACATGGAGGAGGATTGAAAACTGTCTCTTTCCTCTCTTAAAATTCAGTTTTTCTTTTACTAAATCCAAGAGTAAGTGAAGTGGTCCAAGAATTTAGCAATGTAGTCAAGGTCCATTTGATTAGGAAGTCTTTATATGACTAGAAACAGGATTGCTTTGGCACATACATAAAGACTGGGAGATCTACACATCCATCCTCAAATTTAGCAATTTGAAGCAGTTAGCTACACGGACAGTTTTGTATGCATTGCTAAATGCAGACACAAAAACTGCATTTGCAAAAAGAGGAAACCCAGTTAAACTAGGTTGCAAATTTGGCCCTAATTTAGCGTAGCATTTGTGATACATATAGGTTAGAGTGACATTTATATAATGGTGTGAAATATGAGAAAGTTCCAATGCTAGACACAAAGACTTTTAAAAATTGCTTTTGCCTACTTTGGTTAGTTTAAGAAACAGGAGGAAGAATTTGGTTTTTCAAGTGATGGGAAGCCTTTAAGGATGTTGGAACACTGTTCAGTCCCCTGGGGTTCTGCCTGCTGTACAATTTTAAATGTCTTTTAGCTAAAAAATTGGCCAACAAGGGAAACATAGAGATGAAATCTCTTATTTCTTATCTAGAAAGTGAGAAACTATAGGTGGCTAACATAATCCAATTTTGAAAGTCGAAAAAATGGTCAGCTTTTGGGGTCAGAAAGTCATAATCCTCCTTGTTAATATGTCTATCTAACTGGAGTAACCACCTACCTATTAGAATTTATCTTGGAAATTTTGTCCTTATGCTCAGTTGTAGACATGTTTCAGCTTAAGAAATACAGCCAAAAAATGAGACTAGATAAATATACCATGTTTCATGTAAATGCTGCTATCATGGTACCTGAAACTATTTCCATTTCTTCATTGAAGACCACTGGAGGGCAGTGTTTTCTCCTTTGGGAACAGCACCTGGTTTCACATAGATGTGTTAAAAAGGCATCTGGGTTAGGGGAAATGAGTTGTACTTCTTATTCAGGCTGTGCTTGGAATTTACCCCCTCCTGTTTACATGTCATTCAGATTGTTCCTTATCATAGTGCCTGTCAAATTAGTTGTACCTGAAATCAGATTCCAAAAGATCATGTACAATACATATTTTCTGTTTTAGAGCTTTGTATTCATTAACTATTTGAGGCATTATGTCAAGTTCATTTTGCTAATATAAATAGCAATAAAAAAGGATATATGAGCAAGAGTAGGCAGTTTTAACCAGATGCTTTGCACTTAAAATTTCAATAGTTCATTGATTTTATTTTCAGTATAATTTTATTACATATAATATGTATACATATATTTGTCACCAAATTAGCAAATTCACATTTCCTGGAAAGAACAAATGAAGACCTTTCCTAGAAGCTTATTTGTCATATCTTATGATATGCCTTGTTCCCTAAGGGTGGTATGTGGAAAAATGTTTAGTTACTTCTATTTTAAAAAATGATCTATTGCTGAGTATTGAATTATAAAATTATACTAATTTGTGTTCCCATTAGTTAAAAAATTAAACTGGATTACATAATAATTTGGTGTGTCAGGGGGTTCATTTAATCTTTATTTAAGGGCATATAATGCAAATTGAATTCTTTTAATTATAATAGTCATATTTCATTGTTAAAAATGAAAATATATATTTTAGCTCTGTGACTTTGTCTAGCAAAATATTGCTATTTTTGCAAAATCAATGTATAATTTTAGTCTAATGATTTACTTGATTTAGTTTTTCAACAAAGTGCCCAGAAGCTTACCTGGAACTTGGCTAAAATAAGGCAGAGCAACCAATCACTTGAGGAAAAACATAAATAACAATATCTGTATCATAAGTGCTTTTTAAAAGTATTTCATTTTTATAACATTATTTCCAATTACAAAAGTAATACATGTTCATTGTGTACAGCCGCGTGGCTAACTTTTTGTATTTTTAGTAGAGACAGGGTTTCACTGTGTTAGCAAGGATGATCTCAATCTCCTGACCTCGTGATCTGCCTGTCTCGGCCTCCCAAAGTGCTGGGATTACAGGCGTGAGCCACTGTGCCTGGCCTCTTATACATATTTTTATGCACTAGTATGTATTAAAAATAATTAGCATATATGACATTACTCATTTATAAATGACACTTCCCTTAAAATATATCACATTTTCCCATGTCAATTAAATACTTACTATAGTATTCCATAGTATAAATGCACCATAGTTTGTCTAACAAGTTCTCTAACACTATGTATTTGGTAATTGCTAATTTTCCTTTTTTTGAGATGGAGTCTCACTCTATCTCCCAGGATGGAGTGCAGTGGTGCAATCTCATCTCACTGCAGCTTCCACCTCCTGAATTCAAGCAATTCTGCCTCGGCCTCCTGAGTAGCTGGGACTACAGGCATGTGTCACCATGCCCAGCTAATTTTTGTTTATTTTAGTAGAGATGGGGTTTCACTATGTTGGCCAGGGTGGTCTCGAACTCTTGACCTCAAATGATCCACCCGCCTAGGCCTCCCAAACTGCTGGGATTGCAGGCATGAGCCACCATGCCCAGCCAATAATTGTTAATTTTTCTATATCATAAACAATGCTATGTGAACATCTCTGTAGACAAATATTTGCACACATTTATAATTACTTCCTCCAGATAAATTTCTAAAAGGGGAATTTTAGGGTCAAAAAGGATTTTTTTATAAATTTTGATACGTAGGCTAAAATGCCTTCCAAAATAGAAGTACATGAGAATGTCTGTTTATCCTTATCTTCACCAACACTAAATGTTATCAGGTTTTTAATGATATCTAATTTGATGTTTGAAAAAATTATTGTTCTTTTACTTTTAGTGATTTTGCTTACTTGAAAAATTTTAAATTTCATATATTATTTGCCATTTATAATATTGCTTTATAGTATACTTATTCCTATATGACATCCATTTTTTCTGTTGGGGTGTTTGTATTTTTTTATTTTTTATAAAGAAAGTCATTTATGTAAAGTTACCATAGTAATACTATGTCATACATTTTACAAGGATCTTTCTAAGCTAAACTGTATCATATTTTGTTACTGACTTTTTCACTTTTAAATTGTCAATATCTCAAGTGTTTTCATTAACATTTCTACCTTTACTTGTAGAAAATCTTCCTCATGGCCGGGCGCGGTGGCTCACGCCTGTAATCCCAGCACTTTGGGAGGCTGAGGTGGGTGGATCATGAGGTCAGGAGTTCAAGACCAGCCTGGCCAGCATGGTGAAACCCTGTCTCTACTAAAACATACAAAAATTAGCCAGACGTGGTGGCACATGCCTATAGTCTCAGCTACTTAGGAAGCTGAGGCAGGAGAATCACTTGAAATCAGGAGGCGGAGGCTACAGTGAGCTGAGATTGCACCACTGCACTCCAGCCTAGGCGACAGAGTGAGCCTCCATCTCTGAAGAAAAAAAGGAAAATCTTCCTCACAAAAGGTTAGATAAATATTCACTTTTATTATTTTTTATTTACTTCTTTATTTTTTTATTCAGACAGGATCTCGCTCTGTTGCCCAGGCTGGAGTGCAGTAGGACGATCATGGCTTACTGGAGCCTCGACCTCTTGGGCTCAAGTGATCCTCCAGCCTCAGCCTTCAGAGGAGCTGGGACTACAGGCATGCATGACCACCTGCTAAAATATTCACTTTTGTTTTCTCCTATATATTTGATGATTTTTTGTTTTTATTTTATGCATTTAATGCTTTAATATGTCTGCAATTTATTTTGGTTTATCATGTGAGGAGAGGATTGGATCTTTTTTTTTTAACTCTTAAGCAATTGTCCCTGAAAGTTTATTGAATAATATATTTTTTTCCTACTGATTTTAAGATTTTTGAATTTAGCTGAAAGCTTTTATCTTCTAGGGTCCTCTCTTGAGATTAATTTCCACTCCACTGATTTCTCTATTCTTCTACCTTTATCACAATATTTAAATAATACAGTCTTATATCTGGTATTGCAAGTTCTTCTGCAGTTTTCCTTTCCAAAATTTTCTTTGTCATTCTTGACTATTTATTCGTTCGTATTATTCTGAATTACATTATTAAGTTAAAAAAAGATTCACTTAAGAACATATCTATTGCTGTGAAAAAATACTCAAGATACATTAAGTGAAGAAAGCAAATTGTACAACAATATATATATTAGCCTGCTTGAAATTTTAAAAGTCAGAAAAAGCCTAGAAGTGTATGTGCAAGCCCGTGTGTATGTGAGGTTGTTCCTTATTGATACATATAAACATTCTGGAAGATTGGCCAAAAAAAGTATTAACAATGGTTAGCTTTGGTTAGTGGGAACGGATATTGTGGAGAAGAGGAAATTTTGCTCTTTATTATAAAGAATATTCTTAGGTAGTTTGGATTTTCTACCATGAACAAGCATTAGTCATAAAATTTTGGTAAATGTCTTTGAAAAAGATTATTTAAAAGCTACTTACACACAAAAGGACAAATACTGCATAATTCCACTCATCTGAGGTACCTAGAGTAGTCAGATTCATAGAGACATCAAGTAGAATGGTGGTTGCCAGGAGCTGAGGGAAGGGGACAATGGGGGTTGTTGTTAAAGGTGTACAGAGGAGTCTCAGTTTTGTAAGATGGAAACAGTCTGGAGATGGATGGTGGTGATAGTTGCACAACAATGTGAATGTACCTAATGCTACTGAACTGTACACTTAAAAATGGTTAAAACGATAAGTTTTATTTACCACAATTTTTTTTTCTTTTTTTTTTTTTTGAGATGGAGTCTTGCTCTATCACCCAGGCTGGAGTGCAGTGGCGTGATCTTGGCTCACTGCAACCTCTGCCTCCTGGGTTCAAGCGATTCTCCTGCCTCAGCCTCCAGAGTAGCTGGGTTTACATGCACGTGCCACCATGCCTGGCTAATTTTTTTATTTTTAGTAGAAACGGGGTTTCACCATGTTGGTCAAGCTGGTCTCGAACCCCTGACCTTGTGATCTGCCCGCCTCGACCTCCCAAAGTGCTGGGATTACAAGAGTGAGCCATCTCACCTCGCCCTACCACAATTTTTTTTAAAGCTCTTTACAATGATTTACCTCTGGGGAGTTGGATTGAGGAGTTAGGATGTAGGCCAAGGACAATATTTTTCACTTAACACCTTCTGTATGGCCTGAATTTTTCGGGAGAAGCCCATGTTATTTTCATAATAAAAAAATTTTAGGACTCTCTCTAGACCTATTCTGATTCAGGGGCTGCCCAATTAAAAGAAATCTAATGTCATAGTTAATTTTAAAAATTTATTGGAAATCCTAAGCTGAATTACATTAAATTTATAAATGATGGGATGGCTTTAAAATATTGCCATTTACTCATATAGAAATAGTTTTCAAAAATTTTAATGATCCTTTGAAAATTCTGAAATTTCTTCATATGGGTCCTATACAAGTTCTGTAGTTTATTAGTTTATCCCTGGGTTTTTTATATCTGTATCTCTATCTATAGATTGATAGAGATATATATAATATTATATCAATTGCCTAATTGCTATTCTTTGTAAAATTAATTCGTCTCATTGAAGACTTTTTTGTAATTATTTTTTCCTCTAAATAACTGAATGAAACTTGATTTTTATAATTTTCTTGATTTGAATGTTAAAAAAATCCTAAAGTAATTGGTCCATTGAAGTTGGTCAGTTCAAGTTCAAGCTAAAATTATTGGTTTGTGTAGAAATACTCTAATTTAGCCAATGTAACTGTTTTTTATTTATGTGATTTTTTTAAAATCATGTAAACATGGCTTAAGAAATATCTATTATAAAGAATATAATATAAATGACTGCAGAGTATAATACCTGTCACTCTGAAAAGAAACGCAAAGGAGTAATGAACAAAAAATAATTATTAGTAAGATAGGATTCCCATGAATAATTTATGAGAACCTAGATAAGGAGCAAACAATAGATATCACCCCTTTTGAGTTCTATAGACTTTTTCCATATTTGCAGAAGATATTGCTTGTATGTATATTTTTCATTTCTAAGAGGAAAGTGTTTTGCTTTTATTTCTGACTATATATTATTGTAGAAAGCATTCAATACTATTGACAAAAAGTATTTTCTTGTATGAAGATCAACCATAAACCCATCATCCAGAAAAAAACTCATAAATAATATTTTGCCTATTCCTCAAGAATTATATTAACATATATTTCACATATTTATAAAAGTGAGAAGGCCGGGCGCGGTGGCTCAACCCTGTAATCCCAGCACTTTGGGAGGCCGAGGTGGGTGGATCACGAGGTCAGGAGATCGAGACCATCCTGGCTAACATGGTGAAACCCCGTCTCTACTAAAAATACAAAAAACTAGCCGGGCGTGGTGGCGGGCGCCTGTAGTCCCAGCTACTCGGAGGCTGAGGCAGGAGAATGGCGTAAACCCGGGAGGCGGAGCTTGCAGTGAGCCGAGATCGCGCCACTGCACTCCAGCCTGGGTGACACAGCAAGACTCCGTCTCAAAAAAAAAAAAAAAAAAAAAGTGAGATCACACTGTACATACAGTTTTATAGCATCCTTTTTTCTCTTAATATATAATCACTGCTGTCTTTAATGTCCATACAGATCTTCATAATTCTTAATGACTATCATTGAAATGTATATTTTATTTTATGGAAGTTTCATAATTTATTTGATCAATCCCCTGTTGATTAACATTTACGTAGTTTCAACTTTTTTACTTTGAATATTGTAATACATCTTTTCACATTTGACAAGATTATTCCTTAAGAAATGGAAATACTCAATGAGTCTGCATAATTTTAAGACTTTCATGTTAAAATTAAATATTTTTTCTTAAAATATGTGTTATTGCTGAACTGTCCTCCAAAAGAGGTCATAGTCATTTTGCTCTCAAGGCTTTTTTTTTTTTTCTTTTCAAACTCTGCAAAGTCTCAGAATATATTAGGTGTTAATATAATCTTTAAAATCATTTACATTCCAATAAGTGGGAACTTTTATTTTATTGTTTCTTTTAATTTCCAGAATTTGATTAGTAATGAGGTTTATCTTGTTTCCATGTGTCTATGGCCTATTATGTTACTCCTGTTGTTCTTCTGGAGTATACCTCTTATTATTATTGACTTGTAAGCACTTCTCAAGGATTACAAATATTAATTTTTTGTTTGTGATGTGTATTTTTTTAGTATGTCTTTAGTATTTTTACCTTGTTTATGCCATTTTCTTCAAAGTTTTTATGTATTCCAATTAATGACTTTGGTATCACTCTTAGACATTCTTTACAAGATTAGTAAGAAAAAATTCGGTATTTTATTCTAATTATATTATCTTTATCTTTTCATATTTTTCATTTATATCTCTAACAAACTTAGAGTTTCTTTTTTTTAAGTATACATTAGAGACTTAATATTTCTTCCAAGCGGTTAGTTACTATCCCCCCACCACTTTTGAGCAATCCATATTTTCTCGACTAAATTCTTGGATACGCTGTTATCTATTTCCAGATTTTTGTCTCTGTTTCGTTGACCTTTTTTAGCTGTGTGATTCCGAGGTATTGTTCAGGTTTTTCTGCAATAATGCTAAGAAACACTTCCCCAAATCTCAGTGGCGTACAATAACAAATATTTATTTCTCTTTCATGGGTATCTGGGTCAGCTGTGACACTGCAATGTTCTTCTGGACACAAATGGACTTTCTCCAAGCTACAGGTCAGATTGGAGTGCTACACATTTCTTTTTTCAGGCTGTGATAGCAATAGCTCCTTGGAACAAATTCTTCTTATAATGGATGGTAAGAGTACAAGAAGGCTGGCTGAAACTTGGCACACTCTTAAACCTCAACTCCAACACATTGTTTTTTCCATCCACCCTGCATTGGTCTGAAGATCAGACAATCAACCCTAAGTGAATGGGAAAGGAAAGTGCATTGTCTCCACGGGGAAGGCATGTCAGGGACTTAGAGAAAATGGAGAACTGTAAGCAAATAGTAATATGTACCACACTGAGCTAGTTATATTTTCTAAGTCTCAGTTTTCTCAGTGTCAAATAGAATAATTGTGAAGACTCAATTATATAGATGATAAATGTCAAACACATTGTACCTGGTATTTTAGTCATTCAGAAATTGTGTATCTGGTTGCTAACAGTGTATCACTGAAATTACTATAGTTTTGCAAGTTTTTTGTTGTTGTTGTTGTTTTTGGTTTTTGTTTTTTAGATAGTATCTCGCACTGTCACTCAGGCTGGAGTGCAATGGCGCGATCTTTCGCTCACTGCAACCTCCGCCTCTTGGGTTCAAGCGATTCTTCCTCCTCCACCTCCCAAGTAGGGATTACAGGTGCCTGCCATCACGCCCCACTAATTTTTGTAGAGACAGGGTTTCATCATGTTGGCCAGGCTGGTCTTGAACGACTGATCTCAGGTGATTCCCCCCGCCTCCACCTCCCAAAGTGCTGGGATTACAGACATGAGCCACCGCCCCCGGCCAATATTTTTAAATATTTATAAAGGCAGATTAGCTCCTACCCCATCACTCTTTCTTTTAAAGGATTTTCTCACTATTCTCTACCATTTTTTTCATCCAGATGAATAGATTTTAGATTCCATCACATATGTTCATCTTTTTAATAAGTGAGGAAAATATCTTCTCAGTCATACTACTTTTAGACTGATGAGCAAGTTGTTCCACAGCCTTACCAAGAGGAGGTTGAGGAATGACTTGGAACCCATAATAATCAACATATTTTCTGTTTATTCAAAAAATTCAAAACTATACTGCACCAATTTGCAAATGACATTGAATAAATTGGGGTGATTATTATACCGGAAAAATAAACTAAAATTTAAATTACGATAATGATCGTATTTTTAAAATGAGGCTCAAAGAAGCAAATGTGAGGTGTACACATAAACAATAACATATAGAATTGTGCAGGAATGTCTAGGCAAAAAGCACAGAAGAAAAAGACTTGAGGGTCTATCTAGACTGCACGAATGGTCCCCAGTGTGGATGAAAGAGAGTTTTTATGATTTCTGAAATATTCCAAACAGGCAGGAAACCATTCCTCCTCTGTTTCATGTATAAATTATACTTTTTTAATATATTATTTTTATTTATTTATTTTTTGAGATGGAGTCTGGCTTTGTTGCCCAGGCATGATCTCGGGGCACTGCAACCTCTGCCTCCCGGGTTCCAGCGATTCTCCTACCTCAGCCTCCTGAATAGCTGGTATTACAGGCGTGCATCACTATGCTTGGCTAATTTTTGTATTTTTAGTAGAGACGGGTTTTCACCATATTGGCCAGGCTGGTCTCAAACTCCTGACCTCAAGTGATCCACCCACCTGGGCTTCCCAAAGTGCTGGGATTACAAGCGTGAGTCACCGCGCCCGGACCTAATTATACTTTCATTTGAAAATTATTTCCTGATTTGGACCACATTTTTAAAGGATGTGTAGAAATTGATGAGAGTTCAAAGAATAAAAAAGTAGCTAAAAAGATCTCATTTAGGTCCTTGAGACAAGCTAAGGGAACTGGCATTTTTAGTCTTAAAAGGCTAAGGTATGACTTGATTAGTATTCATTTGTAAAATTTATTTCCAGAGAAAAAATACGAGCATTGTTCCTCTATGTCTAAATAAGAACAAAAAAATTTTCATGAAGACAATTTATGACTATAAGGAGCAATGATTGTTAAGTCATGGAAATACTAAAGGTAAATATCAAGAAAGATTTAACATTTTCTACGTCTGGAAAGTGAAATAATTCTATTTTATAAGCAAGAGAATAGACAATTATGAATCTGGTTAAAACTGTCATTTGAAGGCTGGTGATAGACAGATGAACTCTTCTAACACTATGAGCTTATAAATTAATCTCAAGATAAATTGCCTAACATGTTAATCTGTAGTATTCATTAATAAACTTGTGTATTTATTATGTAGCTCATCATAGCAAAATAGCTGACATATTTATGTACATTTTTAATGTAAAATAAAATAGCACAGTTGTCTAATTTACTTCTTGATAAATAGCAACAGATATATTAGGAATTCATTTGGTCAGTTTTGTTCTGTGGATCATTTTAGGCTATTATTCAAAAGCATCCAATAAAATGTGACTCAAACTATACCCATTCATTATTGATTATAACATAGAAATATGGGATTTTAAATGTATTTTTAAACACTACTTTGAGGCTTAATTTTAGAGCCATACATTTTAAGTTATCCTCCAAAGACTCAAGTTTTAGAATGAAAATGCTCTTTTAAATATTATTTGTTAGTCCTGAAAAACTGAATTTTGAAAGGGGCATCTTCCATGCATTTAAAAAGGAGTCTATAATAATTAAAAAAAAACACATGAAATTCTCAGTAAAAAAACAATTGGGAGGAGCAATATCCTTTACTTTCAGTCTTATGAAGAACTGACTGTTCTGTATATGTGTGTGTATGTGTATGGGTGCATGTGTGTGTGTACATATATATGTATGAGATAAGAATTTTTAAGTGAGGATAAATGTCAGTTTTCCAAATATAAACCTGTCGATTAATTTTTCTTTTTCTTTTTCTTTTTTTTTTTTTTGAGACAGGATCTCGCTCTGTTGCCTAGGCTGGGGCCTAATGGTGCAATCATAGCTCACTGCAGCCACAGCCTTCTGGGCTCAAGAGATCCTCCTACCTTAGCTTCCTGAGGAGCTGAGACTACAGGCACATGACACTGCACCTGACTAATTTTTAATTTTTTCATAGAGATTGGGTCTCACTATGCTGTCCAGGCTGGTCTCAAACTGGTGGCCTCAAAAGTTCCTCCCATCTCGGCCTCCCAGAGTGCTGGGATTATAGGCGTGAGCCACCACATATGGGCCTCAGTTAATTTAGATCCAATAATAAGAAATGTGTTTTGGTAGAAAGCAAGAATACACTAAAGTTGTTTTGTTTTTATTTAAACATCTGCCTATAGTTCTATTCCCTACTCAACCCACTGGTATAAACTTTGTATAAGGAAGCAGTACATTTACAGATTACAAATGGGTCAATCCTTTCCAAATTTTTAGAATGTTATTTCCAAACCACTGATATTATTGGCTCTGATTTCATTTTGCCCCTAATGAAGGCCTGTTCTAACCTCTCTCTGCTTTGTTAGTTTTACGTAATTAAATGGCCTTCCCTGCTTGAAAGCCTTCCAATGGGTTCCACTTTTTTACTGTGTTATCTCAACTATTGATAAATTCATGTTTGCAAGACTAATAGGCTGTCAAACTGTGTTGATGTCTGTGTTAGTTGTGAATATCCCTTAAACTGTTTTTTGCATTGGAACAAGACAACCCATTTAGAGGAGAGTGTGACCAAGTGACAGCCTTGCTTTGTTAGCTATAGAATCATCAATGCATGGAAATATGCACAAGGTGGAAATAATGTAGGATGTCTATTTAAATTTCTAAAATTAATTTTAATAATATTTTGTATTTTATTTAAAACATTTTTTTTTCTTTGTAAAATAGAAAACTATATCACAGGACCCCACTGTCAGAACTGACTATGGTTGTAAAGGTGAAAATAGTGTTTATTCTGCCTTATAGTTTACTTTTCCGCCACTAAACAGCACCAGAGGCATGGCAACACTCAATATTTATTTGTTTTGATTAACTGACAATGTAATATAATGGTAACACAACTGACCCTTCTTTGTTTTTTTTAACTTCTACATAACTTTGCTGTTTTTAAAGCCACAGTTTAAAAGTATTTAGCTATTCTCAGGTGATGTGGTTTGGATGTTTTGTTCCCTTCAAATATCATGTTGAAATGTAATCTCCGATACTGGAGGTGGGCCTAGTGGGAGGTGTTTGGGTCATGGAGGCAGATCTCTCATGAATGGCCTGTTGCTGTCCTCGAGGTAATGAATGAGTTCTTGCTCTGTGAGTTCACACGAGATCTGGTTGTTTAAAAAAGACTGGCACCTCCTCCCTGTGTCTTGCTCCTTCTCTCACCATGTGACATGCTGGCTCCCCTTCGCCTTCTGCCATGATTATAAGCTTCCTGAGGCCCTCACCAGAGGCAGATGCCAGCCTATGCTTTGTGTACAGCCTGCAGAACATTGAGTCAAATAAATCTATTTTCTTTATAAATCACCCTGTCTCAGGTATTTCTTTATATCAAGGCAAAAGGACTAACATATCAGGTGAGAAGTAATTTGACACACACAAAAAAAGTTTAGTTGGCATTTTCTTTCATTGTAGTTGGAAATTTGGCAGTGTTCATCAAAATACAGTACACATACATTTGACTCAGTAATTCCATTTATTTAGGCCTATACTATAAAATACTCAAGTGTACCCACAAAGGCTACACGTGCAAGGCTACATGTTGCATCATTGTTTTCAATAAAAAACACTTGAAAGAACCTAAATATTCATCATAATTTAATAAAGTAAGGTATATCTTTACTTTGAAACACTATGCAACAATTTTAAAAGGAGGTATATCTATGTATACAGAGATGAAAAGATCTTCAAGATGTGTTGCTTAGAGTTTAAACAAACAAACCTCTCCAAACAATGTATGTGATTCAAGTGCTAAAGGATATATGCTGAAATAATAGACATTGTCTTAGTCTGCTTGGACAGCTATAATAAAATACCTCAGCCTGGGGAAATTATAAATAATAAACTTTTATTTCTAATAGTTCTGGAGGCTGGGAAGTCCAAGATCAAGGTGCCGCCAGTCTGCCAAGGGCTCGTTCTCTGCTTCCAATATGATGCCTTCACGCTGCATCCTCACATAGCAGAAGGGAACAGAGGGCACTCTTCCCAACCTCATCTATACATGCATTAATCTCATTTGTGAGAGTGGAGCCCTCATGACTTAATCAGTTCAAAAAAGACCTTACCTCTTAATACTATGAATTGGTGGGAGGTGAGAACACTAACATTCAGGCCATCACAGATGTCAAACTTTTAATCATATTAACCTCTGATGATAAAATGATGTGTTTTAAGATGTGGGGAAGAGCTTTCACTTTTTACTCTAATATATTATTGTATTGTTTTAATTTTTAATGAGCATGCATTTAAGTTTAAAATATTTAAATAAACCTTTGATTTTTAAAAACAATAATTTTTATGCAGAGAACCATTTCTCTGATAAACAACTGTTAAGAGTATAACATGAAATACAGCTATCCTCTACTAATTATTCTCTATTAATATTTTTCTTTATGTACAACTTATGTTAGTTGAATCCCAGTATATATTAATATGTATTCATGTATGTTGTTTTGACATTTCATTTTCTATTTATCTGCTTACCTCACACAAGACATTATTTATTGCTGAGATTGTCTTGTCCATATAGACCTTTGTAATTCAAATATTAAAATTACAAAAAACATTACTTACCTCTTGTCATTTCTTAGGCTCTACTTTTGTATATACTTGTTTACAATCTAAAACTTAGGTACACAATTATTTACTGTTTTTACCTGTTTTATCATGAGAAATATTTTAAATAATGAATAAGGAAGAGATACGCTGACATATAATGAGAAATTGCCTTCCAAAAAAAGTAAATTTTTAAAATGTTACAAATGCTTAAACTTACTTGTTCATTCTCACTAGATTTCAGCTACAGGTTTTGATCTCCACTTTTTAAAATCCTGAATATCTAAACTAAGTCTTTCATTATTTTCTCTGAAGCATAACTTAGTCTTAGCAGAGGTCTTCCTTAAAAAGAGGAAAGTTTTTTTTATGTTGAGGCCTGAGGTTGTCTCATTTAAGGCCATTTTAAGCTGACTTCTAATATTAAGATCATTAAGGAGAAAATGTAGGCATCTCTTATCTCATATGGCCTCTACAGAATCTGATCTGGTCAGCAGAAGAACTGCAAATAAAAGCATGATTTCCTAAAGTTTACTGCTATTTTCTCCCTCCTCCCTGGCCCCACATTTTTTTTTTTTTTTTTTTTTTTTTTTTTCCCAGACAGAGTTTCATTCTGTTGCCCAGGCTAGAGTGGAGCAGTGCAATCTTGGCTCACTGCAACCTCCACCTCCCAGGTTCAAGTGATTCTCCTGCCTCAGCCTCCTGGTAGCTGGGATTACAGGTGTGTGTCACCACACCCAGCTGATTTTTGTATTTTTAGTAGAGATGGAATTTCACCATGTTGCCCAGGCTGGTCTTGAACTACTGACCTCAAGTGACCCGCCCGCCTCGGACTCCCAAAGTGTTGGGATTACAGGCATGAGCCACTGCACCCGGCCAAATTTATTACTATTTTCTAAATGAAAAGGTATTATACTAACAAGATGGAACAAAATCTAGTGATAGTTACTGCTTTAATGATTCAGATTCAGAAATAGCCACTCATCTTCCCAGGAAGAAAAGTTTTTAATTCAACAAGTAGAAAATAAAGCTGCTTTCATACATTTTTCTATAAATACATTCCAAGAAAGAAATAGGTAGGTAAAAACCTTAAAGCAGGAAAATTCGGCAATAAATAATGTGGCTTTTTGTTTGGTTTTGATCATTCATATTATTTTCTTTGTTATTTAAATCTACTTCCCTTTTTCTTTTATAGCAGTATTTCTAAAGTCAACAGAGAAAGGATACATTGTTAAAGAACAAGCAACAAAAGACATGTTAATTATATGATACATAAAAATGTTAAAAATCTTACTTAGGTCTTAACAGTCTTCCAGGACATTAGCTTCTCTTTATATTGTTTTGTTTATGTTTTTTTTTTTTTTCTTTTAGAGATTAGGTCTTCCTAGGTTGCCCGGACTGGGCTTCAACTCCTGGGCTCAAAAGGTCCTCCTGCCTCAGTCTCCTGTGTAGCTGGGACTACACATGCACACCAGTGCACCCAGCTACCTTCTGTTTTCTTCTTACTTCTCACTACCTCCATTTTTCTTCAGCACTGTCATCTTAATTGAACATTAACAAAATGAATGATGTTATTGGGAGCTACACCTTCCATTTAAATGTACAAATTTAAATAGTTGATGATCTAATAGAAGAGACAAGATAACCGTGAAATGAATTCACTTAAACTAATATGGATTGTTTAGTTATTTGAGATATTTACTTGTAGGTTTGCATATTATATAGATATTTGTATGCATCTATTACATAAATTATTACATATAAATACATGTACATGAAAGGGAGGAAGTTATTAATTGTTCTGTATTAGTCCAGAGATAGTTTCTGCAAGAAAACATTGATGGCTGATAATTCCATGCTTTTAGAAAGCTTTAAGATTATAATGGATCAAAGCACCATATGAACTTTTTACTTCTAGAAACTGCAATATATTCACAAAAATGATTGGTCTCTACTGGACAACTAGAAATACACATATATAATATCCAACACATATATATACACTCATTACTATTAGTCTGTTCGCCTTAAGGTAAAAAAAATTTCTTTATTTCAAACTTTGTTTCAAACTGAATTTGGATGAACTGGAAATAAATTCCTATATGAATAAAAAAATTCTGTTTTCCATTTCTATATGCAGTTTGATAACTGACTTCTACTTTAGAACTATTTTTCACACAAATATAAATAATACACATTGAAAGAAATGTCCAAGTTGTCAGCAGGAATGAAATTTAAAATCGCTTTACTGGAAACATAACCAGTCCTCATGTAAACTTCACTCAAAAGAGCTAATAGTAGTATAAATGCATCACGTTTACTGAAACCTCCATTTATCTTTCTAACTTGGATGACTTTAGTAATGTTATACTTTCTTAAAATTGATAAAGTATTATACTTACCTGTATCTCTACGAAAGAATAAATGAGGCTATACAACTAATTTTACGTATTTGTTAGCTATCCTATGTTTTTACAGGGCCAAGCTCCAATACATCTGTTCCTAATGATCTGCTTCTTGTCCTTGGTCAGGTGAGTTGGAATGCCATTTCTGATATTTTTCTACTGAGGATATTTTCTTAGCACTTCAAAATCCAAATAACCTTGAAGATCCCATCTAGCACAACTTTGGTTAAAGATATATTACCTACCTGTAACTAAGCAACAAAGATAATTTTTTCCTCAAGAGCAAAGTGGGAAAAGTATTCCGAGTTCTGTCTGAAACTTGATTCATTTCTTTTTAGGGTACACTGGACAATTAAATAAACTATTTTCCTTTTTTTGTTGTTAAGTGATCTTCTAATAATAAAACAAGCCACCTAAATGGTTTTCCATTGAGATGAGAAGTTTTATAAAGACCTTGGGTTATTTTACCCAACACTTTATGCTGTGAACAACTCATGGTTATGTTGAGAACTAGGCTGTTACATGCCTTTCATGGTCTAATTTTAAAGGTTCTGCGGAATGGAGCTTCCACTACTTTACTGGGAAGACACTTCTCCAGTGTAGCCCTTCTAATTATTTAAGGTAGGTCTCCATTGCTTTAAAATAGCTGAGTTATTCAAGTTTGAAAAGCAGCTACTCACAAGCAGCCTGACTTAAACTGACAAAAGCAAGGAAATTCTGGATCCATAATTCACCTTCCACCCCTTGACCTCACAAACCGCCATATTAGCGTGATCACACCAAAATACCAGCTTGTGTTTACAGTTTCAGTCCTCCTGATGGCGGACGGGCGCGTGTACACGAGCACTCGCTCTGTGTGCACTGAATAGGATCACGATCCGGAGAGCTGAAAATGTAAACACAAGCTGGTATTATGGTGTGACTGGCGGTTTGTGGTTCTTTGTTTGAATACTTTAAAAATGGGCACCCTGGCAAGAACAAAAGAGACAGAAAGCAGAACTGCTCTTAAATGGCTCCTCTCATCTTTGTCCCTCCTCAGGTAGACCTGAAATAACTTACCCACTTGACGGGGTCCCCAGGAACCATGTGTTTTTGCCTAGTTGGCTACGCTTCAATGCAACAGTTTTGTTTTCAAATGCTGGCCGTTAATACTTTGCCTTTGGTAGTTTTAAATTATTTTCTGAGTATTTGCAAGCACTATACTTCTCCAGTTATTATTTGTACCAAAATCTTCCACCTTGCAAATTCATTGCAATTTGATATGTTTAAGTAAGAACCTAAACGTCTTATATGGCCCTTTAAAAAAATTTGCAAATTAACAATGGTTCTTTCACCCCAAATGAAGATTGGCACCAACCTAACTCTATTAAACAACGTATCTACCTACCACTCTTGCTTATACAATTTTAGTCATTGATTTTGAAGTGCAGAAGTTGACCTCAAAAGAAATGTAAAGGGTAAAAAATGTAAAATTATAAGCTTTATTTT
The DNA here is from genome assembly GCF_003255815.1 of Theropithecus gelada. Taxonomy (NCBI): domain Eukaryota; kingdom Metazoa; phylum Chordata; class Mammalia; order Primates; family Cercopithecidae; genus Theropithecus; species Theropithecus gelada. The sequence goes on from NC_037680.1 coordinate 37,569,678, forward strand.
AGCGTAGCACCTGGTAGCATAGTTGGTCCATCCGTTTCCTCTGCAGTCGTTGTCATTTCTCCATCTATTTTTCTTTTTCCTTGAGACGGATTTTTTGCTCTTGTTTCCCAGGCTGGAGTGCAATGGCATGATCTTGGCTCACTGCAACCTCTACCTCCCGGGTTTAAGTGATTCTCCTGCCTCAGCCTCCTAAGTATCGTGCGTCACCATGCCCAGCTAATTTTTTGTGTTTTTAGTAGAGACAGGGTTTCACCCTGTTGGCCAGGCCAGTCTCGAACTCCTGACATCAAGTGATCCACCCACCTCAGCCTCCCAAAATGCTAGGATTACAGGTGTGAGCCACCATACCCAGCCCATTCCTCCATCTTAACACTACATAAGTTTGATCATTGGCCCCGTCAGTGTAAACTTTGATTCTTAAATAGATTGGTTTGTAGAGTGAAGAGATTACCATATCATTGCAAGGAGAAAATTCAGACATATAAAGAAGAAAGTTTGAAAAAAACTTATTTTATCAAAAATGTCAATACAGCACATGATGTGCTTGACTTGATGGTAAAGTACACTGTTTTGATTTTTAGAAAACAACATTTTCCCTTTGGAATTAGGTATATCATTGTTGCCAAAAAAAAGGTAACTAAAGGAACAGTGGATAGTTTGGCAGATCCCTTTTCTTAAATAAAAGTTACAAATTGATTTTACACCTATTGAAGCAGTCATTCGCCACTGTAAACTTATTTCTGACAACTGTTTCTTTTAGAATCCAGTAAGTAATTGAAAAACAAAAGTGATTTTCTCAATACAATTGAAAAGTAGTTAATGTAAAGACATAAATACAAACAGCTCCTGGTTGTAGACAGTTTTGATGTAGACTGCAGTTCTTAATAAAGGAATAAAGAGGGATCTTAGCTTGGAATGTTTTAATGAAATGCCACTCAAATGGAAGCAAGTGATTTCAGAAGTGTTGTCAGTCACTTTAGACTGAAGAGAAATAACAAGAAATAGCTTTTAAAATATCAAATAATTTGCACTAAAACGTTATACCATAGCACCTCACCTTTGAATAGGCCAACAATTTGCCTTGTTTAAAACATACTGTACTTGATCACTTCACGAAACTGCACAACTTGACTGACCTTTATCATCTTGTATCTTGATTATCTCTCTCCATGTGAGATCCCTCACCAAGACAGCTTGCAAGCATTTCACAAATTATAATAAAAGAACCACCTATATGGACGTCAGTACGGACATATCTGGATCTTGTTATTTTCACCTGGGGTATGGTTAGGCTCAATTGAAAACTAAATTATGGAATGAATAGATTTCCTGGAAGAGTGAGTTTGGTCTTATTTTACACACACACTTTCAGAACAACCATATGAAGCTGTTTTGGAGATTCATTATCTATGGTAATATGTTCAGATATATAAATAATTAATATACAAAGAATTGAATTTTCACAAGTTTTTATCCCCAATATAACATAAACTCCTATCTTGCATGCCATATTTCATATTCTGGAGAAAAAAATTCTATGCTACAGGAATTCATAACTTTAGCTTTCATTTTAGTGGTTTTAAAAAGTTTTATTTCAAATACATGATTATAATTTTACAGTTAGTTCAAAACATCTATGAGCTTCAGGCATCCTTATTGCTCCTCATAATTTGCATTGGCTCATCCACTTTTTGATGTCATGATTTTACTTAGCTACCTCGTCCTATTAGCATTTACAAATAAATGTAGCCTTTCAGATTAGAAGGTCTTTGGCAAATTTATCTTGTGGAAACTAGCTAAGAAAGGTAGTGTGGGGGTCACAAATGCTGCAACAATTTCCCACTTCTACATCTAACAATGAGGGTTTTTAAGAAAGATGAAAAATTTCTAGAGATGAACGGCAGTGATGATTGCACAGCAATGTGAATAGTTCAAATGGTTTCATATTAAATATGTTTACAACAATACAAAATAGTTAAGATTAATTTGAATGAGAAATTAGGGACTGACTCTAAGAACCTACTTGTCTCACAAAATGCAACTATACTACAGAAAAGATGCAAAAATATCTGAGAGATTAAGCAGAAAAACCAAACATTCTTCCCAATTCATTGGAGCAAACACTTAGGAATTCCTTGCCACTGGAGTTCATTCAAATTCAAATTAATCATGTAAAGTAGCCAAACGATAATATTAAAGTAAGAAAAAATTTATTAAATATTCTTTATTCTCTCCTCTCTATTTTTTAACTGGTCATTTTTATTTTTCCAGGTTGTTATTTTTTTAAGTCCATGTACATGAGCATATAAGTTATCTGTATGACTACTTCTAAAAATGAAAATGAATAAAGTAAAAAGAAGTGAAAAATAACACTGCCTTAAATACTAGTGAATTTTAAGTAGTTGAATTTTTTAAAGTAAACTCTAAGTCATACTTTAGGGCCTACTTTCCCACTTTTTAATAGCTTTCTAAAAAAAATCAAACCTTGAAGTGCATGCAATTAGAAACATGCAACAGTGAGGCTAGGCTTAGTCACAGTACTATTTCAATGCAAGTGGCTTCTATTTTTGTGTCCTACGGAAAAATAGGATTAGAATGTTCTAACCTCTGCTCATTCTGTAGGTGAGAGTATTAAGTTGGCTGTTTAAAAAATTGGGGGGTTTTTAGTCAGTTCTTTCTCATGTTTTAATTATTAGGTGATTATTTTACTAAGATTTGGAGCATTAAGGGCATATAATTAATTTTTTACTCATAATCAGCTCCAAACTTTCCTGGACAGACTGCTATGAATGTGGCTTATCTATGAGTATCGGGACATGGTTTCTGCCTCATACTCATATTGTCCTACTGGTTTTGTGCCCTAGCGGCATGGTTTTTAAGGCACTGCATTATCTAAATCAGCACACTGTTATATAAATTTATAGAACCTCAGAGCTAGATGAATTTTGAACACATCTTGTTCAAGCACCCATCTGATGATGTTTATACTTACACGGCCTTAGTGTTAATAATTCTAGGGATGGTAATACTTACTATTACAGGGGAATATATAATTGAGAACAGGAAAACTAATAAGCCAGGAATAAGTTACTGTTTCCTCATCTGCAAAAGATGTATAGGATTGAAGATTAAATGAAATAACCTATATAAGCATACCTAGCACAGTGCTAGAAATATAATACATACTAAAAATAGTTATACTTAAATCCATTTGCATCACACTTATTACTCTTTATGTTCCCAAGTATCCAGTGCTATTTAATGTCACACAGTTTTTTTTGGTACTTGGTTGTCTATTATGATGTTAAGGTTGAAGTTGTTGAAGTGTCATTAATCTAATATTATGATATAGAACCAGTTCAGTTTTTTTAAATGAAAAAAAAATGAAGATACTTCTATTACTTCATTACTAACATAGAATGAAGATATTCTATGTTACTAGATTCTCGTGACATTAGGGCTTTGGCTACGTCAAGATAAATTTACATAAATATTTACTTATTCATTTAATTTACCTCCCCATTCACTCACTCTAATGCTAAAAGCTTAGTAAACATCACTAGAAATTTTGGAGTCTTATGACAGCCTCAGTGGATGCTTGTTTTTACAAATGCAAAGCTCCTCTTCTACTTCATTCTACATTTTGGTTGACTAGATAACAGAGGAGTTTGAAAACCTATTAACTTCTAAATCTAAAATACCTCACATGTCTATTTCTTAATTTTATATGTAGGTATAAGAAAACTGGTAAAAATTCAGATACCTACCTTCAGCTAAGTATTATAGTCTTTGAGCCATGTTTTCAAATGTTCTTAAATATTTCTAGTTCTATGATTATTATTACAGTAATCTGATTATAAGCAGTTTTGGTAAAGGTAAATTAATTTAAATTATGAAGATATGACTTAAAAAACCTTAAAGTAATTATCAGCTCTGGTTTACCTGAAAGTCACAGTTATTAGAAGCATGTAATTTAGTATCAGCACATCTCTAATATCAATGTTATTTAAAGCTATACATTAAGAGTCATAAGCATCTGTAGTGACAGAAGAAGCATGCAGCAAAGTACTGAAAAACTGGAATAGAATTAATTAGTTGTGGTCTACCCACTTCAAATTAGAAAATAGCAACAGAAAAAAAATTAAACAGTAAATGTATTCGTTAGGCAGGATCAGCAATCATGCTGCCCACACATGATCTGCAATGAATTTGTAAATAAGATTCATCACCTGGAGGATAATAAACTCTAGTTTAATGGTCCAAAAGACTAGACAAGTAAAAACTACTAATGAATGTACTGTATAAACACAAGAGTAAGAATGTACATTGGTTGAGCAAATAGGATAACAAGGAGAGTCCGTTTTGTTGTTAAAGTAGACCAAAAGATACACAACATATATCTGGAAATTTTTCTAAGGTGTTAACACTGCTCAAAACAGGGTCACTTAAAAGGAATGGAAAAGTGTTACTACCAAGTAAAGACAGCAAACGTTGATTTTTAGAAAGAGTTGGCATTTTAAAAAGTAACGATCACTGTAAAAAAAAAAAAAACTGATATAGTTACCTTAGGCCAGGCGCAGTGGCTCATGCCTGTAATCCTAGCACTTTGGGAGGCCGAGGTGGGCAGATCACGAGGTCAGGAGATCAAGACCATCCTGGCCAACACGGTGAAACTCCATCTCTACTAAAAAAAATACAAAAAAATTAGCCGGGCATGGTGACAGGCGCCTGTAGTCCCAGCTACTCGGGAGGCTGAGGCAGGAGAATGGTGTGAACCCGGGAGGTGGAGTTTGCAGTGAGCTGAGATCACTCCACTACACTCCAGCCTGGGTGACAGAGCCAGACTCTGTCTCAAGAAAAAAAAAAAAAAGAAAAACTGACATAGTTACCTTAATTTTAGTTAATTTTTCATAACTGCATATTAGAAAGTTTTACTAATAATAATCTGAAGTGATTTTAGTACACTATCTTCAGATGTGATTCCAGCAATGAAGAGATATCTTCAAGTATTATTTATTGAGATAATAAATATTTAATATATTTAATAAAATTTTAAGTATTACCTTACTTTAGTAGAGCCTTTGATGTGAACTACATTTCCTCTTGTAAGTTATAGTTCTATAACACATCTTAATTTTGAATCCAAAACAAAACACTCAACTTCACATCCATTCAAGTGAGAATTTCTTCCTCAGGGCAAGCTAAGAACCTTGACAAGCACAGAGGTAAAAGAATTAATTGCAATATTTATTTAAAATTCATAGTTCTGGTCTCTACCTCATACCAATCGAAACACAGTCTCTGGCATTGTAACCCTGGAATATGTATACAATTGTAACAAGATCTCTACTTGATTCTTATTCATACTAAAGCTTGAGAATGACTTTACTGGTTAATATTCACACTTTTCCTAAGTTTCTTTAAATATTTCCCTTTTATAAACAAAATTATTTTTTCAGTTGTCATATAGAAATACATTTGCAGGCCAGGCACGGTGACTCAAGCCTGTAATCCCAGCACTTTGGGAGGCCAAGGTGGGTGGATCACCTGAGGTCTGGAGTTTGAGATCAGCCTGGCTAATATGGTTATACCCTGTCTCTACTAAAAAATACAAAAATTAGCTGGGTGTGGTGGCATGCACCTGTAATCCCAGTTGCTTGGGAGGCTGAGGCAGGAGGATCTCTTGAACCCGGGGGGCAGAGGTTGCAGTGAGCCAAGATCACACCACTGCACCACACTCCAGCCTCGGTGACACAGCGAGACTCAGTCTTGGACAAAAATAAAAACACTTAAGATTACTTATATAAAATAAGTTATCAGACCTGCAGTCACTTTAATGGAATCAATAATATTATTAATGCTAAAATTAAAAGGGGACAGAAGTCAAAGGGAAATCTTAATATAGGAAATAACATTTAAGTTTTTGAATGCTGTAGAACTCAGTTATTAATTAGGAATATAATCAATATTTAAAATATACCACTTTTAAGCAACTTTAACTATCAAAACATCTCAGTACTTCAAATGATCTGGATGTCATAGATCACTCAAAACAGATTCCATAAAATATTGCAAAGCCCATGTAATTCACCAATAAGACTTGTATTAGACCCAATTCTAATAACTTCATTTATCTGGTTTATTTGAGCACAGTACATGAAAGGTGGCAATATTTCTAAATGAAAGTTGGGGAAAGAAGACATTTGTTATTAGTAGTTACTTTTAAAAAGAACTATCTGGAAAAAAGGAAAAAAAATGCTTATTTAAAAACAAGCCTCAAATTACAATTCTACTAAAGTACTGTAAAGAGCTATCTCAAAATGTATAATTATCTGGGGCCATTTAATGTAGGGTCAAATACTAGAATAATCTATATGTCATTGTGTAGTACTGTGATTGATGATCACTAATAATTATCAGGAAACAGGTTTATAAACCCTAGTTTAGCAAGGGAGAGAAATGTGTAACTTCTTTTAGATGGAGTGCTTGAAAGTAACAATTCTTAAGGAATTAATAATTCTTTTTTGTTTTTTCTTGAGCCAGAGTCTGACTCTGTCACCCAGGTTGGAGTGCAGTGTCTTATCTCAACTCACTGCAACCTCTCCCTCCCAAGTTCAAGTGATTCTCCTGCCTCAGTCTCCCAAGCAACTGGGATTGAAGGTGCCCACCACCATGCCCAGCTAATTTTTGTATTTTTAGTTAGGGATGGGGTTTCACCATCCTGGTGAAGGCCAGGCCGGTCTCAAATTTCTGACCTCAAGCGATCGGCCCACCTCGGCCTCCCAAAATGCTGGGATTACAGGCGTGCACCAGCATGCCTGCCCTCTTTAATTCTTAAAGAGGTGCATTTCACCTATCATGAAACGTCACCAGTTGGATTTACCTCAAAGGAAGACAAGGTTTTTTCCCAAATAGTTTAACTTAAAGAATAGGGATAGTTACTTAGACATAGGCGCCATCTAGTGGCAAAAAGTAATATGAAACTGACTTTCATATGGTAGGTTGTCAATAAGCATTAGTTCCTTTAATTCTTTCACCCTTTCATTAATATAGATGAGCAAGCAAGACTAGTCAATAGTAAAAACTGAACAGGTACTGAAACAAAATATTGTACATTAAATATGATTAGACAAGAAAGGATTTAAGATGTTTTGAGTAAGAGCTGGAAGAGTGAGAGATATAAAATGACAAAGAAGGAGCAAAAGGCATATAAGCTGGGAGCATAGTATCCAGAGGACTTGCTAAAATCTTTTTTTAAATTGTCTATTTTAAATTGCACAGATTTAACTGAAGATTGTTTATTTAAGATGAAAGGAATAGAGATGGCTGAAGATAACAAAGTGAGGAAGAAGTCAAAGATGATGAAGATACTGTTAACATAAATAGGGAAGATACAGAGCATACAAAATGAAAGTCAATACCAATAGAGTTTAAGAAAAAACTTCATTGAAGATTGATTATAGATATATTTATTATGTACAGGCATCTTATGGGGAACAGTTTTCTTACATTTTATTATTTCCTTATATTTTATTAATATGGAGTAGAATTCTGTCTTTGATGAGGGTGGTTACATGGGACATTATTATACATTCAAAAATTAGCTGGTCATAAGGCAAACTGGATTTTCTGATTAATTATAGTTAACCCACAAATATGTATTAAATAACTACTGTATATAACTAGACGAATTCTAGGGAATGGATAACATTGAAAGAAATAATAATCTTTGCTCATAATCTAACAAAATATAGCTGAAATGACAAAGGGTTAATTACAACTGATAATATTTCATAGAAAAAATAATATAAAAGGCATTCCAAACTTATGACCACTGTCTAATCAAAGCTTAAGAAAGGGGGTTCCTGCTTATCCTGGTGCTTTGTGCCAGCCTAAGAGAAAGTAACTCTATTAAAAGTTTATAGTGTGGGCTTATTATCTGGTTTGACATATATTTCTGTACTTTTGGACACTCTATGTTCAAACGTAAATACAAAATACATTTTTTCCAAAGTTAAAACAGGAATTCTTTTTTAAATCAGCCACCATTTTGGATTAGTTGGCAGTATATGAGATGAAGAGTAGATAGTGTTTAGAAATAGATGGCCATGGATTGAACCCCAGTTCTGCCAATTTTTAGTTTTTAGCCTGTTTGCAAAATATTCAAATTCTCTGAGCCAACCTTTTGTTCTATAAAGAATTAATAATGTCAATTATGTAAAACCATAAATGGCATTGCCTGGCTATGGTAAGTTTTCAATTAGCTTTAGTTCCTTTAATTCGTTGACCCTTTTGCTACTATAGATATGCAAGTCTAGTCGATAGTAAAAACTGAACGGAAATATGTTAGATGGAATATGATTAGACAAGGAAGGACTTAAGATGTTTTGAGTAAGAGCTAGAAGAGAGTGACAGATATAAAGTGACAAAGAAGGAGCAAAAGGTTAGGAGTATAAGCTGGGCACAGTGGCTCATGCCTGTAATCCCAGCACTTTGGAGGGCCGGGGCAGGTGGATCATCTGAGGTCAGGAGTTCGAGACCAGACTGACCAGTATGTGAAACCCCGTCTCTACTGAAAAATACAAAAATTAGCTGGGCACGGTAGCGGGCACCTGTAATCCAGCTAGTCAGTAGGCGAGGCAGGAGAATCGCTTGAACCTGGGAGGCGGAGGTTGCAGTCAGCCAAGATCGCGCCATTGCACTCCAGCCTGGATGACAGAGCAAGACTCCATCTCCAAAAAAAAAAAAGATAGGAGCATAAAATTTAAATTAACATGCAATATTGATGCAGAGGCCAAGGTGGAGAGTAAAAAGAAGTAGCATGAGAATGGCATTAGGATTATGTAAGAAATCATTCCTTAAAGATCTGTTTTATATGATAGACAATAGGGAACCACAGTATTTTCTTGAAAAATAGTGAAATATATTGAAACAGCTATTTTTCCACCTTATGTTGCCATTGAACTGACTCAATCTAATTGCACAGTGATATGTGAGTCTAAGGAAGAAAGAAAAGAGGGTCAAATACCTCATATGTGTATGTGGTCAGAAACCCTAAAGGAAAGTCTTTCTAAAAGATTTATTAAAATGGTTACTTTTTTCCTAGACTCCTGCAGTGCTCAATATGTATTTGTAGCATTTTCCGTCTCTATCGTTGTGTTTTTTTTTGTCTTTCTTACTGTTTCTTTCTCATTCATCATTTTTATTGTTTTAATAGTTTTTAAAAAGGCAAAGCATAATAACATTTTAATTTTTATTAACAAGTATATCAAAATTCTTAGGGAAAAAATGAGTAAGCAGTTATTCAGCTTTTTGTTTTTGTTTTTGGTTTTTGACTTTTTTTTGAGATGGAGTATCACTCTGTCACCCAGGCTGGAGTACAGTGGCATGATCTCGACTCACTGCAACCTCCACCTCCCAGGTTCAAGCAATTCTCCTTCCTCAGCCTCCCGAGTAGCTGGGATTACAGGCGCCTGCCACTGCGCCTGGCTAATTTTTGTATTTATAGTAGAGATGGGGTTTCACCATTTTGGTCAGGCTGGTCTTGAACTCTTGACCTCGTGATCCACCTGCCTCGGCCTCCCAAAGTGCTGGGATTACAGGCATGAGCCACCGCGCCCAGCCTACAACAGTTATTCAGCTTTACCTCCAGTATCTGGAAACAAAATATTTAGATATATTAATCTTCCTCGGCTATCAAAACTACTAATCCAGGCTGGGCACAGTGGCTCATACCAGTAATCCCAGCACTTCGGAAGACTGAGGTGGGAGGATCACTTGAGCCCAGGAGTTCGAGAGCAGCCTGGTCAAAAAACTGAGATCCTGCCTCCAGAAAAATATGAAAATTAGCTGGGAATGGTGGCATGGCCACTACTCCCAGCTACTTGGGAGGCTGATGTGGGAGGATCGCTTGAGCCTGGGAGATCAAGGCTGCAGTGAGCTATGATTGCACCACTGAACTTCAGCCTGGGTGACAGAGTAAGGCATCTCAAAAACAAAACCTATGAATCCATTCATATATTTCTAAGCTACACTATTTAAATTTTCTATATCAACTAATATCTATCATCACAAAATTCCTTTTATAATTTTAATTTTTAATTTGTATGGCTACATAATATTTGTACATATTTACAGGGTACATGTATTTTTATACAAACATACAATGTGTAATGATTAAATCAAGGTAATTGGGATATCCATCACCTCAACATTGTTACTTATTTGGGAACATTCAACATCCATTCCTCTAGTTATTTTGAAATATATTATAAATTATTGCTAACCAAAGTAATGATCGTTAACTATGGCTACTATAGTTAACAATAATAATCTAGTGTGCCACTTAACACTAGATCTTATTTCTACTACGTAACTGCATTTTTTGCACCCATTAACCATTCCGTCTTTATCCACCCTTAAAAGTATTTAAAGTAAGTCATTCTACCTGAATATGGTCCTTGTCTTAGAAAAATAAAATAAAATGAGAAAAAAACTATCTCTAGGTAAATGTTTAATAAATTGATTCTTAATCATCATAAATGACAGTAGGTCCTGTCAAAAGTATTAGATTATAGTTTTCTTCAGCAGAACATAGACATAACTGATCATTCACAATCTTTTCCTACCTCTTATAAACTAAGCACATGGGCCTCATGTTTGCACACTTCACACTTAATATTTTAACAATGTAAATTTTGTAAGCCTCAGAGCTGTTGTTTTCTTTCTTTCTTTCTACTTTTTCTTTTCTTTTTTTCTTCTTTCTCTCTTTTTTTTCTCTCTCTCTCCTTCCTTCCTTCCTTCTTTCCTTCCTTCCTTCTCTTTCTCTTTCTTTTCTTCCCTCCCTCTCTCTCCCTTTCCCTCCCTCCCTCCCTCTCTCTCTTTCTTTCTTTTTTTTTTCTTTTCTTTCTTTCTTTTTTTGAGACGGGGTGTTGCTCTGCTGCCCAGGCTGGAGTGCAATAGTGCAATCACAGCTCACTGCAGCCTCGATCTCCTGCCTCAGCCTCCTGAACAGCTGGGACTGCAGGTATAGGCCACCACACTGGTTATTTTTTTATTTATTTTGAGACAGAGTCTGACTCTATCACTTAGGCTGGAGTGCAGTGGCACCATCTCAGCTCACTGCAACCTCTGCCTCCTTGGCTCAAGTCATCCTCTCACCTCAACCTCCAGGGTGACTGAGACTATAGGCATGTGCTACCACATCCAGCTAATTTTTGTATTTTTGGTAGAGACAGGATTTTGCCATGTTGCCCAGGCTGGTCTCAAACTCCTGGGCTCAAGCGATCCTCCCACCTTGGCCTCCCAATGTGCTGGGATTACAGATATGAGCCACTGCTCCTTGCTTTTTTTTTTTTTTTTTTTTTGTCAGAGACAAGATCTGGCTATGTTGCCCAGGCTGGAGAGCAGTTGTTCTTAACCTCTATGTTGAAATTGATTGGTTGGTGTCCCATGGTTGTAAGATTTGCCAAAAGTAGTATGTTACTAATAGAGAATAAACAGCATTTGATCTTAAAGCTTCACTGGTTAAAGATATACAAGAGGCCAAGAAGTGAATTGGGCCTATGGCTTAGGCCTGTAATCCCAGCACTGTGCGAGGCTGAGGAGGGTGGATCACTTGAGTCCAGGAGTTCAAGAGCAGCCTGAGCAACACAGAGAGACCTCATCTTTACAAAACATAAACAAAAAATTAGCCAGGTGTGGTGGCACACGCCTGTAGTCCCAGCTACTCTGGAGGGTGAGGTGGGATCGCTTGAGCCCAGGAGTTTGAGGCCGCAGTGAACTGTGATCCCGTGACTGCACTCCAACTTGGGTGACAGTGTGAGGCTTTGTCTCAAAATAATAATAATAATAAAATATAAGAGGCCAGGAATGGTGGCTTATGTCTGTAATCCCAACAATTTAGGAGACTGAGGCTAGAGGATCACTTGAGGCCAGGAGTTCGAGACCAGCGTAGGAAACATAGTGAGACCCTGTCTCTACAAAAAAATAAATAAATAAAAATAAAAAATTTGCCAGGGGTGGTGGTGCATACCTGTAGTCCTAGCTACAGAACTGCAGCTAGCCTGAGGCAGGGGAGTTGCTTGAGCTCAGGAGTTCAAAGCTGCAGTGAGCTATGATCCCACCCATGCCTCTGCACTCCAGCCTGGGCAAAATAGGTCTCATCTCTAAAAAACAAACAAAAACAAAAGAGAAGAAAGGGCCAGGTATTATGGCTCACACTTGTAATCCCAGCACTTTGGGAGGCCAAAATGGGTGGTTCACTTGAGGCTAGGAGTTTGAGACCAGCCTGGCCAATGTGATGAAACCCCATCTCTACTAAAAATACAAAAATTAGCTGGGCATGGTGGCGGGCATCTGTACTGTAGTCACAGCTGCTCAGGAGGCTGAGACAGGAAAATCACTTGAACCTGGGAGGTGGAAGGTGCAGTGAGCTGAGATCACGCCACTGCACTCTAACCTGGGTGACAGTGAGACTCTGTAAAAAAAAGAAGAAGAAGAAGTATAAGAAGAAGAAGAAGAAAAGAAAGAAAGGAAGGAAGGAAAAGAGCAGCAAAATTTGCAAATAATTTTTCAAAAACTTACAGCAGAAATAAATTTACCTCTATAATGACATAACTCACTCATTTGAGTTCACCGATTGTTCTTAAAAGAAAAACAAAAACAAGGGGAGGGGGAGTGCTAGAATAAACTTCTGTTTCCGTTTCCAACAGTTGTGTGCATCCTTCAAAATAGGGCTGCATTGTTACAGCACAGATATAAACTCTGTTCAAGTAACCTATGAAATAAATTCCTTCACTATCCATCCTGCAGAATCGTTTTGTGGTTAACATTCATTCATTCATTTACCCTATTTCTTGAGAACCGAGCAAGATACTAGAGTTTTAAGATTAGGTTTCTGTATTGAAAGAGCTCACAATAAACTAGAGTGGGAAGTTTGCCGGATATCCAAAATTACAACTTACGGTGATGGTAGGAACGCGATTTTAAAGATAAAATACATTGATCATCTTCTTTTTAAATTTTATTCAGTTCAGATGTAAACACACCCATTTCCTGTTTTTATTTTTAAAGTTTTAATTTTAATTAATTCTAAAGTAATTTTTAACTAATCTTAGGGAAGATGCACATGGTCCCCTAAATTGACTGAATATCCCAGCATGTCCCCTAAAATCAGTGCATCTTTCCTAATCCTTATAATTTTCAAAGTGATTGTCAAGTGTGGTTTGGCCATGAAATTCCTCCTTAGATGTCATTTGTTGAGCTAATTTTCTAGAGCATGATATGTCAAGACTTGATGAGGCTTGCACTGGATGTTTTTTTCCTCTACATTTGTTCTTCACTCTCCCCACTCTGCTGTTTGCCCAGAGAGGCTGGCCTCTAAAGACTTCCTTGCCTTCTGGCTTCTGGTTGGGTTTTGCTAATTGCAGGAGGTAAGGGAGCAAGAAAAGAAGGAAATTAGCACAGGGGTGTCCAATCTTTTGGCTTCCCTGGGCCACATTGGAAGAAGAATTGTCTTGGGCCACATATAAAATACACTAAAACTAATGATAGCTGATGAGCTAAAAAAAAAAAAAAAATCGCAAAAGTTTTAAGAAAGTTTACGAGTTTCTGTCAGGCCACATTCAAAGCTGCCATGGTCTGTGTGGGGCCCTCCTGGCTGCAGATTGGACAAGCTTGAATTAGCGTATTCATTTTTCTGGCTCCCTCCCTGCCAGGTCTCAGCTTGAGAATGTCTGGATTCCACTAAGGCCATAGTTTCTGTCAGATGGCCCATAACCTGTGGCTGTGGATCTCCTCTCAGGTCCTGGTAACAACTACTTCCTTTGCCCGTTTAAGTCTAAGGGTAGTAATGGCTTCCTACAATTGAAGGAATCTAATTCCTTCCTAACACTTTCCCTTGTTGAGTTCCTCTAAATTTTCCCACATCTCTTAATGAAGTCTTCATTAAACTGTCTTTTAAATATGTATCTATTTCCTACTGGGATTCTGAGGGATAGAAGACTCCCAGTCAGAGTCCCAGCAAGATTTTAGAAAAGGGGGATACTAAGCAAGAAAGACCACCTTGGAGAGGCTAGGCTTATGTTGCATAACAAACAACTGAAAAATCTTAGCGGTTTAACAAACAAAAGATTATTTATCAACTGGGCAAGGTGGCTTGCCCCTTTAGTTCCAGCTTCTCAGGAGACTGAGGCAGGAGGATTGCTAAGGCCAGAAGTTCAAGGATGCAGTGAGGTATGATCACACCACTGCACTATAGCCTGAATGAAAGAGCAAAACTCCACCTTTAAAAAAATACATATGATATACAAAATATGTGTTAATTGACTGTTTATGTTATAGGTAAGGCTTCCGGTCAAGAATACACTATTAATAGCTAAATTTAGGGAGAATCAAAAGCTATACACAGATTTTAGACTGCACAGGGCTCACTACTGCTAATCCTTTCCACTCCCATTGTGCAAGGGCCAACTGTGTATCTCTAATAGTAGTTACAGATGAAAGGAGTGGAGAGAAGTAGGGGGAAGCAAAGAAAAGAAGATGGCTGAGAATTTTTTTGAAATTGATGAAATACTTGAATTCCTCAAACTGAAGAAGGGCACCAAAATCTGAAAAATTAAATTAAAATGAATCTATTGCTAGATATACATATATCAAAATGACACTCCAAATACTAAATTCAAGGACAAAAATCTCAAAAGTAAAAACAAACAAAAAATCACAAAATCAACAACAACTAAAAAAATGGAGTACCTACAACAAAATAGCAAAAATAAATGACTGAAAACAACAGAACAATATTTTTAATATTCTGAGGGAAAATAAGCAATAACCTAGAATGTAGTAGCTAGTTAAATTATCATACAAGAGTGAAAGAAAATATATTTTCAAAGTCTACAGAAGTTTACTATTCACAGATTTTCACTGAAAGAACTAATAAATGATGTATTTCAATAAGAAGGCAATAAAGTCCATATGTAAGAAACAATGGTAAGCAAAGAAATCAGTAATCATGTGGGTAAGTCTAACATTGACTGAAAAAATAAATACAATGGCTGGGCACGGTGGCTCACGCCTGCAATCCCAGCACTTTTGGAGGCTGAGGCGGGCAGATCATGAGTTCAAGAGATTGAGACCATCCTGGCTAACAAGGTGAAACTCTGTCTCTACTAAAAATAGAAAAATTAGCTGGGCATGGTGGCATGTGCCTGTAGTCACAGCCACAGAGAAGGCTGAGGTAGAAGAATCACTGGAACCCAAAAGGCGTAGGTTGCAGTGAGCTGAGATCACGCCACTGCACTCCAGCCTGGAGACAGCGAGACCCATCTCAAAAAACAAACAAACAAAAAATAAATATAATGATTAATCATGAGAGTTTCAAAAGCAAGATGAAACTGAGCAACAATAATATGGAAGATAGAAGAGAAGTTTATTGGAGTTCAAGCATCTTAAAGTTCCTGCTTAGGCAGAAATGAGAGTGATACTGATTAAATTTAGACATTGATACGTTAAATATGCACATTAAAAATTCAAGGGCAGGCCAGGCTGAGGTGGGAGGATTGCCTGAACCCAGGTGTTTGAGACTATCCTGGGCAACATAGCATGACTTCAGTCTTTACCAAAAAATAACAAAAACAAACAAACAAAAAAAATTAGCCAGGCATGGTAGAGCACACCTGCAGTCTCAGCTACTCTGGAGGCTGAAGTGGAAGGATCGCTTGAGCCCGGGAGACCAAGGCTGCAGTGAACTATGATTGCACCACTGCACTCCAGCTTGGGTGAGAGAGTGAGACCTTGTATCAAGAAAAAAATAAAAGGGAGGAGGTTCCAAGATGGCCGAATAGGAAGAGCTCCAGTCTACAGCTCCTAGCGTGAGTGATGCAAAAGACGGGTGATTTCCACATTTCCAACTCAGGCATCAGGTTCATCTCACTGGGGCTTGTCGGAGAGTGAGTGCAGCCCACGGAGCAGGGCGGGGCATCGCCTCACCTGGGAAGCACAAATGGTTGGGGAATTCCCTTTCCTAGCCAAAGGAAGCCATGACAGACAGTACCTGGAAAATCAGGAAACTCCCACCCTAATACTGTGCTTTTCTAACAGTCTTA
Source organism: Theropithecus gelada (assembly GCF_003255815.1). Lineage (NCBI taxonomy): Eukaryota > Metazoa > Chordata > Mammalia > Primates > Cercopithecidae > Theropithecus > Theropithecus gelada. Next base: position 37,585,784 of record NC_037680.1, read on the forward strand.
GCAAATGACACACAAGGAGATCATATCCCGTGCATGGCTTTGAGAGTCCTATGCCCAAGGAGCCTCACTCACTGCTAGCACAGCAGTCTGAGATCAAACTGCAAGGCAGCAGTGAGGCTGGGCGAGGGGCATCTGCCATTGCTGAGGCTTGAGTAGGTAAACAAAGCGGCCAGGAAGCTCAAACTGGGTGGAGCCCACCACAGTTCAAGGAGGTCTGCCTGTCTCTGTAGACTCCACCTCTGGGGACAGGGCATAGCTAAACAAAAGGCAGCAGAAACTTCTGCAGACTTAAATGTCCCTGTCTGACAGCTTTGAAGAGAGTAGTGGTTCTCCCAGCACGGAGTTTGACATCTGAGAACAGACAGACTGCCTCCTCAAGGGTGTCCCTGACCCACTAGTAGCCTAACTGGGAGACACCTCCCAGTAGGGGCCGATCGACACCTCATACAGCTGGGTGCCCCTCTGAGACGAAGCTTCCAGAGGAATGATCAGGCAGCGACATTTGCCGTTCTGCAATATTTGCTGTTCTGCAGCCTCTGCTGGTGATACCCAGGCAAATAGGGTCTGGAATGGACCTCCAGCAAATGCCAAAAGACTTGCAGCTGAGGGTCCTGACTGTTAGAAGGAAAACTAACAAACAGAGAGGACATCCACACCAAAACCCCATCTGTACATCACCATCATCAAAGACCAAAGGTAGATAAAACCACAAAGAAAGGGAGAAACCAGAGCAGAAAAGCTGAAAATTCTAAAACTCAGAGCACCTCTTCTCCTCCAAAGGAACACAGTTCCTTGCCAGCAATGGAACAAAGCTGGATGGAGAATGACTTTGACGAGTTGAGAGAAGAAGGCTTCAGACGATTGGTAATAACAAACTTCTCCGAGCTAAAGGAGGATGTTTGAACCCATCGCAAATAAGCTAAAAGCCTTGAAAAAAGGTTAGATGAATGGCTAACTAGAATAAACAGCATAGAGAAGACCTTAAATGACCTGATGGAGCTGAAAACCATGGCATGAGAACTACATGATGCATGCACAAGCTTCAGTAGCCAATTTGATCAAGTGAAAGAGAGGGTATCAGTGATTGAAGATCAAATGAATGAAATGAAGTGAGAAGAGAAATTTAGAGAAAAACAGTAAAAAGAAACTAACAAAGCCTCCAAGAAATATGGAACCATGTGAAAAGACCAAATCTACGTCTGATTGGTGTACCTGAAACTGACAGGGAGAATGGAACCAAGTTGGAAAACACTCTGCACGATATTATCCAGAAGAACTTCCCCAATCTAGCAAGGCAGGCCTACATTCAAATGCAGGAAATACAGAGAATGCCACGAAGATACTCCTTGAGAAGAGGAACTCCAAGACACATAATTGTCAGATTCACCGAAGCTGAAATAAAGGAAAAAATATTAAGGGCAGCCAGAGAGAAAGGTTGGGTCACCCACAAAGGGAAGCCCATCAGACTAATAGCAAGTCTCTCGGCAGAAACTCTACAAGCCAGAAAAGAGTGGGAGCCAATATTCAACATTCTTAAAGAAAAGAATTTTCAACCCAGAATTTCATATCTAGCCAAACTAAGTTTCATCAGTGAAGGAGAAATAAAATCCTTTACAGACAAGCAAATGCTGAGAGATTTTGTCACCACCAGGCCTGCCTTACAAGAGCTCCTGAAGGAAGAACTAAACATGGAAAGGAACAATAGGTACCAGCCACTGCAAAAACATGCCAAATTGTAAAGACCATTGATGCTAGGAAGAAACTGCATCAATTAACGAGCAAAATAACCCGCTAACATCATAATGACAGGATCAAATTCACACATAACAATATTAACCTTAAATGTAAATAGGCTAAATGCTCCAATTAAAAGACACAGACTGGCTAATTGGATAAAGAGTCAAGACCCATTGGTGTGCTGTATTCAGGAGACCCATCTCATGTGCAGAGACACACATAGGCTCAAAATAAAGGTATGGAGGAAGATCTACCAAGCAAATGGAAAACAAAAAAAAGCAGGGGTTGCAATCCTAGTCTCTGATAAAACAGACTTTAAACCAACAAAGTTCAAAAGAGACAAGGCCATTACATAATAGTAAAGGGATGAATTCAACAAGAAGAGCTAACTATCCTAAATATATATGCACCCAATACAGGAGAACCCAGATTCATAAAGCAAGTCCTTAGAGACCTACAAAGAGACTTAGACTCCCATACAATAATAATGGGAGATTTTAATGCTCCACTGTCAACATCAGACAGATCAATGAGACAGAAAGTTAACAAGGATATCCAGGAATTGAACTTAGCTCTGCACCAAGTGGACCTAATAGACATCTACAGAACTCTCCACCCTAGATCAACAGAATATATATTATTCTCAGTACTACACCACACTTATTCCAAGATTGACCACATAGTTGGAAGGAAAGCACTCCTCAGCAAATGTACAAGAACAGAAATTATAACAAACTGTCTCTCAGACCATAGTGCAATCAAACTAGAACCCAGGATTAAGAAACTCACTCAAAACTGCTCAACTGCATGGAAACTGAACAACCTGTTCCTGAATGACTACTGGGTACATAACAAAATGAAGGCAGAAATAAAGATATTCTTTGAAACCAATAAGAACAAAGACATAACATACCAGAATCTCTGGGACACATTTAAAGCAGCATGTAGAAGGAAATTTACAGCACTAAATGCTCATAAGAGAAAGCAGGAAAGATCTAAAATTGATACCCTAATATCACAATTAAAAAAACTAGAGAAGCGAGAGCAAAGACATTCAAAAGCTAGCAGAAGGCAAGAAATAGCTAAGATCAGAGCAGAACTGAAGGAGATAGAGACACAAAAAAACCTTCAAAAAATCAGTGAATCCAGGAGTTGGGATTTTGAAAAGATCAACAAAATTAATAGACTGCTAGCAAGACTAATAAAGAAGAAAAGAGAGAAGAATCAAATAGATGCAATAAAAAATGATAAAGGGGATATCACCACCAATCCCACAGAAATACAAACTACCATCAGAGAATACTATAAACACCTCTATGCAAATAAACTAGAAAATCTAGAAGAAACACATAAATTCCTCAACGCATACATCCTCCCAAGACTAATCCAGGAAGAAGTTGAATCTCTGAATAGACCAATAACAGGCTCTGAAATTGAGGCAATAATTAATAGACTAACAACCAAAAAAAGTCCAGGAACAGATGGATTCACAGCCAAATTCTACCAGAGGTACAAGGAGGTGCTGGTACCATTCCTTCTGAAACTATTCCAATTAGCAGAAAAAGAGGGAATCCTCCCTAACTCATTTTATGAGGCCAACATCATCCTGATACCAAAGTCTGGCAGAGACACAACAAAAAAGAGAGAATTTTAGTCCAGGGATATCCTGATGAACATCGATGCAAAAATCCTCAATAAAATACTAGCAAACCGAATCTAGCAACACATCAAAAAGCTTATCTATCATGAACAAGTGGGCTTCATCCCTGGGATGCAAGGCTGGTTCAACGTATGCAAATCAATAAATGTAATCTAGCATATAATCCGAACCAATGACAAAAACCACATAATTATCTCAATAGATGCAGAAAAGGCCTTTGACAAAATTCAACAGCCCTTCGTGCTAAAAACTCTCAATACATTAGGAATTGATAGGACGTATCTCACAATTATAAGAGCTATTTATGACAAACCCACAGCCAATATCATACTGAATGCACAAAAACTGGAAGCATTCCCTTTGAAAACTGGCACAAGAGAGGGATGCCCTCTCTCACCACTCCTATTCAACATAGTGTTGGAAATTCCGGCCAGGGCAATCAGGCAGGAGAAAGAAATAAAGGGTATTCAATTAGGAAAAGAGGAAGTCAAATTGTCCCTGTTTGCAGATGACATGATTGTATATCTAGAAAACCCCATGGTCTCAGCCCAAAATCTCCTTAAGCTGATACACAACTTCAGCAAAGTCTCAGGATACAAAATCAATGTGAAAAATCACAAGCATTCTTATACACCAATAACAGACAAACAGAGAGCCAAATCATGAGTGAACTCCCATTCACAATTGCTTCAAAGAGAATAAAATACTCAGGAATCCAACTTACACGGGATGTGAAGGACCTCTTCAAGGAGAACTACAAACCACTGCTCAATGAAATAAAAGAGGATACAAACAAATGGAAGAACATTCCATGCTCATGGATAGGAAGAATGAATATCGTGAAAATGGCCATACTGCCCAAGGTAATTTATAGATTCAATGCCATCCCCATCAAGCTACCAATGACTTTCTTCACAGACTTGCAAATAACTACTTTAAAGTTCATATGGAACCAAAAAAGAGCCCACATTTCCAAGTCGATCCTAAGCCAAAAGAACAAAGCTGGAGGCATCATGCTACCTGACTTCAAACTATACTACAAGGCTACAATAACCAAAACAGAATGGTACTGGTAGCAAAACAGAGATATAGACCAATGGAACAGAACAGAGCCCTCAGAAATAATGCCACACATCTGCAACCATCTGATCTTTGACAAACCTGACAAAAACAAGAAATGGGGAAAGAATTCCCTATTTAATAAACTGGCTAGCCATAAGTAGAAAGCTGAAACTGGATCCCTTCCTTACACCTTATGCAAAAATTAATTCAAGATGGATTAAAGACTTAAATCTTAGACCTAAAACCATAAAAACCCTAGAAGAAAACCGAGGCAATACCATTCAGGACATAGGCATGGGCAAGGGCTTCATGACTACAACACCAAAAGCAATGGCAACGAAAGCCAAAATTGACAAATGGGATCTAATCAAACTAAAGAGCTTCTGCACAGCAAAAGAAACTACCATCAGAGTGAACAGACAATCTATAGAATGGGAGAAAAATTTTACAATCTGACCATCTGACAAAGGGCTAATATCCAGAATCTATAAAGAACTTAAACAAATTTACAAGAAAAAAACAAACAACCCCATCAAAAAGTGGGCAAAGGATATGAACAGACACTTCTCAAAAGAAGACATCTATGCAGCCAAAAGACACATGAAAAAATGCTCATCATCACTCACCATCAGAGAAACGCAAATCAAAACCACAATGAGATACCAACTCACAACAGTTAGAATGGCGATCATTAAAAAGTCAGGAAACAACAGATGCTGGAGAGTATGTGGAGAAATAGGAACACTTTTACACTGTTGGTGGGACCATAAAGTAGTTCAACCATTGTGGAAGACAGTGTGGCAATTCCTCAAGGATCTAGAACTAGAAATACCATTTGACCCAGCCATGCCATTACTGGGTATATACCCAAAGGATTATAAATCATCCTGCTATAAAGACACATGCACACATATGTTTATTGTGGCAGTATTCCCAATAGCAAAGACTTGAAACCAACCCAAATGTCCATCAATGATAGACTGGATTAAGAAAATGTAGCACATATACACCATGGAATACTATGCAGCCATAAAAAAGGATGAGTTCATGTCCTTTGTAGGGACACAAATGAAGCTGGAAACCATCATTCTCAGTAAACTATCGCAAGGACAGAAAACCAAACACCGCATATTCTCACTCATAGGTGGGAACTGAACAATGAGATCAGTTGGACATAGAAGCCTGTTGTGGGGTGAGGGTAGTGGGGAGGGATGGCATGAGATATACCTAATATAAATGATGAGTTAACGGGTACACCACACCAATATGGCACTTGTATACATATGTAACAAACCTGCACGTTGTGCACATGCACCCTAGAACTTAAAGGATAATTTAAAAAAGGAATAAAATAAAATAAAATAAAATAAAATAAAGTATTTAAGGATAGCAACTTTTAAAAGATAAAATGTATCACTTACAAACTACATAATTTGATTTATAGATTATATGCAACAATAATAAGACATAATACTTATTAAGTATCTTACAAATATTAAGTCATTTGATCCTCACAACAACCCTACTAAATAAGTATTATAACTGTCCCCATTCTGGCCCCACAATTCAAGCTCTTAGCACTCTGATAATAATTTATATATAGTAGTCCTCGCTTATTGGCAATTTTGTGACTAACCATGGTCTGTAAATATTAAAAATTTACAGAAATTTACAGAAACAATTTACAGAAACAATTCTTAAGTTGGAAATCATGCACCATTCTGAGTGGTGTGATGAAATATCACACTGTCCCGCTCAGTCCTACCCAGACAGGAATCACCTCTGTGTCCAGCATCCCCATCTGTAGACTGCTACCTGTTCATTAGTCACTCAGTAGCCATACTGGCTATAGATGGACTGTTGTGGTATCACAGTGCTTATGTTCAAATAACTTTATTTTATTTAATAATGACCCCAAAATGCAAGAGTAGTGATGCTGGCAATTTGGCTATGCCAAGCAGAAGCCATCAAATGCTCCTTTTAAGTGAAAAGATGAAAGTTCTCAATAAGGAAAGAAAGAAAATCATATGCTGAGGTTGCGGAGATCTACGATAAGAACAAATCTTCTATCTGTGATATTGTGAAGAAGAAAAATGAAATTTGTGCATTATTTATATATATATACACACACACACATATATATGTGTGTATATATATGGCTTGTACATATATATGTGTGTGTATATATATGGCTTGGTATTATCTGAGGTTTCAGATATCCACTGGATCATATCCCCCTTGGCTAAGGTGGGGGACCACTGTATGTCTTATTTGATTGCAAATGTAATAGATGACAATTTTTTTTACACAGTTGACAATAAAGAATGGTAAATGTGATATGCAAAGTTAAACAAAAAACTAACCATTTGTGTACATAATGGAAAGTCTTCACATTAAAAAAAACAAAACAGGACTACAAGATATTTGTCCTTCTTGGTCATTGGTGAATGGCAGAATGGGGAGAGAACAGAATGGGGAGAGATAATACATTCCTAAAACTTAAGTACCAGAAATTAGAAAGAGATTCTATAATATGGACATTTTTTTTTTTTTTTTCAGACGGAGTCTTACCCCGTTGCCCAGGCTGGAGTGCAGTGGTGCAATCTAGGCTTATTCCAACCTCTGCCTCCCAGGCTCAAGCAATTCTTCTGCCTCAGCTTCCCAAGTAGCTGGGATTACAAGTGCGCACCACCACACCCAGCTAATTTTTGTATTTTTGGTAGAGATGGGGTTTCACCATATTGGCCAGGCTGGTCTCAAATGCCTGACCTCGTGATCAGCCTGACTTGGCCTCCCAAAGTGCTGGGATTATAGGCAGGAGCCACCATGGCTGGCTGATATGAACAATTTATTATGTGAGAAAGGTGACATTTCAAATCAACAGGATAAACACAAATTGCTTAATAAATGGATGAACAACTAGGTAGAAACCTCGAAAAATGTCAAGTTGGAGCCCTTACACTAAAATAAATTCCAGATCGATGAAGGGTTTAAATATGAAAGTCTTTGAAGAAGGAAGAGATGTTTTAAAAGTTTTACACTATAAAATGTTTTTCTGAATATACACAACCCAGAAGCAAAAGCAAAGCCATTAAATGTTTTTTGAAACTTTTATACAGCAAAAAATAGCATAAACAAATCTGGAGAGGGCTCCAGGTTTTCCCACCCACCACCTTAGCAGAACAGCTCTGCATTTATCTGTTTTATATATTGGTGCCCTATGTAAGATTCCATTTGACAAAATGTTCCATTGCTAGAATAAGAGTGAGAATAAGAATAAGAAGTTAAACAGCACTCTCTCTGCACGCTGGGGACCAAAGCAGTAAATGACTTAAAGTCACAAAGGTAGCAGCATAAGGTTTCCAGACTTTTTGTGCTTTTTTTTTTTCTTTTTACTAAACTTTTGGGAAGATTAAATAAAACATTGGACTAGCCATTGAAATAAATCCTTTTTTACACTAACCAAATCAACAGCATATTGGGTTTTTGTTTTGTTTTGTTTTTTTGAGATGGAGTCTCACTCTGCCTCCAGGCTAGAGTGCAGTGGCACGATCTTGGCTCACTGCAACCTCTGCCTCTCAGATTCAAGCAATTCTCTTGCCTCAGCCTTCTAAGTAGCTGGAACTACAGGCACGTGCCACCATGCCTGACTAATTTTTGTATTTTTAGTACAGATGGGGTTTCACCATGTTGGCCAGGATGGTCTCCATCTCTTGACCTTGTGATTCACCCATTTTGGCCTCCCAAAGTCCTGAGATTACAGGTGTGAACCACCACGCCCTGCTGGGGTTTTTAGTTTGTATAGTTCTTAGTAGTTTTGATTGGTTTTAAATCTTTCTCATGTGTCCCATTATTATTTAATTACTTATTATAGCACTACAGAGTCCATACACATGCAGGTTAGAAAAAAACAGAATGTATTTTAAAATGTGTATATAATATACGTGATTTTTAAGAGTTATTTTTAAATTCCTCCAAGCATTTAAAATTCATTAGAAACATTTTACATACTAGTGAAATATGGCATAATGCCTTGATGTCATCCAAATTTCCAAAGCATTTTATTATAAAGTGTCACCTTTGAAGCAATTCCATAGCACAGATACATACCATTGTTAGTATTATAACTCAAGCAAGCCTTTTTGCATTCTAGTCTCATTAAAGTTGCTTTATGAAAAAATATATAAATGTATATATAAGATTTGATGTTGTATTATTATAATGTTTTTCAGTCAGAATAATTAATAGCTCGATTGCTCTTGTTAAGCATTAATGGCCCAATTATGTTTTGTTTGTTTGTTTGTGTTTTGAGATGGACTCTCACTCTATCACCTAGGCTGGAGTGCAGTGGTGCAGTGGTGCCATCTCAGCTTACTGCAACCTTTGTCTCCCCATTTCAAGCTATTCTCCTGCCTCAGCCTCCCAAGTAGCTGGGATTACAGGCATATGCCACCACGACTGGCTAATTTTTGTATTTTTAGTAGAAATGGGGTTTCACCATATTGGCCAGACTAGTCTTGAACTCCTGATCTCAAGTGATCCACCCACCTTGGCCTCCCAAAGTGCTGGAATAACAGGTGTCAGCCACCATGCCTAGCCCAATTATGTTTTGAAGCACAAAATAAAAATTTATCTCTCATTTTAAAAAAGACTTCCCTTTACTTAATTATTAATCAAGTTTTTTGTAGTCTCAGAATTACCACTTTTGTTCCTTTTCATTCAACAGCTGAGATTTTAAAAGCTACCATTTATCTGTTAAAAAATTCTTGTCATTTTGTGAATAAATATCAAATTGTCTCTGTGAATGAGTTCATTTTCACCCAATTGTTAGGAAATGACTGTTCCACAACAACATCTTAAAGCGTTAAGATTATTGCTTAATGTATTAAATTCACAATAATTACATAAAGAAATCACAAAATGCTCAGAAAACCAATACAAAGATTAGAAAAGGTTTAAAGTAAACTAGTCTACAAATTAAATAAGCTCATTATAAAAATAGTCATACTCTAAAAATAGGACTCTTTATAGACTCAATTAATATTATCCAACAAAGATGATCTTGCTGAAACCACCTTATTAGGGGCTAAGAAGCTTTTGCAGTTTAACTGAGCAATATTCTCTGATACCTAACAAATTTCTGTTTAATCTTCATGTTTGTAAGTGGATCAAGTTTATTTTATAAAAAGTTTAGAAACTTTATGTCAAAGTCCTAACCAACGAGTCACAAATATTTTACTCTTAAAATGTGCTTAAAACTATACTTAAACCAGGTGCGGTGGCTCACGCCTGTAATCTCAGCACTTTGGGAGGCTGAGGTGGGTGGATCACCTGAGGTCAGGAGTTTGAGGCCAGCCTGGGTAACATGGTGAAACCCCGTTTCTACTAAAAATACAAAAAATTAGCCGGGCGTGGTGGCATGCACCTGTAACCCCAGCTACGCGGGAGACTGAGGCAGGAGAATCGCTTGAACTCAGCAGGCAGAGGTTGCAGTGAGCCTAGATCGCACCACTGCACTCCAGCTTGGGCAACAAGAATGAAACTCCATCTCAAATAATAATAATAATTATTATTATCATAATTATAATAATAATTATTATTATAATAATAAAACACTTAAAGATTTTTTTGAGATGGAGTCTCGCTCTGTCGCCCAGGCTGGAGTACAGTGGTGCGATCTTGGTTCACTGCAACCTCTGCCTCTCAGGTTCGAGCAATTCTCCTGCCTCAGCCTCCTGAGTAGCTGGGATTACAAGCATGTACCACCATGCTCAGCTAATTTTTGTATTTTTTTTTTTCAGTAGAGATGAGGCTTCACCATGTTGGCCAGGCCGGTCTCGACTCCTGACCTCAAATGATTCACCCGTCTCAACCCTCCCAAAGTGCTGGGATTACAGGCGTGAGCCACCACGCCCAGCCTCATTTAAAGTATTTTTAAGAGTAAAAATCCAGTCTGAGGATTTTATTTATGTATTTTTTGTTTTTTGGCTTTAAAGTATTTATTTTTAGTTTTGTAAATTATTTGTTTTTCTAACTTTTATTTTAGGTTCAAGGGGTACATGTGTAGATTTGTTACATGGGTAAATTGGGTGTTGAGAGGATTTGGTGTACCAATAATTCTGTCACCCAGATTATCAGCATAATACCTAATAGGCAGTTTTTCAATCCTCACCCTCCCGTCTTCAACACTCAAATTGGCCCCAGTATGAGGATTTTATGGAATTAAGAAAATTTTTTTTTACTCCAATTCTTAAGAAGGGTGCAAAATTTTATGCAAACAGTAACTGAGCATGTTGAAACAAAACCAAATGACAATACCATACTTATCTGAATCCTACAATAAAAACCAGTTGGTTAAGAGTCCTTCAGTAGTGATTTGATGTACTTGTCTTAAGCAATAAGGCACATAAACAGTGTCTCCAAGTGATCACTCATGTTAGTTCAAAAAAATGTCTCCATGATATATATGTGCCACATTTTCTTTATCCAGTCTTATCATTGATTGGCATTTGGATTTGTTCCAAGTCTTTGCTATTGTGAATAGTGCTGCAATAAACATATGTGTGCATGTGTCTTTATAGTAGAATGATTTATAATCCTTTGGGTATATACCCAGTAATGAGATGGCTGGGTCAAATGGTATTTCTAGTTCCAGATCCTTGAGGAATCGCCACACTGTCTTCCACAATGGTTGAACTAATTTACACTCCCACCAACAGTGTAAAAGTGTTCCTATTTCTCCATATCTTCTCCAGCATCTGTTGTTTCCTGACTTTTTAGTGATCGCCATTCTAACTGGCATGAGATGGTATGTCATTGTGTTTTTGATTTGCATTTCTCTAATGACCAGTGATGATGTATACCTATGTAACAAATCTGCATGTTCAGCACATGTATCCCAGAACTGAAAGTAAAATTTAAAAAAAAATAATAATTTTTTTTAAAAAAAGGTCTCATGGTGGTGCGTGTCTGTAATCCCAGCTACTTGGGAGGCTGAGGCAGGAGGGTCACTTGAGACCAAAAGTTTAAAGCCAGAAGAGTAATATAGCGAGTCCACCATCTCAAAATTTTAAAAAAAAGAAAAGTCATAGTTCAGAGATACTGGGCTGTAAGGTCTCCTCCCTCTTCTACTTTCTTTGGCTGCCCTGCATCCTAGTAATTTTAGGGGAGGTACTTCAGCTTCTTTCATCTATACAACTTCTTGAGTAATAAATGGAAGATAGGACATTATTATTAAAAAATTGGTTACCTCCCCATTCATCTGTATTCAAGGCTCTTAAGAACAATTTTTTTTTTTTTTTTTGGAGACAGGCCTCACTCAGTTGCTCAGGCTGGAGTGCAATGGCATAATTATGGCTTACTGAAGCCTCAATCTTCCCGGCTCAAGCAATCCTCCTACTTCAGCCTCCCAAGTAGCTGGGACTACAGGCATGCACCACCACTCCTGGCTAATTATTGCATTTTTTTGTAGAGACAGGGTTTCACCATGTTGTCCAGGCTGGTCTCAACTCCTGAGCTCAAGTGATAGGCCCACCCGGGCCTCTCAAAGTGCTGGGATTAGAAGCATGTGCCACTGTGCCCAGCCCTGAAATACTTTATCCTTAGAGTTGGTAAAGCCTTATTTATAATTAGTAAAGCTCTTCATAATTATCATTCTGTGTCTTCTATGGAATAGAGGACATTCAGCATTTTTCTTGAAATAATTTAGCATTCATTTGAATTCATCCCTTAGTCTTATTTTCTAGGTTAAAAACCCCAAATTATTCTCATCTTTATTCATGTGTTCTATTATTAAAATAATTATTATTGTGGCTTTTTCTTTGTGATAAAGTGTGGTGATAAAAGTTAGATATAAGATTCTAAAAGAAGCCAGGTGTGGTGGTTTGCGCCTGTAGTCTGGGCAATTTGGGATGCTGAAGTGGGAGGACCACTTAAGCCTGGGAGATCAAGGCTCCAGTGAGTCGTGATCACCCATTGCACTCCAGCCTGGACAACAGAGTGAAACACTCTTTCAAAAATTTAAAAAAGAAAAATAAAAGAAATCATATCACAGGTCTGATATGTTATTTTTATATTTTTCTATTATACATCAAAATAAGTATATTCCCATTAATACAGAAAATATTCATGAACTATCTGAAATTATCTTGCATTCTGCCTGTGGTATTCATGACAGGCAATAAGAAATTCACTTTATTTTGGTTTTGTGTCTCAATCACTTTAGACAATGAGTAGATACATCTGAAGTAATGGACAGATCAGACTCATATGGGCATGTTTATTACACTACACAGTTCCACACTCCATCACCCAAATATGAGTTTCCCGGATTGGTGGAAAGTTCGTTTGGAAAATTTCCTTAGTTATTTGCCAATATAATGAACATACCTGTGACTTCTCAAGACTCACTCTGAGTGTAGCATCCCTGAAATAGCATTCCAATCTCACTGGCCTGCAAAGCCCATATGTCTGTCTGGCTCAGAAAGGAGGTGATCATATGCAATCTTAAGTGTCAAACACAATCTTTCTTTTTTTTTTGAGACAAGGTCTTACTTTGTCACCCAGGCTGGAGTACAGCGACACAATGATGGCTCACTGCAGCTTCAAACTCCCTGGGCTCACGTGATCCTCCTGCCTTAGCCCCCCAAGTAGCTGGGACTACAGGCACGTGCCACCACACCCAGCTAATTTTTTTGTTTTTGTAGAGACAGGGTTTCACCATGTTGCCTGGGCTAGCTTAGAACTCCTGGGCTCAAGTAATCGCCCAGCCTTGGTCTCCTGTGCTGGGATTACAGGCATGAGCCACCATGTATGGCAACACAATCTTAAGTGTCACTGAAATATTTCATTTGTGTTCACTTTAGAAAAAAAAAAATAACACAGAAGGAAATGACATTGGTTGCATATAAATTGCTTCTGTCCCCCAATCCCACATACTGGTTACTATGAATTTTGAGTTCTGCTACTAATTACATTACCTTTCCCATGCAACGTATCCTCATTTTACTAAGCATGAATGAAGAGTTTGAAAGTATGCAAAAAAAGATAGCTAATTCTAGAGCAAAAAATGTGCCCAAGTCATGAATTGGCATTTCAGAAAAGAAAAAATATAAATAGTCAACAAATATGAAGCACATTCAATCTTATTAGTAATTAGAAACATGTAAATTAAAACAAATAATATATCACTCTACTTTCATTAGATTGTCAAAAATAAACAAGTCTAACAACACTGTTAGTGATGGCACAAAGTCATGAGATTCTGAACATCACATTGTAATACAATTTGGTAATATCTAGTAAAACTGACATGTATGTCTTAGAATCTAGCAATTTTACTTCTAGATATATATTATTGAGAATCGCTTGATGTGATACACCAGGGGACACACAGAATATTCACAGCAGCATTGTTCATAATAGCAAAAAACTGGAAACAATCCAAATGTCCATCGACTGAAGAATGGATAAATAGTGACAGCCATATAACATTGAAAAGTCTGGAGAAGACAGATGCACAGACAATAGAAATCTGCAAGTCTTCAGTTTGTAGATGGTAATTCAGATTTTAAGCCTGAAAGAAATAATCCATGGAGTCCTATAGCGTGAGAAAAGAAATGGGTGAAGAGTGACAGAGGAAGAGGGGCTGAGATACCCTTCTCAAAAAAGTAGAGGAAATAAAGGCACATAAAATCTTTGTTTTAATAATAATCTAATACCAGTTTCCTTTTTCTATTGTAGATTGAATGCCATTTTCTGTGTCTTCCTTAATGTTTTTTTCATTAAACATCTTTTTGTAAAGAGGAAAATTGTTTTGTAATATAGTCACCCTCTTTTTTTTTTTTTTTTATTCTTAATAATATACTGGACCAGGTGCGGTGGCCCACGCCTATAATCCTAGCACTTTTGGCGGCTGAGGCGAGTGGATCACTTGAGGACGGGAGCTCAAGACCAGCCTGGTCAATATGGTGAAACCCAATCTTTACTAAAAATACAAAACTTAGCCAGGTGTGGTGGTGTGCGCCTGTAATCTCAGCTACTTGGGAGGCTGAGGCACTAAAGTCACTCGAACCCAGGAGGCAGAGGTTGCAGTGAGCTGAGACGGTGCCACTGCACTCTAACCTGGGCAACAGAGCGAGACTCTGTCTCAAAAACAAAACAAAACAAAAAGAATATATTGGTTTCTTAACTTTAAGGCAAATCAATTTGTAATCATTTGATTTATTCTATATATTTTATTCACTTTACTAGAATATAGTAAATTAAATTCTAGAGCCTTCTTGAAAACAGAGGTTATGCTTCTCACCCAATAGTAACTTGAATATATACTCTGGATTCTGATTTATCCACTGTATGGTGTTCTTTCTTTGTAGATGCTAAGGTAATTCTTCATTGAATTGTTGGATCAAACAGTTGAAGAAAACTAAGGAAATTACTTGAAGAGATTATATTTTATTGACACCAAGGATAGACTACATCACCAAAAAAAAAAAAATTATGGCAATATCAGTAGTGCCTTTTAAATTAAATGACAAATTGGAAGTGTTTAACAACATATGGTCGCTTTTCTTTGACATATATGATTAAGAATATATCTTTTTATCAAAATGTAAAATACCATCTGGCAGAAGTAACAATTATTCTATTGGCCTTATACATTAACTTAATTCACTGTACTTTAACATGTAAATATTTTCCTATTTTTTCTTTTTCTTTTGCTGGATCTATATTTATTTATAATACTCACAAACTATGTAACTAAAAAAACATAATTAAATATGACAAATTTGATTTTAAATTTTGAACAGAAAACAATGCATTTCTTAAAAATTCAATTTCTTAAACATTTCTTAAAAATTCAAATGGCAACAGCCCTTTTTGATATTCATAATTGTAAATCTGGGTAATCTGAAAATTTACTTTTACGATTTCGTACTAGACATTTAGTCATACTTTGTATATGAAAGGAGCTGTCCTCAGAGTTCTTTATAAATAGGAAGAAATATTTACAGTAAGGTTGATGCATTTTAATGTTTGGAACATGTATGTAGTAATGCCACTAGTCAGTCCTTCATTTAATAAACCTGCCAGATTCAGTGGATACCAAATGAGCAGGAAGGCTTCTCTTTGACACAACACAACTTACATTACATATTTAATAATGTGAACTCTTGTCACTTTATGATTTTAGAAAACTAAATATTTTAGAAAATTAAATATTTCACTATTCTGTGCACTGCGGTGGTTTCCAAAGCCACCTTGCGTCTAACCCAAACAGTAATTGCTTTAAGGACTAGCATGTGGGCTGGGCGCTGTGGCTCACACCTGTAATCCCAGCACTTTGGGAGGCTGAAGTGGGAGGGTCACTTGAGCCCAGAGTTCGAGACCAGCCTGCGCAACATGGCAAAACCCTGTCTCTACAATAAATATAAAAAAAAATTAGCCGGCATGGTGGTGCACACCTCTAATTCCTGCTACTTGGTAGGCTGAGGCACGAGAATTGCTCGAACTGGGGCGGCAGAGGTTGTAGTGACCCAAAATTGTGCTACTGCACTCTAGCCTAGGTGACGGAGTGAGACTGTCTCAAGAAAAAAAAAAAGGCATTAGCGTGTAATATTCGTATCAGTTATGTAGCCATATAAATTGCATAAATTTGCTTGTTTTTTTGTTTGTTTTTAAGGAATTCATTATTTCAAGAGGAGTTATATCTGGATTTAAAATGTTCCTGATCTTTTAAAGTATTCCTAGCAAGCAAAGTATCTGGACAAGTACCTTCAATATCCAACATTAATTGTAAATATCTACTATGACCAGGCCATGCTCCTTGCTGTTAAGAATTTTAAAGTTTAGATGGTAAGGCAGACAAGTAAATCAAGGATTACAGAGTAGGGCTATAGGGTAGATTATATGGGAGGGTATTGACTGATCAACACCCCCCCACAAAATGTGGGAAAGAGTGTGGGGATAGGAGATGGGAGAAAAGACATTCAGAGTGGAGAAACAATAGGTCTGAAGATTCTAAGGCATATGATAGCATGATTTAATAGCAAATACTTTGGTGTGGCTAAAAGAATGGGGGAAAATAACAACTTTGAGGTTTTTTCTTTTAAATCAACTTTATGGAGGCATAAATAATCATCCATAAATGCATCCATTTTTAGTGTACAATTTGGTGTTTTGACAAGCTTTCACCATGATAAAAATATAGAACATTTTTAAGAAACCAAAAAGTTCCCTCATGCCCCTGTGCAGTTACTCCTCCCACCTAACTCTACTATTAACCACAAAGACAACAAGTGATCTGCTTTCTGTCACTGTCTATTTGATTTGATTTGTTTAGAGTCTCTTTAAGGGGTATTGTACGGTATGCACTCTTTCTCATCTTACTTTTCCTCAGCATGATGTTTCTGAAATTCATTCTTGTTCTTGCATATATCAGTAGTTTCCTTTTTATTGTTAATATTGCATTGTAAAGACATACCAGACATTATTTATTCACCAGTTGGCAAACATTTAGATTGTGTCCAGTTTAGGGCTTTTATCAGTAAAGTTGCTATGAACTGTTGCAGTCAAGAGTCTTGGTGTGGGCACATGTCTGCATTTATTTTTGGTAAATATAAAGTGGGATTGCTAGGTCAAATGATAATGGCATTTTTATTTTTTAAATGCCAGAACAATTTCTAAAGTGGTTGTGCTATTTTAGTTACTATTTATATGGTATGTTTTTTTTCATCCTTTTACTTTCAACCTGTGTCACTGAATCTAAAGTGTGACTCTGTGGACAGATATAGTTAGATTTTTTTTTAGCATATTCTGCCAATCTCTGCCTTTTAATTGGAGTTTTTATTCCATTTATATTTAATATACTGACTTATGTGAATCCTGAAAGAGCTAATCTTTCAAGATGGATCCCGAGTGGCTAAGTGGTCCTAAATTCAAAATGGAGCCAAGCAGCCATTTGCTGACTAGAGGTCACACATGTACTCTGTGTTCTGAGAGAACCTACAAGCTTATGAGACTTCGGGTCATTCATAGCTGTCTGTTCCTGTTTACTACTGCCTCAATCAACAACTGCTAGAAAGTCTCATTTCACCACCTGGACCTAGCTGATACACTGCGACCTGCATCAACCAGTCAGAACTAAACAAGCTTTTATTCCTCATTTGCCTCGCAGACCAGAGGGGGAACCTGGGTGGGAACTTTCTCTAAAGAAGATAATCCCTTTTGTTTTCTTGAACCACACCTTTGTTTGGTACAAAAGACTGCAAACTGCTCACTGGAATAAAGTGTCTTTTTTTTTTTTTTTTTTTTTTTTTTTTGAGACAGGGTCTCACTGTGTCACCAAGGCTAGAGTGTAGTGGCATGATCAGGGCTCATTTCAGACTTGATTTCCTGGGCTCAAGCGATCCTCCTACCTCAGCTGCCCGAGTAGTTGGGACTACAGGCATGTGCCACCACACCTGGCTAATTTTCTGTACTTTTTAGTAGAGATGGGGTTTTACAATGTCACCCAGGCTCGTCTCGAACTCCTGGACTCAAGCAATCCTCCAGCCTTGGCCTCTCAAAGTGCAGTGATTACAGGTGTGAACCACTGTGCCCAGTCTTTCTTTTTTAAGGAAAATCCTTTGAAGTGGATTGTTGACATCGATAAGGTGGAATTTACATTTGTCATTTTGCGATGTTTTCTTTATGTCCTGTGTCTTTTTTATTCCTCTATTTCTTAATTGCTGCTGCCTTTTGTTGTGTTAAATATATATTTTCAAGTATGCCATTTTAATTTCCTTGTCCTTTATTCATATATTTTAAAAGTATTTTCTTAGCAGTTGCTCTGGGGATTATACTTAACAAGTTATAACAATCTAGTTTGGATTAATAACAACTTTATTTTAATAGTACACAAAAACTTGCTACTATATGGCTTCATTCCTCCATTATTCTTTCCCTCCTTCCTCTCCCTTCTGTTATTGTCATATTAATATCTTACAATAAGCCCATATAGACTTATAATTATTGCTTCATGCAATTGTCTTTTAAACCAAATAGAAAAATGAGTCACAAATAAAAAAATATACTTTTATATTTATTTATGTAGTTAAGTTTTACAGGCGTTCTTTATTCCTTCATGTGGATTTGAATTACTGTCTAGTGTCAATTTAATTCTGAAGGACTCCCTTTAGTATTTCTTGGAAGGAAAATGTCCTAGTGACAAATTCTATCTTTATATATACATACATTTTGGGAAAGTATTAATACCTCCTTCATTTTTGAAGGATAGTTTTGCTGCAGGTGAAATTCTTACTTGATGATCTTTTTCTTTCAGCACGTTGAGTATGTCATCCCACTGCCTTTTGGCTTTCATGGCATCAACTGTAAATCTTATGGAGGATTACGTGATGAGTGGCTTCTCTCTTGACACTTTCAAGAGTCTCTCTTTGCCCTTGACTTTTAATCAGTTAATTACAATGTGTCGAGGTGTAGATTTATGTTACTTGGCATTTGTTAAGCTTCTTTGATGTGTAGATAAATATTTCTCATTAAATTTAGGGAGTTTTGGACATTCTTTTATTTAAGTATTATGCCTGCCCTTTTCTTTTTCTCCTCTCCTTGTGAAACTCCCATTATGCACATGTTGGTATGCTTGATTGTGTCCCACAGGACTTTGAGGCCTGTTCATGTTTCTTCTTTCTCTTCTCAATCTGTTGCCCAGACTAGATCTTCTCAACTGACCTAAATTGAAGTTTGTTGATTTTTTTTTCTCCCTGCTGAAATCTGGGGTTGAGCCCCTCTAGTGAACTTTTCACTTTATTATAACTTGTTATTTTTATTTTTAAAAAAATTAAAAATTGTCTCTGTCATGGCATATTATACTTTTTAACTCCAGAATTATTTCGATTTTAAAAAATGATTTGTCTTTATCATCTATTTGATGAAACATCTCATACTTTCCTCTAGTTCTTTAGACATGGTTTCTTTTAGCTTTGTAACATATTGAAAATATCTGATTTAAAGCCTTTTTATCTAGTAAGTCCAGCATGTAGGCTTCCTCAGGGTGAGTTTCTATTGATTAATTTTTATCCTGTGTATGGGCCATACATTCTTGTTTCTTTGCATGTATCTTAACTATTTTGAAAACCGAACATTTTAAATAATATAATGTGCGACACTGGAAATCAGATTCTACCCGCTCCCCAAGCTTCACTGTCGTTTCTGTTTGTTGTAGTATTTGTTGGTTTAGTGACTTCTCTGAACTCATTCTTTTTTTTTTAGAGATAGGGTCTGAGTTGGTGACTCAAGGGATCCTCTGGCTTTAGTTTCCTGAGTAGCTGGGACTACACATGTGTGCCACTGCACCTAGCTTATGAACGAATTCTTTAAAGTCTGTATTATTGTGTGTGACCACACAGGTTTCTGCTCAGTTAGCTTAGCGGTCAGTTAATGATTAGTGAGACAGGTTTCCTTAAACACCTTCAACCAAAAAGTCTCCCAGTCTTTCCTGAGGGCTTTAGTACTTACGTTGGGATGAGCCTTCAGCAATCAGTCAAGCACTTTCTATTAGGTTGGTGCAAAATTAATTTCATTGAAATGACAAAACCACAATTTTTTGCACCTACCAACCAAATAATTCTGCCTTTGCCTTCACTTCTTGCTTCTGTAGTGCCTCGAGTCACCCAGAAGTTAGAGCTCAGGGCCCTCTCAGGCCTATCTTGAGTGTTCACATAACCCTAGGCATGTGCACACCCTAAGCACCTTCTACAGTCTCAGGAATATGTTAGCATTTTTCAAAGCCCTATGAACATCTTATTCCCCAGTTAAATACTTCAGTATGGGTGGAGCAAAAGGTGCTCCAAACAAAGTTTAAGGGTTTTTTTTGTTTGTTTTTTTGTTTTTTTTTACCTTTATGATGTATGTTATGGGGAGCCACTAGTGGAATCTTACGTAAAGAAGGAGCATGACTATATATAGCACAAACATTTTTACCAATGAGGTGAACAGATTAAAAGGAAGCAGACTGAAGGAGGAAAGATCAAAGAGTACTCTAAAAACATAGCTTGGGGAACATGGTGAAATCCTGTCTCTACTAAAAAAAAATAAATAAATAAAAACATAAATAAAAAATTAGCTGGGCATGGTGGCAAGCACCTGTAGCCCTAGCTACTTGGGAGGCTTAAGTGGGAGGGTTGCTTGAGCCCAGGGATGGGGAGGTTGCAGTGAGCCCAGATGGCGCCACTGCACTCCAGCCTGGGTGACAAAGCAAGACCCTAACTCAAAAATGCATTAATAAATACATACAAAATAAAATAAAATAAAATAAAATAAAATAAAATAAAGTGAGGAAGGTCTGAGTTAAGGCCAAAGTGGGGAGTATTTAGAAGGGGAAGTAGTGGATTGGAAAAGCTGTTATGGAAATTACACATTTCATGGTTTCTACAATGGTTAACTGGGAGGCCAGTGGGCAGAGATGAAAAAGAGGCAAGTGTTTATACTCTTAAGTTTCTGACTAGGAAAATTATTTGGAGGATGGGGTTATTCACCCCCTCCCCCCCCAAAAAAAGGAATAGAGAGGCACAGGTTTGGGGGGGGAAGCATAAAGATGTGGATCCAAATATTACCTATGAGTAAAATAATCTTTGTGTTTTTAGAGGTATGAATATCTTAAAGCAAAAGTCTAATGCAATTGTGCTACTCAAATCAGTTTGGATCCGCGCGCTGTAATCTTTCCCCACTCTCTGTCCAGTAGATTCGTCGCCATTCTCGATTTAGGAATGCTTTCAAGATGCTTGTTATTTGGAACATATTTGAGAAAGTGAGAGGAACGTGGTAAAGAAGCTGCCTTAAACACAGATTGTACCTAGACCTAGAGTGTAATATCAACTTGTCAAGTATATCCTGAGCAACTTTGCTTTTTGAAAACCTAGCACAAAGTAGATCATGAGTAAAACGTGATTGTTGATAATTACATGGAGAAATGTGAATAAATGACTCTTTAAACCCTGTAAACTAAACTCGGAGTAAAATAGGTGGTTTGAACATTTGGGAAACATTAGTTTTTCCTGAAATCCAATCCTTGCAAAGCAATTATGACAAGAGGTGGATAAAGCGGTCTTATGGAAAAGGGCGTTTTACCGGTCCCCTCTAATCACATCATCCCCCGTCTTTTTAAAACATTTCTTCTCAGATAACCAGTTAAATCTAGTTCAAATGAACCTTTTCGTTTTTGAGGAGGACCATAATAGCAGTGAACACCAAAACGAAAGGGGATCTGGGCTTCGCAATACTAACAGTTCCATTTCCTAGCCAGTCGCCTCCCGGGCTGGATGTGCCCCCGTCCTAGATCTCAGCGGCGGCCGGAGAGCGCAGAGGTAGGGAGAGAAAAAGGAGGCGTCGGCAGGGCGCGAGCGGCCAGGGGGCTAAGTTCCGCCTCACGGTACTGGGGAGGACTGGAGACGCCGGGCCGCCCGCGCCGTCTGTCCCAAGCTCTCCTCCTGGACACCCGCCTGTCTCCCCGTCGTCTCCAATTGGCCGTCGGGGAACGGAAGCCGAAGCAGACTAGTGAACCCGGAAGTGCTTCGCGGCAGAGGCCCGGGCAACTCTTTTGAATGGAATCGGGCTGATTCATCGCCGGTTCGCAGAGTCAGAACCGCGTCGGGTCTGCGCCGCTGCTGCTGTTGTCTCTGTCTTCACGTCACCGCAGAGGCAAGACAAGGGTCCAGATCGCGGCATCCAGCTCCCGCCCGCCTTCAGGTAAGACCCAGAAGGCAGGCCTGGGAGGTCCGGGGAGGCAGCCGTGCTAGGCCGCCACCAGCCCCGTGCTTTCCTGAGTCACGTTGCCCAGCTGAGTTGCCACTAGAGGCCTGGGCCTCGAGGGAGGAGCCCGAGCTCCTTCATTCTCTTCGCCTGCTCTCAGGGATCTCTGGCAGGGTCAGGTGTGCATCTTGTCTCCTTTCTCCATTCTTTTCTGCTTGGCCGAATTCACATAATGGGAACCTCTTCTCTCTGAGAGAATCCTTGTTTATGGCCTGTTTGTCTGTGCTCTATCCGTAGTTGTTCCTGTCTTGAAAAACTTCAAAGCAGACCGGAGAAACAAGGGAGAGAGAGTAGAATTAACTTTCCCATTGAATACGTTTGTTTTATCTCCTGTCCTTTCTGTAAGCCTTGACCCTTTTTCTGTTAGTGTTAGGTTTTCAACTTCCTCCAAAAAATAAACAAAAGTCCTGCAGATACACTGGTTTTGGACCTTGAATATCTTAAAAACAAAGTGTGCTACTGTGCCTGTTAACTTACTTTCAATATTATACTAATTGAGTAATTGTTGGTGAATTGATTACATTTCTCGTGTTAAGTAGAAATCTGCTACCGTATGTTCCATCTTGCAACTTAATTTTCCTGGGGATGTAGCTCTGTGTCTGTCAAAAGAAAAAGAATGTAAACTTTTGAGTCTATAAACCTAGTGACTGAACGAAAAATTCTCGAGAAAATAAATGGTAACCAAAAGTTGATAAAAATTTTATGGAAAGGCAGGGGAGAGGGTTTAAAAATTAGCATAAAATAGAGTTCTAGTGTGAAAGTGATTTTATTCCACTGGTCACAAGTATGTTTTTAGTGCTACTGACTTAATGTGTTTGAGAAAAGCAGCAAGACATGCACTGATACTGTTGAAATAACAAAAACATGAACACAGTTTTAGTGCAGATGATTAATATAATGGTGGCCTTCCTGTCACGTAAGGCTACCTACCAGCTGACTCATTTGAAGTTTAGAGGTTAAGATATATAGTGGTTCTGAATTAACTACAGTTAAGGTGTGTTTAGTGAAGTGCTGTTTAGTGAAAAAGCCTGAATGTTGTCTTGAATTTGTCCCTAAATCTTGCCAAGGGAGGAAAGGTTTCAAGTTATTATCTTTCATTGATGCTTCACCTGTTGACTTTGGGAGTTTGGTTTTTTTGTTTGTTTGTTTGTTTCAGCCTGAAGTGTTTGGTAAATAATATATTGCCATTTTAATTAAAAAGCTGGATGGATTTTAGGCCGGGCGCGGTGGCTGACACCTGTAATCCCAGCACTTTGGTAGGCTGAGGCGGGTGGATCATGAGGTGATCCAGCCTGGCCAAGACTAGCCTGACTAACATAGTGAAACCATGTCTCTACTAAAAGTACAAAAAAATCAGCTGGGCATGGTGGCACGTGCCTGTAGTCCCAACTACTTCGGGAGGCTGGAGGTAGAACGTGGGAGGTGGAGGTTGCAGTGGGCTGAGATCACGCCACCGCACTCCAGCTTGGGCAACAGAGTGAGACTTTGTCTCAAAAAAAAAAAAAAAAAAAAAAAAGCTGGATTTTAATCTCTTTGACATGGGTCTATCTTATTTTTATACTGGCCATGTGCTTGTTAGTATATAGTTTGTGAACCCTATGTATGAAAATCAATAAAAGTTATTATTGCTGTTTTTATTGTTATTATCTTAGAAGTGGAAGAGATTATTTAATCTAGTCCTCTTATTTCAGTAACAAGAAGCAATTATGCTTTTTTAGTTTTCAATTTTGTAGTAATGTTCATTTAATAATTCAGTGTCCACCTGTGAAAACCTTGCCTGAATATCCATGTGATTTCTTGCTCAGGAACTTGTCATATTCCCTGTTTGTTGCAGTCATTTTTACATTTCATATTCTGCTTTGTGTGTGGTACTTTGGTGACCTTATTTGTGAAATGGGAGAACTGGATTAAATAATCTCTGCTAGTTCTAAAATGATAATAACAACAATTATAACAATAAGAATAGCAACGACAACATTTATTGAGTACCTTGAATGTTTCAGACACTATAAGTTGCTTTGAACATATTTTTACAACAGACTTGCAAAGTAGGTATTATCCCCACTTTATAAATGAGGTTCTAGAGTCTAGAAGAAGAAAAAAATTAGTGTCATATAGTGAATAGGTGTGAAGCCAGGATTCAAATCAAAGTCAACTGGTTCAAGAGCCTTTTTCACTCTATACTGCTGTCCTTTCCCTTTACATATTTTTTATGGGTTTATGTCAAACTTCTTCTACCCACCTCCCCCAGTAGATTATAAATTCTGTCAGTGCATGCCACTAAATTTCTTGAGTCAGCCCTCCATATCTCTGGGTTCTGCATCTGTAGATTCAACCAACCACAAATTGAAAATACTTGAAAAAAGTTGCATCTAGGCCAGGCACGGTGGCTTACGCCTGTAATCCCAGCACTTTGGGAGGCTGAGGCAGGTGGATCATCTGAGGTCAGGAGTTCCAGCCTCGCCAACATGGCGAAACCCCTTCTCTACTAAAAATACAAAAATACAAAAATTAGACAGGCATGGTGGCATGTGCCCGTAATCCTAGCTACTGGAGAGGCTGAGGAAGGAGGATCGTTTGAACCTTGGAGGTGGAGGTTGCAGTGAGCCGAAATTGCAACACTACATTCCAGCCTGGTCAACAGAGTGAGACGCGGTCTCAAAAAAGGGGAAAAAAAAATTGCGTCTGTATTGAACATGTGTAGACATTTTTTTTTCATTATTCCCTAAGCAATATAGAATAACTTTCTATTGTATTTACATTGTATTAGTTATTATAAGTAATCTAAAAATGATTTTAAAGTATATGAGAGGATGTGCATAGGTTATATGCAAATAGGGTACTATGCCATTTTATATCAGAGACTTGTGTATCCATGATTTTGGTGTCCTGGAACCAGTTCCCCACAGATACAGATGGATGACTGTACTCAAATGCTGAAATTGGGAGACTCCATAATAGGTTATTTATGATGAGTCCATTCTCACTCTTCCTTTTTTTTTTTTTTTGAGACGAAACTTTGCTCTGTTGCCCAGGCTGGAGTGCAGTGGCGCAATCTTGGCTCACTGCAGCCTCCGCCTTCCAGGTTCAAGCCATTCTGCCTGCCTCAGCCAGCCTAGCTGGGGTTACAGGTGCCTGCCATCACACCTGGCTAATTTTTGTATTTTTAGTAGAGACCGGGTTTTGCCATGTTGGCCAGGCTGGTCTCAAACTCCTGACCTTAGGTGATCCACCCGCCTCGGCCTCCCAAAGTGCTGGGATTACAGGTGTGAGCCGCCGTGCCCAGCCACCATTTTCACTCTTCTAAGTTGCAGAAATCTTGTTTTCAAAATCCTGTTTATATAATTAGATTTAATGTTGACTCACTCAAGATCTTCCACTGGAAAAAAGTCCTTAAGAAAGTGAGAGTATAAAGTTTTAACTACTTTGCACAAATCAGAAAACAGAGGAATTAGAAATACAGTAAGATAACAAATATGGAATAGCTTAAAAAGGATTGAGCATCAGTCTGAAAAGTAATTTTTTTTTTTTTTTTGAGACGGCGTATTGTTTTGTCACCCAGGCTGGAGTGCAGTGGTGCGATCTCGGCTCACTGTAACTTTCACCTTCTGGGTTCAAGTGATTCTTCTGCCTCAGCCTCCTGAGTTGCTGGGATTATAGGCATCTGGCACCGTACCCGGCTAATTTTTGTGTTTTCAGTAGAGATGGGGTTTTGCCATGTTGGCCAGGCTGGTCTTGAACCCCTGACCTCAAGTGATCCGCCCCCCTTGGCCTCCCAAAGTGCTGGGATTATAGGCATGAGCCACTGCACCTGGCCAAAAATTGATTTATTTTAAATCCAGCATGGACATGATCTAGCAATATCAGGTTCTAATCAGAGATTAAGAGAGAAAGAAAAAGTGGAAAGTAATCAACTTTGGAAAGTACTGATATCTTTTTTGTACTATTTTTACCAATTACGATTCTAAATATTATTGTATGTATGACATTATGTTAGGTATAAACACTTTATTCATATTGTCTGATAATATTTTCCATAAAGTTAACTATGTCATGAATGAGCTTTTGAGTCTTCTGCTTTTTTTTTTGTTTTTTTTTTTTGTTTTTTTTTGTTTGTTTGTTTGAGACGGAGTCTCGCTCTGTCGCCCAGGCTAGAGTGCAGTGGCCCGATCTCAGCTCACTGCAAGCTCCGCTTCCCAGGTTTACGCCATTCTCCTGCCTCAGCCTCCCGAGTAGCTGGGACTACAGACGCCCGCCACCTCGCCCGGCTAGTTTTTTGTATTTTTTAGTAGAGACGGGGTTTCACCGTGTTAGCCAGGATGGTCTCGATCTCCTGACCTCGTGATCCGCCCGTCTCGGCCTCCCAAAGTGCTGGGATTACAGGCTTGAGCCACCGCGCCCGGCCGAGTCTTCTGCTTTTTGATAGCTGTAAAAACTTGGTTTAGATCCATCAACCTTTTTATTGCTTTTATTTCTAAGAATTGAAAGTGTTCTCTTTTATGTTAAGTATAACACATTCACTTTGTGAATCTTTCTGCTAAATTCTGCGAAATGCAAGTCCCTATCTCCAATGTGATTTAGTCATGTGAAATACGCCCAGCATTTTGAAACCCAGTAAGTGGCAAACTATGTGAGGAAGAAGGATCTGTGTTGGTAGCCATGCTCAGGATGGGGTTGCTGATGAAGTAGCTAGTGTTTATTATATGCTTACTATTTGCCAAGCATTGTATTAAATGGTTTTTTTTGGGTCCATTGTTTTTGTTAATCTTTTAAATGGCTCTATGAGATATATATCTCTATTTTGCAGATGAGGAAACTGAGGAGGAGAGAGGTGATTGACTCAAGGACATAGAGCTTGTAAGTGTTAGAGCCAGTATTTGAATCTGGCACTCTGACTGTAGAGTCATAGTACTTGACTCTCATGTACCAGACAAAATAGTCATTAGTCATCGCCATTTACCATCTAGGCCCAGTAGACCATAAAAGGATAGTGAAAAACAACTATATCAGAAATGTTAGTAAAGCTTAAACATAGCAAATACAAATTTTTATATTAATTAATTAATTAATTAATTTTTGAGATGGAGTCTTGCTGTGTCACCCAGGCTGGAGTGTAGTGGTACCACTTTGGTGCACTGCAACCTCCACCTCCTGGGTTCAAGTGGTCCTCCTACCTCAGCCTCCCCAGTAGCTGGGATTACAGGCACATGCCACCATTTCTGGCTAATTTTTGTATTTTTAGTAGAGACAGGGTTTTGCCTTGTTGGCCAGGCTGGTCTTGAGCTTCTGACCTCAAGTGATCTGCCTGCGTTGGTTTCCCAAATTGCTGGGACTGCAGGCGTGAGCCACCATACCCAGCCTAAATACAAGTGTGTATTCTGTATTTTCTTGGTTTTGAAGGTACATATATCTTCATATGTCATCCTTTGAATGGGCATCATGGTTTGAATGAACTGCTTATCAGCCACCATGCATGAACCTAGAACATACTTGTCTTGTATAGATCAGTTCTATATTTCAAATACATTTCTAGTAGGCTCTAGCTTATTACTTCTGGTTCTTGTATTTATTATCCTGTGTGTGTATCTATGTGAAAATATACATCACATAAAATTTACTATTCTAACTTTCTGGTGTATAGTTTAGTGGCATTAAGTATATTCACAGTGTTATGTAACTGTCACCACCATCCATATCTAGAATTTTTTCCGTCCTCCCAATTACTTTTCTTTTGAAAACATTGAGAGCTCATAATTTTGTTGAAGATAGGATGCCATCTTTCCTTCATAATTGCAAAACATTTATATTTTTAGATTTATAGGCACCATTTAGAATTAGTCTAATGATTTTTAAAATTTCTACATTATCCATTTCCTTTTATTCACATTTGTGTACACTTTAGCATTTTTCCGTGTGTGAACTGTATTAACATCATAAGACATCAAAAAATATGTCACACATCTCTTTAGAAAACAGGTTCTCATTGCAAAATGCTGTGTGATGAAGTCCTTTCATGTTGAATAAGTAACTGAGTAAGAATGTCACTTTTTTGGTTTTAGAAATATATTGTTCACTCACTGACCCTTTAAAAAATAATCTGTTGAGGAGAAATTCACATAATGTAAAACTAACCATTTTAAATTGAACAGTTTAGTATCATTTCGTCCATTCACAGTGTGCCATTACCACCTCATTTTAGTTCCAGAACATTTCTGTCATTCCAAGGTAAAAAATCTCTTAGCCATTTAGCAGTTTCTCCATTTTCCTCCCTTCCCCACCCACTGATAACCACCAGTCTGCATTCTGTCTCTGTGGATTTATTGGATACTTCATATACATGGAATCACATAACATGTGACCTTTTGTGCCTGGCTTCTTTTACGTAGTGTGATATTTTGAGGTTCAGCTAACTTGTAACATGTACCAGTAGTACTTCATTCCTTTTTATAGCTAAACAGTATTTCATATTACAATATTCCTTTATGTGTTTATAGTAGAATTTGTTTATCCATTCATTCTTTGGTAGACATTTGGACTGTTTCCACCTTTCGGCTATTGTGAATAGTGATGGTGTAAACATGCATGTACATGAACTTATTTTGAGTATTTGTTTTCGGTTTTATGGGGTATATACCGATGAGTGGAGTTGCTGGATCAAGTGGTAATTCTATGTTTAACTTTTTGGGGAACTGCCAAACTATTCCCAGCACTCATTGGTTCTTAAGTTTGAGAAAATTAATCTAGGGTATTATCATCTCAAGATAGTCTGAGATTTTGTTTATATCAATGGTTCTCAATTGTGAGTGATTTTTGAGACAATCAAAACTAACTTCAAACATTTGTCCCCCGGGGACATTTGGTAAAGCTTGGAGACATTTTTGATTGTCACAACTGGATAGGTGCTGCTGTTGTCTAGTGGAGCTGGGGATGATGTTAAGCATCCTATAGTGCACAAGACAGCCCCACGAACAACAACAGATTATCTGGTTCTGAATCTTAGTAGTACTGAAGTTAGTAAATCCTGGCTTGTACCGTCAATTTTATTGTCATCATTAGAGACTAGAATGCTATAATCTGTCTCCTTCACATTCATCTTTGATTTTGTAGTAATGTGAAACATTTTCTTTGTTGCTTTTTTCCTTTTGCCATTATTAAAATGAAAAATTCTGATTTCTTAACCGTGCTAAATGAAGACTGAAAAAAAGACTACAAAGATGAAGTCTCTAGTGTTCTATATCTTTTCGAAAGATGGATCAGTGCTTTGGACAACACAATAAGAATGGAAGGATGATGTAATAACTATAATTTTTTTCACTATTGCATTATTTTAGACAGTTCTTATCATTTTTCCATATTCTTGTCATTTTAGTGTTTTTGGCATAGTTTTGGGAATAATTGATTAAGAAATGATGGACTACTAATGCCTCCTAGTATGATAAAATAGCAAATTTTCAGGGTGTAAGAAAAGTAACCACTAATATTCCATAATATTTGATAGATTTGTAATAATGTACAATTAACCTATATAGTAATTACATGAGAGAATGAACTGTCCTATTTAAAAAATAAGTAAATTTTTATTTTATTCTTTTTTTTTTTTTTGAGACCAAATTTCACTCTTATTGCCCAGGCTGGAGTGCAATGGCACATTCTTGGCTCATTGCAGTCTGCCTCTGGGATTCAAGTGATTCTCCTGCCTCAGCCCCCTGAGTAGCTGGGATTACAGGTGCCTGCCACCATGCCTGGCTAATTTTTTTTGTATTTTTAGTAGAGAAGGTGTTTTACCATATTGGCCAGGCTGGTCTCGAACTCCTGACCTCAGGTGATCTGCCCGCCTTGGCCTCCCAAAGTGTTGGGATTACAGGCGTGAGCCACCGTGCCTGGCCTCTTTTGTTCTTTGAAAAATGTCTGGAAAGACTAAAAGTTTTGAAATGTCTGTCTTCAAAGTTAGTGTTCACGAGAGAAACATACACATAAAATTTGGATACAGGGTTACTCACTGTGCTCTGTAGCTCCCTGTAAAGTAGCTTATTCTGTATTCAGAAAATGATTATTAAGAAACAGTTTTGATTTCTACTTCATTTTTAGGAATGTTGATTCTTTTAAAGATTTTGGTATAAAGTTTTTCTCCTTAAATTATCAAAATAATTATATTTTATTTTGTTTACTTTTTTCAGGAGAGAAAGAAAAAATAAAATATACTTGGGGAAATTGTGCCTGCCAGAATTAGCAAGAGCTTTCTTTCAGAAGAAATTTGTCAAACTCAACAAATTGAAGGTTAACACCTTAAGAGTTATAGTTATTGACCAGGTAAGGTTTAAAAATGTATTTTACTTTTAATTATTCTTTTAGGGGTGGATAGAGAGATAGCATGAAAATGTATTATTTTTAACAGATGTCAAATTATGAATATGTTTGATAGATAACCAGATTTTCAAAAGTGGTGTGATTTAGAATATGTATCAATATACTTCATTCCCAAATGTTAGTATTTTTATTAAACCTGGTTATCTCAGCTTAAATGTTTTAATTTGTTAAATATGTTTCCTCTTTGCTGAGACATCTAATTTTGCTACAGAAACAAATTTGACCTGCCAGATTTTCTTTCTTTCTGCTTCTTGCATCACTCATGTATATTCACAGCATCTGGAGTCTGTGTAAAGTCATCAGAAACAACACAGAGGAATAGATAAACTGAACACAGCTGGGAATCAGTTTTGGCCTAGAATAAATATATATATTCTAATGTACACTGTATGTTGTTTGTTTTTCTGTTGGTTCTTTAAGTTTGTAAGGTTGAAATGGTCCAAAAGAAATTTTTTTCTTCTTTGGTAATTTATTCTAGAGAATTGCTTTAATATTATAAAATATACAGGATCCCCCGCCCCCGCCCCCGCCCCCCACCCAGTTTACAGCCTTTAAAAAGTGCTGCGTGTTGAATGCCATATTTGATTTGAGGAATTTCAATGAGTATTTGATGGAGATTTTATTTGTAAGTGTTGGTATTAGGAGGATGCGTTAAGATTGTGAAGTGGAAATTTTGTCTGTATTACCATGTTTTCTTATATGCCTTTTCATTTTAAAAAGAAATTGTTAAAATTGTGAGTTTCATAAACATGTTACATGAAACAGTCCAGATACAAAAAATATATGATTCTGTTTATATAAAATTCAAAAACAGCTGAACTAATCTATGCTGTTGAAAGTTGAATTTTTACCTTTTCAGGGTGGAATAGACTGGAAGAGGGACTTGGGTGGTGTTTCTGAGGTGCTGATAATGTTCTGTTTCTTGAACTGGGTGATGGTTACATGGATGTGTTCATTTTGAAGAGTCCATGGCTATATCGTTTGTGTTCTTTTCTGTATGTGCACTTGAGTAAAGTTCTTTTCTGTAGGTGGGCTTGAATAAAGTTTGCAATATTAACATTGTTAAATTGTTACCAGGATTCAACAAATGTGATTGGTGGGGGGGTAATATATAAAGTACATTATTGAGTTTTAGTTTATATAGCAATTTGAACTCATAAAACAACATGGATGAAGGATGAAATGAATCTTAGCATTTAATTTAGAATACAATTTGTAATAATACCATTTTCTAAAGCATACACTTAGGAAAAAGGAATTTTATTTAAGGACATAGCAATTTTCAAGTAGAAAAAATTGCTTTGTTGTCATTTTTAAATTACTTAGTTGTACTGCTATTCATTTTTAAAATTTGGTTACTTCTTTTTGTTATTTAAGACTATATAAATACACTTGCTATTTCTTAACTTCTTCTCTGAGGTTTTCAAGCTTGAAGAATATCTTCTGTAGTTACTCCAAACATTAAAACTAAATCAGATTGGTATAATAAAACCACCTTGTATTGGTTAACTCTGAAGTTATAATTGAGAAGCACAGTTGAATTTCCTTAGTGAAAAAGTCGTATATCTCTACAACATCTGAAATAACACAAAATATCTGTGTAGGTTCTAGAACACTGTCTTAATACGTTTAATGTTTACGCTATAGTATTTCTTTTAGTATAATGAGTTTAGTTTTTAAAAGCCTTTGATGCTAATTCAGAGATCCATAATCTGCTCACAATGTCTTTCACATGTAGTTTTGATGATAACTGACAAGCTGTAAGTTAATTAGCACAGAACTTACTAATGAGGATGTTAAAATTTAATTTAAAAGTGAGGATTTTTATTTGTACACTCTGGACAAATTGAAGGAAATTCAATCATACATATGATAAGCATTTCAGGCACTTTTTCTGCATTCAGGTACTTTATTAGATAAAAATAAGAAAATATAATTAACTTAATGATAGCAAAGTTTTGAAAGTATGCTAAGATTGCTTGTCTTTAAAACTGGGGATAACCCAAAACCAAAGCAGTAAAATAAGGTCTGTTAATTAGCATGGAAGACAGCTTCTTGAATTAATATGTGGTGTTAATTAACAGGAAGTCTGATGTTGTGTTGTAATTACCACCAATATTTTTGACATACTGAGTGACTGAAAGTGAATTATATAGATAGCAATTGAATAAACACTTTTGTGCTTAGGAACGTTTTTTCTTTGTTTCTGTTTTCTAGAAATATGGACAGACTTCTTAGACTTGGAGGAGGTATGCCTGGACTAGGCCAGGTTAGTATATAGTCTCTTGAGCATTTCCTTGTGTGTAAACTGCAAGCCTTTTTGTAGTTATCCAAAGAGAAAGAAATTATCCCCAAGAAAATCACCTAACGGATAACTTTATGGTAAGAATCTTACCTTATTGATGTTTGCTATCTTGCAACACTAGATAACATGTGGTAAACATTTACTGTCTTAGTTTACTTTTCTCCTGGGAATAAGAATTTTCTGTTATTTGCTTTGTTTAAAATTTTGAGATATGTGAGATTATCAAAGTTGTCTTTTAGGGAAAAAAAAACCCCTCAACATTGCTTAACTTCCTGAATTTACAATGTAAACTTTAGATGTAACACAAGAAAAAGTAAGCACGTCATCCTGTTTGCGAGATCCAGAAAACTGACCCATAGAATGTTTGTATGTACAGTCTTAACACTGGTAAATTTCTGCTAGTAATTATAATATATAGATGGATTAATAAGTAATCTCTCTCCTTTCCTTTAAATTTGGTATAAATGGTTTCTTTTATAATCTTTTTTAAAAATAAATAAGCTTTCAGTTGTTTTAATATTGTTTGTCTTGTTCCGTTTGCTGTTGAGCAAATGACCTCTAGATTTCTTCCTCAGGATAGTCTATATGCTTTCAGGTCAAGAATTTCTGCCTCTTGTGAGTTCTACACTTTTGCTCTGTGCAATCATACATTGAGTTAATACTAATCAACAAAAGAAATGACTATGTGTTTTTCTGTTCCTAAGACTTCTATGTATGCAATGTATTGTTTTATGACCAAATATTGGAAATATTTTTATAGTCCCTTTTAAAATCTCTTTAGTTTCCAGCTTTCCCACATTTCTTTATTGCTATCAGTGACTTCATCTTTCTTCAAAGTAATCTATGTTTACTGTAAGAAGCAGTTTTTGTTTGAGACTTCATGAAATTCTCAGTGTTTTAGAAGAACTTTCATAAGAACTATTTGATTAGGTCTATCATGGTTTATGACTTTTAGAAAGTTCGAATCTTTTTGTGGTTCTGTATTGCATTCTTGGATGGATTTCAGTTTTTTCATTTACTTTTAGTTTTGATGATTTCTCATGTTTCTTTGCTGTTAGCCTATTTCTTCATGATTCTTCATTTTTGTAACACCTGTATAACTCATTCTCTCAAGAGGCCTAAGCCTCTTTGAACTTGATCCTGAACCATTCCCATTTTTTCGTAAACATTCTAGAGAGCTTCTAGAATTTCTCTAATTTATTCTGAAATTAGTAGTAATAATGTTCAGGCATGTGAAAATGTGAGAAGTGAGGAGAGGTTGTGTGTAGATACTGCAAATTTACCTGCAAATTATAGGTAAAGATGTTGCCTTAGAATTCTTAAGGGAAGTTGTATCAAATTTAAATATAAAAATAACTTTCCTTAAGCATAGATATAATAAATTACCCATTTTGGAAATCCATGCTGGAAAACCCCTGGACATGAAATAATGGTTTTACTGACCACAAATTGAGCTACATTATATGTCAATGGAGACTTCAAACCTTTGTATCAAGTGAAAAACTTGATGTTTTCTCAGTAACCGTATTGGTTTCTGATTAATCAGCCATTGTGTCCTTAGTTTGTACTCTTTTTTGAAGTTAAAAATCTGCTTAAGAATCATTTCATCTCAATTAGATGATAAACTCAAAGAAATAATTTGTGGAACTCTTATTTTTATGGTATCTCCCTTATCCTAGACTAGGTGTTTAATTTTCTTTTTCTCTAAAATTTTATTTTATCTTGTTACAGGAATAATTTGACAAATACATAGCATGTTACTTTTGCAACATGAAATGTTAAGTGTATTTTTTGCCTAATAAGAATATGTTGTTTATTATTTACTTATTATAATTTTTTTTGAGATGGAGTCTTGCTCTGTCACCCAGGCTGAAATGCAGTGGCATGATCTCGGTTCACTGTACCCTCTGTCTCCTGGGTTCAAGTGATTCTTCTGCCTCAGCCTCCTGAGTAGCTGGGATTACAGGCATTCACCACCACGCCTGGCTAATTTTTGAATTTTTAGTAGAGACCAGGCTTCACCATGTTAGCCAGGCTGGTCTTGAACTCCGTGACCTCAGGTGATCCACCTACCTTGGCCTCCCAAAGTACTGGGATTACAGGCGTGAGCTGCCACTCCCAGACTATTATTTATTTTAATAAGAAGTCAAAGATCTTTGGATTGATAATAGCTATCTTTTCATTAGATAAGGCAAGGCACCAATAGTAGTAGAGAAAAGGAGACACAAATTGACCCTTCTCTCTAGAAATCAGTGGGAAATGTTATCTTACCATTTAATGGAAAAGGCAGAATTCCCTCCCAAATAAGGAGCAGGTCACTTGCTGGTAAGTTTGTAGATGGCCCTCTTAAAATGTGGCAGTAGGCAGGAGCAGA
Source organism: Theropithecus gelada (assembly GCF_003255815.1). NCBI lineage: Eukaryota > Metazoa > Chordata > Mammalia > Primates > Cercopithecidae > Theropithecus > Theropithecus gelada. Next base: position 37,621,094 of record NC_037680.1, read on the forward strand.
ACAGGTAAGGGCCTCATATGATTGAGAGTCCCTTAAGGTTATTTTATTTCCTTGATTGAAGAACAAGAACCATGGACATTTTATGAGTGAATAGGCCACCTTAAATCATGATCTATACGAATAACCTAACTTTGATGAAAGAAATGTCCAAGACTTACTTTTTTTATATCAGTCTCCAAACAGTTGCTACTTTACTGGCTTGAAGACATTCTGTTGCACTCCTGGTTGACGCAAACCTGGTGGTTAGTGTCCGACTCTGCAAGTTAAAGGCTCACTTCTCCACAGAACTACCCTTACTTCAGATACCAGCTTCCTGTGTCCCCAAGCCATCCACACTTCTGACCGACACTTTGACCTGACTATAAATTTGGAGGCCCTCACAACCTCCTCAGGTTTGATAATTCACTAGAACAACTGACAGAACTCAAGAAAGTGCTGTGCTTATTATTACAGTTTCGTTATCCAGGAATACAGATTAGGAGGACCAGTGAAATGAAGACACACAAGATGGGGTCTGGGAGGAGATGCAGAGCTCCTGTGCTCTCTCTTCATGGAATTAGGGCTTGTCACCCTCCCTGCACATCAATGAGTTTACTAGCCAGGGAGCTCCACCTGGTGTAGCTTTGGTGTCCAGAGTTTTTATTGGGACCCGGCATACATGAGCTTGATTGATTAAATCATTGGGTGATCAAACTCAAAATTCAAAATCTCCATCCTTCCTTCCCTCCTTGGAAATGGGCCTGGCTCAAAGTCTTAGCCCTCTATTTACCATGGTCTTTATGGTGATCAGCCCTCATTCTCAAGCTATGTAGGGGTGGTCACTGAGTCACTGTGTTAGCATAACAAAAGAAACTCCAAGGGCTTTTGAGGCTTTGTGCCAGAAACTCAGGAGAAAGACCAGATTATTTTGCAACAAAGACTTGTTTTCAGCCTTGACTTCATTATTTGTAGAAACAAGTCAATATTTCATTTGAATTTTTCTTGTACTATTATTTGATACTGATTTTGTGCTGTTTCCAAGAGACATGATCCCACCTTGAGTCCCAATGCCTTTAATATAACCCAATAGTAGTAAAAAGGTCTTTGGGCTTTGCTCTATGTGCTAATTGGTTATGTTATCATTATTATTATTTTGAGTCAGAGACTTGCTTTGTTGCCCAGTCTGGAGTGCAGTGGCATGATCTCAGCTCACTGTAGTCTCACGCCCCTGGATACAAGTGATTCTCCTGCCTCAGCCTCGCAAGTAGCTGGGATTATAGGCATGAGCCACCACGCACAGCTAATTTTTTTTATTTTTAGTAGAGATGGGGTTTCACCATGTTGGCTGGGCTGGTCTTGAACTCCTGACCTCAAGTGATCTGCCCACTGCAGCCTCCCAAAGTGCTTGGATTACAGATGTGAGCCGTTGCTCCCGATCTGGTCATGTTTTTTAATGGAGGAATTCATAGTAGTAATATAGGAATATCAGTATTATAATCACAGTTGATACTGATATTTCATTGTTTTTGAGGCCACTTGGCCTTAGTTGTTTTATTTGGGAGTTGTAGTAGGGCTAGTAGGTAAAAAAGGAACTTGTAAATAATCAAAGTCCCCATTCATTCTAGTCTCTTAATTTTCTCTAAATAGGAGGTGACTTTTCTCTTTTCCAAGGCTATTCCTTGTTCTCAGATCTCGTTCTCTTGACACATTGCAGATCTCCATTGACTCCTTTCTCTGCCTACAAAGATGTTTAAGTCTCCTGTATCCAAAAAAGGAAACTCTACTGCATACTGCCATAAAACCTTTTCTTCCATTTATTTCTAGAATTCCTGAAATAATAGCTTAAACTCCATAATCTACTTAATTACCTCTATTCACTCTCACGAGAATGCGTTCTGGCCAACTCTTGTATTACTGTATTGGAATTTTTTAAACTGCCAAGTCTATTGGCCTATTTTTAGTTCTCTTTTAACTAAACTTCAATATTCCACACTTACTGTCTTAAACCTTTCTCTTCCATTTGTTTTTATCATGCTATCTTTTCCTGTTTCTCATTATGGTATCCATTCCTACAAAACAACTAAGTTTTATATTTTTTAATATCACATTTTAAAATGTTAGTATTGGCCAGGCCTGGTGGCTCACGCCTGTAATCTCAGCACTTTGGGAGACCAAGGGGGCAGATCACATAAGGCTAGGAGTTCAGGACCAGCCCGGCCAACATGGGGAAACCCCATCTCTACTAAAAGTACAAAAATCACCTGAGTGTGGTGGTGCACATCTGTAATCCCAGCTACTCAGGAGGCTGAAGCAGGAAAATCACTTGAACCCAGGAGGTGGTGGTTGCAGTGAGCCAAGATTGTACCACTGCACTCAAGCCTGGGTGACAGAGTGAGACTATGTCTCAAAAAAAAAAAAGAAAAAAAGTTAATATTTGAATAGTGATAGGCTAAAATAATTAAATTTGTCCTCAGTCCTCTACTTCAGTTTAACTTACCAGTAGTTTGAAGCAGAAATAAAGATGTTTTATTAGTACTATTAAAATTTGTAAAGTAACAGCTTTACATTTTAAATGTATTTTTAGATTTTCTTTGTTAAAGTACTTACAAACTTGAAATTACTAAAAGGTGTGAGATTATTATATTAAAAACATATATTACTATAATTTGGCTGCTTCGTTGTCTTTATAACAAACTCCACCTAGGTCTTGGCATCTAAACGATTTCCAAAAGCAGTGAAAATAGAGCCCAAGAGATGAGAATAGCCAAAGCATATTCTGCAGTTTTTAAAAAATTTTGGTTTCTCCCTGGGTTCATTTTAGCTTTGGAAATAGTCAATATAAGCTTGAAAGTAGGTGGAACTTCAGCAAAATGACAGTGGCATTTAGTAACTTGTCTTCAGTTTTAATTTGTTAAGTCAATATTTGGAGTTTCTGTGTATCAGGTATTATATACTGTAACGAATTCCAAGATGAACAAGAATATCAATGCCTAATCCAGAGCCTTACATTATAATAGACACACAAGCAATCGTGTTTTAAGTGCCTACCACACATTAACTACTTTGAATCAGTGAAAGCTAATGCTCATTGGAAATAATGTGATTTGTAAGTACAGTGGAGGTTAGTTTAACTTCTTTTGGGAAAAATGAGACTAACTTGGGAAAAATGGGAAAAATGAGACTCAACTGAGGAGATGATGTTTGAGCTGAGTTTTGAAATATGTGTCAAGGCATATTCAAAAGGCTAGAGAATAAATACATAAGAAAATACTGGGAAAAGAAGCTTGTAAGGGACTCTGAGGTTGGTTATGAAAGGCTTGGAATGCCATACTTAGTGATTTTTAATTTTTCCCCTAGGTGTTGTAGTTTCATGAAGATTTTCTTTCTTTCTTTCTTTTTTTTTTTTTTTTCAGATGTGAAGATTTTTTTTTTCTTTCCAGTAGACTTGTGAGATAATTTGATCTGTGTTTTTGAAAAGTAATTCTAGTGGTAGTTTGGAGAATAGGTAAAGGGGAACAGATTAAAGGCAAAGTCATCAATTACATGAATATTTGTGACTTTCAACCTTCCAGGCATATAACAGGATTATATTTTTCTGTCATCTTTGAAGTTAGCATTACCATGATTTTGCTTTGACCAATGGAATGTGATTGGTTAATAGGTCACTTTTAGGTGGAAGCTTTAAGAATCAGTATGTGATTTGTCTGCCCTGGTAATAAACAACATCATGATCATGGAGCCTCTTTTTGCCAGGTCCCTTAGTGAAAATGACATACAACCTGCAAGTCTTTTTTTTTTTTTTTTTTTTGAGACAGAGTCTCGCTCTGTTGCCCAGGCTGGAGTGCAGTGGCCGGATCTCAGCTCACTGCAAGCTCTGCCTCCCGGGCCCACACCATTCTCCTGCCTCAGCCTCCTGAGCAGCTGGGACTACAGGCGCCCACCACCTCGCCTGGCTAGTTTTTTGTATTTTTTAGTAGAGACGGGGTTTCACCGTGTTAGCCAGGATGGTCTCGATCTCTTGACCTCATGATCCGCCCGTCTCGGCCTCCCAAAGCGCTGGAATTACAGTCTTGAGCCACCGCGCCTGGCCAACAACCTGCAAGTTTTAAGCAAAGTTAAAAATCATGTGATTTCTGTGTAAAATACCCTAATTTTTTTGGTCTCTTTAAAAAAAAAAAAAAACAAACACTGTGTAGGCCAAACTAAGCACATATGCAGCAGGCTATATAATGCCTATAAGTTGTCACTTTTTGTCTGTGGTACAGACCTCATTAATTTCAGATGCAAAAATAAGGCAAAATACTGTGGGTGAGTGATCCCAGAAGGCTTCCTGAATGCGGTGAGATATAGTGTACATTTTGAAGAATTATTTCAGGTGGCTAGATTTAAAAAATGAAATTCATGAATTGAATAGGATGTATTTTGTTATAACTCCCAAATCCTCACAGTGTATAGATTTTTTGTATATTCACTAATAACTTTTTCTGGTTTCTTATTGTGGTTATTGGACCAGAAATGTTGTTTCAATTGTTTGTCTCAGGTTTTGGTCTAATGTTTGGTAGAGAGAATTAATTTAGCATAGCAATGGAAAAAATGACTGGAATAAATGAAAATATAATACTGTTTTCATGGACGAGGAGTCTTTGTATCACCACATGCCAGTTCTTTCCAACTAATCATACATTCAATGCAGTTTCAATAAAAATATCAACTAGAATTTTCATGGAAATAGGCAAACTGACTCTAGAATTCATATATGAAAAAATAGTTCAAGAATAGCAAAGAAATTCGTAAAAAGGAAAAAGAAATTTGCTCTACCAGATTTCAAAATATATTTTAATGCTCTATGACTGAAGTAGTAATATATTGTTGCAGAGATAATCAGGTAGACCAGTATAATCAAAAACCCAGAAACACATCCATCAATATATGGGAACTTGGTTTGTAATATAAGTGACATTAAAATAGTGGAGAAGGAGAGGCCTGTTCATTAGACGATGCTGAAGCAAGTGGTAGCCAGTAAGGGGAAAAACTAAAATTAGATTCCAGCCTTATTCTATACAAAAAATATTTGTATCAAATGGATTGAATATCTAAATATGAAATCAAACTTTATAACATTTTTTTTTTTTTTAAAGATGGAGTCTTGCTCCGTCACCCAGGCTGTAGTGCAGTGGCATGATCTTGGCTAACTGCAACCTCCACCTCCTGGATTCAAGAGATTCTCCTGCCTCAGCGTCCTGAGTATCTGGGATTACAGGTGCCCACCACCACACCCAGCTAATTTTTGTATTTTTGTAGAGATGGGGTTTCACTATGTTGGCCAGGCTGGTCTCGAATTCCTGACCTCAATTGATCCGCCCACCTTGGCCTCCCAAAGTGCTGGGATTATAGGCAAGAGCCACCATGCCCAGTCCAAACTTTATAATTTTTGAAGATATGCCCATTTGAATGGCTATTATCAAAATTAAAAAACAACAACAACAACAAAATAAGTATTGGTGAGGATTGGAGAAATTAGAACTCTTGTACATTGATGGTAGAAATGTAAAATGGTGCAGATAATATGGATAACAGTATTGTTCCTTAAAAGATTAAACATAGGATTACCGTATAATCCAGCAATTCTACTTCTGGGTATGTGCCCAAAATAATTGAAGGCAGAGACTCCAACAGATGTTTGTGCACCAATATTCTTAGCAGCATTACTTATAATAGCCAAGGGGTGGAAACAACCTAGATGTCCCTTAACAAATGAATGGATAAATAAAATGCATACACATTCATTCCTTAGTATCCTTGGGGGATTGATTCTCGGATCTTTGTTGATACCAAAATCTGTGGCTGCTCAAGTCGCTTAGATAAAATGGCATAGTATTTGCATATAACCTATACATGGTCTCTCCCATACATTAAATCATCTATAAATTACTTATAATGCTTAATACAGTGTAAATGCTATGTAAATACATATATTTAAAACATTTTTGTTTTTTATTGTTGTATTGTTACTTTTTATTGTTTTTTCCCTCCGGTATTTTGTGTCTGGTTGGTTAAATCTGTGGATGATGAACCTGTTGATATGGAGGGCTGATTGTACATACAATGGAATATTATTAACTTTAAAGGAATGAAATTCTGACATATGCTACAATATGAGTGAACCTAAAAGATACTGTGCTAAGTGAAATAAGCCAGACACAAAAGGACAAATGTTATTATATGATTCCACTTACATGAGGTACCTAGAGTATCAGATTCATAATGATAGAAAGTAGAATGGTAGTTGCCAGGAGCTGGGAAGAGGAGAGAATAGGGAGTTATTGTTTAATGGGTACAGAGTTTCCGTTTGGGATGATGAAAAAAGTTCTGGAACTGGTGTTGGAGATGGTGGTGTTGGTTGTGCGACAGTGTTAATGTACCTAATGCCACTGAATTGTTACTTAAAAACAGTAAAAGTGGCAAATTTTATATTTTTACTACAAAGAAGACATTTTAAAGTTCAGTTACCGTATGTTTAAAATGAGGTTGATAATACCTACCCTGATGGTTCTTTATAAGGATTAAATAATCTCCAATATGAACTAGTTAGGTGCATAGCAGATACCCTTCCCCAATCCCCCAGTTTTTGGGGGCAGAAATTTTTATGTCTTTATGACCTCAATATAGGAAAGCACAACTCAAAGGATTCATAATTTGACTATCTCAAGACAGTATTACTAATTCTTGTCCCCAAAAGACAACAGAAACAAACTTATAAGACAAGCAAAGATGGAGACAAGATACTGGCAACACATTAATCTGCAACACTGTGTGGTTCATTCAGCAGAACCATAGATAAGTAAGACAAAAAAAGACCTCATTTAACAAAAGAATGTGAAATAAGAATGGCCAAAAAAAAATTATGACAAGATACTCAGTGTCGTTTTATATCAGGGAAATGAAAACTAAAACAACTATTAGATTAGTTTTTTTAAAAAAGCAACCTGTTGAATTAAGTATTAATGAAAATTTAGGAAAGCAGTAATTTTCATGTAAGCTGTGTGCATGTGTGTGTGTACGTGTTTGTGTGAGTGTGATGTTGGTTAGGAATTATAGCGCAGTGCTTAGATCATTACCTGGCAAATAACAGACAATAAATGTATGTTAAGTGGACACACCATATGTGGTAAATGGTTAAAGTCACTTTGGAGAGCAATTTGACAATATCTAGTAAAGTTGAAAATGACCAAACTTCTGTTACTCAATAATTCCATTTATTCACTTTAGAGAAACTTTTATATGTCAATATCAGGAGACATATTGAAGAATATTGTTAAAGCATTATTTGCAATATTAAAAATTGCAAAATATTTAAATGTCTAAATGTGTTATGATGAAATTAATGCAGCAGCTAAAATGAATGAACTAGGTTCTATATACCAATATGCATAATAGATCTTATAAACATAATAAGAGAAAAATTCAGTTGTAAAAAGATACATACAACATGGAAGCATGTAAATTTAAAAAACATAAAGTAACACCCTTTTTTAGGGTTATATAAGTCCAGAGTAAAAATATTACAAGTTGTTCTACAGAAGCACTGTCTAGTACAACTTTCTGCAGTGATGGAAGTGTCCATATCTGCACCATTCAATACAGTAGCCACTAACCACATGTTAAGTACTGGAAATGTGACTGGAGCAGCTGGAGAACTGAATTCTAAATGTTATATTACATAAATTTAAAGAATCACATGTACCTGCTGAGCCCATGAGATGTACTTTGTCTAACTGAAAACTGGACTTCTAATTTTATTTAAATTTATATGGTCACATCTAGCTAGTGGCTACCATATTGTACAGCGCAGGTCTAGATAACTCACAACAAATTCATGAAAAGGGAGGGAGGCAAAAGGAACTTCAACTTTATAATGTTCGCTTTTTAGTATACAAACATAAAACTAAAGCAAAAGAACAAGTTGTGGAATAACACTAAATAACATTAAATGACATTAAATAACATTTTTCTTTAGTACTTTTTAGAAGAGCCACCAAATAAAGTCAGAAATTCATTTGAATTTATTTTTTAGTACTTTTTTAATGCCTTACCTAGGTATTCCATTTTCTCTCCCACTCTTTAATTTGAAGGCGATAATACTAGAGAGGTTACCACAGTATAGATCTTTCAGGGCCCTGTAGAAAGTTCTCTTCTGAGTGATTTGGGAAGCTATTAGAGATTGCTGAGCAAAGGAGTTATGCTTATCAGACATACATTTTTAAAGAACTTGGACACACTGAAGATGAAGGTACCGTAATAATGTTTTAAAATAAATTACAGATTATTGTTTTATTTTTATTCTATATCTGCTACAGCAATCCTGCCATGTAGTGAACCATCATAGATTAATGTGTACAATTAGTCTTTATTTATATGTGTCACATCTGTCATAAATACAAGCTTTAATTTTGCTATAAGCACTGGTATAGTAGTATGCAAATGAGCAGACCTTTACAAAATTTTTTTATAGGTTTTCTTTATATTCCTTGAGTTCTTTAGCTTAGCTGTATTGACAGTATTTATATGCTCATGAATATTCTGGTTCCTTTTTTTTTCTTTGACTCTTGAGTATCTGATGTAATCCTGTGTACATTTATGAAGAGCCTTTCTAAACATTAGTAGATTAATGTGGGCATTTTCTCTTAAGAAGTAGAGAAGGGTCAAGAAATTTTAATTGTTTTATTTCTTAGCTTAACTACAAATAATAGTGATTTTGCTTTAGAAACAAAGCAGAATTACAAGATGCCTTTAACGTTTTTCTTATTTGCTGCTCTTGTGAAGTTATAATTTTATTAAATATAGTTCCTAATCATTCTATTCATACTCTGATACGTATACGATAGGAAATTAAGAAAGGGGTCAGGTTAAAAGCAAACTAATTAGAGCATATTCTTTCTAGTTGTCATTGTAGTGTGATTATTCTGAGTATGTATTAAACTCTGTGAAAAACAGGGTGCTCCTGAGAGGCCTCAAATCTAGTCTCGAGGGTTCTCAGATAAGTAAAAGGGACATAAATTTTCCATAGGTATATGATAGTTAACCTGTGTCAGTTTGTTTGAATATTTTAATTGTGATAGGTCTTCTTTTGGGAGGAAAGGTCTTTGACACTTGTGAATGCTAAATTTCTATTTTGATATGCAATTGTGCTAAACAGTTTTGTTCAAGTTCTTTAGAACAGAAGGGGATTGGTGATAAATTTTCAGTTACAGTGAAACTGTCCTTCAAATTAATCACATTCTGATGAAATAAGAGAAAAAATAAAAATTGTGAAAAGTAATGAAATGTTTAAAGTTTTAAATATAAAGTCAGGGATATGATGGATCTATTACATCCGATACCATTTTTGGTAGAAAGAGTATATGGGAAAGAAGACAGAAGAAGATCTCTCTATCTAATATGGGAAATTAAGACATTGCAACTTAATCTCAATATTGCAAATGTATGGGATATTATGATCAAAGATCCCATCTGTGTCTTTTCTTTCCCTACCTTCGACATTGTCTTACATGTTTGATTTACTGGTTACATTGCTGATTTGGCACATTGATCTTTGGGTTTCCTATCTTAAACTTGCATAATTTTACTTGTAATTTTTCAGTTCATTTTATCATTTGGGAAGTTCTCTAATTATCAGATTCATTTAAAACCCAAGCAGGTGGGACTGATTTTCTTACAACACAGACTCAAGGTGGTTCTCTGTGGGATATTGTCTGGGTTGAGTACCCTGAAAGTATGCCACCAGAGCAGGGCAGTGGTCTCCACTGGGCAGCCTCTCAGTGCTGCTTTTTAAGCTGTTGCCAGTGATTGCACAGGCTCTTCCCTTCAGAAGACTGAATGCCTGTGAAGGGCATAATGATTTAGGGACAATAGAGTAAATAATAATAATAATAAAAATTATGATAGTTGTACTTTTCTCTTACTCATTGTACATTTCCCCCTCTTTTTACTCAGTTACGTTCTTGCCTGCCTGTGGTAATTTTCTATTCCCTAGTGTTGTAAATACCGGAGCCTGAGTTATTAGAAGGAAAATGCTTACCAAAAGTAGACAGTAGAATGACAAAACCTAGTTTTTGAAAAGTGCACCATTCTGTTTTATAGAAAAGGAAAATTTTCACTTCATAAGAAACAATATATTTCACTACCTAGTAGAATACATTTTTGTTGTCATTGTATAGCTGTATCACCATAGAGAGATGATTTTGATTTTGCTTTAATTTGTACCTGGTTTTACGGTTTCAGGTTATTTCACTTCCATTTGTGATTTCTGGTTACTGTATTCATTTCCTGATTTCTACTGTATAGACTAGATGATGTCTTTGGATTTTTTTTTTTTTTTTTTTAAGACGGAGTCTTACTCTGTCACCTGGGCTGTAGTGCAGTGGTGCGATCTCAGCTCACTGCAACCTCTGCCTCCCGGGTTCAAGCAGTTCTCCTGCCTCAGCCTCTCGAGTAGCTGGGACTACAGGCATGTGCCACCATGGCTAATGTTTTGTATTTTTAGTAGAGACGGGGTTTCACCATGCTGACTGGGCTGGTCTCGAACTCCTGATGGTGATCTGCCTGCCATGACCTCCCAAAGTGCTGGGATTACAGGCATGAGCCACCGGGCCTAGCCTCTTTGGATATTTTATAGCTCAGCCATTCTATAAGACTTTTGCCTTGGGAGCTTTCAGCTTGAAATGGTATGAAAATTATAGTAATATAGGGAGACAGCCAGATACTGTGAGTAGGGAATGTCATTGTAACATCTAGAACAAATGTATGGATCTATAAAGAGAACCCACATATTTTGAAACTGTATTAAAATTTTCCTCTAGAATTTTAAAAATTGGGGTGGGGGAGCAGAGGAGAGCCAAATGGACTGATGCTGAGTACCTTCCTTATTCTGATATGAGGTGGTTATGCACTCAATCTTTTAATCCTCACAACGATCCTACATGGGTAGGGATAATTATTTTCATCTTATTATAGGGTCGAGTCATAGAACTAACAAGAAGTGGAGCTAGAGTTGGAACACAACTTTTTCTGATGTCCCAGCCTATTTACATCAACATTTCTTTAGGTAGAGAAAATCAATAGTGTTGTCATGGTTACTTGTTTCATAAATTAATAAAATTTAAATAGTCTTGTAATTTTTATTGTAGATCGAAAGTAAGATGCTTGCCTTTTAAAATTTTTGGGAAACTAAAATATTTAGGAGGGTTTTTCTTTATCCTGACATGTAATACTTGGCCCATGTTTTAAGAATATTTAAGGAATTAGTGAATATTTCATTTTATTCCCTCTGATAATGTGAATTTTGACACATTGGTAAAGGTAGAGGTTACAAAATAGTACAACTTTTAAAAGAAGGTTTACATTTCTTACTTTTTAAAGTTTTTAAAACATTTTCCTTACACTCCAGAAACTGACTAGCACTTCTAATTGCCAAAATACGTTGTTTTATTTTAAAAAATTATTTTGGGAAAAAGGCTTCTCTTGTTAAGCTAGTTTCAATGACCAGTCTTGTTGTACCTTGACTTGTAATAATGAAAAAAGAGGTACAGAAAGCTGTTTTATTTGAATAATAGATTTGCCAATTAGCCATCAAGTGCTTCCATCTGTGAAATTGTTGATCAGATGGGTTAGCTGGGATGTTTCCAGACTAGGGCATCATAAATGGCACTTGAAAACTGTCACTTTAATGATGAGGTTTCAAGTATTACACTGCTTGATGCTGTGGAACCTTTTTCTCCTTTTGCAGTACCATGTTTTTTTAGAACATACTGATCCCACTTATGAATTCTGTGGCATCAAGAAAATTTGGGAGACCTGCCACTGATGTAAAGTTCTGCCTAATCTGCTGCTCTGGCCTGTGCTGGGATTACACCAGAGTGCTAACAGCTTCTTTCGTAGCCTTTCCAGTAATGTTGGTTGGGGATCTGACTGGCACAGACAGGTGATGCTTATTGCTTGTGGGCTATGGAGCTGGCACACTTTGGCAAGTTTCTTTGCACTTTCCCATTAATATAAACTCATTTTCAAATATCTCACCTCCTTAAATAAATGTATAGGAGCATAGTAGCCTAAGGCCACATAAGTGTTGAGATTTCTATGTGTACCCCTTGTGTTAAATGACTTTAGCATCTGTCTTGTACCTTTTTGAAGGATTTAAATTGCTTATAGGTAATTATTACATTTTAAAATTTGTTTAATAATAGCATAGAAATATAAATTTCTGGAAATAATTGTTGTATGTCTTTCCTCACTGTTCCATGTCTTCATTGCTCATCCTTCCATTTTATGGGAAGTTTCCTTTTTAGTAAGTTGACTTCCTCAATGCCGGTGCGTGTGATTAGATATTAGAGTCTCTGAGTGACATTTTTCCTTGGTAGGACTGTACTGTGCTTTTCTTTTCCTGTAAATCCAAATTCCTGAAATTTGGGCACACTTCTGGGTTACCAGTCTGTGTGGGGTCAAATTCATGGCCCATGTCACTTTTTGGACAACAGCGTGGCCTTCTGCCTGATCTGGCACAGGTTTCAGACCTACCACTATGAAAGGCAGTATATATTGGGCAGTGGTGAAAACCCAGGGCTCTGGAGTTAGGCTAGATTTAAACACTGGCTGAGATCCATGGAAGAGGAAGAGGGAATGAGAATGCAGTGTAAATGTTCAAGAAAGCAGATAGTTTAGGATCTTGTTCCTATTCTTCTTCCAGAATAGATCACAATTTAGCATCATTCCCAGACCCTTCAACCTCAAGTGGACAAGCCCCCAATGAGAGAAAAGTATCAATGTTTTAAAAATTATGTTATTTTGCCCGGTGCGGTGGCTCACATCTGTAATCCCAGCACTTTGGAAGGCCGAGGCAGGTGGATCACCAGGTCAGGAGTTCGAGACCAGCGTGGTCAGCATGGTGAAACCCTGTCTCTACTAAAAATACAAAAATTAGCCAGGCATGGTGGCATGTACCTGTAATCCCACCTACTTGGGAGGCTGAGGCAGGAGAATTGCTTGCATCTGGGAGGTGGAGGTTGCAGTGAGTTGAGATGGCGCCACTGCACTCCAGCCTGGGACAGAGCGAGACTCCATCTCAAAAAAAAAAAAAAAAAAAAAATTAGGCCGGGCCCAGCGGCTCACACCTGAAATCCTAGCACTTTGGGAAGCTGAGGTGGGCGGATCACCTGAGGTTGGGAGTTCGAGACCAGCCTGACCAATGTGGAGAAACCCTGTCTCTACTAAAAATACAAAATTAACTGGGCATGGTGTTGCATGCCTGTATCCCAGCTACTCTGGAGGCTGAGGCAGGAGAATCGCTTGAACCCAGGAGGCGGAGGCTGTGGTGAGCCAAGATAGCACCATTGCACTCCAGCCTGGGCAACAAGAGTGAAACTCCGTTTCAATTAAAAAAAAAAATTGTGTAATTTTTTTTGACTGCCTGGCCACAGTGTCTTTTTTGTTCTCAAAGGTTTGTGTGGTCTCTCTCCATAGCAGAAATGTCCAGTAGTTAATAGATAACCTTGATTAATCAATAGGTTTCCCTTTACAGGTGAGGAAATTGAGGCATGTAGAAATTAAGTAACTTATTCAGTGTATTAAGACATTAAAAAAAGTGCCTTCAGAGCAGAACTAGAAGACTGTCTTGCTTTCAAGTGCTCCTGTGTAGAGCATTAAAGGAAGTATAAGAAAAAGAAAATGGAAACAGATGTGACCATGTTCATGGAAGAATAGAACTTTCCCTTCTTTGACTACTGCTACTTTTTCATCCTTTTTAAGTATTTTTCTTCTGATGTGTTTTCTTTTTTGGAAAATAGAGACAGGGTCTCACTATATTGCCCAGGCGAACTCCTGAGCTGAAGTGATTCTCGCTCCTCAGCCTCCCAAAGTGCTGGAATTACACAGGCATGAGCCACCATGCCTGCCGTTTGATGTGTGTTTTTCTATCTCCGTTCCCTTAATTCCTCAGAAATAGGCATCCTGTCATCTTTTGTGTGGTATCTCAAATAACATTGTGAATAGATGAATGCTTAATGAAATTAGGGTAGTGGTCAGCAGTATTTCTAGGAAGCCGCAGAGATGACTTCTGTCTCTTAAACTCTACCATGCCTCAGAAACTCTGAGCCATTTATGCTTCTCATTAACAGAATTCAGGCAGTTTTTATGAGAAACAAACAAGGTATTTTTTTTTTTTTTTGACAGTTTAGTTAACCAATTTTATTGTTAGGAGCAGTGTTACAACAAACATCCTTGTGCACACTTATAAATGGCATTATGTGGTAGTGTACATGCATGTTCTAATTTATAGATTTTGTTCAATTGCCCTCTAAAATTATTATTTTTTCTTTTTTATTATACTTTAAGTTCTGGGGTACATGTGCACAACATGCAGGTTTGTTACATATGTACATGTACCATGTTGGTGTGCTGCACCCATTAACTCATCATTTACATTAGGTATATCTCCTAATGCTATCCCTCCCCGCTTCCTCCACCCCACGACAGGCCCCAGTGTGTGATGTTTCCTTTCCTGTGTCCCAGTGTTCTCATTGTTCAATTCCCACCTATGAGTGAGAACATGCAGTGTTTGGTTTTCTGTTCTTGCGACAGTTTGCTGAGAATGATGGTTTCCAGATGCATCCATGTCTCTACAAAGGACATGAACTCATTCTTTTTTATGGCTGCATAGTATTCCATAGTGTATATGTGCCACATTTTCTTTTTATTATTATTATTATTATTATACTTTAAGTTCTAGGGTACATGTGCACAACGTGCAGGTTTGTTACCTATGCATACATGTGCCATGTTGGTGTGCTGCACCCATTAACTCGTCATTTACATTAGGTATATCTCCTAATGCTATCCCTCCCCCCCGACAATAGGCCCCGATGTGTGATGTTCCCCTTCCTGTGTCCAAGTGATCTCATTGTTCAGTTCCCACCTATGAGTGAGAACATGTGGTGTTTGGTTTTCTGTTCTTGCAATAGTTTGCTGAAAATGATGGTTTCCAGCTGCATCCATGTCCCTACAAAGGACACGAACCCATCCTTTTTTATGGCTGCATAGTATTCCATGGTGTATATGTGCCACATTTTCTTAATCTAGTCTGTCACTGATGGACATTTGGGTTGATTCCAAGTCTTTGCTATTGTGAATAGTGCCGCAAGAAACATATGTGTACATGTGTCTTTATAGCAGCATGATTTACAATCCTTTGGGTATGTACCCAGTAATAGGATTGCTGGGTCAAATGGTATTTCTAGTTCTAGATCCTTGAGGAATCACCACACTGTCTTGCACAGTGGTTGAACTAGTTTACAGTCCCACCAACAGTGTAAAAGTGTTCCTATTTCTCCACATCCTCTCCAACACCTGTTGTTTCCTGATTTTTTAATGATCGCCATTCTAACTGGTGTGAGATGGTATCTCATTGTGGTTTTGATTTGCATTTCTCTGATGACCAGTGATGATGAGCATTTTTTCATGTGTCTGTTGGCTGTATGAATGTCTTCTTTTGAGAAATGTCTGTTCATATCCTTTGCCCACTTTTTGATGGGGTTGTTTGTTTTTTTCTTGTAAATTTGTTTGAGTTCTTTGTAGGTTCTGGATTTTAGCCCTTTGTCAGATGAGTAGATTGCAAAAATTTTCTCCCATTCTGTGGGTTGCCTGTTCACTATGATGCTAGTTTCTTTTGCTGTGCAGAAGCTCTTTAGTTTAATTAGATCCCATTTGTCAATTTTGGCTTTTGTTGCCATTGCTTTTGGTGTTTTAGACATGAAGTCCTTGCCCATGCCTATGTCCTGAATGGTATTGCCTAGGTTTTCTTCTAGGGTTTTTATGGTTTTAGGTCTAACATTTAAGTCTTTAATCCATCTTGAATTAATTTTTGTATAAGGAGTAAGGAAGGGATCCAGTTTCAGCTTTCTACTTATGGCTAGCCAGTTTTCCCAGCACCATTTATGAAATAGGGAATTCTTTCCCCATTTCTTGGTTTTGTCAGGTTTGTCAAAGATCAGATGTTCGTAGATGTGTGGTATTATTTCTGAGGGCTGTGTTCTGTTCCATATCTGGTCTATATCTCTGTTTTGGTACCAGTACCATGCTGTTTTGGTTACTGTAGCCTTGTAGTATTGTTTGAAGTCAGGTAGCGTGATGCCCCCAGCTTTGTTCTTTTGGCTTAGGACTGTCTTGGCAATGTGGGCTCTTTTTTGGTTCTATGTGAACTTTAAAGTAGTTTTTTCCAATTCTGTGAAGAAAGGCATTGGTAGCTTAATGGGGATGGCATTGAGTCTATAAATTACCTTGGGCAGTATGGCCATTTTCACGATATTGATTCTTCCTATCCATGAGCATGGAATGTTCTTCCATTTGTTTGTGTCCTCTTTTATTTCATTGAGCAGTGGTTTGTAGTTCTCCTTGAAGAGGTCCTTCACATCCCCTGTAAGTTGGATTCTTAGGTATTTTATTCTCTTTGAAACAATTGTGAATGGGAGTTCACTCATGATTTGGCTCTCTGTTTGTCTGTTATTGGTGTATAAGAATGCTAGTGACTTTTGCACATTGATTTTGTATCCTGAGACTTTGCTGAAGTTGCTTATCAGCTTAAGAAGATTTTGGGCTGAGATAATGAGGTTTTCTAAATATACAGTCATGTCTTCTGCAAAAAAATAAAGGGTATTCAATTAGGAAAAGAGAAAGGCAAATTGTCCCTGTTTGCAGATGACAAACAAGGTATTTTTAAATAGGTAAATAGTTATTTTTAAATAGGTACCAGTATATGACATGTTACTTCAGAATTCAGAAGTTACAAGTGGGCATATGTTGAATACTAAGTTTCCCTGTTGTCTCTGTTCCCTTCTTTTTTTTTTTTTTTTTTTTTTTTTTTTTTTGAGACGGAGTCTCGCTCTGTCGCCCAGGCTGGAGTGCAGTGGCCGGATCTCGGCTCACTGCAAGCTCCGCCTCCCGGGTTCACGCCATTCTCCTGCCTCAGCCTCCGGAGTAGCTGGGACTACAGGCGCCCGCCACCACGCCCGGCTAGTTTTTTGTATCTTTTAGTAGAGACGGGGTTTCATCGTGTTAGCCAGGATGGTCTCGATCTCCTGACCTCGTGATCCGCCCGTCTCGGCCTCCCAAAGTGCTGGGATTACAGGCTTGAGCCACCGCGCCCGGCCGTCTCTGTTCCCTTCTTTAGAGACAACCTCTGTTACCAGTTTATGTCCTTCCAAAGATAATTTTATGTTAGTATTGTCCAGTGGAACTTTCTGTGTGGTGGAAATATATTATATTTAGCTGCCTAGTATGGCAGCCATTAGCCACATGGTGCTACAGAGTCCTTGAAATGTAGCTGGTATGACTGAATAACTAAATGTTTAAATTCTATTTAATTTAAAATAGTTTAAATTACATAGCTGCATGTGGCCAGTGGCCACTATATTGGACAGTGCAGTGTACATAAAACTGGATCCTGGAGATTGTCTCATCCCATATCCATAGATATAAAGCTGCATGTATTTTCTTAAAGAATGGCTTGCTTTCCCATTTTTTAGACAAACCATGGTTTACTTAATTAGTGCTCTACTGATATACACTTAGGTTGTTTCTTATCTTTTGATTTACAAACCTTGTTGTAGTAAATCCCTCGTTGAAAGCGTTATTTCACATGCATTTTTCTAGAGGATAAATTCCTAGAAGTGGAATTACTGTGTTTAATCAGTGTAGTTAGCCTGATACGGTAGAAAGAATACAGGATTTGGCCTTGAATTTAGGCTTTACTGAGTCACTTTTCAGACATTGATTAACTTCTGTGACCTTCAGTTTCCCCATTTATAAAATAGGCACGGTAGAATCCACTTTGCCAGGGTTGTGTTATTATTAGAAGTAATATATGTAATGGTCTTCTCAACTGGTATTAGGAGCTTAAATTAGGAATGGTAGATAATGAAAGCCCTACTACTATTACTTGTTTTACTAATAAGGAGACCATTATAAGCCTAGAGGCCTATGTTTAATGCTGAATGGCGGCAGAACCTTCAGAATAGCTTTGCTTAGCCCATTTTAGGTTTGTAAATATGGTCTCCATCTTTTATTCATTTGGTCTCCACCTTTTATTCATTTAACTTGCCTGAATTATATATCTATATAAATTACTTTTCATGTGCTAATTTATCGCTTTTTTATATCAACTGGCAAAACTGTTGTGCCCTGCCTGTCACCTGATAGTTAAATTTAAGCAGAATCGCCATCTTAATAAATCATTGCTTATATTTGAATATTTTATGGCATATTGGTGAAAAACAGGGAAATGGAGATATTGATTACTATTTACAAGCAGCTATAGGTTCTAAAACTGGATGAATTATGGAAGCATATTATGAGTTTGGATATCATTTTTTTCTATAGTATTTTCAGTGATGTTACTTATTTGAAACCTTTAGAATTACATTGAAGAAGTAAACTTTGTAACTTGATTTCTTGACCACAGTTATTTGTTATTTATGTATTTATTTATTTAGGATGAAATCTTGCTCTGTCGCCCAGACTGAAGTGCAGTGGCATGATCTTGGCTCACTGCAACCTCTGCCTCCCGGGTTCAAGGGATTCTCCTACCTCAGCCTCCTGAGTAGCTGGGACTACAGGTGTGCGCCACCATGCCTGGCTAATTTTTATATTTTTAGTAGAGATGGGGTTTCAGCATGTTGGCCAGGCTGGTCTTAAACTCCTGGCCTCAAGTGATCCACTTCCTCAGCCATCCGAAATGCTGGGATTATAGGCGTGAGCTCATCCTGTTTGTTATTTTTATATTCTTAATACACTGGCAACTACTAATAAGCTCATTTTAAGTTTTCCTTGACTTCATTTTTTATAAACATTAAGTGAGGTCTTTTTTCAAGAATTTATACTTTCATATGAATGGTTACTTTAGAAGTAACTACTTATTCAAAGTCATTTAAAGAAAAATTAATCTTTTAAAAACCGTTAACCAAGATTTTTTTTTTTTTTGGGGGGACGGAGTCTTGCTCTGTCGCCCAGGCTGGGGTGCAGTGGCCGGATCTGAGCTCACTGCAAGCTCCGCCTCCCGGGTTTACGCCATTCTCCTGCCTCAGCCTCCCCGAGTAGCTGGGACTACAGGTGCCCGCCACCGCGCCCGGCTAGATTTTTTTTTGTATTTTTTAGTAGAGACGGGGTTTCACCGTGTTAGCCAGGATGGTCTCGATCTCCTGACCTCGCGATCCGCCCGTCTCGGCCTCCCAAAGTGCTGGGATTACAGGCTTGAGCCACTGCGCCCGGCCCCAAGATTTTTACAAGTATGCTGATTAAGAATCAGTTTCAGGAATGCTCTGTATCTGTATGAGCAAGAGGGAAATGTGCTTTGCTTTGTTTTTTGTTTTCGTTTTTTTTTTTTTTTTTTATGGTAAATCTGAGTAGCTAAAAGCCTCGTTTGGGAGTGAAACTCAAGGGAAAAAACAAACATTGTTAAATTTTATACCTAAATGTAGTATTTGTTTCTACATCATATATATTATGTTGAAATTATAATTGCTCTTTTTTGGTATCAGTAACCTAAATATTAAAAGAAGTTTATTGTTAGGAGTAGTAGTAGCAGCAGCTGTGTGCCAGACACTATATCAAATGCCTTACATATGTTATCTCATTTAATCTTTACATTAACCAGTACCATGTAGTATGATTAGCACCATTCACAAGGGAAAATGGGTCATAGCTTTAAGTGGTTAAGAGAGGATTAAACCTCAGACTTGGTCTTTCTAATTCCAAAGTATCTCTGCATCTAATCAATATTTTAGTTTGGGAGAGTGTCATTCAGGTTGTTGATAGGCATTGCTATCTTTGTATACTGAACTTACGTGAATTACCCAGTGCAGAAATGATTGTTCTTAGTTTATGGTGATGGCCCCATGGCTCCCAGTGCACATGACTGTGAACAGTAAGTAGTATATTTTTCAAAGTGTATAAACAAGTACATTTGCAGTAATTGAGATGATGTGCTGTAGCAGGAAGGGGATTCGACTATGGATCAGGAGATACAGGTTCTGTTTCTGAATGTATGTCTTGACCTGTAGCATGCACAAGTTATTTATATACATTTATTTTTCTATCTGTATGCCGTTAAAAAGTATGATTATATGCTCTGGCTACTTAATTGTTATAAGAATAAAAAATGATGAGAAAAATCTAAAAACATTTTGTAATATCATCTAGCACTCACTAAGTAATTTAACCTAAAAGATGAAGGTCTCTAAGCACATAGCCTTGTGGTGAGTTGTAGAGCCTTGATGAAGCATTCCTAAGGTAGTTTCTTCTTTTTTGCCTAAAATTTCTCTCAAAGAATCCTTGGAACTATATTTAGAGCTATAGATTATGAGAAATGAAGTTCAGAAACTTCGTATGTGTGTGCACACGTGCGTGAGCATGTATTCACAGGTCCTATAACGCAGTTATATTGTTGGTAGGGTTAGGAGAGTTTTTTTTTTTTTAAAGAAAAACTTGTCTTAAAAATTTTTTATTTGTTGAGCTGCTGTAATCATATTATCTACTCTGTAAGTCTTTTTTCTAGTCTTTTAGACTTGGAAAAATATTTTACTTTGTAGTCACTGTATATGAGAATGATCACTGGAAAAGCATTTTACTTTGTAATCACTGTATATGAGAATGATCACAACAGGAAGTACTAAAAAAGGCATTCAATAACTTTATAATACTTTTTGAATTTTGAGAATTTCAGTATAAGAGTATTTATAGGCCTTTTGTATGTTTTTAATAGCTTAATTGAGATATTACTGACATACAGTAAACTATACATGTTTAAAGTGTATAATTTATTAAGTTTTGACTGTATTTACTCAGGAAACCATCACTACAATCAAGATGGTGAACATCCATCACTCTCAGAATTTACATATGCCCCCTGGTGTAGTCCCTTTTCTTGCACTTCTCCCCCCACCCCCAGACTACCACTGATTTGCTGTCACTATACATTACTTTGCATTTTCTAGCATGCTAATCAATGGGATCATATAATAGGTACTCTTCTTTTTGTCTAGCTTTCATTACTGCAATTGTTTGGAGGTTCTTCAGAGCCTGTATTAATGTTTTTTTTTTTTTTTTTTTGCTGAGTAGTATTTCATTGGATGGATATATAACACTTTGTTTATCCATTAACTTGTTCATGGATAATTTGGTGTGTTTTGGTTTTTGGCTGTTACAAATAAAACTGCTGTAAACATTATGTACATGACATTGTATGGACAGTTGTTTTTATTTCTCTTGCTTAAATACCTAGGATTAGATTGGCTGGACCATATGGTAGGTATATGTTTAACTTCTTCAAAAACTGCCAAATTGTTTTTCAGATTGGTTGTATCATTTATATTCCCACCAGCAGTGTGTGAGAGTTCCCATTCTTCCACATCCTTGCCAGTAGTTGATATGGTTAATTTTTTAAATTTAGCCATTTTCTAGTGGGTAAATAGTATCTGATTGTGGTTTTAGTTTGCAATTTCTGGATGACTAATGATGGTGAGCATCTTTTTATGTGCTTATTTGCCATTCATATATATGTTTTAGGGATATATTCATGTGTTGCCCAGTTTTTACTGGGTGGTTTATTTCATTAATGAATTTTATGAGTTCTTTATATGTTCTGGATATGAGTTCTTTATCAAATATATCATTTGCAGATGTTTTATCCCAGTACATGGGCTTATCTTTTTATCTTCTTAATACTTTTTTGAAGACCAGAGTTTTTAATTTTCATAGTTTAATTTATAAAAATTGGGGCCAGGCACGGAGGCTCACACCTGTAATCCCATCATGTTGGGAGGTCGAGGCGAGTGGATCACAAGGTCAGGAGATTGAGACGATTCTGGCTAACACAGTGAAACCCCATCTCTACTAAAAATACTAAAATTAGCCGGGCGTGGTGGCATCTGCCTCTAGTCCCAGCTACTCGGGAGGCTGAGGCAGGAGAATCTCTTGAACCTGGGAGGCAAAGGTTGCAGTGAGCCAAGATCGCGCCACTGTACTCCAGCCTGGGAGACAGAGCAAGTCTCTGTCTCCAAAAAAAAAAAAAAATTATAAAAATTTGTGTTATAAATTATACTTTGATGTGGTAATTAAGAAGTCTCTTCCTAACCCAAAGTCACAAACATATTCTCTTGTTTTCTTCCAGAAGTTTTATAATTTTAAATGTCACATTTATGTTTGTGTTCCATTTTGAATTGTTTTTTGTATATGGTGCAATATATGGGTCATGCTCAGTTTAAAAAAATATTTTTTGCATGTGGATATCCAGTTACTACAGCACCACTTGTTTAAATCCTGATGGCCTTTTATTTCTTGCCTTACTGATCTGACTAGAACCTTTAATAAAATGTTAATAGAAATGGTGAAATGAGCGTTCCTGTCTTGTCCTGATCGTAGGGGGAAGCATTCATTCTTTGACCATCAAACATGATATTAGTTGTACATTTTTTATAGATACTCTTTATCAGGTTGAAGAAATTCTCTGCTATTCCTACTTTGTTGAGACTTTTTTTTTTTTTTAATCAGAAGTGGATCTTGGGTTTAGTCAAACACCTTTTCTGCATGTATTGAGATGATTATATGACTCCTTTATTGTAATAAGATGATTTTTTTTATTCCTTATAACAATTCTTTGCTCTGAAATTGGTTGATGTAATATAGGCATTTCAGCTTTCTTTTCATTAGTGTTAATGTGGTCTATCTGACTGTCTACCTATTTGGATCTTTATTTAACCTATTTGAAATAAGTTTCTTGTAGGCAGCATGTAGTTAGATTTTGAGGTGTTGTGTTTTGCCTTTTTTTTTTTTTTTTTTTTTTTTTTTGAGACGGAGTCTCGCTCTGTCGCCCAGGCTGGAGTGCAGTGGCCGGATCTCAGCTCACTGCAAGCTCCGCCTCCCGGGTTTACGCCATTCTCCTGCCTCAGCCTCCCGAGTAGCTGGGACTACAGGCGCCGGCCACCGCGCCCGGCTAGTTTTTCGTATTTTCAGTAGAGACGGGGTTTCACCGTGTTAGCCAGGATGGTCTCGATCTCCTGACCTCGTGATCCGCCCGTCTCGGCCTCCCAAAGTGCTGGGATTACAGGCTTGAGCCACCGCGCCCGGCCTCCTTTTTTTTTTTTTTTTTAATCCAGTCATAGCCTCAGCTTTTTAATTCAGATATTTAAGTAATTTACATTTCACAAAATTATTGAATGTGGTTAAGTTTAAATTTTTCATATTGCTGTTTGCTTAATAATTTTCTCATTTGTTCTTTTGTCATTTTTTCCTTTCTTTGACTCCTTTGAGATTAATTGGATATTTTAATGATTCCATTATATCCCCTTTGTTGGATTTCTAGCTATAACTTGTTTTGTTAGTTTATTAGTTTATTTTTTGCTTTAGGGTTTATAGTATACATCTCTAACTTACCATAGTCTACCTTCAAGTGATACACTACTTTATTTATAGCACGTGAATGTTATAATAATATACTCCATATATACTCTCCGGACCTTTGTGCTATATGTTGAAACTCCATGCT
Source organism: Theropithecus gelada (assembly GCF_003255815.1). Lineage (NCBI taxonomy): Eukaryota > Metazoa > Chordata > Mammalia > Primates > Cercopithecidae > Theropithecus > Theropithecus gelada. Next base: position 37,644,657 of record NC_037680.1, read on the forward strand.
TTATTTTCGTTATTTTTGTCTAAATAGTCAGTTGTCTTTTTTTAATTGTGATGATACATATATGTAACATAAAGCTTACCATTTTAATCATTTTTAAGTGATCAGTTCAGGTATGTTCACATTTTTGTGCAACCACCACTACCATCTGTCAGAACTTTTTCATCTTCTCAAACTGAAACTCTGTACCCATTAGACCATAATTCTTCATCTTCCACCCCCTCATCTCTTGCAACCAGCATTCCACTTTCTGTTTGTTACGAATCTCACTATTCAAAGGAGCTCACATATATGGAATCATTCAGTATTTGTCATTTTGTGACTGGCTTAGCATAATGTCATTAAGGTTCATCCATGTCGTAGTATGTGTCAGAATTTTATTCCTTTTTATGGTTGAATAATATTCCATTGTATGTATGTGTACCACGTTTTGTTTGTCCATTCATGTATTGATGAACAGTTGGGTTGATTTCACCTTTTGGCTATTGTGAATATTGTTGCTATGAACATTGGTGTAGAAATACCTGTTTGAGGATTGAGTATGGTGGTACATGCCTATAACCCCAGCACTTTGGGAGGCCAAGGTGGGCAGATACCTGAGGTCAGGAGTCTGAGACCAGCCTGCCCAACATGGTGAAACCCTGTCTATTCTAAAATTACAAAAGTTAGCCATGCATGGTGTCCCACCCCTGTAATTCTAACTCCTCAGGAGCCTAGGGCAGGAGAATTGCTTGAGCCTGGGAAGTGGGGGTTGCAGTGAGCCAAGATTGCGCCACTGCACTCCAGTCTAGGTGATGGAGTGATACTCTGTCTTTAAAAAAAGAAAAAAAGAAATATCTCTTTGAGTCTCTGCTTTTAGTTCTTTTGGGTATATAGGTAGCCCTCCTTATCCATGGGTTCTGCATCCATGGATTCAACCAACGTTTACATCTGTACTGAACATGTACACTTTTTCTTGTAATTATTCCCAAAACAATATAATAGCTATTTGAATAGCGTTTACATTGTATTAGGTATTATAAGTAATCTAGAGATTAAAGTATATGGAGGATGGGCATTGGTTATATGCAAATACTAGGCTATTTTATATTAGAGACTTGGTGCCTGAGGGAGGTCCTGAAACCAGTGCCCCGAGGGTACTGTGGGATGACTGTACACAGAAGTGAAGTTGATACATCATTTAGTGTCTTACTCGGTTGGGGATGTTCTAACAAATTACCATAGATTGGGTGGCTTAAATAACAAATATGTATTTCTCACAGTTCTGGAGGCTGGAAGTTGGAGATCAGGGTGCCAGTGTAGGGCCTGCTTCTGTGTTATAGACTGCTGGCTTCTTGTTGTATCCTCGCATGGCAGAAAGAAAGCTAAGAGTTTTCTGGAGACCCTTTGTAATAAGGGCACTAAATCTCATTCATGAGGCTTCCACCCTGGATGTCAACATATGCATAAGAAGGAGGGGGCACAAATATTCAGTCCGTAATAAAAATTACTTTTTTGAGAAAATGTTGTATTGTTTTTTACAGTGAATGATTATCTTTTAAAGATATTTAAATAAGAAAAAAATAACATTTAATGATGTAGTTAACATTTCTGGTGTTCTTCTTTTTGTTGTGTAGATCCGTATTTTTATCTGGTATCATTTTCCTCCTGCTGGAAGGATAAAACATTTTTGTAAGGAGGTCTGCTGCCCATTTAAAAAATTAAGTTATTTTTCTTTTTATCTTTGAGTCGTAAGAGTTCTTTTTATCTGTAGACACAAGCCTCCTCATATGATTTTCAGATATTATCTCCCAGTCTATGGCTTATCTTTTCACTTTCTTGAGGGCGACCTTTGAAAAGGTTTTAATTTTGATGAAGTCCAGTGTATCAGTCTTCTTCTCTTTTTTGACTTCTGCTTTTGATATCATGCTAAGAAATACTTGTCTAACCCAAGTTCATGAGGATCTACTCTTCTGTTTGCTTCAAGAGTTTTATTGTTTTATCCCCTATATTGAGTTCTGTGATCCATTTTGTGCATATTTTGAGGTGCGAGTCCAAATTTATGCTTCTGGATGTAGATACTCAGTTGTCTCAACACCGTTTGTTGAAGAGACTATTCTTTCCTCATTTAATTGTCTTGGTCCCTTTCTTAAAGATCAGTGGACTGTTAATTGTTAGAATTTATTTCTGAAATTTCAATTCTGTTCTCTTGATCTCTATCTTTTTTTTTTTTTTTTTTTTTTTTTTGAGACAATCTTTCTCTGTCGCCCAGGCTGGAGTGCAGTGCCGTGATCTCAGCTCACTGCAACCTCTGTCTCTTGGGCTTAAGCGATCCTCCCACCTCACCCTCCTGAGTAGCTGGGACTACAGGTGCATGCCACTATGCCTGGCTAATTTTTCTTTTTTGTTTTTTTGTACAGACAGGGTTTCGCTGTGTTTCCCAGGCTGGTCTCGAACTCCTGGCCTGAAGCAATCCGCCCACCTCTACCTCCCAGAGTGCTGAGATTATAGACATGTGCCATGTGCCACTGTGCCTGACCTCTATATCTGTTCATATTGTTGTATAATACATTTAAGATATTTTTATTTATCACTGATTTTGGGTTAAGACATTCATTGATGTAGTTTTCTTCATGTTTCTTGTGCCTTGGTTTATTCAACTTCATATGTCTGAAGGCCTGTTATTTTAATCACATTTGGACAAATTTTGGTCACTGTTTCTTATTTTTTCTATTGTCCTACCACCCTTCCCAGGAATCCCAAAGATATGTATATTTTTTCTGCTTATAATTGCTTATAATTGTAGATGGCTTAATTTTTTTCCCTGATCATTTTGCCTTGTGTTTCATTTTTCTATTGCTACATCTTCAATTTCATTATTTTTATTATTATTTTTATTTTTTCTGAGACAGGGTTTCACTCCCGTCACCCAGGTTGGAGTACAGTGGCATGATCACAGCTCACTGCAGCCTTGACTTCCAGGCTTAGGTGATCCTCCCACCTCAGTCTCCTGACTACAGTCATGTGCCACCACTCCCAGCTAATTTTTTTGTATTTTTAGAAGAGAGAGGGTTTTGCCATGTTGCCCAGGCAATTCTTGAACTCCTGGGCTCCAGCGATCCGTCCGCCTTGGCCTCCTGAAGTGCTGGGATTATAGTTGTGAGCCACTGTGCTCGGCCATTTATTTATTTATTTATTTTGTTAAATCTTCTATTAACCCCATCTAGTGTATTTTTTTATATTGCATCATTTTTTCTTCTGGCCAACTATTGACAGCCTAGAGATAAAGTTTTGTCATGCCTCTCTCAACTCACCCCCTGCTTTATCCTATTGCTAGTGGTACATTGTCATTTTCATCCCAAGAAGTTTGATTTGGGTCATTTTTATGTTTTCCATGTGTCTCCTTAACTTTTTGACAGTTTTAAAAACTTTTAAGTGTCTTTGCTAATTTTAACATCTTTGTTGGTGCTCAATTTCAATTGACTGACTTATCTCCTTACTGTGGGTCATATTTGTTTTGTTGCTTTGTATGCCTGATAGTTTTTACTTGATGTTTCACATTGTGAGTCTTATCTCATACGCTGGCTACTTTTTATTCTTAGAAATATTCTTGATATTTGTTATGGGATGCAGTTGAATTACTTGGAAACTGTTTGATTCTTTGTAGTTTGGCTTTTAACACTTGCTAGTTAAGACTGGGGCAGTGCCTTGTTTAGGAGTCATTATTTTCTACTATTAAGGCTAGACCCTTCTGTCTCTTCTAATTTTGTGAATTCTGAAATTTTCTAGTTTGACTGGTGGGAACAGGAACTGTTTCCAGTGCTGTGTGGGAGGTAGGTATACTCTTCCCTGTAATCCTTTTGGGTGATTCTTTCCCCAGACCATGCACTGATTGACTCCTCACACATGCACTGATCATTATTAAGCTAAATACCCAAAGAGGACCCTGTGAAGATCTCTAGGGTTTTGTCTCTTTGCAGCTATTTTTTCTGTGGTACTCTGTCCAGATTACTAGTTGTTTTGGTCTCAGTAATCTCAGCTCTGTCACCTCAACTCAGAGAGTCTACTGTTCTCTGCCTGGGTTTCTTCCCCTCTGCACTGCAGTCCAAAAAGTCTCTTAAGGCAGTAAGCTAGGGCAGTAGTAAGGCTCACCTCATTTGTTTCCCAATTTTTGGAGATCATTGTTCTTTGTTGCCTGATCAGTGTCTTACAAACTATTGTTTCATAGAATTTTGTCTATTTATTCTTTGCTTTAGGTGGGAATGTAGATTTAGTTTCTGTTACTCTATCTATCTTGGACATAAGCAGATCTCCCTTTTATCTACTTTTATTTATTTATTTTTTGAGACAGAAGGTCTTGCTATATCTATAGGCTGGTCTCAAACTACTCAAGGAATCCTCCCGCTTCAGTCTCCTGAGTACCTGGGACTACAAGCATGAGCCTACTGCACCTGGCTAATTTACTTTTTAATGGGAAAAAAATTGTGTTGGAATATTCTAGATGGAGTTCTCTCTATACTCAGATGTTAGAGAGATCAGTATTAAGATAGTGCTGAGATTTTAAGAAAATCTGTTCAAATTAAATAGTTAACTGATACCAGATTAACAGAAAGTGCTATTCTTAGCATACAGAGATAGTGAATAAATAAGATGAGGTTTAGATTTATATTACTTTATGGATACTTAAAATTGAATATATAGGGCAGGATTTCTTAAACAAGATAGCACAAATAATAAAGGGACAATTGGTTCGTTTTCATCTAAAAACACTATAAAAAATAAACAGCTAATATTTGTGGAGCACTTACTGTGTGCCGGGTACTCTTCTAATTACTTTAAATATATTAGGTCATGTAATCTTTACAACCCTTTGCAGTTTGTTTATCGTCACAGTGCTCATTTTTCAGATGCAGCTGAGGCATGAAGCATAAAAAGCAAACAGGGAGCTATGGATTGGGAAAGTTTTATCTAACATATAATTGACAAGGTATTAGTCAATTATATGAGCTTTGACAAATCAGTAAGAAAAAGATATCCATTTAAAAATGGGCAAAAGATACAAACATTAGTAGAAGCACAAATGTTCCATAAACATGTATAAGCTAGTGAGAGTATACAACCCTCTTGGAAAAACTTTTGGCAGAATCTATTAACAATGAAGATTTGACTAACCTACAACCCAGCAAATCTTCTAATTACATTCCCTAGAGAATGTCTCCCACATGGATACTGGGACATTCATAACAGCATTGCTTATAAGAGGGGTTGATAATCTTTTCTTTAAAGGGCTAGATAGTAAATATTTTAGACTCCTTTAGATATCCATATGATATCTGTTACAACTACTCATTCTGCCATTGTAGTGCTAAAGCAGCCATATATATTACAAAAATGAATGGACCTGGCCATATTCCAATACAATTTCACTTTAAAAAACAGTCAGCTGGTTTGCTGATAGGTTGTAGTTTGGAGATCCCTAGTTTATAATTTCAGGAAATTGAGAATGGCCCAACTATCTATCAGTAGGAGAATGTGTACATAATTGTACTTAATAGTAGAATTTTGTAAAGTATTGAAAAATGAATAATCCTCACCTATTAACATGATTAGTTCATATTAATGAAAAAGCACATAGAGGAATAATTCTATACAATTGTTTTTATGTACAATTTTAATATATGCAAAATGATACTGTATGTTATCTGTGTATACTTATGTAGTAAAGGTATAAAGAAATGTATGATCACGAAGATTAGAATAGTGGTGACATCTGAGGGTATGGAGTAAGGATGCAGTCAGTCAGGGAAAAGGATACAGGAGCTTCAACCCAAGCTACTTTAGTGATGTTTTATTTCATAGGCTGGGTAGAGTGAGCTTATTATATTATTCATTAGACCTTTTTGTATTTCTTAAGTATTTCATAATAAATTTTAAAAGAAATAAAGTAAGTAGCAGTGGTTAGAAAAAACATTTGTTCCTATTCCAGGTAGTTGTTGCGTGGCTCTTTCTTCCTCTCTGCTGCTCACATACCTGGTTCATTGGCCTCTCACTCCCAGAGAGGCATCTTTCTATCTTAGGCCCAAGACAGATCAGCTTTCTGAGTAAATGACCCTTTTGCTCAGTCCGCTGCCAAATTGGTTTACTATAGGTTGGTGCAAAATTCACTGCAAATTTTGATATTGAGAGTAATGGCAAAACTTGCAATTACTTTTGCACCAATGTAGTAGCCACAGTCTCTTGTTTTATAAGTATGCGTCAAATCCTAATAGTTTCCCTTTCTTTAGCCTCTCATTTATTTTGCCTTTTGGATATACTTACTCTTCCTAGAGAAAGGATCTAAATTTCTTAATGGAGACCACACAGGCAAAGGATTGCCTTTGGCATTTTCATGTATGCTTGGCTCACAGAGGCATCAGAATGCCTGCTTGGCATGTTTGTGGGTGAGATAGTGAGTCAAAAATAAAAGCTAAAACTGCATTTATTTATAAAGAGATTGAAGAGTTATTTATTGAGCATCTTTTTTGTGTATGTTTGGTAGTCTTTCCTAGTGTGGAGTTATTTCAATTATTTCGGTACCCTTCTCTAAACTTTTTGACTTTTCTATTAAGATTTTCGATCAGGTAACAGATGTAGTCTGTGAAGCAATGACCTAGATCCTGTGTGAAGTTACAAATAAGTGAATGCCAAACCCTTACAGAGTGTTTGAATTAATGGAGACTTAATGACATGATGAGGAGAAGAGCTGTAGCAGAGAATACGTAGGGCAGCTGAGGTGCGCTGCTTAGAGGAGGGAGGAGAGTCTTCTGTGAGCCAGACCAGCAGGGTGGAGTTGGAGAGACCAGCAGGGCTTGCAAGGTGTGGTCTAAACTGTGAATGTTTTCTTGCCTGAAGTAAAAGACGTATTTGTTGGTTAATGAATAATTATGTTAGCATTTGGAGAGAGAAGATACTTCAAACTTGATATTGATTTCCAACAAGATTAAAAATACGATATGTATAACATTGAGATATAGATTTAATTTCTATTCTTTTCATAAGAGGAAACTGGGAATGTCCATTTGGTGAGGGTACTTAAGTCTTAAAAGTATGCTTATTTAAAGACAAATATGTGATAACATTTTAAAATAAATGTTGGTATGTTTAGTAATATAAAGTTACCTTTGGCTTAAGTAAGCTAGGCAGAACAAATAAAATGTGTAAGGAACTTAGAATAGAAAGTACTTGGGATAGTGTTGCCAGATTTAGCAAATGAAAATACTGGATGCCCAGTTAAATTTGAATTTCAGATAAGTAATCATTTAGTTTTAATATAAGTGTGTCCCAAATACTGGGATGTACTAATAAAAATACTTATTTATCTGAAATTCAAATTTAACTCAGTATCATGTATCCGGCAATCCTATTTGAGGATGAAGAACTTCAGTAATTTATACCAAGAAGGAAGTTAACTAGTCCTAAAACTAGATGTGATGTTGTTTAATTTTGAGTGAATAACTGACTGTTGTAATGGTTTTGAATAGTCTTAAACCATTCCATTTTGGACAGGGCCTAACCAGCCATTTGCAGACAGACAGATAAAATGTTATTATAGTTGTGTTGACTTAACTTTGAACTTTGTAATGTTGTGTCTTGATTAATCAAGGTAGCAGGAAGGAGAGGAGATCTCAGATCATTTCCAGTAAGAGTAAAAACAAACTAAAATGAACAATAAGTGGATTTCATGTTCACATAAATACATTTATAGTTAATCACTAGATTGCTGTAATGCAGGTATGGTTAGAAGCAGTTAGATTTTGGAGATTTTGGATATGGCCTGAAGGTATTCCATATCTTGGTTAATGGTATTGATATTTACCCTACTGCCTAAGGCAAAACCTGCAATCATATTGTACTTCTCCATTTCCCCCAATTGTACTGTGCAGTGTGCTTCAAATGTTTATTCTCGTCATTGCCTCTGCTTATTTCAGCCTTTCTATAATCCTGTCTGTGCCCTCCTTTGTCTAGTCTTCCTTAGTAAATCTTCCCACCACCAGAAATTCTATAGTTCTTTTTAAAATGTGGAACTTACTACTTTATTTATTTGTTTAAATATCCTTAATGAGACCTCAATCATTTTCAGTTTAGGATAAAAATTATGGTCTTCAGGCCAAAGTGTAGTGAAGGGGGATGGGGAAAAGGGGATGGGAAAGAGAGGGCCACCTATCCCTTTTGGGTGTGATCAGGATCATCTGGGAGCTTTCTAAAATGATTTGTATGGTTGTGTGTCATTGTTGCTGGTGAAAGTGGCCTTATCACTTAGCTTATACTAGGGCAGAAAGAAAGTTGCAGCGTAGTATCACAGAATGGCCCCTTTGGCCCTTTTATGAGTTGATCTACTGTCTAGAATTTCTGTCCTCATGATTTGTCTCTTTCTACATTCATCTTTTGCTCTGAACTTCTCATATCTCAAACTAGCCATGTTATACTCTATAAGTCCTCAAGTTTCCCATACTATTCTGCTTATCCATTATATTACTTTTTGTAAGGTGTTCTCTGTAAAGGAAAGCCCTTTAACCCCATTGTGTATTTAATGTATTTACTACTTTCTTTCTAGACTACTTAAAAATGATCCCTTACCCTCCTCTTTCCCCTGGAAGTCTTCTGTGGTGTGCTAGTTAGGAAAGGTTGATTATGTTTCAGGAACAACCTCCAAATCTCAATGGTTTAAAACCAGAAGGCTTTCTTTTTCACTCATACTATATGTCTACATGGGTCGTCTGGGTGCTCTGTTCCGTGGTATCATTACTGTGGGACTCAAGCTGACATAGCACTATCATTGAACACTGGCTCCTTAAAAAGCTTTGATTGAAGGTGACACTGGCCACTCTGCTTACATTTCCTTGGCTGAAGCGAGTCACATGTTCATACCTGACCTCAAGAGGTCAGGGAAGTGCAGTCCTATTACGTGCCTGAGAGAGTAACCAAAAATATTTCATGGAGAGCAGCAATTAGTGCATATGATGTCTCTAGCCTGATAAACTCTCTACTTCATATTTCTGTGATAATTTGTAAACCTCTGTATCTCACTAAATTGAAATTATAATAAATGTTGTAGTAATTCAGAATTTGATGCATTTGGTGATTGGCTCTAGACCTCTGAAATTCCTAGACAACTGGCTGGGCAAACTAACTGTAGCCATTTCATTAACCTCACAATAATGAAATTCTTATTTTGTAAGTTTATATCAGTGGTTTTCAACCTTGATATAAATAACTTGGTTATTTATATCCTTGATTTAGAATAACTTGGGGAGCTAAATAAGAAAGGATTCCTGAGCCTCAATCCATAGCAATTAAATCAGAATCTCTGAGGGTAGGCCCAGGTATCAGAATTTTTTAAGCTCTCCTTGTAATTCTGAGCTATAAATACAGTTAAGAACCTCTGGCTTACATTCACTGCTTATTTGCTTTCTGAGGAGGCTCTTTGAAATAGGGCCTTGCTTTTATTATATTCCCAAGACTTACTCTCTTTCCTTTTATTTTGCCACTAAAATAATAAACTACACTGGGTTATAATCAAGTATTAATTTTTATGTATACTGTGTATTTTCTGTCTCCTATGTTACATTTTAAGGACTAGGACCACATCTAGCATCATATACCCAGTGCATGTCATAGTATCTGCCACCCAGTTTCCCAAGTCTTTTTTTTCTTCCTTTTTTTCGGATATTCATGCCCACATTCACCCATTTTTTTGGATTCCCTCTCTTCTGTATGTTGCTTTCTTTTTCTTGTATTGTTTCTTTGTCTTTCTCTTCTTTCATTAGATGAGGTAAAGTAACATTTGAGAAATAAAGCAAAATGTAATTATATTTGAAAAATGTAAAGCAAGATACACACAAACAGAAAGGTTATTTGTATTCCGTGTTAACACCTCCAGGGCCCAGCTTTTATGGCTGCTTAGTGGCTCTAACAGCTGATCACTGTAGCATCCACTTAACCTTCAGCTCCTTTGATCAGTGATCCAGCTAATCCCCCAGTCTTGAACTCCGTGTCTTCTTATCCATTGGTGTCCATTGCTTGGATGTCAGATAATCAGCTGTTTATAATATTATTTATTAAAGGAATATTTTGTTCTGAGAACTGTATATTAAAGAGAAATAATCTGGCTTTAAGACTATGAGTCAGATGTAACATTTATACAAATTCTGTAAACTGAAAAGATGCTCTATATCATAATAGTGAAATCTTGAGTCCTTAAGACTTAATATTTTGTGTGGAAAATATATCATCTTATCCTTCAAATATTGTCTTATAACTGCGTATTTATTTTAGGCATATCAGGGAACTCCAAAATGATTTATATTCTTAAGTGCTGAATATTTTTCATAAAGCCAAAAGTATGGATAAGGAAGAGCATGTCTCCTTTAAAGATGACCCTACTTATTTGAAAAGTCACATCCTCAGAAAAACAACCACTGAAATTTAAACAGTATTCACTCATGTTTGACTAATTAGAAATCCATGCTTTAGTTAGCCCATTTTATTGTTTAAAAAGCTTTGAGTGGTAATGTGTTTTATGTCTCTGTGCCTTTCAATGTGTCGTTTTTATCTTCCCAGAATGCCTTTATCCCCCTGCCGCTTTTCTTACTTGGAAAAGGTCTATATATTCCTTAATTCTTAGCATAAAGGAAGATTTTATCCAATAGATTGCTATCACTTATGTGTTTGTTCCCTATTTATGCATCTATTTTGGTACTTATTCTATATTGCAGTTATGGTTCTTCTCTTTCTTCCCTGCCCTCTACTTTGTAAACCTTTTTAGGGCGAGGACTTTCCTACTTGTGTGTAGCTAGTACATGGTACGTGGGCTGTCAAGTCTAGTTGTTGAGTGAATAAATAAAAACGTAGATTCTTTGTATGTCTCTCTGTGTGTAACATTTCATACATGGCTTTGCATAGTATAATTTAGAAGATGGTCTAGTTAATGAATTATGAATTATGGGTGCTTCCCAAAATAACCACTTAATTTATTTTTTATTTATTTTTACATGTTTTGTAATTTAAATACATAAATAGTACCATAGCTGAACAGTGTTTTCAAAAAGGCCACTGGCACTATAAGAACTCTAGAGCCAGTTGCAGTCTTTTGTGGAACAATTCTGATACCTCAGTGTTCTGTTATGAGACATTCACATTCTGCTTGATTCTGGGCCCCTCTTTCCAGTTATAAAAGACAGTATGTTTTTGCCAATCTTAAATGTTTATATTTTCTGGTTTCTGAAGTTTGAACTGGTCTCCATGAATGATGCTGCCTTTTTGTATGTGTGTCAGGTGGTGGGGGGTTGGTGGAGACAGAGTATCACTCTGTTGCCCAGGCTAGAGTGCAGCAGCACAGTTTTGGCTCACTGCAGCCTCCACCTCCCAGGCTCAAATGATCCTCCCACCTTAGCCCTCCAAGTGGCTAGAACTACAGATTTGAGCCACCACACCTGGCTAATATTTGTAGTTTTTTGTAGAGACTGGGTTTCGTCATGTTGCCCAGGCTGCTGAATGATGCTTTTTTATAACAAAGGTAGTTGAGCATTGTGCTTGGTCCTTTCTCATTGTAATGGAGCATAGTGATTGTTACCCAAAGTGGGAGACAGCCATTTCCTATTCTGATGAGACAGATTTCATAGATCTCTAAAGTGATTGGTGCTCATGGTATATTTCACACACACATAGACACTTTTTGTTTTTAGTTTTTGTGGGTTGATAGTGGGTATATTTATTTATGGAGGATACACACACGTTTTTTAAATAGGTGAGAATTGTTTCAAAGTGAGTACCAAAGGTGGTCTTAAAGGGAAAGAAATATCAGTTAGGCATTGTGCACTGGGCTGACAGCCCCTATGTTACTTTGATGGGGTCTCTTATAACCAGATAATGGTGTCATTTACCCCTCTCCCCTGCTAGTACATTGCTTCACCCACTGCCTGTTTCTTGCTGCAGTTTTTATATTCTCAAAATACTGGCTGCAGGGCCACCAAACTTAGGTGTGCTATATTAGAGGAACTCAGTAGGCCTAGGAAAAGAAACTTTTCAGAGAGGCAGGAACCGAATTTGTTAAATAATTAGAAAATCTGAGAGCAGGTGGGTGAGGTAGGAAAGGGATATAGAGTATGGTATAGGAATATAGTATACTTCTCGTTGTTTGACATCCTTGAACCATTATATTTCCCATTGTTTTCTTGTCTCTTGCTAATCAGATTTTTAATAAAGAACTATGTCATTGGTTAAAGTTACTCAAGAACCTAGGTATATTTCAGCAGTGGATGAAATTATGTCTCTGTTGTTATGTTGGCAATTATTTATTTATTTATGTATTATACAAGGTACATAGTGTTAGGTATGTTTTCTAATGTTTAATTCTTACTCTGATATTCTGAGTTTTTACTAAAGTCAGTACTTTCAGGATTACTCAGATGAAAGATGCAGTATATGTATGTTTTTATTTGTAATATTTGTAATATTATATAATTGCATTTTATTTTAAATTTCTATAATCCTTAAAATATATGGAGATATTAGTATTTATAAATGTAGCATTTCAAAAGCAATGCATCATTATTTTGACATTTCCATTCTTACTTTCTTTCCTTCTTTTTGTCTTTCTTTTTTTCTTTTAAAGAATTAATGCACCATCTGGAAACCTCTGAGATCATGCCATAAAAGGAATTTGGGCTTTTTTTGGCAACCAGTCATCAGGCTATGCTGTGATTATGCACCTTATCAAAATAATAAAACATAATTAGAAAGGTGTATTAACTCGTTTATGTTTTAAAACACTTTTATATTGAGGATTCTTGTATAGACATTATGGGAATAAAAAATTACTACTTCTCTATCCCAAGGTTAAGATGATTAATGGGACAGTTGTTGGATCTGCAAACAGAAATGTAAATGGAAACCCTATGTGATTAAATTGTTCTGAGCTATTTCTGAACACTATCTCCTCTATCTTCTTTTCAGTGTTAAAATAGGCAAATACAATTAGTTTATATGTTTTTCTGAGGGGAGATTGCAGTATTACATTGCAATTAACTTGCTCTGTTCTTCTCTTCTGAATAATATAGTCATTGGAACTGTCAGCCAAAGAATCTTTTTTTTGGAACATTTTTTTTTTTTAACTCTAAAAAGTAACAAGTTTTTTAAATTAATTGAAAGCAAACAGCTGAAATCATGCATTGAAAGGGTTAAGTCGACATGAAAGAATTCATTTCCACTTTAATGACCTAGCCTTGCTGGGTTAGGACGATGGGGAACATGCTTCTGACTTGTACTCCTATTGCCAATTAACACCTCCTATAACAGGTTGCCTTAGCTAGTCATTGAAGCTCATACAGTAGAAATAGTTTACATGCAGCTTGTTTTTCACACTAGTTGTTTAATACTCACAAAATTAAAGTATTAAAAGGTTGTTTCTTACCTTGCTGGGTAAGAGATAAACAATACAATGGTAGTTATTTGTATGTGTTTGAATTCACTTGTGTTGTTTTTTTTTTTTTAAAGAATTTTTAATTGAGGAAACAATGTAGTGGTTTCATCAAAATTTTTGATTTTATGACAAAATTTGTTGAGGGTTATATTAGGTACCATAAAATTAAGAATTATTTTCCATCAACTCAATAAATTATATGTTTAGGTTTTGTTTTAAAACATATAATCACCTTCATTTGTTCCTAAAGCCTATTTTCTTTTTTGTTATAAAGCATATATTTTAACAGACTTTTAAAAATAATGTTAAAACACAGGACTAAATATGTACTTTTAAATAGCCATTATAAACATAAGCCATATGTAATACTTAAATATTCAAACTCCTGTTTTTTTTTTGTTTTATTTTTACAAATTTTTGAAATGTTTAATGTGATTTCCCGAGATAAATTTATATTTTTAGATATTTTTGGAATGTTGCAGTTCAGTGATGCTATTTATTTTACATTTCTTTTAAGTGACACTTTAGTTCATGTTTAATCAGCAGGTATTTTAATAACATAATACAATTGGCTAAATAATTGATACCAGTTCACACTAAGAGAAAGGTGGAGTAATAGAACTAATAGTGTTAACAAATTTGTTAAAAGGCCTGAGTAGGTAACACTTTGAGGCGTTAGTTTTTATGCTGTTATAATGGCAAATGCCTTTTTTTTTTTTTTTTTTTTTTAGCACTTAGTCAACAAGGGCTACCCATGTAAAAGTCATAGGTTTTTATACTAGATCAGAGTTTAGTCTTCCAAATGGAAAAAAAAAATCTACCTCATGCCTCAGTTAATTTAACCACATTTAAAATTTGTAAACCTGGATGATAATATCTGTCTTACTAAATGTGGCAGATCAAAACTCATTGTACTGAGGTTTATTTGCCTTTGCGGAATTAATAACAGGTTTTATATCACTGGTTGCTTAGATTTTCATGAATGAATAAAGGCTGATCACACTGCTTGTGCTCAGCTCTTTACCCTACAGTTCTGTTAGATCACTGACTTACAGTTTTAGTCTGTTTAAAGGTGTGAATTTTCCCCCTTTTTATAACAAACTTATTTTCAAGAGTCAGAATTACTTAAGTGATTTCAAAGTTGCTTATAGGAATTTAGTATTGAGGATTTATATAGCAAAAGTAATTATTTCAATTCCTTATTTTTACAAGGGACATGTGCATTTTAGTTTCATATTTTTTACAGAAGTATGTAACTATAAATCATATTCCAAGTTTCAAGTGGTAACATTCATTTAAGTTTTAGCAGCAGACTGTGAAGTTGCAGAATGTTCAGATGTTTCTTATTTACTTTTCTATTGTCAGTGATGTGTGTGCTTATTTTATAGTGGCATTGTGTGAAAGACAGACTATTTATATAGCTTAAGTACCTCTTTAGTTATACTGGTGCCTTGGTTTATTCTAATAGTTATTATTAAGTGACCTTGAAGTTTAAGTTACATCACATTCAATCTCCAATAAATGACTTCTGTTCTTTTTTTTTAAATGGTGGTGAAACAGTTGTTATAAGGTCAACAAAGTTAACTTGAATAGTTCACATACTACATAAGCTGATAATTTTAGAACTATGCTCTTGATTAAGCACCAGAAAAAAGACTTTTTTTTTCCATTACGGTTTTTTATAGTAGTAGCAGCCTAAGCCAATTTTAAAAATTCAAAAAGTATTTGGAGGCCAGGTTTTCATTTGGTTTATATCATTATATAATTTTTTTAACCTCACTTTACCTAGCATTTCACTGACTTTCTTAAACATAATAATTTCTCAATAAATAAAAGATGATTGAAGGATTGATACTCTGTAAATTTATTCTGGTCTTTTTTAGTCCTATAAATAAGACATGTATAATTTGTCCTCATGTGATCACTTAGTCCATTTTAGTTGAATGTTAATATAAACTAACAATGCAATAGTTACAACTTAAGTCTAACTTGAGAAAACATGTTAACAGTTTCTACTTGTGAAATCTTTACTTTTTCATTGAAGTCTAGGATTGGAAATATGAGACATAAGCGTTGGGGTAGAGGGACTTGGAAACTTACTTGTGGGTGAGGGATAAAAACCATGCGCTGTCTCCTTTCCACTAGGTAGCTCCTCCCAATCCTGAAACTTTGTGTCTCTGCCCGTTACAACCTCATTAACCTGACCACTCCTACTCGACATTTCCCCTCACTGAAACTCTTGACTCATACGTTTTTCCCCTTAAGTTTTTTCATATTTAAAACAGAGTCTGGCCAGGCACAGTGGTTTATGCCTGTAATCCCAACACTTTCGGAGGCTGAGGCAGGCAGATCATGAGATCAGGAGTTTGAGACCAGTCTGGCCAACATGGTGAGACCCCGTGTCTACTAAAGATACCAAAAATTAGCCGGGCTTGGTGGCACATGCCTGTAATCCCAGCGACTTGGGAGGATGAGGCAGAAGAGTCACTTGAATCCGGGAGGCAGAGGTTGCAGTGAGCCAAAATTGTGCCATTGCACTCCAGCCTGGGCGAGAGGGTGAGACTCTGTCTCAAAAAAAATAGAGCCATACCTCAATATCTATATTTGCTCAGGGCATAGCCATCTAGCACATGAAGTATCTTGAAAATCCTTCATATTTGAGACTTCTGTTTCTACAAGGAATTAGTGTCTTATTTTTGTTGTTTATTCAGTTCTTTTTCTGAAGACAGGGCCTTGTTGTGTTGCCCAGGCTGGAATGTGCAGTGACACAATCACAGCTTGCTACAGCCCCAACCTCCTGACCTGAAATAATCTTTCCACCTTAACCTTCTGAGTAGCTGGGAATACAGGCACACACCACCATGTCTGGCTAATCTTTAAAAAAAATTTTGTGGAGATGCTGTCTTACTATGTTTCCCAGGGTGGTCTTCAGCTGCTGGGCTCAAGTGATCCTCCAGCCTTGGCCTCCCAAAGTGCTGGGATTGTAGGTGTGAGCTACTGCACCCAGCCCTATTCTAATATACAACAAATTTTGGGATTATAGGTGTGAGCCACCGTGCCTGGCCCTACTCAGTTCTTTAAAATACATTAATACTAAGAATATAATTTTATATTCTTATATATATGCATCCATAATTTAATTCTTTGGACTGGTAATATATTTGAGAACTGTGCTTGCCTGCTTTTTATTTTTCTATCATTTGTATGCCGTGACTTTTAAAAAGTCTCAAATGCTTTGTGTGACTTAAATTTCCCATAGCTTTTAATAAAAAGTTATTTTTTTAGGGCAAAGGCTTTTTTTTAATTGGACTTGGAAAAAGGCATATTAATTTTTATATTAGTATCTATACAGTGTATAGTGCATTTTGCTCTCTATAGCCCACTGTGCCCATCTAGACTTCAGGAAATATGGGGAGACACTGAAGTGTTCCCTGTTCTCAGTGAGCATACTAACTACTTTTGAATAGGAAGGACATCTCAAGTTTTCTTTCCATTTTCTTTAATAGGAAATGGCTCCAGGAGGCAGAAACTTCTAAAATTATAAACAATGAAAGTGAACTAAGCTCCTAGAATAAAAGTAGATTGGGGCATCTGAAAATGGGATGGCATACTCTACTGGAAAGTATATTACTAGTGTCAGAAGTTGCATTTTAGCTCTGATTATAATACTTTTAAGCCTTGTGGTATATGTTGATGCATATTTTGACTACCTCACAAGCTTCTCGAAGCTTTTGTTTAACCACGCAGTTTGTGGCAGCACAAGTATTATTTGTAGTTTGGGATTGGTATCTATCACACATTTGAAAAAAAAAAAAAAAAGGTGTGTTTTTCCAGAGCCTGAAAAATTCCAGATTTTCTCTGATAGGACTATGTGGCTCATGGAATGATTTAGAAAACTTAAGGTTAAACAAAGATAAACAGCTTTTATTACACCCTGTAACATATATATATGTGTGTGTGTGTGTATATATATATATGTGTGTGTGTGTGTGTGTATATATATATATATATATTTTTTTTTTTTTGAGACAAGGCCTCACTGTGTCCCAGACTGGAGTGCAGTGGTGAGATCATGGCTCACTGCAGCCTTGACCTGGGCTCAAGTGATCCTCCACCTCAGCCTCCCAAGTAGCTGGGACTACAGGCATGTGTCACTATGCCTGGCTGAGCCTTTCATATTGTTTTTTGTTTTTTGTTTTTTCCACCCGCTCTGTCACCAAGGCTAGAGTGCAGTGGCATGATTTTGGTTCACTGCAACCTCTGCCTCCTGTGTTCAAGCGATTCTCCTGCCTCAACCTCTGAGTAGCTGGGATTACAGGCACCTGCCACCATGCCTGGCTAATTTTTGTATTTTCAGTAGAGGTGGGGTTTCACCATGTTGGCCAGGCTGGTTTTGAACTCCTGACCTCAGGTGATCCGCCCGCCTTAGCCTCCCAAAGTGCTGGGATTACAAGCGTGAGCTACTGTGCCCAGCCCTATTCTAATATACAACAAATTTTGGGGGTTAGGGTGGATACACAGTATATTCCAAACTTACTTGCCTAGGAGTGAACTCTTTGGATGTTATTTTCTTGCCACTCATTTCTCAAAAATGAATATTTAAAAAATCTCTGCCCACACTGCAGAATAACAAATAATTGATGAAACTTGGTGATATATTGAATATAAGGACTGAAGGAGAAAGTCAACAAAAATTTTGCCTAGATTCATAGTTTGAGACTCAATGTATTAATTAGAATAAGTTGGCAAGTTAGTTTGTAGAGAAACATGGTTGAGTTTGAATTTTGAAGGCCTTGAATTTGAGATTTCTCCCTTGGGAAAGAATGTGGTCATAGTAAATTAGGAAGGAACCTTTAAAAATCATGTAATTTTTTTTTTTTTTTTTTTTTTTGAGATGGAGTCTCTCTCTGTCACCAGGCTGTAGTGCAGTGGCACGATCTCAGCTCACTGCAACCTCTGCCTCCTGGGTTCAAGTGATTCTCGTGCCTCAACTTCCCAAGTAGGTGGGGTTACAGGCATGCACCACCACACCCAGCTAATTTTTGTATTTTTAGTAGAGACAGGGTTTCACCATGTTGGCCAGGATAGTCTCGATCTCCTGACCTCATGATCCGCGCCCCCCTCGGCCTCCCAAAAAAATCATCTGATTTAATCAGTCATTGAATGTGTAAGCTTTTTCTGTAATACTTTTACCAATTTGAACACCTGTGTTTGATTAACTCCAAATATATGGGTAGCTTATTAACTTAAACTCTTCTTTAGATAGTTTGGACCAATACAAAATTTGTGTGTGTGTGTGTGTGTGTGTGTGTGTGGTTTTTTTTTTTTTTTTTGAGACGGAGTCTTGCTCTGTTGCCCAGGCTGGAGTGCAGTGGCGTGATCTCAGCTAACTGCAAGCTCCGCCTCCCAGGTTCCTGCCATTCTCCTGCCTCAGCCTCCCGAGTAGCTAGGACTACAGGCGCCTGCCACCACGCCCGGCTAATTTTTTTGTATTTTTAGTAGAGACGAGGTTTCACCGTGTTAGCCAGGATGGTCTCCATCTCCTGACTTTGTGATCCGCCCGCCTTGGCCTCCCAAAGTGCTGGGATTACAGGTGTGAGCCACCATGCCTGGCCCAAAATTTTTCTTAAATTGAACCCAAATTCACTGTCCTATAGCTTCTTCCAATTAGCTCATAGTTCTGCATAAAATGTAGTCTGAATCAGTAGTTCACACACTTTAGCATCATGATCACCTGGAGGGCTTTTTAAAAACCCACATGTCTGGGCTCTGCCTCCAGAGTTTCTGATTCAGTAAGAATGTGCATTGCTAACCAGTTCACAGGCGATGCTGACTGTGAAGGGTTCAGAGACTACACTTTGAGAACTGTTAGTCTAAACTTTGTCTATCTGACAGCTTTTCAGATTTTAAAGAGAGGTGTTTTGTACCTTGGGTCTTCTGTTTCCCAGACTTTATCAAGTTCTTTTGAACATTTCCTAGATATCATGCATGATTTGAAGTCACATTCCTGTCCTGGGTAGCTCAGATTTTGAGAGTGAAGAACTCTCTGAAGTGGAATCTCTAAAGAGCCAAGACTTGCCCCAAAAAAGCTGTATCCTTCAGTGCCTAAAATACTTTGCATGTGTAAACATAAGCCTAGCTGGTTGTTGCATGGGTTAATCTGTAATTTACCTCTTGTTTTTGTAGCCTCCAAGAAAGGAGAGAAATCTGCCTCCATGTGAATGTACTTGGTAGCCAGGCTCCTTTCTCTTAGCTTTTTTTTTTTTTTCCTCCCCAGGTTTGTTGAGGTATAATTGACAAAATTATATGATCTTAAGGTATACAATGTGGTGATTTGATATATGTATATTTAATGATGTGATTATCACAATCAAGTTAGTTTACATGTGTCACTTCATTCGATCCTCTGAATTTATTCATCTTATAATGAAGTTTGTACCCTTCAACCCACATCTCCCCTTTTCCCCACACCCCTGGCTAATGGTAACCACCATTCTACTCTCAGATTCTATGAGTTCAACTTTTTTAGATTGCACGTATACATGAAGTATGTGTTTTTCTCGGTCTTGCTTATTTCATTTAGCACAATGCTTTTGAGGTTCACCCATGTTGTCACAAATGGCAGGGTTTTCTTTTATGGTTGAATAATATTCCATTTGTGTGTATATGTGTGTGTGTGTGTGTGTGTGTGCATCACAGGTTCTTTATCAATTCGTCCATTGACAGACACTTAGATTGTTTCCACATCCTGGCTATTCTGAGTAATGCTGCAGTGAGCAAGAGACTGCAGATATCTTTGTATGGTGTTGATTTCATTTCCTTTGGGTATCCAAAAGAGGAATTGCTGGTCATATGGTAGTTCCGCTTTAATTTTTTGGTGAACTTCCATACTGTTTCCATCATGGCCATCTCCACTTATGTTCCCACCAACAGTGTATGAGGTTCCCTTCTGTCTATAACATCACCTTTTTCAAGTTAGAGGAGGGTTCCTTCAAGATTGTAAATTAAAATATTCAGTGTAGGAGTAGGTTAGAGTTCTTTTAACTTAAGGTTATATTACTGGTTAAAATGGCTAGAGTCATCAGATATCTCAGAGAAGGAGACTTTCAACAATATTCTTTAATTATAGGTTAAGTTCCTAGGTTTATTTGCCTTATTAAAAGAACTATCATGAACACTCTGGTTTCTGCAAACATCTCTGCTTATTTACTTAAATAATGTCTAGGAGTGAAAAAGTAGGTCAAAAAGTTCGTGCAGTTGAAAGGCTCTCGATATACCTTGCCCAGTTGCTTTTCTGATAGACTATCCCATTTTACATTCCCATCAACAATGCTGATAGTGTTTCTTTTATTATACCTTTTCTAAAATTGGGCTTTGTAAAGCTTGTTTGGTAGACAGACAAACCCCCACAATATCTTAATGTGTTAACTGGCACTTCTTTAATTAAAGAAGATCAACTAGGGAGCTTGAACATTTTTCATATTTCTCCCCTCCCCTCCCCCGCCTCCCCTTCCCCTCCACTCCCTCAGAGTCTCACTCTGTCACCCAGGCTGGAGTGCAGTGGTGTGATCTCAGCTCACTGCAACCTCTGCCTCCTGGGTTCAAGCGATTCTCCTGCCTCACGCTGCTGAGTAGTTGGGATTACAAGTACATGCCACCATGCCTGGCTAATTTTTTGTATTTTTAGTAGAGACAGGGTTCCACCATGTTAGCCAGGATGGTCTCCATCTCCTGACTTCATGATCCGCCCGCCTTGGCCTCCCATAATGCTAGGATTATAGGCATGAGCCATGGCGCCTGGCCTTCATATTTATTTCATCACATTTTCTGATGTAATTAGTCTCTTTATTATTCTTTGCCCATGCTTCCATTATGGTTTTAGTATTTTTAATTTGCTTGTGTACTGACTTTTAGTCATAAATGGGAAAACTATTTTTTCAGGGTGTTTTGTTTTAAATTCTTTAAGTATTTAGAAATTTAGATTATGTTGGCAATTTTATGTTCCTTTATTTGTTCAGTTGGGTTTGTACCTAAAATGTGCTTCTTCACCCAGATCAAATAGATATTCACCAATATTTTTGGCATAGCATTTGTTACACTTTAATTTTTTAAAAAAACATGTAACTCTTTAATCCATCTGGGTGGTGGTATAACATGATATAGGGAAGGAAATTTAGTTTTAAATGCTTCCAGTACTAAGAAAAAATGAAAAATTAAAATAGAATATGTTCAATTCTATGGTGATAACTTTGAAATCTAAATGAAATGAAGCTTTCTGCAACACTATAATAGTTCATCTGGCCTCAAGATATAGATAACCTGAATTTATCAATACAACTGAAAAGGTTATAACACTTAGCCACAGAACAGCCTCAAAGCCAAATGTTTTAATAATGAACACTTCCAAAATTGAAAAACATGGATAGATTTTTTATTCACATACATTTTATTGGAACATAGAAAATGGAAAACTTTGTAATTGGGAAACTTGTAAATTTTTCAGTTTGTTTTGTAACTAATATAATGATATCAAAACCTGGCAATTTTCACACACAAAAAATGCCAGAGCAATCTCACTTATGAGAAAAAAAAAATCAATGAACAAATAGTAAAGAAAACATGAACAATTAATCTAGAAGTACAAAGATGATTTAATAGTGGGAAATATTAATGTAATACACCACTGAAGAAAGGTAAGGTGAATGAACTGGTAGCCATTGTGGCTTCTTTTAAACAAAAAATGTTGGTATCTCATTGACAAATTTTGCTCAGTCTTTTTGTTTTAATTGTTACTTGTAAGCAGCATACACATGAATTTCCATTTTAAACCCATTATGAGAGGCTTTTATCTTTTAACAAGGGACTTTAATCCATTTATATGTTTTCATAACCAATATATTTGATCTTACCTTATGTTGCTTGGTATTTTTGTTTTTCTTCTTTCTTGATTTCCTTCTGTTGTTTTACTGTCAGTATTGTGTTTGGTTTTTCTTCCCCAGTGACTTACTAATGTGTACATAGCTTTTTAATTTTAGTTTAAAAATTTTTTCGAGACAGGGTCTCACTCAGTTGCCCAGGCTGGAGTGCAGTGGTCAACCATGGCTCACTGCAGCCTCAGCCTTTCGGGTTTTAGCCATCCTCCCACTCAGTCTCCTGAGTAGCTGGGATTACATGCTTTTTAATTTTTACAGTGGTTAAAGTTGTTCAAAAAACTAATTTATGTTTCTAGAATAATAAAAGTCAACACTTACATCTGTATTTTCTCCTATTATATAAGATAGAGCATATTGTGTACTTCATTTCTCCCTCCTGCCTGTATAGTTACCTGGATAATGGGGAGTTTGGATCCTGATTACATTATTTGTATCTGTATCTTTTTAACTGCATTCACTGGTTGTAACAGATTTCTTTATATGATGACTCTTCCACGTTTTAGCCTTTAATTTTTATTTGAGGAATGGGATGCTCAAGTGGATCTTTTATTCAAGAAGCTCTTTCAGGGAAGATATATGAAATCCTATTTTCTGAGCCCTTATATATTTAGTAATATATTTGTGGGCCTTTGGATGTTTTTAAAAAATTGAATATAAAATTCTTACTTTCAGTTTTTTACCTAAAACTTTGAAGATTTGCTTCATTGTTTTCTGCCATCTAATGTTGCAAATAAATCCAAAGTCAACCTGTGTTGCATTTGTTTCCCAGCAGGCTGTTTGGTTTCTCTACTCATATGGTTTTAGACATTTTACTTAAAGTAATTGAGATTTAGCTAAGATTTTTCAAGATACAGGTTTTTTTTCATTGCTTATTGCCTCACATATGACGGTCCCAAAAGTGAACTTTTTTTTTTTAATTCAAGAAAATTTTCTTCAGCTTTGCCTTTGCTTGTTGTTTCTGTTTATTTTATCCTTAGAAACAACTGTATTTTTTAGCTTTGAGCTCTTGTCTGTCCTGTAATTCAGGTGTCCCCATATGAGTCTGTGACCATAGAAAACGGGCCACACAGAAAGAGGTGAGCGGCAGGCAAGTGAGCATTACTGCCTGAGCTCCACCTCCCGTCAGATTAGTGGCGGCTTTAGATTCTCATAGGAGCACAAACCCTGTTTTGAACACCCATGTGAGGGATCTAGGTTGCATGCTCCATCTATAATGCCGGATGATCTGAGATGGAACAGTTTCATTTCAAAACCATCCTTCCCAACCCAAAACTCGAAAAGTGGTCTTCCATGAAACCAGTCCCTGGCACCAAAAGGTTGGGGACTGCTGCCCTAATTTTATTGTATTTCTAAAAGTTTTCATCTCTAACTTTTTACTGTACATTTTGGGACATCTAGACATTTATATTGTATATAACTGAATTAAATTTGTTATAATGCTTTTACCCTTGTTTCTCTTAGTGTGATTTTAATTCTTAATTATTTTTCATCTTTTTATCTTGTTCTGTCCTTCAGCTTTCCGTTTCAAAGATAAGGAACTTCTATTTTACTGATGTCAAATAGTTTTCTAAAATTTTGTTCATGATTCCTATATTTAGGTGACTTTTCTTTTTGAATCACCAGAATACTGCCCCCCAGGAGTGTTTGCCAAAAGATAATGTAGTTAGATGGTCCACAGCCCCACATTTTTCTCATCTTGGGAGCTAATTGGGTCATCCTTGATCTGTAGCTGTGAAACGGGAAAAGTTCCCTTGTCCCCTTCACAGGGCGTTCAATTGGGATGTAGCTCGCTTCTTCAGTGCACCACTGCTCACACCTCTAGGGGAGCATACAGACAGGCAGGCTGTGGGGCTCTGACCCCCAGCAGTGTCTAGGATTGAATATTTACAGCTGAAGCCCCAGTGGGTGTGTGTTACAGGGTGCTCTTTTAGTTTAGCCATCCATAGGTGGCTTGTGTTAGACAGCTCAATTAGACCCCCTGCCTTACTGCAAGGACAGAGGCCTTTCTGTATCTGGGAATTCTTGCCTTGGTGTACTGGAAGAATCCGATCACATGTGGGCTTGGAGAATGAATGCAAGGTTTTACTGAGTGGAAGTAGCGCTCAGCAGATGGGGGAGCCAGAGGGAGATGGTTTTCACCTGGAGTCAAGCTGCTGTCCTCTGACTGCCTTGGCCAACTCTGCTTCATTCTGCTGGTTGATGGCCTGCTTGCATGCTGGTTTGCTCCTACCCCGGTGGTTTCTCTCCACATCCAGCCATCCGTGTGTTCCTCTGCTGATGTGCTCCTCTCTCATGTTCAGCCACCGGTGTCTTCTTCTGCTGATGTGTTCTGTTCCTCTCAACGTCCAGCCACTTGTGTCTTTGCTTGGGTCTTGGAGTTTTAATAGACACAGGATGGGGGAGTGGCAGGCCAGGGTGGTCTTGGAAATGCAACATTTGGGCAGGAAAACAAAAATGCCTGTCTTCACCTAGGTCCATGGGCGCAAGCCCGGTGGTGGTGCCCTAGCCAGGGGCCACACCCTCCTCTACCCAGCCCTGCCCTGGCTCCCCTCCCCCCATATCAGCTGTTCATGTTCTTACGTACTTCTCTGAGCTCAGTTTTGAGTCTTTAATGGGGTTTTCTTCTGTTGCCTGGTTTTTGCTATTCTGAACAGGTGAGCATGTAGGAAAACAACAGCCTTAGTCACTGCTAGCCAAGGTCTTTAGTATCTGTCCCATTGACAGTCTATTATATGCGATTTCTCTCTCTCTCTGGCATCATTTCACCGCTACCAACCTTTATCTAGTTCTTGCCAACAGTAGTGAAAGGGGCAGCAGTAAGTATCACTGGCTGCTGTTTTTAAAACAGCACTCATGGCTGGGTGCGGTGGCTCACGCCTGTAATGCTCGCACTTTGGGAGACTAAGGTAGGTGGATTGCCTGAGCTCAGGAGTTCAAGACCAGCCTGGGCAACACGGTGAAACCCCGTCCCTACTAAAATACAAAAAATTTGCTGGGCATGGCGACGTGCCCCTTGTAATCCCAGCGCCTCAGGAGGCTGAGACAGGAGAGATGCTGGAACCCCGGAGGCAGTAGTTGCAGTGAGCCGAGATTGCGCCATTGCACTCCAGCCTGAGCGACAGAGCGAGACTCTGTCTAAAAAAAACAAAAATAAAACAGCACTCATACAATAAACAGCTGCATAGTCTTCTCTTAGTACATGGCTTTCTTGTTTACTATGTTTCTGAATCAGAAGAAAATCCATTGTGAGTTAGTATGTTTCTGAATTAGAAGAAAGGCCACTGACATGTGGCTTGCTTCCTGTCTCTCAAGGTAACTAGCTGGTATTTCTCTTTTCTGTTCCATTGGCTTGCAGTAGCACCTTAATTTATTCATTCATTCTTTTTTTTTTTTTTTTTTTCCAAATCAACAGGACTTTTATTGCATCATTTAAATATCACAAGTAGGTCTTAGGAGTCATCTGGCATCTTCTTTCTGTAGCTGGATAACTTAGATCTTATTCATCAGCCTGCTGAACAGTTCCTTTTTCAGAGACATAGATACCATCCAAAAATTTCCTGATATCCTTGTTTTTAACTGTTGTGGCTTGCTGAATCAAAGCCGCTGAATTTGAAACAAGTTCAATGTCATTTCCTTCAAGGATTAATTCATCTTTCTGGGCTTGAGATACTGAACAAGCAACACCTGGTCTCATCCGAACCCTGCGGATGTATTTTTCACCCAAGAAATTTCGGATTTCAACAAGAGACCCATTCTCCTGGATAACAACGTTGATGGGGAAGTGAGCATACACAGACCTCATCTTGTAACGGAAGCCCGGTGTAACACCCTTGATCATGTTCTGTACATGACTACAAATAGTCCGAACGGTAGCCAGTTCCTTTCTGTTACCCCACCATTTGTCAACCCGAAGCCTCTTTTTTTTCTTTCCAAGAAGACTGAGTTCTACATTGATGTGATTGAAGTCCCTCCGCAGGGTTCCTCTGGGGCCCTTCACGATAACTGTGCGTCCCTTCAGGGTAATGTCGACATTTTCTGGAATGTCGACAGTCTGATTGCTGAGAATGGTCTTCATTCTGGCAGTAGACGCAGCCTATTCATTCATTCTTTCAATCAGTACTTAAGTTCTTACTACGGCCGAGGTACTTTTCTAGGTACTGGTTATATATATAATATTAAACGAAATAGTGTTTCTTCCTTCTTTGGTGGCAGAAATAGTTTCTGGATTCTGTCAGTAACGCATTTTGGTGATGGTGTGATGTTTTATTTCCCTTTTTTTCTAAAAAAAAAAAAAAAAATATTTTCGGGCAAGTTGAGAAAGGCTGTATTAAAGCTACAGTCAAGATACCAGTTTAACTTCTTTCTCCATATGCAATGTATAAGGTTGCTCTGGATCTAGGAATAATTTTATGAATACAGTGTTCGTTAACCTATTTTTCTAGTTTTATTTTATTTTAAATTGGCAAATAATTATATATATTGGTAGGGGTAATGTTTTGATAAATATGTATGTTGTGGAATGATCACATAAGGCTAACATATCCATCACCTCAATATTTATCATTTCTTTGTGCTGAGAACATTTGAAGTCATCTTTTAACTATTTTGAAATATACATTATTATTAACTATAGTCACCAGGCTATGCAGTAGATCACAAGAATCAATTCCTTCTGTTTAACTGAAATCTTACTATTATCCTAACCTTTTAAGGCTACTACTACTTCCCCTAAACCTCTCATCACAACTAATTTATTGTTGTCCTCACCTTTTCGTTAATCTTTCTTAACTTTCTAAGTGAAATGAGTAAAATTATTATACCACTAAAATTAGGTTTGTATGATGACTTCAGCAAGATGCTTTGGCCTGATATTACTTTACTTTAGCAGAGTTTTCATTCTGAAGGAGATCTTAGCTATTTGAAAAATAAGCAATAAAACTGCATTAGGTGATAATAGATGAAGAATTTGGTCAGTTTCCAACTTTATTGCCTGACATTTATGATGAAAATTAAATTTGAGGGACTTGATTTTTTCCACCACTTTGAACAGAAGTAAATAAAAAAACAAAATTATTTTATTTAGAGAAAACTCATTCTAGAACCTTTTATACTTAATGCTTCCAGTAAATATTATGAACTTTTGAAACAATATAAAGTAATAGAATTTAACACACACACACACACACACAAAAGCACGAGGTACACATAGACCTATAAGTATGGAATGTAAAGCGATTGTTTACTTTCAGTATGTAAAAGTGTAAATAGGAGAGAGAACATAGCTTACAATTTGGATAAGGTAACATGTTGTTTACCTAATTTGTAATAGGGTTACTGTCAGGGAAAGGGAACTTTAAGCAAAACAGGACCTGGCAATTATGTCATATCTCCTTTTAATTTCCTAGATTGTTCAATATTAAAAAACAAGAAGCTTTCTATGTGCACTAATTGTGGGGCAGAATCACATTTATAAGACTGTAGGCCTCTTGAGGGTAAGAACTATATGTCAGTTACCTTGTGCAGCTGAATGTTATAGTCAAGAGAAGTTTGCTTCCTTACAGGAAGAAGATAGAATCCTTAGAGGAGAAACATAGTGTCTTCCTTAGCCTGTAATAAGATTGGTAGTAATACTTGTTTTAAAGATAGTGGTTAGGATTTTGGAAGTATTTTCACGTCAGCTATACCTGTCTCAACTGGTTTGTTCACACCTGGGGCAATTGTGTTAAATTTGTTGTTGTATAGGGGGAGGGGAACAGCTTCATTAGGTGACGTGCAGAGGATGTTGTTCACAGCTCTTTCACCCAGGGATTAGAAGTCTTCTTTCCCCTTCTCCTCCACTGTAGCGATGAATTTGCAGAGGAATCCCATAGCCTTAATCTATTAATACATGCTGTCTTTAGCTGAAAATCAAGAAGCTCAGAGAATTTGCTGTTTGATGTTGATGCTTTAGTTAATTGTGCTAGTCCAACAGCATTTCACATATACACACTGTGGTAACAAACGTGGCTGATTGGTAAATTATAGCCATTTTGTAGCCAAGGTAGATTGGCATTGCCGAAAGACTTAAACTTTGTGTCCATTAGACCCTTGGCTTAGTATTAAGTTTTACCTCTTTTCTACAGGTTTGATATTTGCAAATGTGTTTTGATTGTGTCGTAGCCAAATAAAAGGGTACTTGACATGTTTTTCAAAACTATTTTAAAAATATCAAGTTTATACCACATGTAACTTGAATTTTAAACTCATAAACTCTCTGTGTGTGTTTGTAATAATTGATGTATTTGTTTCTAGGGGCCACCTACAGATGCTCCTGCAGTGGACACAGCAGAACAAGTCTATATCTCTTCCCTGGCACTGTTAAAAGTAAGTAGTGAATGTAGTTACTTGCTTTAGAGAACTCTTTTGCTTTCATTTGGAGTATTTGCTTTGGAGTATTTGTCACCTTAATCCTCTCAGACATAAATAAGCTATTGTTTTAGCTACATTTATAAAAAGAGTTTTTTATTTTCGCTGAAACAAAATTTGGTTTTTGTTTTATAAAGAGGAACCAGAGACCTTAACGAACTTTGCTTGTATCCCCATCTCTTCCTTTCTACAGATGTTAAAACATGGCCGTGCTGGAGTTCCAATGGAAGTTATGGGTTTGATGCTTGGAGAATTTGTTGATGATTATACCGTCAGAGTGATTGATGTGTTTGCTATGCCACAGTCAGGAACAGTGAGTACTTTTATGGTTGCCTGCTGCAAGTAAATGTGTTTCTTTTCATTTTTCTTTTCCTATGCAAACTAACTCATCATATTACATTTTCTCTTTCCAATAGGAAAAATTAATCGTAAGCTTGATAGAAATTTTAGATTGTATTGAATGAAATCATTAATCTCTGAAACACAGCATAACTTCTTATAGGTCTACAAACTGAATGATGCTAATGCTAAATTTATTTTCTCATGCCTTCAGCTTAAACTGGTAAAATACTGGATTTAAAAGTTACTTACCCTATAATAGCAGAGTGTTAGTTTCATTTCGAACCAAGTTTTCAAAAGATTTGAGATTCTCTTATTTAGATTTTCAACTCACATGCACTAGTTCTTATGTCTTGTTCCCATTGTTTTGAAATATGTCATTTAAAAAATGTTCTATATGGTGATGAATGACTTTTAAGCTTTTTTTATTTAAAATGTTAAGTTAAAAAACAAACAAACACACACAAAAAACAATAGCAAACCTGAGTATTTTTGCCCAGGTATGGTATTTTGTTTATATGCACCGTACTCCATACAAATTACCTGTATAGAATACATTATTCTTTCTAGAGATTTTTGTTTTGTTTTGCCTTTTTGTTTGATCAACTTGTGTTGATAGATGTGCATTTTGACTGAAAGAAAATAGCAAAAAACAATAACCATTCCATCTACCTTCCAAAAACATAACACATATATCCTTCTCACCTGTTTGTTTAGAAAAATATGCATGCATTTTTCCAAGGGATATTTCTTCTTTGCTAGGCAATATTTCTCTTACTGAGCCTTGTAAAAGAAGGATTAAAGAAATTGTGTTATAAAGCTGTTTGTTCTGTTCGAGGCTCTGTAAGTTTACTTTGATAAGGTAGATGCTAGAGAACAAATTACAATTTCAAGTACTGTAATATATATATAGTATGTATATTAAAAATAAGCATTTAAAATAGAATGCTACAGAATGCAATATATTTATAAATGTAAGGTTTTCTCTAAATAGATGAATTTGTTGAGGGAAACTAATTTGGATCTACTGATTTTATCCATCTCGATATCCATTATATTTATTTTATACATTTGGAAATAGAGAAACACTCTACATGTTAACTAAAGGTTTAGATTTAAATCGTAGACTATTTATTACGTGTCTCTATCTTTTTATATTTGGCTACATGAAATACATAAAACTGACATATATGTTATGGGTACTTACGTAGATATCCATTATAATACATCGTTCTTAGGTTTTAATATCATTACTTCCATGTAAATGCTTGTTTGACAATGTAAAATGAAAGATTTTGATCCCTATATTCACTCTAATTCTATTTCCTAGTGTCATAGAATTAGAAAGTTTTCCTTCTGACCCCAGAGTCAGTAAACTTTTTCTATAAAGACATATGTCTCTGTTGCATATTCTTCTTTTTTTTAAAGACAGTCCTTTTAAAGTATATATATGAAAAGAAAGAACAAACCCGAAAACATTCTTAGCCTATAAGCAGCAGATTGCATACCCCTGTTCTTGAGGATGTACTCTCTGTTGGAATTCAATATGCGTACTGTTTGTTTTGGTGGGAAGGAAGTGCTTATGTTAACTAGTTTCTTTAAGTACATTTGATTTAGATTCCTGAGGTTAGAAGAAAGCCCTGGGAGCTTTAAAGACAATACTCTATAGCCAGAGAGATGATCTGAACCTTTTAATTCTTCCATGTTCAAATATTTTATTTTGGTTGAACTAGCAAAATAATGCTGTACGTAAGAGACTTGAGGCTGTTTCATTATGATAGCTGAATATTTGTAGAACTTTGGATGAGGCTCATTTTAGTTATCAGTTATGATAAGATGGCATTAGGAAGTATGCTTGCCTAGATAGGTCTAACCAACAGCTATGGTTGATTCAATTGTTTTTGTATTTCTGGTAAACATATACATAGCAATGGCCATTATATTCTTAAGAACCCTGAAAGTTGGCTTAACTCATTAGCCAACAGCAGTTTGTTAGTTGGCAATTTTAGAAGCTTGATTGGTATGAGGTTTATAATTGAATGACTTGAGTAGGTATCAAATGTAGGTATCAAAACCTATAAAATGATTTTGGCAACCCCAAATAATATACATAGGGAAGCTTTTTTTTTTTCCAAATTTACAAAAATTAATAATTTTTATTTCTTTCTAAATCAGGGTGTAAGTGTGGAGGCAGTTGATCCAGTGTTCCAAGCTAAAATGTTGGATATGTTGAAGCAGACAGGAAGGTAAGCATTTTAAGTGATCAGCTAAAGAAATAATGGGAAATATTTATAGAAACATACCTCAAAGTTATAGATGTTTATCAGTATCATTTCTAGAAAAAGAGGTCACATAGTTGACATGAAAGTATCTGTAAATATCGGTGCCATGCACCGCCTGTCTAGTATGTCTTCCCTTTAGAACCAAAGAAATTTGCCCATCAGAGAACTGCCTCATGTTAAAATTCTTGACTGTCACATAGTAAGCTTGGGCTGTAGCTTCCCTCTGTTTAGCATATGGAGTTACTGTCTAGTCACTTATAATTGAAAAAGCTTGTATGTTCCATGTATTTGAGAGCTGCAACTGAATGAGATTATGAATATTTAATTATGTTTGTAGGCATAGTTTTAAAGACAGAGAAAGTATAATCCAAATATTCTGAAGTTTTTTTCCTCAGACCAAATCTCTCAAAGTTGCCATTCTCTTGCTCAAATTCTTCTACTGTGGAAAAAACTTCAAAATTAATGTTAGCAAAAGGCTCAGCAGCTGAGCAGAACAGTGCAAATTGGTTTTTGACTGAGTTCCTAGTTCTACTGCTGGTTTAATTGATATTTAATCCTTTCACAACAGTGGATCCTGGTGTCCATTGTTAAAAATGTACTCTGTGCCTGAAAAATCCAACTCCCAGAGCTAAGGAGTTAAAGAGTAGATATTTACTTGAATGCTGAAAGGGTAAAAACTGGCTCTGAGAAACTGTGGTAACAAGGTGAAAAACTGAAAGCCTTATCTACCACTGCTAATGTGCATCTCTTAATGATAGTACTCCTTTGTCACACATATTCATTTCCATGTTTTCTGGATAATATGGTGTACAATTTCAGGGTTTCTAATGGTGCTTTTTCACACCTGTGTGTTTTTCATCTCTTCTTAATTTATACCCCGTTAGTGTGTTGTTTCTTTTCATATCATAAATGTATTTCTTGTTCTGTTCTGAGCATCTGAATGCCCTCTTTGTTTCAGGCCGGAGATGGTTGTTGGTTGGTATCACAGTCACCCTGGCTTTGGTTGTTGGCTTTCTGGTGTGGATATCAACACTCAGCAGAGCTTTGAAGCCTTGTCGGAGAGAGCTGTGGCAGTGGTTGTGGATCCCATTCAGAGTGTAAAAGGAAAGGTAGAGTAGATTCTATCTTTATTGCCATCTACTGCCACATTCTGTTTACAGATACATTAAATAAAAATCCATTTTGTTCAAAGCAGGATTCTTAATTATACAGAAAGCTGCTATCTGTTTACTTAAAAAACAAACAAACAAAAAAACTTTACAAGTTGATAACTGTGTCTTGGTATTATTAGCAATTTATTTAGAGATTTCTTCTTTAATCACTTGCGTAATTGTCATGAATATTTATCTTTAAATTTTTTGAATTTCATAAAATTAGGAAAGTTAAACCATACTCAAAGCCTGCCATAAACATTTTATTAATATTTAAATAAACATTGCTTTACCTTTATTTTCAAATGATGAATTTGGAATTGGCAGAACATTTTAAAAATCTATTTAAAGGGCATTGTTTTGCAGACATTGTACAGAACATATTCTGGAGGTGTGTTTTCCAAATATTTTAGACAATGAAAACTTGCCCAAAGACTTGGTATCAACCATTCACGTTTTTGGAGTGAGGATGCAAATGAATGATTAAATATGCTAAATAATTCTGAAAACAGATTAACTTGGAAAGCATATTGTGTTATAGTTCTTTGTTGAAACCCCTTTTGTTCTTGTTTAGTTCTCTTTCTCTTTTTTTGTTCATTCTTTCTTTCTTTCTTTCTTTTTTTTTATTTCTTTCTTTCTAGCCCCATATGCCATTTTCCTATTTCCTGCCTCATGACAGCAGGGAGCAGCTCTATTATCACCTTCACAGAGCTGTCTGCAAATGTGAGAGGCAATTCGATTTTGCTCAACCACAGGGAGAGTGGATTAGAAAAACTACAGAACATACAGAAATTGGCTAGGTGGTTACTGCTTTAAAATACTGCTGAGGTGTCTTGTTTGAGCATGTACTTCCATTGTAGTGTAGAATAATTGTTAAAATAAAATCACAATATATTTATGCAATCCTTTTTATGCAGGTTTTACAAATAATTTTTAGAGCACTTAGAAATAAATATTAGCTTGTTATCTATCAGACCTGGAGTTTGATAGTAGTGCAGATTACATTTATATCTGCTCACCAGCTCAAACAAACTAAACATGGCTGTTAAAACATGGAGTTTTTATGTGTCATAAATTTGAAGTTGAATGTTTTCTGACATCATACCATTATCATGTATAAAAATTGAGGTCTTCTCTAAATCATGATCTTATTTGGTGTGATTTAGCTTTTCAGAGGCAAAAACTATC
Source organism: Theropithecus gelada (assembly GCF_003255815.1). Taxonomy (NCBI): domain Eukaryota; kingdom Metazoa; phylum Chordata; class Mammalia; order Primates; family Cercopithecidae; genus Theropithecus; species Theropithecus gelada. The sequence goes on from NC_037680.1 coordinate 37,678,390, forward strand.
CACAAAAACAATAATAGAAACTGATATACTAGACCATTCAGAATGGATAGCTTCTGATTCTTACTATATGCCTATATTTCAATTTATTTACTTTTTTTTAACTAAATGGGTTAGATAAAAGAGGTTGAAAAATCCTTGATTGTTATTGGCTTTATGAATTACAGTATAATATCTCTTAAGTTTAATTCTGTATTTTAAGGTACCCTTTTAGTAACTCGGAAGTAATTTCATTTAAGTAATGATTACTGTTTTACAAATGTAACAATTATCTAACAAAGTCCCCTACCACAATATTTACAAGTAATAATTAAAGCTTAATTTTAAATATAATTAGAATTCTGTTTCGTAGTAATTAGCTTAACTTAGGTTTTATGATATCTTGACTCGTGATGGTGGCTACTTTGAAAAAGGAAAGTAAAAACAAACACAATGAAAGAAAGCATTCTCAAAATACAGTAAATAAATGTAAATGTAAATAAATGAGTATGTATTTTATTTTTGGTTATCCTTTTGTAATGTTTAAAATGGCAATTTTAGTTTCCAAACCTAGTTTATGTGTTGTATAATATTGGAATTTTCATTATTTCTAATTAATTGTAATTTATATTAAAATGATGAATTTCATTTAATAATATGCATTCATCACATGTCTTAACAATGTTAAATTTAGTTTTTAAAAATAATATATCTAAAATTTATGAAGTCATATGTATCACTGTGTACTTTTGTATAGTAGGAAGAAATCTTTTTGAAAAAATTTAGTGTAAATACCTATCATTGATGATTTGCATCACTTGTTGGACCTAATGTCTAGATTCATACTATTATATCTCCTGAAATAAGGATCCAGTTCTTTGTCAGTAATGCAACTTCATCTTTAAGGAGTCAGAGTTTGATTGTAATTTATGGTTCTTTCAGTGTCAAGTCCTCTCATCACTATGAATCAGATTAAATGCTAGTAAATCCTTAGGGTGTTTTAGTTAAATCATGATACTTAGGAATATAAACTTATAAAAATGAAGAATAGCATAAGAGTCTCCCTCTCCTTTCTCTGTGTGTGATTTATGAAAGCTGTCAAAATATTTAGTAAGGCAATGATTAGATCAAGAATTAAAATGACATTTTATATATAAATGATTTAAGTTGGGTCTCTGTTCACTTTTTTTAAAACCTCTTTCTTGAACGTTTTGTATATTTCCATCTTTATAAATTCCAATATTTCTGTCTTTGAGAAATTAGATAAGCCTGGATTCTTTCTTGGTAATCTCAATTCATTCACAATTAGTTTGATTTTCTTTTATGCTGACTTGATTATATTTTTTATTGAATAATTGCTGTGAGCCAGGTATTGTGAATAACCATTTCAACTTATTTATTCTTTGTTATAATCCTAAAGATAGGACCTGTTACTATTACATGTTATTAGCGGTTAAAAAAAAAAAAAATTAGGGCCAAGGAGGTTGCTTTGCCAAAGTCAGACCATGAGTTAGCAGCAGAACAAAGATACGAATCCAGTTCTGTAAAATTTCAGAGCTCAGGCTTTTTTAATGACTCGTTAATTCTTTAATATTAAACCATTATGAATGATATAATCAGAGTAACTGCAGAATGCAAAATGAATACCAGAGGTCATTGTGAGGCCATTCCTTAAGTTACTGTGGATAGGTGTCACTCTCTTCAGCATAAGTCAGGGGAAAGAGCTGTACATTTCCTCTAAGTTCTCCATAGTTTTCTCTAAGTATTATGTATTATATATTAATTGATTTTTTAAAAATGTGTTGTTCCATTAATTTTAAAAAACAATTTAGACAGATTTATTCCTGTTGACTTTTGTGACATCCCTAGGAGTAAACACTGAAATTAACATAAATAATGAAGTACATTATATGATAAAGAGTCTGTAACCCTACTATAAATGTTTTTAAATGATACAGGTGAAAATCAATGGTAATTGCATTCATAATTTAAATGGAGAGTAAGCTCACAGAAGTTACCAGTGAGTTCTGCTCTAATCAGGGAAATAGTTTATAAGATCTGCTTGCAGCATTTTGTTCATTTGTAAAATATACATATTTACATATTTTAAACTTTAGTTCTCAAATGGCACAGTGGGGACCTCTTGCTGAATGTTTTATTATCTTGTATACTCAGCCCACAACTAGATCCAGCAGCAAATTTAGAAGTTAATTCAACTTGTAATGTGACTATACTTCTTTCTTGAGGCAAAAAGAATGGTCACTTTGGGCAAAATCATAAAACTAGCATACAACTTAATTAGGATATTGTAATATATTTATTAAAAAGCATTACTGCTTTAAAGAACTCATTTTCCTTGACGGGGTTCCTATTAGTAAAATGCTCAGTTGTTACCAGCTAACTAACTCCTAACAATCATTGTGTCTGTTCTCTCTTTTGAAAACATAAAAAAAGGAATGACTATGTCCAAATGTGTCTTCCACTGGTTAGGTTTTCTTGAAACATTTTTATTTAATCTGATCAAAACACTCAATAGACTTTAAAAAATGTGATGTTTATTTAACTGCAGGTCAGCTTATCTGCAGGTATTTCTTAAGGATACCTGATCTGTATGCTAATGATTCTAAGGTACAAAATAAATTTTAAAAAATGGTCGTTGTCTTCTTTGAGAAGATAAGTTATATCCATTTAGTGTTAGTAGTGAGCAAGATCTCATTCTGCCAATTATATACTGATAACCTATACTGATATTTTGCATACTGATACAAAATATACTGAAATTGCTTGTTTCTGTAAGTATTAAATTGGTTGCTAGAGACAGAAATAATTTAACAAATACTTATTCAGAATTTTGTATGTGCCAGTATACAATAAAGTATTACTTGTATAGCAAACACAGTAAATGTAAATTAAAATTAGAAGAAGGGAGAAAAATCAGTGTAGGTTGCACAGAATAGATAAAGCTTGGGCTGAGTTTTGAGAGGTAGGCGGGACATCAGTCAGAAAAGAGGAGCTTGTACCGCATGGGAAGAATGTAGAAACAATATCATTCCAAGAGGTACTCACCTCTTTGTTCATTCTTTTTTCCACAGATATTAGAATGTAAAAGGAGTGGTTTCATTGGTTTTAATTTGTTTAAACAACTAGCATTTTACAAAAGATGGGGCTTTGGAGAATAAATACAAATGCAAGAAGAAAGTTAGGGCATGTGGCTAGGTACCATGGCTCACATCTGTAATCCCAGCACTGTGCGGGACCAAAGTGAGTGGATCGCTAGAGCCCAGGAGTTTGAGACGAGCCTGTGCAACATGATGAAACTCCGTCTCTAGTTTTTAAAAAAGTTAAAATAAAAAAAAAGTTAGCGAATGAATGTTGTAAGAGCGTACCCTTTATTTTCAGATATCTAGAAGGTTGTGTCTTTTCTTTTAGGGGTGGGTAGCAAATATTTTACTTTTCCAAGAAATTTTATATTAGAAAGTTTTAAGATGGCGAAGGTTTTAAGTACTCAAATAGTTTACTCAAATTTTAGTCTTATTTTGAGCTTCTTATTTTATATATCTATGTGTATATATATATATACTCTCTCTCTCTATATATATATAATATATTATATATATTAGTAGTAGGCCATAGCCAGGGCATAGAGTAATGTAGAACACAGACTTAGGGGTCAGGCCTGCATTAAAATCTCATTTTTATCTCCTCTTTACAGTGTGACCTTGAACAAGTTACCTAATTTTCTTGAGCTTCAGATTTTTCCTCTATATAACAGGAATCTTAGTACCTATTTCATAGCATTATGACTATCATGAGGTAATATATGTAGAGATTAGAGTACACATGTCATATTAGGAGGTATGCAATAAATGATACTTTATTCTGAAGATTAACATAATTCACACTTAAAAGGATCAAGAACGGCCGGGTGCGGTAGCTCACGCTTGTAATCCTAGCACTTTGGGAGGCCAAGGCGGGCGGATCACGAGGTCAGGAGATCGAGACCATCCTGGCTAACACGGTGAAACCCTGACTCTACTAAAAATACAAAAAATTAGCTGGACATGGTGGCAGGCACCTGTAGTCCCAGCTACTCGGGAGGCTGAGGCAGGAGAATGGTGTGAATCTAGGAGGTGGAGGTTGCAGTGAGCTAAGATCACACCACTGTACTCCATCCTGGGCGACAGAGCGAGACTCCATCTCAAAAAAAAAAAAAAGGATCAAGAACTAGAATATTAAAAAAATAGAATGTGAATGTTTCTGCAAATTTTGATAAGAACAAGCCTATAAATTAATCTCTAATTTGCTACATTTAGGAAGATGGTAATGACTACAAAAGAAATGAAGTCTTCCCTTCTTATATTTTGTACATGCTAATTAATCTAGGAATACTCTTCTGATTGGCCAACTTTTATTTAGCACTTACCATTTTCTAAGATATTTTCCTTGGGCATGCTGATGAAACTGAAGTGAATATATTACTTTGAAACTTGGGCCTATGAGGTGATTAATGTATTGCACTTCATCATTTTGTGTTTTATTCATCTGTCTGTGTTGTCTTCCCCACAAGACTGAGATGTCTTTGAGGAGAGATACCAATATCTTGGAATTTAGTGTGTTGCAATAGTTTTTTCATAAATGTTTATAAAATAAAATTGAGGAATGAATTTGCATCAGTGTTCAGCCATTACCAGTTCTATTTTTTTTTAGCTTTTAGCATATCCAAACAATTGCAGTTAATTTTGTGACATTTATTAATTTTTTATATGTCAGCATAGAGTCATTTATTAAATAACTGGAACATGTGATTGACAAGGTCAGTTAGCCAGTTTACTTATGAACATTATCCTTGGTCAATTTGGACCCTGTAAAATTAGAGCTAGAGTTCAAGTTTAATATGTCATTTGTCTTCTAAAAGTAGGAAAAGATATTTAGCACAGCTGTTATATTTATAAGATTATTTTTTGATCAGTATCCCACAAGTGTCAGCTAGGGATGGGTAGTCCTAATCATAAACTGTGCACACTCATGCACACCCCTTTTCTTTGTCTAGTTTTCCAGGCAAAAAGAGAAAAACAGGAAATAGAATACATAAAAAAATCTATTTCCATTCCTGATATAGCTCTGTGAGCATACCCTTCCAAGGTATTCTTGGAACACATTTTGTTACTGTATTATCTTTTGTTTGCTTCCTGTCTTTCACTCTTATTATCAGTTTGAAGTTTTACAACACTCTCAGATCTTGTGAGGACGCCTAAGAAAATATTACAGGTACTAATGTTCCTATACTATTTATGATAGAAACACGTGTAATAGTTTATCACATTTATTTAGCTGATATAAGGAATTGTCAGCTAGGAATGTAGAAATAATTTTACTTTTAAAATTCTAAGAGCATAAGTCGTATATAGAGGTAAGAGTTCCTATGGAGTTCTTTTAACCTGGAGCTTCTAGATTAATATAATCTCTGAGCTAATTTGTTATGCTTTACTACTTGCTGTGCATTTTGAATGATGTGAATGTGCTTCAAATTAGTTTGAATCCAACTGTTTCAGTAAAAATACATCATTCATTACCTGTAAGAATATTATTTATTGACTCTCACTTCTTGAATGCTTTTCTTTCTGTAGTCATCTAATTATCCCTGGTCATTGGTTCAACAGACACCTGTTGATCGCTACTTTATGCCAAGAGTACATTGGAGTTATAGAGAAGAATATGATTTACTCCCTATCCTTAATGCCAGTTTTGAACTAGCAAGTGGAAACGTGGAAACTATGACTTTGATTGAGAGGCCTTTTCAGAGCCTATATATTTTAATTTTAAAAGATCACACTCTAGATGTGACGTTAGCCATTGTTAGTTGTGAGGATATTTCTGGACCTGGGACTTAGTTTTGTCAGGTTTAATGTCTTCTTGTCATTGTAATTTCCTGAAGAGGGTAGAAATGAAGTGGTAAATTTTCTTCAAAGTCATAACTGATCCCTCGGTTGTGATTTTTAGGCTACTAGTAAGCTGATTAATAGATGCTTACAGCCACTTTTCACATTCCACATAGCTTTACCATATGTAGTTTTAAATCCAAATTAAATACAAGTCAGTGGTCTATGAGTTTCTCAGTTTAGCAGGTCACAAAAAAGTATTTCATGAATTCAGAACGGAGCAGTGATAAGTAAAAACTATATTGTTAACAAGCTAGTGATTAGATTTTGTTTATAGATAATGGATATTTTTCTTTTCTTTCCTTTTTTTTTTCAGGAAAAATAAACATAAGTGTTAAAAATTTCTATAGCATAGTAACCAAAAGTGCTTTTTTTTTTTAGTTTTTCATTTCAGTAGATACTTAATTTGCGCTGTGTTTTGTGTGCCACTTACTCTGTTATAGAATGGATATTCAGTGACGAATGAGACACAAACCTTGCTGTTGAGTAACTGAACCTAGTAGTAATCCTTTCTTGTTTTTGTGTCAGGACAGCTATTATAACAAACAGCTTCATGATGAAGAGTACTGGCTTTGGCAGGCTGTATAGGTACAAATCATAGTGGTATCATTTAGGTTGTGTCATTTCATTTAATTGATTTAAATTCTCTACACTGCAGTTTCCTCATCCGTGGATTGATAATATTAATACCTAAACTTGGTTGAGAGGATTAGCAAGATAATTTCTATATATATTTAATTGATAAGCAAAATAAAAATACACAAAAGTGATACACAGCAAAGTAATTGGCCTTTACATATTTTTCCTACTAAAATGCCTTTGCCTATTGAGAGATAGTAGTTCAGTGGATATACTTTGTATTTTTCTTTGAATGTGGTGTTATAGCACAAGCAATGTATATACATCCCTTATTCTCATCCACATGCTCTACTGCCATGCTAACATAGTTGAGCCCATCTTTGTTCTCTAGGGCCCTTTATTCCTTTGCTTTATATGGAATTGCCAACAGACAAACCACTTGTTTTAATTTTTCCACTAGAAAGGGATCTGAAGTCACTGGTTCCATTTTATGTAGACTGAATAGCCACTAGATAGAATTGATATCAGATTAGTGATCCATAGGTGATAGTCTCTTGTAGCTTATTAGTAGTCCCCTGAGGAGTTCAATTTTAAGCTCACTGTTTGTCACTTATGAGTCTAGAAACACTGATCATGCAGGAGTAGTATCAAGATTCTAGGCATATTCAGTCATTTTTAAAAGAGAGATAATAACCTTCAGTGTAACTATACGCTTTCTTATGGTAATCAGGAATTTCCCTAAAGAAATACATCTTAAAGTGTCACTCTCTAATTTCCTATTGTTTTTTAATACTTCAGGTGTCTCCTGAAGCAAAATTTATAGTTATAACTCGATTTTTAGGGTAACTTTGTTCCAATTTTAACACTCTTCATGATACCAGTACTCTGCTTTGTTAACTGTATCAGTTTGGGTCCTCTGTGGATCAGATGCCAAAATGAAATTAGACATGCAAGAGATTTATTGGGGGAGACACCCATGTTGGAGAAAGGGGAGAGCCTTCAGACAGCAGTGAAGGTTTGACCCTGCAAAAGGAGAAAGTGAAGGTAGATTGGGTAGAAGAGCCACAGACTGTAGCTAGTGCTCAGAAAATTTCAGCCAGGCTGCTGGGGAATCCTTGAGCCAAAATTAGCCTTTACAGGAATCCCTTATTTGGCAGGAATGACTAGGTTCTAGTACCACTGCTGTGTTCAGTTGTTGGCTGGGAGCTGCCCAGGAGAAGTATGACCTGGTGTGAATGCCCAGTGGATCCAAAGGTGTAAAAGCTGGAGGTTGTGAGTCAGTCATACACTCCACAGCAGGTTCTGTTGAAAGATCTGAGCTGGGCAACTCCATCACTGCCACGCTTAGTAACAGTGAAAACTATAGTGGCAGAAACACATATATTATTTTATTACCAAGTCTGTGAGGCATTGTCATTCATGAGCAAATGGAGAAATTGAAGGGTTAAATAACTTGTTTGAGGTCCCTTAGCTAGTAAGTGATAGACCCAGAATTCTAACTTAGGCAGGATTGACTCCAGAGTGCCTCAAGCATTTAAACCTCTACACCATACTGATTACATGCATATGTTGAAAAAATTCTGTGAAACTTTATTTTTATTATAACTTAAGTAAATTCTTCTCCCAGTGTTTCATGACTCTAAAAATGTCTAATTACCTTTTACCATACTAGTTTCTAAAGATCGATTTGTTTTCATTAAAGCATATATGTTCAAAACTTGTGGATTTACTCTTTGAATTTTGATGCATGTCTTCACTTGTCAAAAAAAGTAAATTATGCAAGTTACACCCCATCCCCCTTTTCTCCCAATATACTGAAGTTGTACTACAGATCTCTAGCTACAGTAAGCAATTCTCCGAGGATGAAGAAAGAAAATGTACATACACATAGGAATTTCTTTTCCAGAGCTAAAATTGACATTTTATAAATAATTTCCGTGTTGCAAACTTGAGACTAAGAAATCACAGCAATTCAGTGATATGCATTTGGCATGAGTCAGTTTTAGTTCTTAGTGCTTTTCATTGGAAATGGCATAAAAAGTAAGATTTCTCTGAATTTTTTATGCTGTGGGCTTACAAGAGACATAAGATGTTTTTCTCTTATAGATGTCTGGCAGTGCATGGCAGCAGAAGTAACGAAATGGTCACAAACCCCAGCAGTACTTCCCAGGTCACATGCACTCTTAATTTTTAAAGAATCTAGAAACAACCTAAGCAGTTGATAACAGGTCATTTCTAGGTGATAAAGAGTATTTGATATGGGTTGCCTCTCTTTCCACACCTTTCATTTTTATAATCATTTAGAGATTTACTTTACATAGTGATGGTTTTATGTTTTAAAATATGTCGTCTAACTAGTAACTGAATTTTTACTTTCTTTTTAGTGTTTGACATTGATTTTGAGGTCTTAAAATTTTTTCAAGTTTTTAAAAATTATTTCAGTTCATTGCATATATACAAGTTACAGTTCATCTATATATGATGAATAATTTTATTATATATAATATATAAGCATACATATATAATATATATTATATATATAGTGAGCTGACCTGAGGTTATGGAAGATTCTGATTGTTTCATTTTTAAGCTCAAGAAAATGAATGCATTATAAATTCTTAAAACATTAGTTCTACTCTGTAAATACCCATAATCATTGACTGTGATATAAGTACAACTGGACCAAAGGCAACTACTGAAAAGAGAGAGAGAGAAAAAAATTACAGCTACTGCCAGAAGTGTTTGTGTATTTTTCTTTAAAACACCTTTGTATTAAACTAATTTGAAGAGCTTTGCTTAAAAATAGCTTCCTTTGGATGTAAAAATTGGGAACTATAGATTGGTGCTTTAGAAATTTAGTCTAGTCTTTCAGTGACCTAGCAGTTGATGTGAAAACACGAATTTTAAAATAAATAGCATATTGGATGAACTGTATTCTACTCATGAAAGAAGCCAAAAAATTATGGATTAGACTGAGTTTTAAGTCATAAACCAGATTCGTCATTAAAACGAAATGATAGATCCTTGACCCTTGGGCATGCTTGGAATAAATACGGAACTCAGTATTGTTTTTAAAACTATTTTGCTTTTATAATCTAAGACAGATGTACAAAAAACATGCAGTTTTTATTTTGTATTGGCAGCTTCCAAATATTTAGTATCTATTTCCAAGAGTTGCAATTAGTAAAGCAACCATGGTACTGAAATCTGCACATCCCACAAGCTAATTATATTTGCAAGGTCAGAGTGAATACATATTTTCAGAAAAATAAAGGGTTATATAAATATGTGTCTTCTACTTGGCTGTTATATCACAGTTTGTTGATCTGGAGTATAATGTGTACAATTCACAAATTTGTCTGATAACAGAAAGTGGTGTGTGATTGTGTTTATTTTACTAACCAGTATATTCACAGCAATCACTTCCAAATATCTCTCCAGTAAAGATGTGTTAATTACAAAACAGACAAGGTCTTCTATTATATTAAAGCTACTAACAAGAAGACAGCAGGAATCACACATGTAAATAGCATCATCAACCCCTATTTTAGTCCTCTGTTTTGATCTGTGAGTTGCGCATAGACCAAAGGTGCTATTAAAGACTGAGTGTATGAAATAGGCAGCATTATATGAACAAAATTTATTCAACAAGAAAACAGACCTTTAACATGAATTTAACAAGCCTGAGAAATTATAAACTATCATATGCTGCAGATTCATGCAGTGATAATAAACAAAAAAGGAAAGTAAGAGGTTTCCCTAAGCTAGCCAAACTGCTAATGGTTTTGTTATAAGCTGTCTACTGTTGCAGTGACCTCTGAAAAGTCTCAAGGCACTTGTACCAGAAAAAATTAAATGGTCAGGCTGGTGAATAGAGACTCAATGTGGTGTGTAGGCCTTCAGTATGGAAAGGAATTTTTCAAAGTCTAGCATCATATTCCTGAAAATATTCTTCATACTTTACTCAGAGGTTTTTGTTATTATATATTAAGGAGATACTTTTTGTGTAAAGTTTTTTGGTTAATTACTGCTTTAGTTTATAAGATACAAACTGAACTAATTTAATGTCTATATACTTCAAAATGAACTGTTTAGAAAACTCAGAGAGCTCAAAAAAATGGATTATTTCCCCTACCCACCCATACCTTAATTAATTCTTGGGGGTTCTTTGTTCAGTGTGTTGTATCTAAGATTTCTGTTCTTAACCATGGAGTGATCATTTTGCTGTCATTCTGTTGCATCATGCTGTAAATACATAAACATGGAGAAACGTTTTCAGCTTATACACACCGTCGAGTGCTCACTAGGGCTTTTTTTTTTTTTTTTTTAATCTTACTGTGGCATAATTAACACCTTCTTCACCCGTTGCTCATTAGTGCACTGGACATTAATGAGTCTATTTTGATAGGTTGCTCTCAGGGATGAATCCACTTATTTTCACAGCGCAAAAAGCAATGATAAAATTATACAAAAATTAAAATGTAGACTATATTGCCATGTTTATATTTTATTGCATACTAAATCTAATTTTGGTCTGCAGGTTGTTGAACATGTTAGTTTCCTTAAGACAGTTGCTATAGTGATGGCAGCAAATTCCTTTAATCTTAGTGTAAAGTAGTCATTTTCTATAGGCCATCATTGATACTTACGAATTGTCAATGAAAGCATGTCATTTTATTAACTTCTTGAATTTTTCTCTTAATTTCTTAAGAAAATTTAAAAAATTTGTTTTTAACAGATCATGATACCTACTTAACTGGTATTTTCATTTCCTTTTTATGAAGTTTCACACCTGCTTATAATATTTCAGAGAAATAATACAGACTTCTACAAGTAAAATAGCTGTCTGCCGTTTTAGTTTGAAAGCATTCACTATAAAAAAGTATACAGGAATTTTGTTGTGCTATATAATGAAATTTTCATAGTTTTGTAGGAGCTTTTTCTCCCCCTCATAAATGATTTTACTGAAATCTTGAAATGGACCAAAATGATGCTTTGCTCGTAAATATTTACCATTAATAGTTAGGGTGGCAATTCTTAATTTTGTGTTTAAGTTATATACCTATCTTTGAAAATGGTCACCTTCTTCCTCCTTTGCCAACATTTTAACTTTATCTTATTTAGTATGAGTGTGAGAAAATTTTACTTCTGTATTTTTAACAATTGTTTGAAGTTATTTATGATAACATCTGATTAAAATATGTCTGATGTTAGTACTTGTTTTTATTGCTTTTTTAAAAAAAGAGAATATGTTTAGAAAAAAAATTTAAGTATAAGCAATGTAGGCCGTATTTATTTATATATAAACCTGAAAGTTAAGTGTGGATTGAGGTTATTGTATAAAAAGAAAAAAGTTTTCACAAACCATTAAATCATTCATGTTCTTGGGATACTTGGCTTTATTTTGATGCAAGAGGAATGAATCTTTGGGAAAATGTTAACTGTTCAAAATAAAAGTAAAATTCAGAGTTGATATTGTAGGCCAAATGAGTAGACAGAAACTTGGATTGATTCACTTGCCATCATGTTTTAGTCTAGGTTTGTATTTTTTGTTATTGTCTTTGGACCCATCATAGCAATCTTTTACAAAGGGTGATTTCTTTCTTTAAATCTTGTTCTTTAGCATACAGCATGCAGTAATACTTATTACAAACAGAATTTTCAGACTTGATTAGATTTGGTTGGCTTAAGTATTTTTAATCTCTTAATATCCTCAAGTAATAATTGTACACATAAGAACAAATCTAGTTGACACAGCTTTTAAAACATTGATTGTTCAGCACTTTTAAAGGCAAAATATAGAAATACTCTGCTACTATACTATCTTGCTTTGATTGTTTTATGTGATAAATCTATTGAGTTAAATTCCCTTAAAGTGGCAATCTGTCTTAAAGTCACATGACTTTATGTAAAACTTTACAGTGTTGAAAAGCTTTAGCAAGTATGTGATTCTTGTCAATCTCTTTATATGTAAGAGCTAACAGATGTTATTGTATCATAGAAGAATTTGAAGTATTTCTGTACACACAAAAAGAATATACCTATTGTAATTTCTTTACCATGAATTTAGAACCTTATCATTCCATACCATGTTCTTGGCTTAAAGCATGGATGACCTTGGTTTTCTTATATTGTGCCTTCTATACTTGACAGTGGCTTGGACATTTAAGGCCATCAGACAAGGTATAAAGTCTTTCATAGTCACAAGAAGTAAAAGGTATCTGACTAGAAGAGAATACGTGGGCAAGTGCCTTGCTGGCTGTAATTTTGTTGTCATTTCAAGTACTGTGGTGGTGTAATTGATGTGACAGGGCTGGGCTTTAGATGTGGTCCCTTAACTTGTGCTCACTTTCAGTTTTAGTTTCTCTGTCATTCATTTTGATTAGGTAAAATTTAGGTGACAAACATATGCACACCAGTGAAGGCTGTTTGGTGTAAGTTTAGTAATGACATATTTCAATAATAAAGATGCAAAGTTAATTTTTTTCTTTACTGTTTCATGAAAATTGCAATAATTGGTGTCACCTTACATTACAAGATAGAGGGTGGTGTGCTGATGGCACAGTCAGCAGGAGGTTCTTTTTTATTAATATTATAATTAAATGATTTTCTGGATATAGTCCAGAAACAGATGCACGTTGATCATGCCTTGTCCACTGTTGCTTGGCATTATCACTTGCTTTTAAAAAAAGAATTGACTTGACACCTTGTTTTTACAGGTTGTTATTGATGCCTTCAGATTGATCAATGCTAATATGATGGTCTTAGGACATGAACCAAGACAAACAACTTCAAATCTGGGTCACTTAAACAAGCCATCTATCCAGGTATTGCCTATATTTGATAATGTGTTAAAACTCTGTTTTACATTTTAAAAGCCTGCTATAAGTAGTCTTTTTAAGTTCTAATTCTTAGTATTTTAATTTGCTTGCACATTAATTTTTCTTTTGTTTTAAAAGAGAATTGTAGAAATACTGTAAAAGTTAGATTTGCTCATGTGTGAGTCAATTTTTAATGGGGTCTTTAAATTTTCCTATCATATTTGAAGACACCCTTTTTGGGAGCATAGTAGATCCTTTATCTTGAAAGCATTCTGGCTTTGCATGGTTAACATTATAGAGAAGGACCAATAGGAGTTTCAGGTGAAGGACATAACTATTATCATTGCTTGATTAGTAGGTATTTTTCATAGCAGAAAACAATGGAGAAATTGCTGTATATTTTAAGATATCCCTAGAAATAATTCTTAAATATACTTAAAATTTTCTTTTTTAAAAAACCCACCTTTAAAATAAACCCTATAAAAGACCTCCATGTGTTACTTGTGATGAGAGTTTATATCTTGTTTTTTATTGTGATAATCAGTTACCATTAATTGCAGTTACCGATATTCAGACACTTAATATCCTCTTGAGTGATTGTTTTCTTTGTATCATTCACATGCCATGTTGTTTTTATACAAATCTGTATTGTCTGCAAAAATTATTTTAAATGTGTTTTTAAATGCACCACAGTCTGTGGCTATCTAGTTAATTACTTCTCTAAAGATTAATTAAATGGGCAGAAATACCACGTTTGGTTAAGTAGAATACATAAAACAAAGACATTTTAGTAGTTATTGCTGCTCCCTTCTGAAACCTTGCTCTGTCATGAGGTTGTCTTTGGGGAGTTATGGCTTTGACAGTTAACCATGGTTAAGCCTTAGTTACACTTTGATAACTTTATACTTTTAAATGCTTAATTTTGCGGCAGTCACTCTTCCGAAATCTTCATCAAAGTGAAGTGTTTTGTTTTAAAGGATTGAGGTGTGATTTGAAAAAAAAAAAAAAAAAAATTGCAAGTCAAGGAAAACTGCAAAGTATAATGAGTATGAAATAAGCTACCAGTGGTTTTGACTGGGTACAGACAAGCCCGTACTTGCATGTTCCAAGAGAGTATATTATTGGGCCTGTTTAGCCTGTGATAATGACCTTTTTTTATAAACTCCAGTAGCATCATACTGCTTCATTATTTTTTGCAAAAGGTTAAGTAGCATCTCACAAGCCAAGATCATTGTGATTACTACATGGTATGTTTCTGCCAGAAGTTTTTACTAATTGCAACTCACTTACCACCTGTTGCAGATTTCTTTTTTAAAATTAAAGCGCTGCTTTTTAACCTTAAAAATTGACTGTAATCAATATTAATAATGTGTTTTTTTAATACCAGTCCAGTTTGTATTTTTTAATCTTACTTTACAGCCTGTAATTTAAAGTGCACCTTATAAAGCAGGTTCCAAACCTGTGTTAAACAACATGTGTATATAACAACTACAGCATCATTATTTTTCCTTTCATTTTAGTTTGTTTTGCCTTCCAATTAGAACTTCTAAATATATTTATTTCACAGTTTATATAGCGCCCATCAGAATGACATCTATCTGGGTGCTCTACAGTTTTAAGACAATTTCAATACTAAAACACACAAATGGGACCAAGCCAACAAGTCACAGAACAAAGCCATACCTTAATGTACTTTCTTATTTTTCTAAGACAAGCTAGAAAACAACCCAGAAGAGCCTGAAGGGAATGGTAATATCTGTAATGAATTTTACTTTATGTTAGCAGAATATTTAACTCTGGGATCAGAAGCCTTTCAGAAATGCCATGCCTTTTATTTTGAAGGGGAAATTAGCTGGTGTTAAGAGGGGCCTTGCTCTTAAACCAGCTTTCAAGTAGTAGGGATAAAAGTCTGATAACAACCATCAGCTCACATGCTGGTGGTCACTAATGATTTTCTAACAGATTTTTTTTTTACTATTATACTTAAAGTAGTAGAGAAAAATTATGATTCATTGTAGACATCTATTTAATAATTTGGGAAAAGTTCAAATATGTTAAGTAAGAAAAAGATTATACAGCAGAATATATCAGTTCTCCATTCTGCAAGCGTGTATTTTATAGATGGTGCCTGTATATTTTATACCAGGATATTAGCATTGGTTACCTTTGGATGGTAGAATTGTGAGATTTTTTTGTCTTTCCTTGCCCATGTTTCTTAAATTTTTGTTCAGTGAAACATACATTGCTTTTAGAAAATGTTATTTTTAAAGTACTAATTGACAGTGTTGAAATAAGCTAAGAGACAAAGGTTATTTTCACTTTCATGTTTTATATAATAGAAGCCACTAATAATCTTCATAGAGAGGAGAAAGTATAATGCCTGTACTCTAGGCTTTTATATTAATATATGATAATGTATATTATTTTGCACTTGGAACATTTGTCTGTTACTGTCAAATGTTTAGAATTGAGAGTTAACAAGCATTTATTTTAGTGACTAAATTTTTAAACTATTCCATTATAAACTGTTCAGTGACATTTTGGATTCTTAAGTGTCACAGTAAATTTGAAGATTGGTAGTCAGTCTAATGGAAATTTAGTAAATACTGATGCATAGATGCATGTGCTAAGGCTAAGAGCCTCTAAGTATAGTGTTGAGTACAGTTGCATTGTTTAATAGAGTTAAGCTATTTGGAAAACATTGTATCAGTAATTACTGAACATATAAGTTATAAAACAATTGCACTAGAAAGGAGCCATTGTAATCATTTCGTACATGAGGAAACCTGAGGCCCATAAAGGTGAGTTGCCCAGGTTGCCCAGTGAGGTAATGCAGGAACTAGTACTCATAACCAGATTGCTTCATTCTTTTATATTATCGTTGGAAATTTAATTAATTAATTTTGGCATAGATAATATATATACAGTTAAAAAAAATTTACAGTACAAAGTCATTTAGCAAAAACTCTCCCTTCCTCTTTCGCCTTCTGCAACTCAGTTCTCCACTCTAGAGGGAACCACAAAACACATTTTGTTTCTTTTCAGTTATTCTATTTATATTCAGAAAGCTTCATTTTAGAACGTGATTTAAAGGATATCAGTTACCACCATATTTTCAGTTTATCAATATAAAATAAAGGCAAACAAATTTGTCTTTAGATCCAAGCACACCTTTTTAAGGAGCATGAAAACTTTAAAAACTTATCAGGAACCCATGAATAGCTTATATATAATTCGTAAACTGTGTGTTTTATAATGCGCCTGCTTTTCCACAGCAGTGAGTGCATAGAGGTAAAATCATAAGTCAGTTGGTCGTGTGTAGTTCTACATGAACCCAAAAAGGACATGGCTGGTTGACTTATGATTTGGGAGGAAGGCACTGGAGGCACCACAGCAGGTGAGTAAGTGAAATTGAAAGACTACTTGAGGATATCATTTGATTTAAACTTACCATTGTTTTGTTATTTTTATACCTGCTGATCTTTCTTGCTGTCTGTGTTAGTTTTATTGCTTTTATCTAAAAAACTGATTTTCAAGTAATAGGGATAAAAGTCTGATAACAACCATCAGCTTACATGCTGGTGGTCACTATCAGGAACCCATGAGTCACTATCATGAACCATGACTATCAAAATGAGACTATCTGATTTTGATAGTCTCAAAAATATAGGGCCTAGTATCTGTGGTTCCATCAACTGGCTTCTGTATGTATTGGCTATAGCAGTTACTAGCTTTATGACCACCATGTAGGGTTGTGCAATTAGTGAGTGCAT
Organism: Theropithecus gelada; assembly: GCF_003255815.1. Lineage (NCBI taxonomy): Eukaryota > Metazoa > Chordata > Mammalia > Primates > Cercopithecidae > Theropithecus > Theropithecus gelada. The sequence continues at coordinate 37,695,478 of NC_037680.1, forward strand.
TGCGCAAACATGCTTGGATGAGGGCGCTTCCAGCTCAAGCTCCACTGTCTGCAGCCAGACTATGTCTGCTTAGAGGACTGAGCACCTTTTTCTAATTCTCTACCAGGATGATTCATCTCCTAATGTACACAAATAGCACAGATTAAAGGAAGCCCTGATCACTTCTACTTTTTGGTCTGTACAGAATAGCATTTTTATGCACTAAAATTTAATTCATTGCTCCCGATGATTATTGAAATGAATAAGGATTTAATATATACCCTTGGTACTTTACAATCAGTCACTGCTTCCTATGGAATTTCATAGCTCACTTTTATAACAGACATTGGTAAAATAAGAATCTATTGTTAAAGTACTCATCTAAAATATTTTCATACTCATTGGAGTGATTTTTGCTAGCAAAGCTTAAAAATTAACATAATGCTTTGTTTCATCCTGATCCTTAAAGTACACAGACTTAATCCAAGAATTTCCTGACATGTATTGTAGCATAGTATGTTAGAAAGAACATAGGCTATGGAATAAGAATGACCTAGGTTCAGATCCCCATCTAGCCTTTCACTAGCTATAAACTTGGACAAATTACTATTTGTGTCTTATTTTCTTTCTTTTTTGTTGTTTTTGTTTTTTATAGAGATGGGGTCTTGCTATGTTGTCCAGGCTGGTCTTAAACTCTTGGGCTTAAGTGATGCAGTGCTGGGATTACAGGCTTGAGCCACTGAGCCTGATGCTGCATTTTATTTTCATCTGTCAAAATACAAATTGAATTGCCCTACCTTACAGTACTGTGAAGACTAGAAGATTTAATGTGTAAAGCAGATACTAGCTGCTCATTAAATGTTCTCTTTTTTACCCCTTCTTCCTCTACCTCGGTGACATCTTAAGACCTACATTGTAAAAGTCCATTAGTTAGAGAAGTGGTGATTATTTTGGTTAGCTTTTGTCTTTAGATTCCTGAGGGTTAACTCCAAAGTCCTTTTTGTTTTTATACTTGTTAAAAATATCCCTAAAGGTGTATTTCTGTACTTTCATGTTTTTCTAGGCTGCCAGAGGGTCCTTTAGGTCCACCACAATACTGTTGAACCTCATTTGAACACTTGATGTTGTTAGACTTAGATATGGGGGCAGTTGTGATTTGATTTCAGGACATCCAGGATTATTGTTTCTTAATAAAGCCATGCCGTTAGCTTAAGATTTTATTATGATTGGACTGTTCACCTTGGAAATAGAGTGAGGTGAAAAAAATTCTGGTTAGTGAGACTGCATGTCACTGGATAAGAGCATTAGCTAGACAGACCCAGTAAAGACCAAAATCCACATTGTTAATTTGGAGACATGCATAACATAATTATCTGAATCAATCATAATTGAATGAGGAAAAGGGGAACTCCAGATTAATGTGGGTAAAGAAACAGTTGTGTTATTGTAGCTTTTTAGGCTTTTCATTTGAAATACCCATGAGCCCCCTAGATATCATAAAGTTAGATTTAATAAATTATGAATGATTTATAAACTTAGCTTACAATAAGATCAAACCTTATCTCTGACTGAGCAAGGCTACTGAAACTGCTTAATTTGTGCTCCTCCATATCATGCTTTGAAGAATGTGTAACCCATTCCTCTAAACCTTAGGTTTAAACTTATAGCTAAGGAAAATACTTTAATTTTGTCTTAATTTACTTAAAATAAAATGCCTTTATTAGAGGATGGTACAGGTATTATGTAAGAATATCAACAGTTTCAAACATTTTTATTAGGTGAAAAATAGTAATTTGTCCTTTTTAAAATCATTTATCTATATAGGCATTAATTCATGGACTAAACAGACATTATTACTCCATTACTATTAACTATCGGAAAAATGAACTGGAACAGAAGGTAAGTTTGAATTTTTATCTTATAGGAGGAAAAAAGTCTTTTTCAAACCATTTAAACTATTACCTGGAATGTGATTTAAATTTGAATTTTTGACCTCTTTCAGTGTTTCGAAATATTATTCCATTATTGATGAATTGCAGCACAAAATAAAGGCATATTTTATTGGACTATTTAAAAACACATTTTACCTTATTGGTAGGTGCTGAAGTGGGAGAGGAAGTAGGAAATAAATCAAACACTCCACTTTGGTTTTATGATAAATCATAAAAATATTTCTTTTAGTTCTGTGATTTTCTGATTAACTTATCCTCTTCAAGAAAAAGGCTTCTTGTAATTAAATTAGTAAATATATTGCTCTATAAATTTGAGAGGAATGACTTAAATTGCAGTTGTGTCATGCTTTTTGATTGTTTATTTTAAGAGAGAGGGTCTTGTTCTGTCTCCCAGACTTCAGTGCAATGGTGTGATCATGGCACGCTGCAGCCTCAAACTTTTAGGTTCAAGGGATCCTCACTCTACAGCCTCACGAGTAGCTGGGACTATCGGTATGCACCACCACACCTGGCTGTTTTTTGGGTGGTGGGTGGGAGGTAGAAACGGACTCTTGCTTTGTTGCTCAGGTTGGTCTTGAACTCCTGTGCTCAAGTGATCCTCTCACCTCAGCCTTCTAAAGTGCTGGGATCATTAGCATGAGCCATTGCACCCAGCCTAGTGCTTTTAGAAAACATACCATGTTTACTTTAAGGAAAACTAAAAGTGAGTCAAAGAGAAACAGTTATAGGGTTTTCAGATAATTTGTACTAGATTCTTATCCCATTTTATACCAGTTTTCAAGTTTGATTAGTTTTTAACATTACCTGACATTTTGATGAATTAGCATTCTCATTTGTTTCTGCTATTTTAGGATTATTTCTAGTATAGTTTTTCTCTCAACTAATGCCAAGTATTTAACTCTGCCTGTTGTTTTTTGATATTACAATCTGAACCACTTTCCCCCTCTTTACTATTACAATTAGTCATCCACCTAATTAGTTTCTTGTATTTCTCTCTGAGAAAGTTAAAAGCATTTTTTAAAAGAACACTGAGTTTACTGTTGATTGATAGCCAGTAAGTTTTGGTTAGTGAGACCACTCTCAAGTCTGAAAGTGATAAGTAATCAGTAGCAAATAAGATCATTCTATCTAGCCCAAACTGTTTCTCACCAAGGTGTCTTAGATGGGGATTCTGGTACATGGCAAGTGGCGGATGGAGTGAGCTGGGCTCTCCACGCTTACCCCCTCTTTCAACCAGATCACGTCCATTTTTAATCTAATCTATACACTGGGGGGGGAGGGTATGCAATATAAGATTTTCTTTGAAATAAGAATTCTAATTTTGTTTTTTTTAAGTTTGATAAACTAGAGTTTTAAAAGGTGAAATCCACTTATAAACTCATCTGAAGAGCCCAGTGCTTGAGCATGTAATGAGCGAGGGGAGTGGGGGACTACTTCCCCCTTGGCCTGAGGGGATCCTATAAAGCTGTCTTCTAATTCCTGCCTGTGTACCACAGTTTACTTCTGCTGTGATAGATTTAGTTGATTAAGTATATTTTTAACACTTATTTTTAATTTTACATGGAATGAGTACAGGCTGTGAAAAATGGCACCACTCAGGTACAAACAAAATTCATTCAGAATATAAATATTTTATCAGACTGCTATCTGATACCCATCTATTCGGAAATGTCTAGCTAATTACATCAATTTTTTCTTTCTCTTTTTTGGGGGATTATCTCATAAACTTAGCCATTTTCCTTGGCATAAACAGCAAATATATAAGCACTTACATAAATTACTTAATGTTATGTTTATGTTCTTAATAGCCCAGTTTAGCTGTTAAACTGCCTTCTTGGTAACAAAAGCTCTGCCTTTACTCTTATCCAGACAACTTGTATATTTAACCCCAAGCCTTACTTGAGGGTCTCAAGGGAATCCTTGTCCAGGTATGATAGGAATATCCTGCTGCTCCTTGGGAACTGTCTTTGTTTGCTTTTGAAGTGGTAGGGAAATCTTAAGTCTCAACACTTAATTATAGGTGGCTATATAGCATAGGTAGTTGTAGCAGCATCCACATTTCTCAAACATGTATTTTCTAGAATGGTATCAGTGGAGAAGCTAGGAAGCAATCAAAGAAACTGAAATCATCTGTGGAGGGTTTTCCTAATTTTTTTTGGCATACTCTCTTTGCCCCTGGAGCCATAGTAAGAAAATGGGAGAATTAGTGCCTTTGGAACCAAAGGAAGGGAATGGAGGAGTTTTGTATCTTGAAAAGCCTTATAGGTGATTTTGACAGGCAGCTTATTTTCCAATATACGATAAAATTTGTACCACAAATAGCTGTAAATTTCTAAGCAAGTAGGATAATTTTTCTAAACTAAACCCCCATATATCTCCAAGTACATCTTCAGATTCTCATGGGTCAGGGATCTCATTTAAAGTATAACGGTTCTATTGACAAAACAACAATCATTTTATAGCCATCATTTTTTTTCTTTTACTTTTCACAGTTTTGTGAATCATCCAAAGGGGAAAACTTATTTAATGATAGTCCTTAATTGAAGGAAATTTGTAGGGTAGGACTTTAAGAAAAACTGTCTTAAAATGTAAACTTGAAAACTTAAAAACTTCTAAGAATAAGTACTCAGAATTGTAAGTCCAATTTGAGAAACATTGAACTAAGGTGTTTAGTTTCATGATCACTAATATAGGGTCCAACCCTAATTTGCTGGTGTGATTGCACATGAGTTTGTTTGTTTGTTTTTTTTTTTTTTTTTTTTTTTTTTTTTTTTTTTTTTTTTTTTTTTGGAGTCTCACTCACTCTGTCACCCAGGCTGGAGTGTAGTGGCGTGATCTCAGCTCACTGCAACCTCCGTCTCCCGGGTCCAAGTGATTCTTCTGCCTCAGCCTCCCAAGTAGCTGAGATTACAGGCGTGTGCCACCACACCCAGCTAATTTTTGTGTTTTTAGTAGCGACAGGCTTTCACCATTTTTTTTGGTTTGTTTGTTTTAGAGGTATGAAGTGGGAGATCAGGGGTCTCACAGCCTTCAGAGCTGAGAGCCATGAACAGAGATTTGCCCACGTATTTATTAACAGCAAGCCAGTCATTAGCATTGTTTCTACAGATGTTCGATTAACTAAAAGTATCCCTTATAGGAAATGAAGGGATGGGCTAAAATAAAGGGATGGGCTTGGCTAGTTATCTGCAGCAGGAGCATGTCCTTAAGGCACAGATGGCTCATGCTGTTGTTTGTGGTTAAAGAACGCCTTTTTTTTTTTTTTTTTTTTAATTATACTTTAAGTTCTAGGGTACATGTGCACAACGTGCAGGTTTGTTACATATGTATACATGTGCCATGTTGGTGTGCTGCACCCATTAACTCGTCATTTACATTAGGTATATCTCCTAATGCTATCCTTCCCCTCTTCCCCCTCCCCACAATAGGACCCGGTGTGGGGCTTTCACCATTTTAACCAGGCTGGTCTTGAATTGCTGACCTCAACTGATTCGCCCGCCTTGACTTCCCAAAGTGCTGGGATTACAGGCATGAGCCACTGTGCCCAGCCTAGATAAATCTTTTATTCTCAGCTTCATGGCTTTTCATCCTGACAATAAGGAAGTTATAGATGGAATACCAGAATGTGAAGGAAACTTTGAGATTACCTAATACAAGCCCTTAATTCATAGATCTCTAAACTGAGGATCAGAAAGATTGACACAAGGTCACTCAGTAAATAGGGCATTTATCTCGTTATCTTGGCATTGAAAAGCTAGGCTATATGAAAAATTAGAGATACTTTGTGTAATATTAATATGAATGTCATTCATTCATCAGATGTTTATTGAGCTGTTATTAGATATTGTTCTAGAATATAGACCCTAGTGGTCTTGAAATGAATAGGGCAAAATCCCTGCCTTCTTGATTTCCCTTTAGTGGGAGAGAAATGCAGTAAACAAGTAAACAAAAATTTCAGGTCTTTGTAAGCGTTATACAAGTAATACAGCAGGTTAAGGGAAGAAAGATTTTGATTTTGTTTAAGGTAGTGTAGTGCGACTATTTTAGGTATAGTATTGTTAGGGAAGACATCTATCTATAAGGAAGAGAGGAAGGCAAGTTATGCAAAGATGAGAATAGCCTTCTAGGTAGAAGGACAGCAAATGCAAAGGCCTTGGTGTTGGAGTACTCCTTAAGTTATATTAATATAAATACAGGAGCATTCTAATTGGAGTTTATTTGCATTAATAAAGTTAAATTTAAATCATTAAGTCAAAAAAAAATTTTTTTTTCTCTAGACAATGAAGGGGGTATCCTCAAGGCAGAAAAATAATTACTTTTTCTTTATTTTTTAGATGTTGCTAAATTTGCATAAGAAGAGTTGGATGGAAGGTTTGACACTTCAGGACTACAGTGAACACTGTAAACACAATGAATCAGTGGTAAAAGAGATGTTAGAATTAGCCAAGAATTACAATAAGGTAAAAGTTACTTCCACCGTTTGTTCTTTATAATCTTTGGAATACATATGATTAGATGCCAAGCATTGTATAAGTAATTAAAAATAGAGAAGCCTTTTTTGTAAATAAAATAGTAAATATTTGCTTAGCAGTTCATCTGGTCTGCAACTACTCACCCTTGCCTTTCTAATGCAAAGGCAGCCTTACACAATATGTAAAGGAATGAATGTGTTTGGGTTCTATTAAAACAAGCAGCTAGCCAGATTTGTCCCATGGGCTATAGTTTTTCAACTCCTGTTGAAGACCATGTAATACAGTTGCATATTTGAAATCTCTTCATTATTTAAGGTATGTTTTTCTTGAAGGGGACAGGGAGTAAGGGGATATAGATAACGATTAACAGCACTTACTACTTGCTGTGTATAATTTATATTATGAATGTTTCTATTTTTCATTTAATAATTATTTATTAAAAATCGAGTGTGCCAGGCATATCATACATGTATACATATAGATTGCAACTCATTAATGGGTTGAAAACCTGCAATCTGAAAATACACATTTATACATTATGCAATGTTACATTAACAAATATTTATTGAACATCTCTTATACAAGTTATAGTAAAAAAAAGAATCCTTGCTTTATTTATAGGAAAACAGGAACAGTTAGACAAGCTTCTAAATAATCAGCGCATTAGTTAAAAATCAGTCTGTACCATAACACCTTCATATTCAGATTGTCCACAGACCAGCTATATCAGCATCACCTAGGATCTTGTTAGAAATGCAGACTTTCAGACCTACTGGCTCAAAATCTACACTTTAACAAGTTCTCCAGGAGATTTGTATACTCTTGAAATTAGACATTAGGAAATACTACCATAGAGAAGACCATGGGAAGCCCTGTAGGAGTTCAGAGGCTCTGACTTTGAGGCTGGCCAACATTCAGGTTGCTGTCTTACAGATAAACAACAATCGAACTAGGCCTTAAAGCATAAATAAGGCTTGAACATACAAAGAAATGTTACCCTAGGCAAAATAAACATCACAGGCAAGGGCTAGGAGATAGAAAAGGCATAGAACAGATCCCGCAATCCCACCACTGGTTGCACATCCAAAGGAAATGAAATCAGTATGTTGAAGAGATGTATATACTCCCATGTTCATTGGAGCATTATTCATAGTACCCAAGATATGGAGTCAACCTAAGTGTCAATCAACAGAGGAATAAAGAAGATGTGGTATATAGATATACATACAATGGAATACTATTCAGCCATTAAAAAAAAGGAAATCCTGTCATTTATGACAACATGGATAAACCTGAAAGGCATTATTTTAAGTGAAATAAGCCAGGTATTGAAAGCCAAGTACCACATCATCTCACTTATATGTGAAATCTAAAAAAGTTGAACTCATGGAAGTAGAGAGTAGAATTGTGGTTACCAGGAATGTGAGGTTTGGGTGGAGCAGGGTGGGTGGGGAGGTGTTGGGGAGAAAACAACACACAGGACATGTTTAGGAAACAATATGCTTGGCTAGTATGCATAGTACCTGAGGGTGAACAGTGCGGAATTAAGTTTTAAAAAGTTTTTGAAGTCAAATAACAGCACTTGGGATGTCAGGATAAGAGGTTTTTTTGAGGAGTTTTTTGTTTTGTTTGTTTTGTGAGATGGAATCTTGCTCTGTCACCCAGACTGGAGTATAGTGGTGCGATCTCGGCTCACTGCAACATCTGTCTCCTGGGTTCAAGAGATTATTCTGCCTCAGCCTCCCAAGTAGCTGGGATTACAGGTGCCCGCTGCAACACCTGGCTAATTTTTATATCTTTTAGTAGAGATGGAGTTTCACCATGTTGTCCATGGCTGGTCTCAAACTCCTGACCTCAGGTTATCGACCCGCCTTGGCCTCCCAAAGTGCTGGGATTACAGGAGTGAGCCACCGTGCCTGGCCTGAGAGTTATTTTTGATCAGAGGCATGATATGCTTAGAACCTGACTTTAGAAACATAATTTCACAACAGTATAGAAGGAATGCTGTAAGAGAAGATTTGAAATGGAGAGTCTGTTTGAGAGGAGCTTGCTACTACCCAAACAAAAGATACGAAGAGCCTGTATTATTACCATGGTAGCAGTGGGAATGGAGGTATCAATAGGCAAATAAATAAAGCATGGTACTGGTTGGATAGACGAAGTAAAAGCAGGAGGAGGAATCAAAGAGGAATTCAAAGTTTCCTGCCTAGGTGACCAGTAGTATGGTAGTACCACTAGCATTTTCAATTTAGGTACAAGTAGAAGGATTGAGGAAGGAGGTAAAGAGTTTATTTTTAAGGAAGCAATTAGAAATGTGGGACTAGGAATTAATGGTAAGGGCTAGAGCTCAAGATTTCAGGATCATAGTTAAGATTGTTGTTAGTTATTACACCAAAACGTAATATTTCCCTTTTAAAAATAAATACATCTTAAAAATATATTTTATCCAAGAGACAGTGTATAAAATTTACCAAGTGTAACAAGAAGACTTTTGAGAGAACTAAGCTTTAAAATAAAGTTGATGGGCCCATGCAAATGAAATCCCAGCAGAATTAGGGTTGGCTTTGAAAAGTATGCCCTGATTATAGTGTTTCAACTGGAAATCCCCATTAGTGCTAGATCGTAGGGAAAATATTTCTTATCTTTCTAGTGTATGTTTTCATGCTGTGGAGATTAGATAAAGAGAAATAAATCACTTACCATATTTTAAATAGTTAACCTTTTATAAGTAAAAAAGTTATGACTTAAGTAATTATTCAGCAGACTGTAGGAATGGTTTTCATTTCTCTGTAACATTACACGTTTAAGTAAATTTGTATTGGTACCACTGCCAGGAAATAACCTATTTATGGTTACTGCTGCCCATCTACAGAAGTTTTTCCTATTTTACAGTTTTAAAAAATCTCTGTAGTACTCAAAAACTTGTAAGGTTTGGTTATAAAATGAAAACAATGTGTAAGCTGTGATATGAAAGAGTCCAAATTTGGGAATGTAATTCCCTCTGTGATTGAAAGAAATACGGTGGGTTTTTTTAGTAACACTTAAAATATAAAAAGAAAGGCCCATGCTACCAATTCTTCATAGTATTCTTTTTAATTGGTTGGTGTTTTAAGCTAAGGTAATTACTGTTGGATGCCAGTTAGGTCCTAAAGTAAAAGAAGGTTAGAAAATAATTAAATTCTTATGTCGCAAGTTTTCAGTTTCAAGTCTGAATTCCACACAAATTCTGCTTGATTATTATTAGTCATTTGATTTTTTCTAATTACTGAACCACAACACCCACAGTTCTGTTTTTCCAAGTCTCCTAATTTATTCATGCCAAGATGCATCTGCTATTTTTTTTTAAATTTTGATAATGTTTGATTACATACTTGTAAATGAATGTGCAGGTGAAAAAATGAATTGCGAAGAACATTTTAAGAATAGCATAGAAACAAAAATTTACCTTTTTTTTCCCCAAGCATGTAGCGCTATAAATTCTGAGATCTGACACTTTACTGTTCAGGTGGAAATATTGACCTACTTAGTAACCTGAAAGAAAGTTTGAATATTTCTTTTATATGCTTACATATGAAATATGTAAATATACAATTACATTTGGTTTAATACAGTAGCTATACTAAATGCAGATATCTCATTTGGTAGTACAATATGATAAAAACAACAGATATAAATATTGGGGAAAAGAGGTAAGATTATTATTATTTGGATGTGATAGAATGTGTTTGCAATCAAACATAAAAATCTAAGAGAATAAACTTAGAAAACTCTTAGAACTGTTTTAATCAAGAATTATATAATTGGTAAACACAGTTATATAAACTGAAAACAGTCGAAAAGTAGGCAAATCAGTTACAGTAGCATCTAAAATTATAAAATATTCAGGAATTAACCATCACAAGAAATGTAAATGTGTAAGTGTGTATGACTTATGTGAAGAAAACGAAAAACATTTGTAAATAAATTGGGACATACCATGTTTCCAAATGGGAAGACTTAGTATTGTAAAGCTGCTGTCAGGCTTCCCAAAAGTTACTATAATTCTAGTAAGAATATTAATGTGAGCTTTGAAAAATTTGACAACGTGACGTTAAAGTTTATCTTCATAAAATAACAACTAGCATTTATTGTTTGTTATGAGTCAGAATGGGAGAAAATATTTTTACCTATAACACAGAGTGAGCTAGTACCCAAAAATGCATAATACTCAGAGAATTCCTATAAAATATTTATTTTATTTTTGTTTTTTATTTCTGTAAGTTACTGAGGAACAAGTGGTGTTGGGTTCCATGAGTAAGTTCTTTAATGCCGATTTGTGAGATTTTGGTGCACCCATCCCTTGAGCAGTATACACTGTACCCAATTTGTAGCCTTGGCCTATAAAATATTTTTTTTTTTAAATAAGTTGAGCAAAAGAGAAAACTCACTGAAAAAAAAGACAAATGGTATATAAACATGGAAAAGTTCTAGCCTTTTTAAGTAGTCAAAAAAAAGTTAAAATAAGTAGAAAATTTCTTTTTCTTTTTAAATAAAAAAGAATTTTTTAGGAAAATATAGCAGTAGTGGGAAAGTAATTGATAGAACATTTTTGGAGGCCATCTTTCAGTTTTAAGTGCATATAACTCTTTAAACAACATGTTCTCTGTAGAGGATTTATTATGAAAAATAAAATTTCACAAAAACTAACTTAGAGAAATATCTACAATCTGCTGTTAGATGTACAAAATTAAATTGTATAACAATGTGAAAATAATTCCTATCACGTTACCTTCTCTCCCTTTTTCAAAAGTATCTCTATCTTGCATATATGTCAACATATTGTGTTGGTAGCAGTATGTGTGAGGCAGGAGACTCTATACTTTATGTAATGCCTGAATTATTTTCAGTTTTTGCTTTAAGCAAGTAATACTTATATGTAAGGTTGTGTTAGCTCAAAATAACAATGGCTTAAACAAGGTAGAAAGGTATGTCTCATATTTCAAGGCCAATATAAAACTTCAAAGACATTAGAGACCCAGGTTCATTCTGTCTTTCTGCTCTACTTTCCTTGTGTTGGCCTTCTTCCTTTAGGTCACCTCATGATTCATTGTGATTGCGATAGCTTCAGCCATCTCATCTAAGTTTCATGCAACAGGAAGAGAAGAAAGGGCAAAAGGGGGATAAATCAGTTTCCTTTCAGGATCCTTTGCATAAGTTCCACACAGCACTCCTGATTACAACCGACCCTGGAACTATATGGATTTGAACTGTATAGATTCAAATATATACATGGATTTTTCTCATAAATATACTATAATTTTTTTTGAGATGTACAACAATTTGAAAAACACCTCAGACAAACTGCATAGCCCAGAATTATTATTATTATTATTAAAGACAAGGTCTCACTCTGTCACTTAGTCTGGAGTGCAATAGCATGATCATGGTTCACTGTAGCTTCCACCACTTGGGCTCACACAATCCTCCTGCCTCAGTCCCCCGAGTAGCTGGGACTACAGGCATGTGCCATCATGCCTAGCTAATTTTTTGTAGAGATGGGGTTTCACTATTTGCCTAGGCTGGTCTTGAACTCCTGGGCTCCAGCAGTCTGCCTGCCTTGGCCTCCCAAAGTGCTGGGATTACAGGCATGAGCCACAGCACCTGGCAGCCCAGAAATACTGAAAAAAAAAAAAAAAAGGCATGTCACAAATGCATAAAATATAGGAGACACTAGTCTGGTTTATCATTTGCTACCATAAACTATACACTAATCTATTATAAAATAAAAAATTGTCAAAACGTATACATACAAACACAGTTGTACATGGCCCCATGCTCAGTTGAGAAGGTTGAATTGCTTGATATGTACTATAGATTGAGGTCCCCAGCTGCTGTTGCCTGCCATTTCAGACAGGTAATTCACCTTGTAAACAGATAATGTAAACTTATTGTATTGATAAATAAGTATGGTACTGTAAATGTATTTTCTTTTCCCTATACTTTTCCAAATAACATATTCTTTTCTCTAGCTTACATTGTTGTAACAATATAGTATATAATGTATATAACATACAAAATATGTGTTAACTGTTTATATTATCAGTAAGGCTTTCAGTCAACAGTAGGCTATTAATAGTTAAGTGACACACAGATTCTCACCTGTGATGGGTTAGCCCCCATAACCCTCATCCCCATTTGTTCAAGGGTCAACTGTATATCTCATTTGGCAGGACGTAGTTAAATGGACACAACTAGCTGCAAGAAAGTTTATGCAATGTGGTATTTTAGCTGGGATCATTGATACCTGTAGTAAAATCAGGGTTATGTTACAGAAGAAGGGGAAGATGGACATTAGGAAGGTGACTATCAGATTCTGCCATAGAAATGTTTTCCAACAACCTTAACTACAGTTTCTCTTACATGCACACGTACACACACACAAGCATGTGTGCACATACATGTATGATCTTTATTGTTCATCTCTATTTCATGTAATTACATTTTGAAATTGAATTCTCTGTGAAATTTTTATGAAGCATCTATGTTGTTTAGGGCCACTTAATAAATCATGCATTTGACATTATTATTATTATTCAAGTTGTATCAGTGAAAAGTAATGATTTCCCCAATTGCCATGAATGTTTCTTTGAGGTCTTTGGAGATACATAGGATTGTGTTTAAGCCACAGTTTCACTGCTTATTGCGTGTCTGGCTAGAGGCAAGTCAGCCTTTCTGAACTGTGTTTCCTTATCTCTAAAATTAGGTTGAGGATTGTGATATATATGAAGCATCTGGCACATGATAGGCATTTAATAAAATGATGGCTACAACCACTTCTGATGTTATTAATGTTATTCTTGACTCCTCTCTCTTTTTCTCACATCTACTCAATCAGTAAACCATTCTGACTAAATTCTTGACTTAATCTGCTTCTTTGCATTGCCACTTCCATTGCCTTACCTCCTCATTGGTTTCCTTGCATCTCCAGTCTTTCCCATTCAAATCTATTTTCCATTCTGTAGAATGATCTTTCTAAAATGCATATTGGTCATGCATCAAAGAAAACTATTAAAAAAAGAGAAAAGACAACCTACAGAGGGGGAGAACATTTTTGCAAATCAGATATCTGATAAAGGTCTAATATCTAGAAATAGAAAGGCATGTGTGGTGGCACATGCCTGTAAGCCCAGCACTTTGGGAGGCCAAACCAGGAGAGGATCATCACTTGAGCCCAGGAGTTCAAGACCTGGGCAACATAGGGAGACCCTCTCTCTACACAAACACACAGAATTAGCTGGGTGTGGTGGCCTGTACCTGTGGTCCCAGCTACTCAGGATGTTGAGGTGGGAGGATCACCTAGGCCCAAGAGGTCAAGGCTGCAGTGAGCCATGATCATACCACTGTACTTCAGCCTGGGCAACAGAGAAAGGCTCTGTCTTTTAAAACAAAACAAAACAAAAATGAAAAGAAAGTATATAAGAATTTAAAATAGGAAAAAAAAAAAAAGAAAGAAAGAAACCATAAAGAACTCTTGCAATGCAGCAACAAAAAGACAATCCAGTACAAAATATTAGGCAAGGACTTGGATAGAAATTTCCCAGAGAAGATATGAAAATGGTTACAAACACATAAAAAAGATGTTCAATCAATATTATTAATCATTAGAAAAATGCAAATCAAAACCACAATGGCTATAATCAAAACAATGAAAAATAACAAGTGTTGCCAAGGGTATGAAGAAATTACTAGTGGAGATATAAAATGGTACAGCCACTGTTGAAAACAGGTTCCTCAAAAGGTTAAACATACAGTTCCCATATGACCCAGCAATTCTGCTCATAAGTATATACTCAAAAGAACTGAAAATCAGTATTCAAACAAAAAGCATGTATACGAATGTTCATAGCACTATTCACATTAGCTAAAGTTGGAGACAATCCAAATGTCTGTCAGTAGATGAATGGATAAACAAATTGTGGTTTATACGGACAACGTACTACTACTCAGTCATAAAAAGGAATGTAGTGCTGATACATGCTACTACATGGATGGATCTCTAAAACATGGTAAGTTAAGACAGATGCAAAAGGCCACATATTATATGATTCAATTTATATGAAGAAACCAGACTAGGTAAATCCATAGAGACAGAAAACAGATGTGTGGTTGCCAGGGACTTGGGCAAGGCGGGAATAGGGAAGTAACAGCTTAATGGGTACTAGGTTTTCCTTTGGGGTGATGGAATACAGGTGATTGGGGCACTAAATGTGACTGAATCATACACTTTAAAATGGTTAATTTTATGTTATGTGAAATGTACCTCATTTTTTAAAATGCAGATTCGTTCATGTCACTACCTTGCTTTTAAAAAGCCTTTGATGACTGACTTCTCATTGCCTTAGAATGAGGTCCAAACCCCATTTGGCTCCTGCTTGCCTCTGTAGCTTTATTTCTTATCACTCTTATGTTGTTGAAATACTGAGTAATTTGCAGTTCTTCTAACTTATAATGCTTTTTCTTGCTTCCTGGACTGAAGCACTCCTTACCAATATATCCGCATCCCAACTCCTTCTTTTCATTCAATTCTCAGCTTAACCCTTTCTCACTTTTGAGGACCTCACCATACCACCAAGAGTGCTATTTACTCCTTCTTTATTTGCCAATAGAACTTTGTTCTTCTATCAAATGAATTTAATTTTTTTTAAGGGACCAGGTCTTGCTCTGTTGCCCAGGCGGGCTGCATGATACCATCATATCTCACTGTAGTCTTGACCTCCTGAGTTCAAGCAGTCCTCTTTCCTCAGCCTCCTGAGTAGCTAGGACTCCAAGCACTCACCACTATGCCTGGCTTTTTTTTTTTTTTTTGAAAGATACAAAGTCCTGATATGTTTCCCAAGGTGGTCTCAACCTCTTGGCCTTAAGTGATGCTCCCCCCTCAGCCTCCTGGGTAGCTGAGATTATTACAGTCGTGAGCCACTATGCCCAGCCTAATTACTACTTTTTAATTTCCTGGTTTTTACAGCTAGTCTATAAGCTCTGTGAATTCAGATATTGTCTCATTTTATCTTTAGTACACTGCCAGATAAATGGTAGATGCTCAATAAGTATTTGTTAAATGAATGAAATTATGCTATACTTGTATTTTTCTACCAAAAATGTAACTTTATTAAGTGGCCAATCATAAGCACTGTTATTAACTAATATTAACATAATATAAACTAAAATTTAAGGAAATGCAATGTCCTCTGAGGGGCACCTTTCTTTCTAATCTTCAGCTGTTCTCTATCATGGCACCCTTTGCCCCTCTCCCTTCCTTAAGGCTAACTGGATAAAATATAACCTCCTACATCATTGATCATTTCCTTCCGCCTGCCTCCAGTGTTCTCAGAGTCATAACCTTTTCATGACAGAGTACAGTGCTGATGACAATTTGCTGTTTCCAGCTCGTTAAAAGAGATGAGTGATTTATTTTCTTAGTGCACTGAGTCTTGCATCTCTTTCAGTAATTTTCCTTGTCCTCTTGCCTTCACATCATACCTTTGAACTTCTGAAGTCTCTTCTTTTTACTTCCATGGCCATACAGTCCCATGGTTCTCCTGACTTTTTGGCAACTACACACTCTGCTGCCTTTGCTAGCTAGCTTTGCTGCCTTTGCTATGAGCATTTCCAAGATTCAACCCCTGCCTTTCTGCTCTTCTGTTTTTATACCTTTCTTTAAAAGTCTGTTTTCATAGTTTAGTAATGCCAACAACTTTGAAATCTCTTCATTTCCTCTCATTTGAAATGTATTATCATCTCCACTGTTTGAGACCTTTCCACTTACATATTCATTACTTCAGATGCTGCTGTTCAAGAGTAAGCAGTATTGTCTACCTTACTTTCTACTTTTTCATGACAGTTCCCTCTACCAATTAGGTTATAACTGACACTTATTTTTCTAGGCATCATGTAGGTCTGAAACTTTGGACTCGTCTCTCTTGCTCTTCTTCCACATCCAGCCATTGTCTCATGGTTTTTCCCTTTCCCTATTACTACTAAGTATCACATGATGTGTTACTCCCTAATGCATTCTTTGTGCTCTCACCCTGACTTTCCCTCTCTTTGCTCAGGTGATGCACAAGAAAAAGTTAGGTACATTTACTTAACCCCTATGTCCCTATCGTGCTTTGTGCACACTCCTTTTTTGTATGTTTCACACTGCATTATGATTTGAGATTTATGGGCAAGTAAAGCCCAAATGTGAGCTCCTTGAGATCAAGAAGAGTTTGAAAAATTCCTTTTATGTTAGAAATTTTGCTGGAATTAACATATGAAGTGTAGATTAACTTCTTTATTGAGATGTTTTAAGGATTCAGTAAATTAATATTTGTAAAAATCATGCCTATATTGATGTTTAATTAGTGATGGTAGTAGAAAAGCTAGTTTTAATGTCTCCATATGTAAGCCTCTTATACCTTCTCAGTTTTCTAATTGCTAAATGTTTGTTAATTTTGCTTTCCCAAGTATGTTTTATCAAAGCCAGTTCTTTAAACTTATTCTCAATCCCATAACACATGATGTTTATATAGTCAATACTTTAAAAATCATGAAAGAAGTAAAATACATTGTCTTGAAATCCACTAGCAGTTATGCGTTGATTGCTTAATAGTGAAAAATTAGTATATGCCATTTTAGCAGTTTGTGCTGTCTTATGTAAAAATTGCCGTAATGGTGATATTAAAAAGATATTTAAATGGGATCATGGCATGTTATAGTGTGAACAAAGTTAACATGTTAATGTGGGAAAAAGAAACCAAAGGAATAGTGAAAGAAGTATGATGTGGAATAAGTGACAGGGTGGCAAAAGCAAAAGCTAAGGGAATAGAAGAGAAAACAGATGTTGGGGTAGCTCTAAGTATGTTCAGAAAGTTAAAAAAAAAAAAAAAGGTCCATTGGAATTGACCTCCTGGAGATCCTTAAGAGTGTTAGTGAAGTGCCAAAGATCCCATCAGTGTTTGTAAAAGGGTAAATAAAGTGATGGAATTTGAGATACAGATTGTCCATATAAGAAACTTGACTATTAGCAGAAAAAAGAGAATGAGGTTAATGGGTTTAGTAAAAGCCTCTGTAAGATAGGGGGTACATTGGAGGGGATTATGATCACATAACAGACCAAATTCCAAGGATTTCTTAGAACTGTGCAGACCGTGCATGATGGGATAGCCATCTGGGGGTCTTTGTTGATAAACTGTTAAAAACGTTTCTAGTGTGAATAGCCACAAACATTTTCAGTGCTTTTTTGTTGGTTGAGTAAACCGAAGAGCACGAATGCAAAAGCAAAATTTGACGCCAAATCACAGAAGTTGCCATAAACACAGAAGTTCCCTAGTGAGGACACTGCCTGTGCCTGAATTTCATTTGTTTCTGCTGCAACCATTTCTTACATTTTTCCTGGTGACTAGCCAGATTAGAACTGTGAATGAAGACAAACTGGTCTTGCTCAGATGGTAGATGAGATACAGGTAACTTGGGTAGATAGAGAAAATATTTAGGCATTTGATTTGGAATATCTTAGAATCGAAGAGATATGCTTACTCTTTTGTCATGGGGGTTTGCAACCTTAGTATATGCCTAAATCTACAGCTGCTCCTCATTTCCCAGATGGCATCTATGGCTGGGAGTACTTTTTACCATCTGTACTTCTCAAAGAGTTTGTGAACTCTCTCTTTTAATTATTGGGAATGGAAAAACTAATTGGTAAAGTGGGTAAATGATGTAAAAGATTTTTAAAATTTGAATTAGCGCTTTTTATACCTATTTAACTTTTCAAATAAGATCAATACTTCAAGTGCTTTTTGACTTTCATCGTTCATTGTCTATCTACCATCTTTGTTGTTTGCAATACTCCACAATATTCCCTAATAACTGTTCTTTACATGGATTGGTATTTTGAGCCAAATTCCAAAATTTTTGCCTCCTTCCAATACTGTAGTAAGTACTGTTGTTGGCATGTACGTAGAACAACTAACACTGAATGGGTATGTAGTACAAACTTAGTGAATTGTTCCATTCATCTAAATGCTTTTAAGTCAATAAAGTATAGTGTCACAATTTGTGAAAGTAATTCAAAAAAACATACTCTTAATATGTTTTGTCAATGTTTCCATTTATGTAAAACATTGAATAGTGGGAGAACCATTTCCCAGTTAGGAAATACTGAAAATAATAGAGTGACATCTGACTCTGAAAATGAGCATATTCTCTGTCTAGGGATTTCTAGATTTGGCATGTTATTAACTTTTACTTTTTCTTCTTTTGGGCTTATGAGTCATAAATGCATTTCCTAATGATGTGTTGTAAATAAGTATCTTCTGATAATCAGTAGATACAATACCTATTCACTATCTTTTCTCTTTAGGCAGGTTCTACTGGGGAAAATTCTCTAGATAGTTTGTCCATTTATAAAATTAGACACTTGCCATCTTTGCTCATTTTCAAGTTCTCTGTTTACAAAACTATTAAGAAGGTGTGAAATGCAGCCAAACTTCCCAGTTTATGGGGAATGTCTGATGATTACATTTCCTACATGTTCATTGTTCGCACATGAAGAAATTTGGCAGCTGTGAGACTATAAAGTTCAGAGTATCCAAATCTAACCCTCACTGGGATTTTGGTTCCCTGCTTTCTGCCACCACCATCTCACCCCCTTTTGTAACTCTTTTTTGTGGTAAATGCTGTGTTGGCATTTCTTAAGGTTAGTGATCCTTACATTTTCTTGTTTTTTCAATTTATCAGATGCTATGAATAAATCATAGACTAAAAGTTCACCTGATACAGAGTTTTGTCTTCAGGCCATAACATACCTAAACTGTTAAGATTTCTTATGTGTGAAATTCTCAATAAAGAGGTTTTATATTGGTGCCATTATTGGGAGAGGAGGGCAGTAGTGGTAGCTAATCTAAATGTTATAATTATTTCAGAATTACTCTGCCAGAAAGTTATGATCATACATAGAAGAGTTTGTAGCTAACTTTGAAAGTAGTGGAAAGTAGTTTTCATGTATTGTTTGGGTTAATTTAATTTTGATTATATTTGGTTTTTAGTTCAGGTAATTTTTTGTTGAAAACTTCAAATGACAGTTTCTTCATGGTTACTAAAGATCACTCATGTGGAGTAGTTTCAGATTTTTTTCTGAATACATGTATTACTTTTAGAGATTTAAAGATGTGAAATTACTAAGAGAGAAACCCATGTGATTTGTTTAGTGGATCAAAAGTCAGTAGCTCCTTTGATCCTAAGTGCTATTGATAGTTAAATAGATACTGAAGTTATGGGCAGGCTGGATTGATAAGAAAAAAGGAGACAGAGAAATGGGAAACTGGGAAAGAACTGTGCAAATAGGAAAAGGAGAGGGCAACAGAACAGAATTAGTTAGTACCACAGTGCCATAAGTGCCACTGCAGGTACTTCCATCTCCCATCTCCTGAAGAATTCAGTAATGGTCAATTTGTGTTGCAAATGGTCAACACAACCATTTAGTGATCCTGTTAGATATTTTCAGTACTTTCTGTGTATTTCTTGTCTGTTTTCAAAATGATGCTGCTGATAGTTTTTATTGCCCTGAAGGTTATTATGAAGTTTAGCATAATTTTATTCAGTAGATTCTTTGAATAAAAGTTCTATGAATGAAAATTCTGGTCATCATTATTTTTGGTGATTATCCTGCAGTGGGAATAGAGAATTTATAATTTTAAACTCTGTCCTTTGTGTTTCATTCACAGGCTGTAGAAGAAGAAGATAAGATGACACCTGAACAGCTGGCAATAAAGAATGTTGGCAAGCAGGTGAGGTATACTGTTAATAAGTTATGCAGTTGCATAATAGCATGTTCTTATAGAGTTAAAACTGTTTTACAGCCTATATAATTTTTTTCCTGTCCACTCTACATTTTTCTTCTGTCATGTAAATGTGATACTAATTGTAAAGGTCACTAAATTTATTTGATGTCAGGTTCTCTATAGAGAAGTAAATCACAAATACCTATGAGATACTATCTTCAGTGAAAATAATTAACCAGGAACAAATTAGGACACTTGTGTTCTGAATTAATTTTTTAAGTATTATTTTAATCTACAGATAAATAAGATAATAGAAAAGATAATAGAAGGGTAGATTTATTTCATATGTAACAAGTTTTGTTAATTATGTACTTTATCAATATGTAGGTAATATTCCTGAGAAAGGTTAGAGCCTTATTGGGTTACACTGAGTGAAGAGAAAGGGCTTTAAGTATTTGCTCTTTCACTTTTCTAAGATGAAATATATATTTTAGTCTCTATTATCTGAGGGTGGGGGAAGATACCAACCAATTAAAGGAATCTACAGATTAATTAGACTGTTTTTTAAAGAATGTCGATTACATTTTTTCCCCATTTCATGGAACATGGTTATCATATTGCTGATGTTGGCAGAATCTTGATATTTCAGATGCAAGACACTAAGCTGTCTTTGCTTTCAGCCATCCTACCATATGCTCTGATCCCATCACATCTCACAAGCTATGTAGGTTTGGGCCAGGACCATTCTTGGATGGGAAATCTCTAAGAATCACCCAGCTGCCACAAGAAGTAATGTAGATAACTGAGGGAAGCATGTTACCAATTCACTATAAAATGAATTACTCCAACAGAGCAGTAGGGGCAAAGGTCTGACTTTATCATATGTCATAAATGAGAAAATCAAATTTCACTACCTTCTGAGTATTATAATTTAAAAACAAATACCCCCAAAAAGCAAAATGAAATACAGTTCATTTTGTTTTCTCATCTTATGTGATATCACCCTTGTTATCTTTCCACTACTTATTTTAATCATAATACTAGATCACCAACTTGGAGCCTTATACTTTATGGAATTCAGTAACTGTTTTTTGAATAAATGTCTTTCCGAGGCCATAGTTTCTTGATACAGATTTAAAGCAGCAAATAAAAGGTCTAAATAAAAAATGAAACTGAAAAATATGTAATTGGCAAAGTTTAATAATCATCAGAGTCATTTTTAAAAATATAGTTATTACCTCACTGGTTTGGCCTACTGCGTGGCAAAAGCAAAACTGTCTATAATGGAATTAAACCAATATCTTTTTTTCTCCTGCCAGTGTTTCTCAGTCTTTTTCACCTAAAATGCCCTGAGACTTATTTCTGAAATAAAAAATATATTGTAGTCTAGTCACTTGAAATTATTTGTAACATATTGTATCTCTGGGTTGTTTTAAAAAAACAGGGTATTAAAATAAGGGTTAGAAAAGCACGGCCAAGAAATAATTCCAATAATGAGCATTTGTTTAAAGTTAGGAGTCTTGGGTATTTTAACAATAACCGTAAGAATATAATCCTTTAAATTATAATTTTTCTATTGTGTATAATGTATATTCCTTATTTCAAAACTTTCAAATTTTGCTCAAATACTTAATCCCACCTAAAACATAAATACATACTAAGCATTTTAATTTAAATTCCTTTATTACAATACAATTTTAAGCCTCCTTTTTAACTCAGTCTATTTCAAAAATAGATATGATCGGGTTTAAGTTAAAGGATTGTACCTATATAATTTTCGATGATACATTTTTTCAGAATAGCTACATGAAACATTCTTAACATTTTAGAATTGATCCAAATTGTATTTAAATTCTTCAACTACAAACAGCAACTTTTGATCCAAGAATATTTTCTGAATCATTTAAAGCACTACTCTTAAAAGATTAAGATTGTACAGAATTCTGATTTTTGCTGTTATAAAACATAGAAGAAGTGCTGAGAATTCACACTGAACTCTTACCCATTGGTATGTCCGCTTTGAATTAAGCATTCCCTCAGACATTCAAGATATATGAATGGTAGAGAATATACACATCTATGCAGACAGGTAGACATATGTAAATGAACTTTTAAAAAAATCAGATGATTGTAAGCTGTATAGAATTCCTTGTTACTCCTTATAAAAATCTCTGGTACACAGTCATTGCATTGTGTAAATCAAGCTTTCATTGTGTAATCTATTATTTTATTAGCTACTTATTGATTTAGAAATTCTAAGAATGTAACAATATACTAGTAAAGTTAAATTGTGAAATATTTAAGTTAGGTCTGGCTTTCTTTACCAGTTTCATCGGCTACTGAAAAAAATTTAAGTAATTTATCTACCAATAATATGGTTCTGTTTTCTCTCTCCTTATTTTTGCTCTTTTAGGACCCCAAACGTCATTTGGAGGAACATGTGGATGTACTTATGACCTCAAATATTGTCCAGTGTTTAGCAGCTATGTTGGATACTGTCGTATTTAAATAAAGCAACGAAAAACGCTATTGATGATGCTTTCAGTGTATATTCCTCTGTTGTTCCTAATGCTCAAAATCAAGGGACCTCTGAAGGTGTACTTGGCTAAATGTAAGACATCTGGCATCATCTGCTGCACCGTAACACCTTCAGTCTCAGTTGTGCAATTACTTCTGTTTCTTTAGTCAGGGTCTTTGCAGATTCTAAAGTTATACATGAGTACATCAAAGTGGACAAATTTTGTTAAGATCCCATTTAATATTTGAAAAAATCAGTAGCACAAATATATTTTGATTGTTACTTACAAAATAAAATACATTTACAGTCTATGCTTCCTGAGGTCTTTTTGGCAATGGGTGGGATTGATGGAATAACGTTTGACAGTGATCTAGAAATCTCACACAAAGATATGTTTCCCTTTGCATTTTAAGATCTTATAACACATAAAACATCAGTGTGATAACAAACTTTCACAAATGTATAATGATTTCCATTAATGAGTGGCTACCTAATTAGTAACTCAGAAAAAATGTTGATATTTTATTAGCATTTGTCATAAGCTAAATATTGTATACTCACTCTCTTATAAACATATTATACTTTTAGGATTTTGGAGGAGTACATTTACAAAGAAAAGGGAGCAATTTTAATTTAGACTTTATCATGTTTTAAAAGAGTACATTTCTACCAACAGTTTTGAAACTGGGAACTGGCTACTGCAGACTCTACTGGACTTTTATCTAAAATAACCACAGAAAGTATATAATGTCTAAAAAGCAAAATGAGAAAAGTAGTCATAATGTGAGGTTAATATAAGCTTATAAGCAATAATTTTGTCATTGTTTGGTCTCATCTTTTCTAAATTAGGACTACCCAGTTTTCTAATAGAGAAAAAAAATGGCTAATACCAACTTCTAATGTGATGTACAAAAGTAACTGCCCCTGTTATTACTTACGGTTCAGAACCATACTGATTATACCAAGGAGTATGGCAAAAGATAGAGAGACAAAGATCTAATTCTAGTCTGCACCCTTGCTTGTGAAAATGTGGTGAGAGTATTACTAAGGCTTCATTAAAGGAAGGTTTTACATGGGGACTTGGAATTTAACTTAACCTACTAGAACTGTTATGAGTGCTGTGATAGATCAAGTTACTGTCCTACTGGAACAAGTCTAGGCTCTTATTGGTTGCCTAGTGAAGTTACCAGAAACTGAAAGTAGAAATGGCTTAAATTCCCAGTATGTTTCACAATATCTTTTTTGGTGGGTAAGAAGTATTCTGAGCATTTCTTGCTTGTCCTGTGGTTTATTGTTTCTGATATAGTGACTATATTTTATGTAGGACATGTAAAATGTATTAAAGTTGTTGGGATTACATTTAACCATTTAAAATTAAAATATAAGTGGAAGTTAGTGAAGTTTTATTTTGCCTAATTCAAACTTGTGTGCAGGCTTTTTGGATATGATTTTTCCCTTTACAAATAAGATTCTCTAACTTATTTCGCAGATGTTGTTAATGAGTGCTAGTCAGTGATTTCTGGGGGGCACAGTGCCCTCAGAAGAAGGCCTTAACATTTCAAGAACTATTCTCAATATGTGGGTTGAAAGGGTTTTTTGTTTTTGTTTTCCACTTAGTCCTCTGAAAATATCCTGAATCCTGTGACTGGGAAGGCTTACCTTGCCTGTTTTTGCCCTTATTTGATCACCCCATCTTCCTGGACTCCCTGTAGCCACACACCACTTACTGTCACTTGGTTCATGTTGGTGACATTCCCAATTTCAGAACCTTGTCAAAATCTTTGCTAGCAAAAACCTATATTTTTGTAGATTTGGAGTCGATCAAAATCAAGATGCCCTAAGAGGCGAGGCTCAGTGAACACATTTGTCTTGGAATGTACAGCTATTTTCACAGCAGCCTGATGTCCCAGGCCCAGTTAGGCATTGAAAAGATGCGTTTAATCACAAACTCAGGAAGCTGTTTATGTGTGCGCACACACGTGCACGCATTCAAGCATGCTTATGTGAGCATATCTACCCCTCCACCATGCAGAGGTAAAGCAGCTCTGGAAACAAAACTGTTTGTCTCTAGTGCAGAAATGTCCCTGCTTTTCTCTCAGACTAGTATGGCGGCACTGAAAGCTCTGGCCTCACCATTCAAAGTGTCATCTGCCTGGACCAATAGCATCTGGGTCTTATGGAAATTTGTTATATATACAGAAAGCAAGCCCCACCCCAGGCCTATTGAATCATAATCAAGAATTCTGGTGTGGTTCATATACACTTTAAGGTTTGAGAAGCCCTGGCCTTCTTTTAGAAGTATGGTTCACAGGCACGTGTGGTGATTCTGAGGAAAGCCTTAATTTTCCTTAGTATATATAAATTCAAGGCATAGCCTATATTTGAGCAGTCACTGAATTTGTTACTGATAATCCAAAGTGGGTCAGAGAGCACATCAATTCCTTAAAAACTCTGAAGAAGGTGCACTCTTTCCCTTTTCTATCCTTTAACACCTTAACATTTCATTTTAGCATTCTTCCTTTAAAAAAAAAAAAAAGAAAGAAAAGAAAAAAGTAGTTTAGGGTGTCCAGAATGGCAAAGCCTCAAAAAGAGCCCAGGTGATGTCTCACCTCTTTACACACTTAAGGCTCTGTCCCACTGAGAACGGAGGAAAGTACTGTTTTCCGAAGCAACGGAGGGAGAGGCACTCAGGGACAGAGAAGTTGAAGATGGGAGAAAGACGGAAACGAAAGTAGCCAAAAGTAGTCAAGAGGTCAAAAGCCTCTCATGAGGCAAATGGCGGTAGAAGGTCAAGGGCAGAAAAACAAGTGTCAAATGGCATCCCCTACTCCCCTCCCCCGCACCCCAACGACTCAACAGCTAAGACTGCTTGTTTATGAAGCTTCCTGACCAAGAGCTGAGGTTTGCTTTCGAAAGGAAAAATGGGTCTGGCTCTCTTTTTATCCCAGAAAATTGTCTCGGCTTTAGTCTGGGACATCTGGTCATCAACCTGCCCTGTCCAGGCCGCCCGCGCAGGGCCTTGCCCGCGGCGCCCTGATGGAGGCCGCAGCTGGTGCCCTCTGTAGCCAAGGCGCCCAGCCCGCCTCGAGGGGCGCAGTCTCGGCTGAGCGCTGACCGCTCAGCCCACCGAGGGGCCGCTCTGAAAATGCACCACAGTGGCGAAGCGGCGAGTCTGGTTAACCCGTCTCCGCCCATGCTCAGGACCCCACCCAATGTCCCCAAGCGCTGCTCTCACTCTGGGAGCTGCCCCAGGTACGGGTAGGACAGACGCGCTCGCTCGAAGCCAGAAGCTCCCCCAGCTGAGGTGCCCAGGCCGCGCCTCCAGCACGGAAAGAGTGTGTGCCCCTGGGGTCTGCACCAGACGCAGCTCAACCCGCGCTCCCTCACTCCCCCGGGCGGAGCCCGCCCTCGGGCCGGCCAGCTCTCGGGGCCGAGCGGAGCTCCGGGCGGCGCTCCTCCTGCTCATTCCCGCGCGGCTCGGCGTCCGGGACGAAAGCCGCGGGAGGGCAGGTCAGCGAGCGCCGGGCCGCGGGAGGCAGTTTTGGGCAGATAAAAAGCCTCTGCCGCTGTTGGCCCTCTGGCTCAGGCCGAGGGCTGGGCTCCTCTGTAGAGCGGATGCTGAGAGACCTCCTTCCTACACCTCGGGGTCTCTTTGGGCCTCGTGCTATTTATTTGTGCCAACATCCTTTTAAATTGGTTTTTTTCTATTCCTCTTTAGATTCTTTTTCCTTTTAAAATTACTGGCATGGATGCTTTTTCTCCCCTCCAGATTATATAAACATTAAACACACACACACACACACACACACACACACACACACACACACACGTTTTCAGTAGCGATTACTGTGTTGACACCACTTCCACTCTGTCTCCCCAGATCAGCGCTTCTGACGAGCCCATTTGCACGGGGACTCGGCCCTCTCTTTTCCTGGCGAAGCTTTTGAACCTGTCGCCAAGCCAGTACCTCAGAGAGAAGGATATGCAGAGGGACGAGAAGGATGCATGGCGCCTACCCCCAGTTAGATGCTCTTCAGATAATCTGCAACCAAGTTCGCTGATAAAATATTTAGTAAAGACCCGGTAAACATCACTGCAAATACATTAAGGCATTTTAGCCCGAGAGCTTATGATTATTTCAAAACTTAAAAAGGAGATCATAGATTGTCACTGTTTCTGTGCTCAAACAAGAAACCGAACCTTCCTGAGGTGGGTGGATTGGTGGGTGAGTTGCTGCTTTTCGCCCCCTCTTCTCCCCCCCTTCTGCTTGTCGCTGTGGCTCTCAGCAGCAGGGATTTATTTATTTATGTTTGCAGTTTAAAAGGTGGGGGTGGGGGCGCCGAGGACACGTAGGACCTGCTCACAAAGCACCAGCTCAGGTGTTGTGTGCTTTTGTATTAGCTGGAAAAGACAGACTCTGGAACTTTTACAGGGCGAGAAGAGGCCACCGGCTCGCGCTTTGTATACTTTGCACTTGAAATCGTTACATTCAACTGAATATTTGGCTCATTCAGATCCGAAAAGTCTCCTAGCATCGTCGAATTCCCTCCTCCGCCCCTCCGCTCTAAATGGGGGAAGGGGGGGAAGGTAGGAAATGTTTAGTAAATTGCACATCTTTGAATCTTCCTAAAGCAGTGGTCACAAAGCTTAAAGGTGACACAACAGTGCTCACGTAAACCAACACACATTCCCCACCCCCCAAGCCAACAATAAAATCATCCCCTTCAATTTGCCATGATCGTCGCTACCAGGAGCCAGGTGATTATCCTAATTAATGTCTATCTAATTAAATTACTGTCAGCAGTTAACCAATGGCAGGAGCCGTTTCATCGGCAGCACAAGCAGCAAGATCAAAAGTGAGCCTTTTCTGATTGCTGCATAGTGTCAATTGGCCAATCTCTTCTCCCAGGGAAAAAAAAAGTAAATCAAACCTTTGAGAAGCATTTGCTGGTTGAAGTGCTTTCTGTCTAGTGAGGGGGTCTGTGGATTTCTAGTTTATGATAAATAGGACTTTAAAAACCAGGGACGGGAGGGCGAGTGTTCAGGTTCTAGAGCTATGCAGCTGGAGCACTGCCTTTCTCCTTCTATCATGCTCTCCAAGAAATTTCTCAATGTGAGCAGCAGCTACCCACATTCAGGCGGATCCGAGCTTGTCTTGCACGATCATCCCATTATCTCGACCACTGACAACCTGGAGAGAAGTTCACCTTTGAAAAAAATTACCAGGGGGATGACGAATCAGTCAGATACAGACAATTTTCCTGACTCCAAGGACTCACCAGGGGACGTCCAGAGAAGTAAACTCTCTCCTGTCTTGGACGGGGTCTCTGAGCTTCGTCACAGTTTCGATGGCTCTGCTGCAGATCGCTACCTCCTCTCTCAGTCCAGCCAGCCACAGTCTGCGGCCACTGCTCCCAGTGCCATGTTCCCGTACCCCGGCCAGCACGGACCGGCGCACCCCGCCTTCTCCATCGGCAGCCCCAGCCGCTACATGGCCCACCACCCAGTCATCACCAACGGAGCCTACAACAGCCTCCTGTCCAACTCCTCGCCGCAGGGATACCCCACGGCCGGCTACCCCTACCCACAGCAGTACGGCCACTCCTACCAAGGAGCTCCGTTCTACCAGTTCTCCTCCACCCAGCCGGGGCTGGTGCCCGGCAAAGCACAGGTGTACCTGTGCAACAGGCCTCTTTGGCTGAAATTTCACCGGCACCAAACGGAGATGATCATCACCAAACAGGGAAGGTAATACTACATTTTTGGCTGCCGCTGCTCCAGGCGCAGCCGGGGACAAGTGCACCTAGGTTGTGACTGCCGCGGCAGCGACGATTTGGGGTCGGGAGCGGAGTGGAAGGCGCCCTAGAGTTGGCTGGTTTTAGAAAGGGGGAAAGTGGAAGGGATAACCGCCACGGGGATGTTGGTGGCGGGCACCCCGTTCTAGGTACGTGGTTGGAGAGCCAGTCAGTGGCCAGAGGAAGGCAAGAAAAAGGAAGAGCCCCGGCCAGCGGCTGGGCGATGGGAGGGACGCATCAACACTGGCATGCACGGACAAGTGGAGACGCAGGTCGCCAACCTCTCTCTCCACCTGGGCAGTGATACCTGCCGCCTTCCCACTCCAGCTCACCCGCCGCTCTCCCTGATTTGGGTTGCACTTCTTTTCTTCTCCCACCACCCTTTTTCTAACCCATCAAATATTCGTCCCTATTTGCTGCAAGAACAAGTTTTGCTTTGCTATCTGGCGCCCCGCTTCTTGCATTTAATCTTTAACATTTATGTTTCTTTTTTCCTTGTTTTCTCCCCCCACCCCTTAATTTAAATAGGCGCATGTTTCCTTTTTTAAGTTTTAACATTTCTGGTCTCGATCCCACGGCTCATTACAATATTTTTGTGGATGTGATTTTGGCGGATCCCAATCACTGGAGGTTTCAAGGAGGCAAATGGGTTCCTTGCGGCAAAGCGGACACCAATGTGCAAGGCAAGTCCTTCCAATTAACACATTTTCTTGACACTTATTTAGGTGAGAATGATTAATTAAAGCCTTTGTGGACTGGCTCGAGCGACTTTTAAAACGATCGGCCAATGACTTCTAAAAGGAAACGAGGGGGACAGGGGGACAGACTGAGCTGCGAGAAGGGGGAGGATTATGCAAAAGCTATTTTAATCACCCCCAGTTAATAGGAAGAAAGAACGGCCTAAAAAAGCCCCAGCTAATGGGCTTCACGGTGGAGTAAGGTGTGTGTGTGTGTGTGTGTGTGTGTGTGTGTGTGTGTGTGTGTCCTACGTGGTGAGGAGCTGGGACTGGGCAGTGCCGGGGGCATATGTAAACAACGTATTGCTTTCTCTAGGAAATCGGGTCTATATGCATCCGGATTCCCCCAACACTGGGGCTCACTGGATGCGCCAAGAAATCTCTTTTGGAAAATTAAAACTTACGAACAACAAAGGAGCTTCAAATAACAATGGGCAGGTCAGTGGCTCAAGCGCTCGTGTTCTCTCTCACCCCTTCCTCCCTGACATCCAGTTCGTCAGTGCAAAGCAGCATATGGAACTGGATACACGTTTCTTTGCTTCATTAAAAAGACTTAAAAATTGGATTTCCACCCTCCAAATTTATGTTAAATTTATGAGGTTGTTCTCATTGACAACACCCCCGTCGGCCCAATTTTGGAGTGCCCGACCTTCCCAAGTACTAATACTGATTGATTTTGAGAAGAAACCCCACAAGATCTGCAGGTTGTGGAAATCTTTGTTCCTCCTTACAGGAGGACTAGGAGAAGGGCCCTGAGGATCGGGCGGTCGGCTTCCCCCTTTTCTCCGGTGCCCCGGCTTATCTTCGCTCCCAGAGGTGCGAAGGCCGGTCTGCCCCAGCCAGTCAGCCGCCAGCCAGGCGAGTCCTGCGGTCAGTGAGCCTGGGAGGCTGGCTGCAGGCTGCGTCCGCCAGTCCGGGCGCGCAGCGGGGCGCACACAGCCACGCGCACAGCGACCGCGTTAACACGCCACCCGGCGCTCCCCTTTCTTTCCGCCGGACAGATGGTGGTTTTACAGTCCTTGCACAAGTACCAGCCCCGCCTGCATGTGGTGGAAGTGAACGAGGACGGCACGGAAGACACCAGCCAGCCCGGCCGCGTGCAGACATTTACTTTCCCTGAGACTCAGTTCATCGCCGTCACCGCCTACCAGAACACGGATGTAAGGAGACCTACGGGCTGGGCGCGAGGCGGGCGGCACAGACATCTCTCTCCTACCCTCTCACATCCTCCGGTCATGCAGGTCTAGGGTACTAGCAGCGCTAACATCAGCAACAGCTGGCTCCGCTGTGCGTTTTAAGGCCTAGGGCTAGGGGCCTGCCCACGGCACCTTTCCTAAACACCAAGCCGGTGGGAAAATGCTTTCTATTTGTTTTCGTCGCGGGTTACCCGGGCCACCTTTGAGGTGGCCAGGATTTCTAAAGACTCTTCTTTTGGGAGTTTTAATTTGGGATTCGAACTAGAACAGATTAAAATCTACTTTTTTTTTTTTTTTAAGTCTCTCTTTCCTTTAGAAAACAAGCAGATTTCCCCGTGCATTTTATTCTTGGCAAGCTTTGGCATCTAAAAAAAAATTTCTCTCTCTCTCTTTTTTTTCCATCTCAGAACTGATGGCTGAAATGAACAAACATCACTGTTCTGGGAGATCAAAAGAACATACACATTCATATATGTGAAAACTACAATAAATCAAATTACTAAGGGCTATGGATTGAGCTTTCTAGCACTTGAACCTCTTCCGATTTTGCAAGTTTGCAAAAACTGATTTTAGTGGCTGATTTGACTACTAGGAGTGATAGGGGTTTTTGTGTTTGTCTTTTTTTTTTTTTTTTACTTAAATGATAATATCAGAAATTAAAACATGTTTTTAAATCCAACCTGATTTTAAGATGCAACTTGTGGTTTCTCAGGTTGTGAGTCAGAAACGACAAATGTTTTAAAATATAAAATACTTAAAATAGTCAACATTTAGTGATGAATTCAAGTTCTCCTTAAAGATTTTTGTCTGAATAAGTACACTGTGTGTAACAAGCATTTTAAAAATGTGATTTTGAATCAATTTAGAAAAAGCAGGAGAGCTAACTGAAAGCAGTCCTTTAGTTATAGGTATCGTTTATTTAAACATGTTTCTCATAACTTTCATGATACTTCCTTTCCACTCAATCCCTCAAATTTTTCAGTTAGGAAAACCTTGCTATTTAATAAATTGTAGGCCTTAAGCCCCTGTAAAAGTGGCAGATGATATATTCTCAAACACCCAGTCTTCATGTAAAAAAGGTGAGATAACATTCATTTTTTTCTTTGCCAGATTACACAACTGAAAATAGATCACAACCCCTTTGCAAAAGGATTTCGGGATAATTATGACACGTAAGTAATTTTGTATCTTCCTTTTCAAATAGTTGTGGAATTGGGCTTTAGGTCAAAGGTGGATTATTATGTACAAGGATTTTGAAAGCTAGAATGTGTGAAGACAAGGTTGTTTTACAGGTTTTCCCTTTCTTCTCCTCCTTCTTCTTTTTTTTTTTTTTTTTTTTTGGTCGTCGTTGTTGTTGTTGGCTCCCCTTCTCTCTGGTGACCTTGTGGCTTGGTACTTGTGTGGTTTTTGGTCAGAGGTTTCCTCCACCTAATTTTAGCTTTCCTGTGGATTACAAAGTTGTTGGCGGGCCTCTGGGGCTGGCTGGCTGGCTGGGGAGGCTGCCCTGGTTCCCGGATGCGAGTACTGTATGTAGCGCTGCAGATGCTCAGCTCAGATTGTCTATGTCTGAAACGGGCAATTCTGCCTAAAAGTGCATGTGGCTCCTCTGGCAGTTGTTACCAGTCTCCTTAGCATATGTGACTTTTATTTACCTATTTCCAAGTTTTGTGTAATAGCATTTCCTGTGCAAGTTTACCATGGACTGAATACAAATGTGCACCCACCACAGGCGAGTTCGTGAGCAGAACCGCTGTTATGGTCATTTTAGGCTTTTGGAAAGATTCAGACGGTGTTGCTGTGTATTATTTATAAACTTCAAAAGAAAAATATTTTCCTCTTTCTTTTGTATCTAGGTGTGTTTTAATTAAACATGCTGGTGCCCTTTTCTTTAGGCCTCCCTTACCTCCCTCTTTTGTATCAAAAGGCTGTTCTCTGGGGGCAACAGTAGGTGTAAACTGAATGCTTTCTGGGCTTGTTCTGCAATTCTCACTCAGGGTCCATAGTGCCTAAGAGTTCAGATAGTGTTATAAATCTAACTCTGGATTGTGGGGTTCCCCCATGTTTTCTGACCATAAAAGGAAAGGGTACATACATCTTAATTTCATGGCTTACATTGAGCGCCGGAGACAGAGCTAAAAAGTTGAAGCTGCCTTTGACTAGCATAGATTATGTGTGTGCAGAAAGGGACAAGTGACTGCCTCTATTCCATCTCCAAGCGGATACTAACTATCCCTCCTGATATTTTCTAATAATTTAAAAGACAGTCATTGATATTACTGCCTATAACCACTATATATATTCTTCAAAAGTACTCCAAAGGAAGCAAGTCTCATCAATATGATTCCCCAGAATAAAAACTTGGCTACTCTATTCCTCACAATCTAAAAAGGTGTGCCCAGCACAGTGGAAAGTGTGTGGCCCAAGAGACTAGAGATGTTGGAGGAGAGTCCTGTAGATTTTGAGATTTTAATTCTGTTGTGAACATCTGTTCAAAAGCATTTTATTTTGCACAAATCAATTCAGCAATCCCAAGTGGGTGGGACCTGGATGGGCATCTAAACTGTATCTTTTGCAGACTGCTTTTTTCTTTTTAAAATATTGTGGTGATAAACAGAGAAGATATTTGCACCTTGCTAGTTATGTTCCCTTCCTGCCTCCCTCTACTTCTCTTATTTGAAACTGGAATTCAATTTCAAGAGGGAAATTTTGTGCACTAAACAGAATGGACCTGAGCAGCCACAGCAAAACTCTCACATGCCCCTCCTCCTCTGGCTGCCTTCTGTTGGAAAAGCCACTCCTCTTTGATGTTAAATCAATTTAAATTTTTCATAAAAACTTCTTTACCTCTACAAAAAAAACAAAGCAAAACAAAGAAACAAAACAAAAAACACCTGATATCTTTAGGGGATAGGGAAGAGTTGACTGGTTTATGACACTCTTCCTTTCCCCTTTTACATTGGTTACTTGGGCATGGCTCAATTTTGGAGAAAGAGGGAGAAGTATAAGGGTTCATGGGGTACTAGGAGCTTGCTTGGCCACTCACCAGGGAATCTCCTCCCTGAAGGATTAAGGTCTGACAAGACTGAGGTTCTCCTTCAAAACAGTCTGTTGACTAAAGATTAAAACATTTATGTGTGAGCTAAATAAAAAGGGAGGCATGTGTGCATGTGTATGAGAAAACACTTCTACCAATCTTCATCCAACCCTTGCTTTCCTCTCAATTCTAATGTGATTTTCTAGGCCCAGGGCCTAAAGTTAATCTTTGATTATTTTATCTAAGGTAATTCCCAACAACACAATCACTGTCGGTGGTTGGGCAAGTTATTTAACGTCCTTTTGCCTCAATTTCCTCATCGGTAAAGTGGGATAATAAAAGTTACCTAGCTCGCAATGCCTGGCATATAGTCAAGCTCCGTAAAGGTTAGCTATTATTAGTGGTCCACTGCACGGAGTAGACTGGTAAGTGCACAGTAGGTTTGCACCGTAGGTTTGCCCCGAAGTTTCTGCCGTAATGGACTAAAAGCTAGGAAAAGCAGGTCAGAGTAAAGAACACCTTTTCTTTTAAGAGAATATTTCTGATTGATGACTACTGTTTCTGAGTAGTAATTCTTGTTTGTATTAATAGACGTGGGAGTGAAAGTTTCACACAGGGGAAACAATAGACACTAAGTACCTTGCAGGCTTCCAGCAGCAAACCTCGAGTTCCAGAACACGGGTGAAGATCAGTCTTTGATGATTTCTGCGTGTGCGGCTTTTCCCTAGGGGTTTCTGAAACAATCTAGAAAAAGGAGAGAAATGACCTGAACAATCAAACGGACATAGGTCTTAAAAGGGTGGAGGAGTGAGTACCTTGTTTAGAAATTTCACCCAGAAACTCTGACTGCAGAGGAAAGGCCCAATGGGCAAAGAGCATCTTAGTCCCTAGGTAAATCTGCCTCAATGTGCACACAAATGTTGGAAAAGTGGGATGAAAGCCCTTGCTTGTGCCCCTCTCTCAGTACCCCAGTATACTTGACGAGAGCAAGAGAAGAGGGAAGTCGTTCCCTTGATGGTCTGCATCTTGCTCAGGTCCCTGCATAGACAGATTGGCTCCTTCATAATACCATGATTTATTTTGGGAATGATAGAGGTCTGTGGCCTCTTGTATTCTCCAGGAAATTCTGGACTGCAAGTTTGTAGATGGAGGGTGTGGGGGTGGGCGAAAAGTAGAGGTGGCCTTCCCTTCTGCCCCCCCCCCCCCCCCCAGGGGCCCCCGCGCCACCCCCCGGCTCTCTCTCTCTCTCTCTCCCTACCCCGCAGGATCTACACTGGCTGTGACATGGACCGCCTGACCCCCTCGCCCAACGACTCGCCGCGCTCGCAGATCGTGCCCGGGGCCCGCTACGCCATGGCCGGCTCTTTCCTGCAGGACCAGTTCGTGAGCAACTACGCCAAGGCCCGCTTCCACCCGGGCGCGGGCGCGGGCCCCGGGCCGGGTACGGACCGCAGCGTGCCACACACCAACGGGCTGCTGTCGCCGCAGCAGGCCGAGGACCCGGGCGCGCCCTCGCCGCAGCGCTGGTTTGTGACGCCGGCCAACAACCGGCTGGACTTCGCGGCCTCGGCCTACGACACGGCCACGGACTTCGCGGGCAACGCGGCCACGCTGCTCTCCTACGCGGCGGCGGGCGTGAAGGCGCTGCCGTTGCAGGCTGCAGGCTGCACTGGCCGCCCGCTTGGCTACTACGCCGACCCGTCGGGCTGGGGCGCCCGCAGCCCCCCGCAGTACTGCGGCACCAAGTCGGGCTCCGTGCTGCCCTGCTGGCCCAACAGCGCCGCGGCCGCCGCGCGCATGGCCGGCGCCAACCCCTACCTGGGCGAGGAGGCCGAGGGCCTGGCCGCCGAGCGCTCGCCGCTGCCGCCCGGCGCCGCCGAGGACGCCAAGCCCAAGGACCTGTCCGATTCCAGCTGGATCGAGACGCCCTCCTCGATCAAGTCCATCGACTCGAGCGACTCGGGGATTTACGAGCAGGCCAAGCGGAGGCGGATCTCGCCAGCCGACACGCCCGTGTCCGAGAGCTCGTCCCCGCTCAAGAGCGAGGTGCTGGCCCAGCGGGACTGCGAGAAGAACTGCGCCAAGGACATTAGCGGCTACTATGGCTTCTACTCGCACAGCTAGGCCGTCCCTGCCCGCCCCGGCCCCGCCGCGGCCCGGACCCCCAGCCAGCCCCTCACAGCTCTTCCCCAGCTCCGCCACCCCATACTCCTCCTTGCGCACCCCCTCATTTTATTTGACCCTCGATGGCCGTCTGCAGCGAATAAGTGCAGGTCTCCGAGCGTGATTTTAACCTTTTTTTGCACAGCAGTCTCTGCAATTAGCGCACCGACCTTCAACTTTGCTGTAAACCTTTTGGTTTTCCTACTTACTCTCCTTCTGTGGAGTTATCCTCCTACAATCCTCTTCCCCCTCGTCTTTCTCTTACCTCCTACTTCTCTTTCTTGTAATGAAACTCTTCACCTTTAGGAGACCTGGGCAGTCCTGTCAGGCAGCAGCGATTCCGACCCGCCAAGTCTCGGCCTCCACATTAACCATAGGATGTTGACTCTAGAACCTGGACCCACCCAGCGCGTCCTTTCTTATCCCCGAGTGGATGGATGGATGGATGGATGGTAGGGATGTTAATAATTTTAGTGGAACAAAGCCTGTGAAATGATTGTACATAGTGTTAATTTATTGTAACGAATGGCTAGTTTTTATTCTCGTCAAGGCACAAAACCAGTTCATGCTTAACCTTTATTTCCTTTTCTTTCTTTGCTTTTCTTTCTCTCCTCTCTCATACTTTCTCTTCTCTCTCTCTTTTAATTTTCTTGTGAGATAATATTCTGAGAGGCTCTAGAAACATGAAATACTCAACAGTGATGGGTTTCCCACTTCTCCTCAATCCGTTGCATGAAATAATTACTATGTGCCCTAATGCACACAAATAGCTAAGGAGAATCCACCCAAACACCTTTAAAGGATAGGTGTCTGTTCATAGGCAAGTCGATCAAGTGGCATGATGCCTGCAAAGCAAAGTCAACTGGAGTTGTATGTTCCCCCCCTTCCTTCTAAATAGAATAGCTCGACATCAGCAATATTATTTTGCCTTATTTGTTTTTCCCCAAAGTGCCAAATCCATTACTGGTCTGTGCAGGTGCCAAATATGCTGACAAACTGTTTCTGAATATCTTTCAGTACCCCCTCCACCTTTATATGCTGTAAATCTTTGTAATGAATACTCTATTAATGATATAGATGACTGAATTGTTGGTAACTATAGTGTAGTCTAGTGAAGATGAATTGTGTGAGTTGTATATTTTACTGCATTTTAGTTTTGAAAATGACTTCCCCACCACCTAGAAACAGCTGAAATTTGACTTCCTTGGGAGAACACTAGCATTAATGCAAGTAAGACTGATCTTCCCCTAAGTCTTGTTATATTTGATAAGGAGCATTAATCCCCCTGGAAATAGATTAGTAGGATTTCTAATGTTGTGTAGCAAACCTATACTTTTTTGTATTTAAAAATTAATGTGAAATATGCATCATACACAATATTCAATCTAGATTCCAGTCCATGGGGGGATTTTTTCCTAATAGGAATTCAGGGTCTAAACGTGTGTATATTTTGGCTCTTCTGTAAATCTAATGTTGTGATTTTTATATTTGTTTCGTTTTGTCTGTGAACTGAATAATTTATACAAGAACACACTCCATTGAGAAACGTTTTGTTTTTTGCTCGTTTGTATCGTCTGTGTATAACAAGTAAAATAAACCTGGTAAAAACACTAACTATGGTGTTTGAAAGCAGTTTACAGTTTGAAAATAATTTAATTATTATAGGTGATGATATTTAAGGGTTAAGGAAGACTAGCCCGTCCCCACTCCAATATGGGCAGCCTGTGTAATGGAAGCCACCTCCCATTCCCCCCTTAAATTTGTTTTATAGTACTTCCAGGAACTACTTTTTTCCTCTTATTTATAATTATTTGGCTACCTATGAGCCAAATTTCACTTTTCTGTGCTCATTTTCTTTTTTCAGGAAAACATATGCACTTTTCTCATCATATTTATCTGATTCTCTCTGAAGTTGGAAGTAATGCGAACAGGAAAAGGAGGTTCTTTAAATAAGGAGTTAAGAATTTCTTTAAATTTCACAGAGTAAGGCGGGAGGCGTTGGCTGAAAGTAGGGTGTAATTTAAATGCATGTCAGAATAGGATGTTGACCGCAGATTTAGTAAATTCTGGTTGTACATACGAGGCCTTGGAGGTGAGTGGCGAATCTGTAAACGCAGACACAGAACAGCCTACGTTTCTCGAGTGGATGGTGTCCGAAGATTGGGCAGGGGTAGGGTGGCGAAAGACCCGTAGAACAAACTCGCGAAAGGGCCGTTTTTTAACCACTGAGCTTAGAACTGCTTCTGGGAGGTATCTGGGGTGGGGGTAGGGGCACTGCTCTGTCCCTTCTGTAGTGGAATCTTATGCCAGTCCTATCCAGGCCAGATCCACACCTGGGGAACAAATGCAGAAATGCGAAATTCCAACCTGGAGGGCGCTGCGTCTTAGTGGAGCCCGCAGAACTGTTTACCTCGTGGAGAAGAGACTTTTGTACTTTTGTCTCGAAAGAAAGGTGATCCAGGCAAGAGGCGGAAAATGGTTAGACATTCTTGCTTAGTCTTGGCCAGCCTCAGGTTACAGGACTAAATTTACCTTTACCTAGACATTGTCCTGTGTCCTCTCTGCAGTTTGACGGATGTAAAGAGGCCTCAAATTTCTAATTAAAATGAAAATTCGTGGGAGGATAAAACTAACTTGCCTTCCCTGGACAATTCCACCACTAGACGGCGTTCCGTGGAGTTTTGTCTGCCACATAGAAAAGCAAGGACTGAATTTCCTTTGTGTTTCTTTTCCCTCCTCACATCTAAGAACTAAGTAAGAGGACAAAAGTACAAGACACGGTGCATGTGTGGCGACTGAAGTGGAGCAGTGCATTTGTGTCATCACCCACTCGACCCCGGCTGCGCTCCTCGGACCCCGCCGCCCACTCCTGCCGAGGAGGAGGAGCACGTGCGGTCGGTGGGGCGCAGGGCCGGGGAGCCAGGGGGGTGCCGGGGCTCTAGGCCGCGGGGCCGCGGGGGCCGCCCTCTCCTCTCCGCCCAGGCCGGGTCGCGGGAGCGCTGGAGCGCGGGAGCCCAGGAGCCCGGAAACCCGGCGCTGCCCGGCCCTGCCCGCCGCCCTCTGGACAATCACCGTGAGCAAAAGAGCCGGTGTCATGTGCGTAAACGAAGCTCTTAGGAGCCGAGGATAGATTTCACAGGAACGTAGTGCCTTGTTCTGAAAGACGCGCTTTGGTTGATATTAGGAAGTATTTTTAAAAAATTGGGGAGGTCGTTTCCCTTGCAGCTCTGCCACCATCTGCTGTGTGGACTGAGTCAGCGTGAGGTAAATTTGCAGCTTCGCGCTCCTCTCGGAGGCATTGTGATTTCTTGTCCCTTTAAAACATGATCATTTCTCCTCGCTTCCAAAAAGTCTTGGGTGTCTGGTGAAATGACACTGTCCGTGCGTCTGAGAGGCTGCTGCTGTTCCAAGGAAATCAAAGTCTAGATTTGGGAGGCCCTTTGGGAATCAAAGTTCGCGTCCCCTGTTAGAGTTGCCTTTTCTCTCCTGAGACAGCCTGAGAGGAACGACGATTCCTTTCCGTAAACCCAGATTTCCTCAGTTTTTAACAGTGTATTTTCAAAAAGAGGTAGAAAGACGACGAGCGTGCGGCTAGCACTGTATTCTGGCTCGTGCCTTCCCGCCACTCGCAATCCGCGCCATCTTAACTAATTTTCAATGTCCCTCGAGGCTGAGCGTGCCGGCGGCGGGTGCTGCTCGGGCCAGGAGATGCTGCGGCCTGGGTTCTCAACCTTCTGGTTGGACGCCGCCCGTCGGGTAGACAGAGGCGGGAACAAAGCGCGCTGCGGCGGTGGGAGGCAGGTCTTGCCCCCGCAGGCGAGGTTACAGCTTGGCCCTGGTGCACCCGAGCCCAGAGAGGCGGGGACGGGCGTCCGGGGAGCTCGCCCGGGTGCGGGGTGGCTCCTGAGGCCTGGGCCGGGGCTTTCGTGCTTTGCCGTCGGGCGGGCAGCGGCGCCCAGGGCTGTCCCAGTCAGGGATCCAGGTCAGAGGTCCAGGCCGAGAAGCAGGCTGTGGGGCGAGACTGGAAGTCCAGGCCTAACTCAGGCCGCGGGTCTCAGCCTGGGTCCAGGCAGTTCTCTGAGTAGCCCCGACCGCAGCATCGGTTGAGAAGGGCCGCGGCCTGGGCCCTGGCCTAAGCGCGCAGCCTCTCTCCGCTGCTCTTTCAGAGCCAGGCCTGGCAGCCGCATAGGATTTAGGGCGTGGACTTCTGTTTCGGACTACCAGAAACTTACTAACAGTTTGTTTCAAAAATCAGGTTGTTTCTATCTTTTTAGGACCGACTTACATCACTGGAGCTTTTAAATTGTAACAATTTAGGGTCTATAGATAACTTTCTGAACCTCTTATCTCCTGCAGTTAACATTTTCATATAAATATCACTGCTACAACTCTTTGTGACCCACCTTTTTTGGGGGGTGATATTGAGTATTTATATTTTTAGCACTGAAGCTTTAAAGGATGCTCTGCTTTCTGCTTAAGCTGCAGGTTTGGAACAAAAGCTTCGTTGAACAGAGACCGTTCCTATTCCCAGAGTTTAAAATGCTTCATAGGTATTTGGACAACATATGTGTTCATGAGTGATTTTTATAAGATGTTCAGCCTGTCCTATCTGGTGCAGCACCTTTTGTGTGTGTTTTTGAGTTACTTTGTCATATAGGCATTTTGGCCATGAGACGAGGGAAAAAACGTAGAACCCATGCTCTTGTATGAAAACAAACCTATGTAGACTCCCGGGAAAGAAACAGCAACAATTATTATTTTTAGACAAATGTACTTATGAAGTAGTCAGCAACTTTAAAGGTAGTGATCAATTTTAAACATATTTAATTGACCCTGGTATGTTGGTGATTGCTTGGCTAATTTTGATGTTTAAAAGAGTAATATTTTAGCCTAATATCAGTAAAATCAGTTTTTAAAAAAGTAACTGATACTTTTTAAGGAAGTTGAATGTATGTGATTTATTGAAGTTATAGTCTGAGTGCAACGAGATTTACTTTTGGACAGTCGGGTTTTCTTTTACCAGAACAAAATAAGAGTCTCTCAGAGAAGACTAGGCAAAATTTTAGGCATTGCGTTATATTTGGTTTAATTCAGTTGCTCTGAGATTTGTGTGTTTTCCTGGTTCCCGTCCTCAGTTTGTATGTTAGGTTGCCACACACATTAAAAAATATATTCACTTGAAAGAAAACCCCATTGCTTTCACAATAAAGTAAACTTGATGGTGTACAAGTCACTGGTCTCATCTGAGCTGATTATATCTTCCTTGCGTGTATTTTACACCCACAGTATGGTTTGCAGTGGTGTTCAAGGCATGGCGTGAAAAATTTGATTTGAATAGTTCTATTAAAGCAATGAAAAAAAACACATGGCTTAATAGACCTTCTAGTGATAGCTCCCCCTCTTACTATGCTAACTCTGAAATAAATATGTAATCTAGTATTAGGAACATGGCATTTAGAAGACCCTTGCTGGTAATATTTAATTTAATAAACATACTAACTGTGACATTATTAATGCAATGAGGCTTGTACTATAAGCTGATTCTTACAGGTTGTTTGACCTATTACTTATCACTAGATTCCTTATAAACATATCCTGCAATTTAGAACTTGAATTGTGTATTAAAATTATTTTGAATTCAAATCCTTAAAAATATCAGCATGACAGGGCACTCATTTTATATACAAAGTATTTATACTTGGGTACCCTGGCATGCCTTTTATGAGAAGGAAGAGGGAATTTAGGAGGGGAGGGTGTCTCCAGGGATATGTGTCTGGTTGTTTTAGTCAATATAGTTATTTTGTTCCAACACTAGCAGAAAAAAGAAAGAATATAAGTTTAAATTTTGGAGCAAGAGTTGACTCTATATTTTGATGGTTACTAAGTTTTATGAAATGGCAAATTAATTAAACTTTTTGGTTGACAAAGAAAGCAAA
The DNA here is from genome assembly GCF_003255815.1 of Theropithecus gelada. Taxonomy (NCBI): domain Eukaryota; kingdom Metazoa; phylum Chordata; class Mammalia; order Primates; family Cercopithecidae; genus Theropithecus; species Theropithecus gelada. Next base: position 37,737,056 of record NC_037680.1, read on the forward strand.
TCGTGCTTATATTAGGTTAAGTGCTTATATTAGGTTTCTTTAGCTTTAGATTTCATACATGTCTTCATGTTAGCAAAAGGGTACTGTGTGGGAAAAAGCCTTTACATTACAGTCTTATTTCAGGTGTCTAAAAAAAGAAAAAAGCCAACAATGTTGTTCTCAAACCACAGGGTCTTCCTAGCTCACATTTAAACTTTCAAGATGTATTTGTCATTTATTTTGCCATTCCTAGTATGAGAGGGAAGGCATTTTTCAATCTTAGGAAAATTCAGAAGCAATTTTTTGGTTCTCAGTTAATTCAGTTTCATCTTAAAAGTTCAAATTTAGCAAAGCACATGTTCCCTTGTTCATGCCAAGTGTGATAAAAACTAGTCGAAAAATAAAACCATTGCAAACAAGTAGAGCACTGCATTTCACTGCACACTATACAGGCCACATCATCTCTAGGACTGATGTCACTGCCTGCTGGGTTGCCATTTGTGGGCACACGTAAGTCTGCCTTTGAAGGCTAATAGAAAGCATTAGTACTTCAGATAAATATGTGTGTTTGAATCATGCATGCATATCCTCTTTGAGTTGTGATATGCACACCCGTGAACGTTCAAACATTTGCCATCTTTTATCAACAAAAGGTTATTCTTTGTAGAACTCCAGGATGTTGTTATTTTCTCCCTGTGCACTAGGAGATAATACTTTCTTTGTATTTAAAATATGAATTTGCAAAATCACTTTTACCCCTTTGTAATGTAGTCAAATTATAGGCTATTTTGTGGAGTTACAACTACTTAAATTAGTTTAATCTTTGTATTGACAATATTAAGCTGTCACATATGTTTTTTTAGTTCAACATCCTTGACCTTAATGAATAAAATACACATGCATGTTATGCAGATTCAGGTTAGGCCATAACAATCAATACGGACATTTTACGAGAACTTTTCAGTTGTCATATAGTTTTCTATTATTTTGAATGGCTTGCTCAATTGAGAATTTACTGAAGGCCAAAGTATTACTCCTAATTAAATATGTTTCAAAAGGTGGCTAGTACTTTTATAACCGAATGTGTTTTTGAATTGCAAAATTATAATTTCAGAGATAATTTTTACCAGATAATAGCAACGTTTACTACTTAGCACCTTTCTTTGAGAAAATAGAAACTATAATGAGGACTTATCCTTTCACAGTTTACTTACCATTTAACGCTATATATTTTGTTCAAATAAAATCTTTTTTTTTTCTACCTCTGCCTTAATTTGCTATTTGTTAAAATGACTGTGTTCTTAATAATTCTTAGAGTTCACTCACCTTTGGGATTCACTCTTTTAATTTATGCTTTCATTCTGCTTTGTTCCTGTGGAGAAAGGCAAAGAAACATACTGACTTCCTTCTCAACAAATTTGTTCTTTCCTCCTCCAACTCTGCTCTCTCTGACACTCATTTTGCCCTTGTTGACTCTCTTGCCAACAACTTTTTTTTGTAACCTACTCTTTTTTTTTCTCACGCTACCACCCTGAACTTGAATCTTTATAAAATCTATGCTTGATTCATCAGTGTGTTTATTTCAGGTCAGAACTTTTCTATTTCCCCAAAAGCAATTGGGGGAAAAAAGCAATGTTTTTGGGACAAACATTGGGTAGAATATGTTTTCCTGTTTCACCTCCTCACATTATTATACTTTTTTCCTATGAACTTCTATATTACTTCATCTCTTGATAGTCACTTCTCCATTATCTTGTTTCTTTTTTGTATTTGTGAAATGACAACTTGATATTTTTGTCTCTTATTGGTATTTCTGTTCTCTTCTTTACACATAACATTCTTAGCTAGGTGAGGCACTGCATTTATCCCTGCTCGCTTTTGTTGTACTTAGGACCCATATTTCAATACTTTCTTTGATCCTTTTCAGTTCAGCTTTCTCATTTGCACGGACATTACAATCTTTCTTACTAAGTTCACCAGTGTCCTCTTAACGAAATGTAATGGCCTTATTACAGGCTAATCTTTATTCTCTTAGCTATTTAAAATCATAATTAGCCCTTTGGGTGATTGAGAATCACAGATTCTGCAACTCCTTCACTTTTCCCTTCCTTCTTCCAGCTTTTCTTTCATGGTTCTCACTTTTTGCTCGCTCATTCATTCATTCATTTATTTTGCAGGTTTCCATAGCGTTTGCTTTTCACAGGGTATGTCCTCATATGGCTCTCCTAAGAAAACTTGCCAGACATGTGACATGTGATATGGAAGAATAAGGTGGAGGAAAGAAGATCTGCTAATGTTTTTCTTAATAGTCTTTTCAACCCATTTTCTAACAGCCTTCCCCTACTCCATGGTTTCTTATTTCTTGTAGCCTAATACATTTTAATTGACATTCTGGATTGTCCTTCCTTGAACCATCTGATACCAATTCACTTTCTCTGTACTCTTCACCTAAGTTTATCATGATAAAGATTAAAAGGAATTTTTTAAAAAGCTAAGTTTTCTTAGTTAATATTAATTTAACCCCTTCAGAAGATTGCAATATGAAGTGTACATGCCACTATTAAATAGGAAGGGTTTCTACAATTATCTGCACTATATCTTATTAAGTAAATACATCACTATCAGCCCTTTCTCAACATAGCCACAAAAAAATAAGGTACAAAACCTAAGAGATTCAGGCCTTGCAGATCATGAGAAACAGTTTTACTTGCATTACCACTTCTTTAGGAAACTGTTCCTGAGTTTAAACTTTAAAGTAACACACATTTTATTTTAAATTCTTTTTGCTTTAGGGTCATATTTCAAAATATAAATTGTGTGTATGAGTGTGTCTGGTGTGTATCTATAGCAGCCTGATGAGTCTGGAGAAAAAGAACATAAAATCAAGAAAAGCAAATAGGGGATTTTTGACACTCCTTGCAGTTTGCTGCTCTAGGTGCTGTCATGACTGTGTGTTCTTTGAGGATCTCCTGTTGGAGTCCGAAGTGCTCTTTTAATAATCTCGTATTTGTGTAAATAAGTATCTACTTCCTAACATTAGTATCAAAAGTCTTTAAATTTATTATTACTTAATTTGCACATAGTACAATTTACATTTGAGTAAGAAGTTGGTAAAAATGCCATGTCAATAAAGTGTTTATATAACTGAAAATTTGTAATTGGTGTCATGGAAATTTAGTATGTAAGATATCATATTAAATTAGTTTTGAAAATACAGATTTCAAAGAAACTTGATTCCTATGGTACAGTAGAAAACTACGGGCACAAGTAAGAGGCTTTTTTTTTTTTATGATTTCCACTATCCTTATTTGTAAAATGAAATTATAATTAATCTTTCAAATACCTTCCAGACTTAAACGCCATGGGTTTTGTGGACTTCTGACTGCCTATGCAGTTTGAGTTCAAATGTTCTGAGCTAGGGTAGAACTACCTCTAGAGCAGTGGCTTTCAAAATTTTTAAACTGGGACTCACAGTAATAAACGTACGTACATGCCCACAAACAAAAGTTTCACAAAATAATGTTTACCCTGTGTCACATTTGATATACTCTGATATTTTTCTTTTGTATTTAATTTCCTTAAAAGAAAATTCTGGTTATGACCTAGTAAATTTATTTCATGATTTTCTAATATATAGAGACTTGAAGTTTGAAAAACATTGCCGTAATGATACTGTTAATTTAACTAGCCTAGAATGTTCTGTTGCCTTGTAGGTCTCTACACACACATTTTGATATTGCATTTCTAGAATGGTAAACTATACATGTTAGCAACCGTGGGAATCACTTTTTATGTAATAACACACTTAAGTGTATGGGAGTAAAGATGGAGAAACTGTTCTTTACAATATTCCATGATGATCTGCAGGGGTTTTTTGCTTGTTTTTTAAAATCATTAAGGCATTTCTCTTTAAGATTGCTTTATTTTATTTAGGACTTTATCTTATCTTTATGTTTCCTTTTTTCGCATTTCATATTTTTCTCCCCTTTCTCTTTCTCTCCCTGCCTCCCACCATGCGCATGCGCACACACACACACACATACACACACATACTTCCTCCAAACATACTGATTTATTGAAAATCAAGGTGACTTCTGGTCTTGGAGATAAACAGGCCCACACTTGTTGGTGTGGTTCTTTGCATGAACTACCTCCTTCCCTTTCCTGACACTAAGGCACAGCTGAGTGGAGGGAAGACAATAGCAGTGAATTCTCCTATCCTCTAGGTCATTGGCTTCACATTAGAAGCACCAGGGGAGTTTTAAAAATTATCATTCCCAGATTCACACCCCATCCCAAATAAATCAGGATGTGAATATCTTGTGTTGAAATACACGTATCTGTATTTTTTAAAGATTCTTAAGTGATTCCAGTGTGCTGCAAAGTCTGCGATGCAAAGTCTGGGAGACACTCTAGGTTTTTTGTTTGTTTTTATAATGAAACAGTAGTGTGTGTGTGTGTGTGTGTGTGTGTGTGTGTGTGTGTTTAAAGTTTAACAGCTATTAATGGTGGCATAGTACCCTGCAGGTAGTTTTTCAATCCTCACCCTCCTTCTAACCCCTCCCCTCAAGTAGGCCCCTGTGTCTATTGTTCCCCTTCTTCTATCCACGTGTACTCAATGTTTACTTCCCAGTTATTAGTGGAAACGTGATATTTGATTTTCTGTTCCTGCATTAATTTGCTTAGGATAATTGCGTCCAGCTGCATCCATGTTGTGCAATGGACATGATTTTTTTTAATGGCTATATAGAATCCCATGATGTGTATGTACTGCATTTACTTTATCCAGTCTACCATTGGTGGGTATATAGGTTGATTCCATGTCTTTGCTAATATGAATGGTGCTGTGATGAACATACAAATACATGTGTCTTTTTGGTAGAACGATTTATATTCCTGTGGGTGTATACCCAGTAGTGGGATTGCTGGGTTGAATAGTAGTTCTGTTTTAAGTTCCTTGAGAAATCTCCAAATTGATTTCCACAGTGGCTGAACTAATTTACATTCCCACCAGCAGCGTATAAGTTTTTCTCTGTAACCTTGCCAACAGGTTATTTTCTGACTTTTTAATAATAGCCATCCTGACTGGTGTGAGATGGTATCTCATTGTGGTTTTGATTTGTATTCCTCTAATAATTTGTCATGCTGAGCATTTTTTAATATGCTTGTTGGCTACTTGTGTGTCTTCTTTTGAGAAGTGTCTGTTCATGTCCTTTGCTCATTTTTTAATGGGGTTGTTTGCTTTTTGTTGTTGAGTTTTGTTTAAATTCCTTATAGATTTTGGATATTAGAATTTTGTCAGATGAATAGTTTGCAAATATTTTCACCCATTCTGTAGGTTGTTTGTTTACTCTGTTGATAGTTTATTTTGCTGTGCAGGAGCTCTTTAGTTTCATTAGGTCCCATTTGTGTATTTTTGGTTTTGTTGCATTTGCTTTTGGAGACGTTGTCATGAACTCTTTGCCAAGGTCTATGTCCAGAATGGTATTTCCTAGGTTTTCTTCTAGGGTTGTTGTAGTTTTAGGTCTTACATTGAAGTTTTTAAACCGTATCGAGTTGGTTTTTGTATATGGTATAACAAAGGGTCCAGCTTCAATCTTCTGCATATGGCTAGCCAGTTATCCCAGCACCATTTATTGAACAGGGAGTCCTTTCTGCGCTGCTTGTTATTGTCGACTTTGTCAAATATCAGATGGCTGTAGGTGTGCAGCTTTATTTTTGGGTTCTGTAACCTGTACCATTGGTTTATGTGTCTGTTTTTTTATTAGTACCCTGCTGTTTTGGCTACTGTAGCCTTGTAGTATAGTTTGAAGTCAGGTAGCCTGATGCCTCTGGCTTTATTCTTTTTGCTTAGGATTGCACTGGCTTTGGGGGCTTTTTTTTGATTCCATATGAATTTTAGAATATTTTTTCTAATTCTGTGAAAAAATGATGTTGGTAGTTTGATAGGAGTAGCATGGTCACCTTTTAGAACTGGCAGTTTATCTCCTTGACTATAAGAGAAAAGTGACCTGAAGTACATTGTCTTCTCACTTTCTGTATAAAAGAAGCATTTGCACTCTTCTTCCAGTTCATCATGATAAAACATGATGATTACTGCTGTATCTGGAAACTCTGCAATCATCCATAAAGTAGCCTTTATCTAGATAGACTGAAATTGGAAGGTTGTCTGTAAATAATGTGTGTTTGACATCTGATGTCATTCTTAAAAGAATAAATGCCAGAGCATCAAGAATGGTCCCAATCCATGGAACAATACAGAATTCTAATGGTGGGAAGTCTGTACAAGCAATGCCATCCATATACCATATTTTAATTCTGTTACAGAGGGATTACCTCTAAATATGTCAGATGGAAAAATTTCTTCCTCTCAATATAGGCCAGATACAAGCAGCTTACTTACTCACATAGCTTCATAGTCCATGGCAGCCTCCCAAGTCATTCATTTTTAAGTAGTTGCATCTATTTGAGTCATGATGTGAACATTACCCAGCAAACTGAGTCACAAATTAATTTACATATTTGAGAAGTTGTTGTATTTGGTATATTGCAATAGAAATATCATAGAAGCTTTTTATTCTTGTTTCATTCAGATTCAGAATTCACTAAAGTATGAAGAGTTATTATTGCTACTATTATCCCTAGGAATAAGGAATATTAATTGATTGCATTTGTGTTTTACGTGATATTTATATGTGGGAACATTATACCATAACTAGAAGATAGAATGCAATGAGAAACATAATTGTATAATGTGAAAATTCACCAGTTGTAAGATTCAAAATCGTTAAAATTCAAAAAGGTAAAAGGAAAATGCTTGGTTAAATATACTGGGATTTTCTAAGCTTACAGTATTAGAAAAGCCATATAGTTTTTGTTATGTACAAATAATTCAGCTTATACAATCTTTAGAAAGCTTCGGATTCTGGTATTTAAAAACAAAAGGGAACCAACCAGAAGAAAAGTTAAAGTTATTGATTCTACTTAGTTTTTATGCCACATAGTACCCACCTCTCCAAATGCAATATTTCATGTAAGCTGGAATTAAGTATTTATTAATGTTCAAGAAACTAGACAGTCATATGATCGTGGCTTATTATAGCTTACTCCTAAATTTAGAAGTGTTCCCAGATTGAAAAATGGTAAAAGGATTAGAGAACAAATGCACAGTTTGTAGTTTATTCTTTGTTTTAGATTTAATATATTTTTTGAAACTAGATTTTATTTTCCTAATCATACCATATTGAACCTTTTAAGAGAATAAAATAAGATTGTGTTAGAATTTTTTGAGATCCCCAAGATTTATTTGTATAATTATGCTTCTTTTGTTTGTTCAATTGACATTCTTTCTATAAATGAAATGTCAAAGTTTTATTATTTAGGCATTTCCTGTTTCTGAATTATCTGTGTACATTACTTCTCACTTGTCTCCATCTGTGAAGCTTTTGGTTACTTTTACTTCTTATTTTTACTAGACAACAAAAAGATAAGTGTATGGTAAAAATGAAATCTGTATATCAGTAAATGCAATTTGGCAAGAAGGAGGATACAAATATTTCTAAAATGAAATCTTTGGACTAATACATTTTATTTATTCTTGCTTTTTTTGCTGGTTTGAACTATAATTAAACAAAAAGGTCCTAGTTTATTTATTTGCAAACTCCAAGCAACATTACAATAGTTCATTTCATAGAAATCCTAGTGAATATGTACTTACCAAGGTGAACTAAGATAGGAATACCTGAACAAAAGCTCAGGACTTCTCTGCTCTTAGTTCAATAGACCTCCAAGCTAATATCTGACCATTCTTCTTTTTTCCTGTGGCTTGCCAGTTGAGAGAAGAGCAATAATGGACAGTGTTACACTCCCATTTCATGTTTTTGTTTAGGGTTATTGTGGTTTAGATTAATTTCCTTTCTCTCTTTCTACCTCCTTTGCTCTCACAACTTTGAGAAATGAAAGTAGCTTCCCTTCATAGAAAGATTTGGGATCCTTTATCTGATCATATAAACTGATATAATAAATACTTTTTATATGGATTTGATTATTTTGATTAGCAAGCCTCTGTTAATTGCTGACTATGATTGAGGCATTATATAAGGCATCATGGGGATTGTAAGATGAATTAAATATGGATTCGCTGTAATTTGTGAAAACACTATTACAAGATAAAAAGTGGTGAGAGTAGTGGGTTCTAGAATAGAAGCATAGGAAAAATCCTTTGGAAGCACAAGGGAGGGTGTGGTTATGTCTACCTGAGAGAATTATGAAAACCTTTATGGCTGTGATACTTGTTGAGGTTGTACTTGCAGATTTCCTGGGGTGGAAAGGCATTCTGGACAGAAAAAAGGTCATAAGCAAAGTCTATGAGGTAGGGAAGCAGAGACCTATTTGAGAAACAGGTTTTCATGCCTGGGAAACAGAGTGAGTAGAAGAGATAAAAGGAAGGTAAGACTAGAAAAGCTGGGTGCCGGACCGGGCGCGGTGGCTCACGCCTGTAATCCCAGCACTTTGGGAGGCCAAGGCGGGCGGATCACGAGGTCAGGAGATCGAGACCATCCTGGCTAACACGGTGAAACCCCGTCTCTATTAAAAATACAAAAAATTAGCTGGGCGTGGTGGCGGGCGCCTGTAGTCTGAGTTACTGGGGAGGCTGAGGCAGGAGAATGGCGTGAACCCGGAAGGCGGACCTTGCAGTGAGCCGGGATTACGTCACTGCACTCTAGCCTGGGAGACAGAGTGAGACTCCGTCTCAAAAAAAAAAAAAGAAAAGCTGGGTGCCATATAATGGAACACTTTGAGTGTTAGGTTAAGACAAATTGGGCCTCTGATCAAATGGAAATAAGAGTTTGATTAAACTTAATTCACTTTTATTATGAATTCCAGTAGAAGGAACCATGTGAACTGTTGTGCAACTTATATTTGATCACATTGATAAGATTAAAAACTGGCATCTAAAATAGGAAGACATTCATTAACTAGGGAACATATAATGCTGAGAGATGTGTAATCTTGGAATCGGATGATATAAGAGAAAACGCACAGGAATAATATGACATACCTTTCTAGATTGTTAATTCAACTTAAGGATTTGGGAGGAGTGCATGTTAATTTCATTTTAAAACAAGTTGAAAAATACAAAGGTAAACTTTATGTTATTTCTTTTTTATTAATAAAAGGAACATTTATTCTATTTCACTATTAAATAATATATCTGACAGCACTTTGCATATTGGGAACTACTATAAAAATCTCTTTCACTACTGAACCAAACCGTCAACATATAAGAAAAAGGAATCACAAATTGTTTACTTATTTAAATGTTTCGATAGAGTTGCCACATATGCAAATCAGAAGGTATCATAGGGTAGTTAACACCTACTTCTCTTTTTTCTTTTCACGTTGTAAACTTTTACATTGCTTTAAATAACTTCATTGTAATATGTGTTTGTTAACATGTTTTGCTTTTAATGAAAAAGCCATTTCTTACAGTTGCAGGCATTAGTTTTTTTTCTGTCACCATATAGTTTACAACTCTCTTAACTGGCAGATGAACTGAAGGAAACAGGCTAAAAGTACTTAGCAGAATCCCAGAAAACAGGACTCTAATTTCTCAGCAAAATTCCATCAACATCAATAAAATATTTTTTGTCTATTATTTTTGCCATAATTACTTACACATTTCTCATATACTCAGTTCTAATTCAAACTTATTTAAATTCATATTTAAGATAACACATTAGGGCGAGGTGCAGTGGCTCACGCCTGTAATCCCAGCACTTTAGGAAGCTGAGGCTGGTGGATTGCTTGAGCCCAAGAGTCTGAGACCAGCCTTAGCTGGGCGGGGCGCCTGTAGTCCCAGCTACTTGGGAGGCTGAGGTGGGAGGACCACTTGAGCCAGGGAGGCTGAGGTTGCAGTGAGCTCAGATTGTGCCACTGCACTCCAGCCTGGGCGACAGAGAACCTGTCTTAAACAAAACAAAAACAAAACAAAAAGAGATAACGCATTCAAAATAAAGAAGCACTAAAAAAAGATTTTGAATTTTCTGTCTGTGTTTACCAGGGAGGATGGTGGTCAACAGAACTCTTTATCAAAATGCGTTGATATGCATAATATAAAACATGTAAATGTAGAGCTGTTCTGTTGAAGCAGGGTGAGGTCCCTGGACTTCTGGTCACTGGGCCTTTCTTGCTCAATTCATCCAGTGACTCCTAACGTGCCTCCAACAATATCTAGGTTATTGGGAACACAGTGCAGGAAAAATGCTCTTCTAAGCGATTCTGATGCCCCTGCTTTTCAGGAGACACTAGAGAAAAGCCCTAGTTGCTCAATGGATTAATCCGTAGTCTATTCTAGGAAGACAATAAGTCCTGAATTTAATATATGAAAAGCTAAAAGCCCAAGGTTTTAGCTTCCAGGTTTCTTGGTGAAAGCAGACAGGTCTTTGAACTTCACTTTGTTTATTGATTTCCATGAGCTGAGCAAACATAATAATAAGTTACCTCTGTGACCCTTGAGGAACTTTTCTATTGTGATTCATTGATCCTTTCTTTATGGATTTATTTTAAAACGTGAGACTTGAAGGGAATTTTACAGCTGGACTATATGCTTTGGGCTGTGCTCCTGATTTACAGGATCTCCTAAGCCAAAATAGTAACTCTGGTGGAAAAGCTAAAAAAGAACTCATTTTAAAAATAATGATCATGTGTTTCTGAGATAAGTTAAGCTTTGGTGATTGGCTTATTGATTCATTTTAAAGGTAGCTTTATTCCAGGAATTCTGCCTTAAATATTCTGTTATAAGAATACCGCTTTTTAATGATCATGTTACAGATAAATCTGGCCACATAGACAGAGAGCAATGAAATGTGACAGATAGACTAAGCCACTAATGCCAACTCTGTGCATTGAAACTTGTGATTAAATCCAAAAGAAGGCTAGAAGTGCCATAAAGTGCTCCTACTGATCTTCAAAAATTATGAACCGAGATCAAATTGAAAAGGCTTTATAAATTTAAACTTTACAGAGCTTTAATGTTTTTGTTTTTTGGTCAACATTCTTTAGGACTTTAAATTATTGTAGTAGTTGTTAATAAGCAGAGGACTCTAACCTGGAATGTTCTGGATAATCCTCAATATAAAAGTGCGCATGTCCATCAAATTAGTGCCCTTGTTTAGTGCCACATCTTACAAAGGTATTAAGTAAACTATATTTACTTATGGATTTAATTAGAATTTTTACAATCTTCTTTTTACCTTCAACTAATGAATGGATGAGAGAATTGGTTACTCTGCATTTTCTAAAGTTCAGAGCTTCTTCTTTATTTATTTATTTAATATGAGACAGAGTCTTACTCTGTAGCCCAGGCTGGAGTGCAGTGGCGCGATCTTGGCTCACTACAACCTCAGCCTTCCAGGTTCAAGCGATTCTCCTGCCTCAGTCTCCCAAGTAGCTGGGATTATAGGCCCCTGCCACAATGCCCAGCTAATTTTTTGTATTTTTAGTAGAGATGGGGTTTTGCCATGTTGGCTTCAAGTGATCCACCCACCTTAACCTCCCAAAGTGATGGGATTACAGGTGTGAGCCACTGCGCCTGGCCCTCATAGCTTCTTTAGTTCTGGTCAGCAGTATATGAATTCTCTGACCATTTAAGTAATTTTCTTAAAGAAAATATTTATGAAACGCTGATAAGTGAACAAGTAATACAATATGTGATAATTTTTACACCCTTCCTACAGTGTGTAAAATTTTAATACAAACTTGGTGTATACTTGATAACAATTTACATGTTTATTTTACCATCTGGTAAATGTGTAAACGATATTTTGAGAAGCACATTTCATATTCACTTTGACAACTTATCCTTGACAATATGTGCCCTATCTTATGTATCAACTGGAAGAATCTTGGAAATTTTTGAAAAAGATGAATCCAGGAAAAAAAAATTCATGTCCTAGTTTGTTTGTTTTAAAAATATTATGGAGATTTGAGGCTTAGATTTTTTGTACTTAACTGAGGAATTTTGTTGTTTGCTGACTTTTACCAGATATCCTGCTAATTAGGGTAGAATAATCAGAGCAGCTTCCAAACATTATATCATGTACATCAAATCAAGTTTCCTGCTAACACTATAGGCCACATAGGTAGTAATAATAAAATGAATATGGTTCTGTGTGTTGTTGTATAACAGTATCACATCTTTTACAGAGTATTTGGTTTGCTATCACTTATGTCTAAATTCGGGATGATCATTTTTTCCAATGTGTTGTAGTGAACCTCAAGTGAATAGCTTTTATCGAATAACAGCATTTATGACACTTTGGCCTTCTGCCTTTTTTCTTTCATTCTCTCTGCTTATTGGTCTCACTGGAATAAATCTCAGGAACTTACACAAAACAAGCAAGCAGATAATTTCCATATTTAGTTTTAGTGCACTATTTCTTAGCTGGTAATGATGTAAGAACCTTTGTAGGATATCATGAACTACATCTACATACTAATTACTCTTTTTTCTAAAGTAAAGTGGTTTGATAAGCAAATTACAAATTTTGGCTTGACAAATTTATCTCTTATTACAAGTATTTAAATTGAAGTAAAAATAAAAACTCAAAGCTACATTTTAATCTCTTAGATTTAGAAATCAAAGTACAGTGGTATCTTAAAAATATTTGTTTAAATGAATCATACCATCAATTACTTTTGTATTCTAGATAGCCATTTGAAACTTTTCAGTGTAGTTATTATCATTTGCTTCCTCATAGAATAAACATCTTACTGTTGAAATGATCATATAGTATAATTTTGAGAAATATTTTCTGTTTATATCTTTATCTGCAGGTATGGTATTGAACTACATTATTCCTGATGCTGTATAAAGCTTATAACCTACTCTCTGCAACAACCTTGCAGGATGAACACCAACTTCATTTTATAGATAAGGAGATTGAGGCACAGAAAGTTTAGGCTATGTAAACTTTCCCATGGTTTATACAAGGAGCAAATGTTAAAGCAAGAATTTAACTCCAGATTTGTTTTGCCCGAAACCATGTTCTCTTCACTATACTATTGTCTCAAGTATTTAGTCAGGCGGACATGAAACCTTAAGTATTTAAAAGCTCAACATCATGTCATTTAGTCTTGGAAGCATGAAGCTGCTTGATATAGGTGTGAGATGGTAAGGGTGAAGTTCGGGCTGAAAGAGAAGAAATGGGGCTGACCTCCTAGAATCCCTGTAGCATTTTGATTTTATATCTTTTTTTGTTGTTCTGGTTGAGACGGTCTCGCTCAAGGTCACCCAGGCTGGAGTGCAGTGGCATGATCTTGGCTCACTGCAATCTCTGCCTCCTGCCTGAGTAGCTGAAACTACAGGTGTGTGCTGCCATGCCCGGCTAATTTTTGTATTTTTAGTGGAGATGGGGTTTCACTATGTTGACCAGGTTGGTCTCAAACTCCTGACCTCAAGTGATCCATCCGCCTCAGCCTTCCAAAGTGCTGGGATTATACAAGCTGATTTTACAATTTAAAATCTGCCTCTGTTCAAACTCTTATCATGTATCCAACTCATCTCAGACCAATGCACAGGGTTTAGTTTGTCATAAAATGGATTTGAAATTCAAACCAAGCATCTAAGAATCAACTACTCAGAGTTTTTTAAAAACCAAGCAAACATAGTATCTCAGACACCATGGCAACTAAAAAAACTTTTTTGAAATACCTAAAGTATTATAGTGATAATATTAATGATACTTAGTGAATGCGTCCTTCGTGACACTGTTCTTCTACATATATAACTAATCCTCACAACAATTATATGAGATCAATGCTATTATTATTTCCATTTTGCAGTTGAAGAAATTGAAGTATAGAAAGGTTAAGTGATTTGCCTAAGGGCACAGTAAATAATAATTGAGCCAGAATTTGAACTCTGGCAATCTGGTATTAGAGTCGTGACTATTAGTAGCAGTAGTATTAAGATCAATGGGATGGTAGCTGATTTCTCTTTCAGGGTGATTACTACAAGAAGTATGAAGAAAAATAATGGATTGAATGGAAGCTAAGAACTTGAAGAAGAAAGCTAATCTGCAATATTTTACATTTGTGCGAAAGCAATTGTGATTTTTGCCATTAAAAACAACAGCAAAATCAATTGCAAAAACCCGCAATTACTTTTGCACCAATGTAATATTATTTAGAACCTTAGTTTATTTAATGATGTAAATATGAACAAAACAAATGGATAATTTGCTTTTCATTTTACTTTTCTTTCTTTCTTTTTTTTTTTTTTTGAGTCTCACTCTGTTGCCCAGGCTGGAGTGCAATGGCATGATCTCCGCTCACTGCAAACTCTGCCTCCCAGGTTCAAGTGATTCTCCCTGCCTCAGCCTCCCCAATAGCTGGGATTACAGGCGCCTGTCACCAAGCCCGGCTATTTTTTGTATTTTTAGTAGAGACCGGGTTTCGCCATGTTAGCCAAGCTGATTTCAAACTCCTGACCTCAGGTGATCCACGTGCCTTGGCCTTCAAAGTGCTGGAATTACAGGTGTGAGCCACCGTGCCCGACCTGCTTTTTATTTTTCAAAAAAGAATTAGGTTTTTATTTTAGTTATACAATATTTATTGTTTCTTCCAAATGGAATAATGATTCCTCTTTATTGGTCTCTCATGGTTCTTTATAGTTTACAATAAGTGGGACTATTTAAGAATTTTTAAAAGTTTAAGCTATGTAACCTTTTTTTAAAAAAATAAATAATGAAGAGAAACTTTTCAACTTTTGCTCAAAATTATCAGTGCCTCAGTGATATTTTTGTTGTACAACTTCCTTTGTACAAAAAAATAAAATATACCTTGGTAAAATAGTTATAATTTTGAATTAGAAAAGTTATTTTTACCAGTAGCATTGCACATTTTAAAAGAGTTAATCAGAATCTTGTTAAATTCATGTGGAATAATCTAGTTCCTTATTTGGCCAATAACGATCGTCAGAACCTCTGAAAGAGATTGCTAAAAGGAAAAGTTTTAATAGTGTTTTGAATGTTTTATTGAACACAAGGTCAGTTAAAATGCTTATGTGGAACATATGGTAGGCTGGTAGGCCTAATCATCGGGTATTTAAGCTTAGAGATCAAGCTTTTTTGCAACAGTTTTCATTCTAAAGTTGACTATTTTATGCACTTTATGATTTTTCTGTTTGTTTGTTTGAGATGGAGTTTCCCCCTCCTGGGATTTTCCAGCCTCAGCTTCCCGAGTAGCTGGGATTACAGGCATGCACCACCATGCCTGTAATTTTTGTAGTTTCAGTAGAGACGGGGTTTCACCATGTTGGCCAGGCTAGTCTCAAACTCCCGACCTCAGGGGATCTGTCCGCTGGCCTCGCAAGTACTTGGGATTACAGGTGTGAGCCATCGCACCCAGCCATTTCATGCGCTTTATATTTATTGTTAATTTCAAAATGTAAATATGCGTTTCTTTTTCTTAAAAAGAGGAGCAATTTCAACAAAAAGGGAAACAAATAGGACATGTGAAAAAAGAAATAGTAAGAATTTATTTTTTATTTATGTGGCTTATTTTACAGATTCAATGAAATATATATGTCAAATTGAGAAAAATTTCCTCCCATATTTTAAAAATGTTTATGTTTTATGAACGGTGTTTTACTTTGTGGTTTCAGCTTTCAAATAAGGCTGTAAAAGAGAGTAAATACTTCTGCGCTAGTAACTATCTTTTTTTTTTTTTTTTTTTTGAGGCGGAGTCTCGCTCTGTCCCTCAGGCTGGAGTGCAGTGGTCAGATCTCAGCTCACTGCAAGCTCCGCCTCCCGGGTTTATGCCATTCTCCTGCCTCAGCCTCCCAAGTAGCTGGGACTACAGGTGCCCGCCACCTCGCCCGGCTAGTTTTTTGTATTTTTTAGTAGAGACGGGGTTTCACCGTGTTAGCCAGGATGGTCTCGATCTCCTGACCTCGTGATCCGCCCGTCTCGGCCCCCCAAAGTGCTGGGATTACAGGCTTGAGCCACCGCGCCCGGCCAGTAACATCTTTAATAGTTTATTTTTACACTTTTTTTTTGGCAGTAGCACTGCCCTATGCCTCCCATTCCAATACTGTCCCAAGGAGCAAGTTGTAGGTTTACATTGTTGGCCAAGGCAAAATTAAAACTCTTGCTTTTGACTGCCCTAGCCTCCTGTGTCTGTCTGTCTCTATTTTGTATACTGACTGCTTCTCTAGTCTTTTTTCAGTGACTACATATCCTTTTGCTTTCTCTTGTACTTACTCAAATTTGCTTGAATATCTTACCGGTAGTTCTTAACGATGGCTGCTCATTATAATCACCTATCATGCTACAAAAGAAAACAAACAAAAATAAAACAAAACAAAAAACCAAATGCCCAGGCTAAATAAGAATCTTTGGGACTGAAGCTAGGGCATTGATGTTTTTAAGAAATGCCTCAGATAATTATAATAATTAGCCAGGGTTGAGGACCACTGAGCTAAAAGGATGAAATGCGAATGCTTGCTTCGGGAATCAGCAGATAGGATAGAAAGAAGATATTTTGGGCCTGAAGGCTTTCTGATATCCTAGGCTCACATTACATAGTGCCTCCTTAGTTTATGGTTAGCCATGGTGTTGCCAGTAACCCAGTGAGGAGTGGCTGTGTAGCAGTTTGTAACGATAGTCTATGGAATTCGCTTCATTTGTGTTTATTATCCCCAAGAAGCTGACATTAAGAAAACAAGAGGTCAGATTTATCTGTTCCCACCTCCGACAGCCTACATTGTCAGTTCTCCTAATATTTGGTATTTGGGATAAGACAAATTATTCTGACTGAGTCTATTCCTACTTTGTGTTTGCAAAAATTTCAATACATTATATAATGGGAATTGATGCTGGTCTTGGCAGCTCATCCATTATTCAAATACCTTTGTTGAAAAAAATAAAAACAACCCCCATTTTTTGGATAAGTCAATAAATAATAGCCAGAGCTTGATTACATCTGGTCACAAGCCCTGACATTTAGATTAGGTGTTATCTGAAACTTACATGGATTAATCTATTATTTTCTTTTAAAGATCTTACACTGAGATGCACCAGAATGGATCAAATACTTTTAATTAACTCAAATGAAAGCAATATCCAGCACCTACCTATGGTTTCAGAAAATGTTTTGCTGTTTGGTTGAACTAAGATTGTTCAGACTACTTGATAGAACTTGTTCAAACCGGCTCAAAAAATTAAGCTTATTTGAGGAGACTTTAAAGCCTAAATTACTTTGGAGTAAGTAGCATTTCTGTAGAAAATTTTTAAAGAAATAAAATATGGCACTGGGATTGACTTTTGAGTTCTGTAAGTCATTTAATTTTGTTGAGCCACTATTTCTCCACCAATGATTTGGGTATAATGATGCTTGCCCTGCACATATTAATATTTTAGAGGGATTTGGAGAAGGAAGATCTTCCTATAAATAAAATATTGTTGAGCCTTTGGTAAAGCTTGGTTGACATCTTTTAATAAAATGATATCTTCTTATAAAGATAGTAGAGCAATAAAAATTGCTAATATTATTGAGAAACTAAGAGTCACAAGTGGCATAATGTGATGTTTCCCTATAGTGCTTTGTGTTACCTTTCCTGTATCATGTAGACAATTTTAAAATATTTGTTTTTTTAGAGACTGGGTCTCCCTGTTTCCCAGGCTGGTCTCAAACTCCTGGGCTCAAGCAATCCTCCCACCTTCCAAGTAGCTGGGACTACACTGTGTGCAGCTTGAGACTTTTAATGAATTGCTTATATCTATTTCTTCTACTAGTGAGCAGACTTTCTTACTAGACTTTCATCTTACTAGGCTGTTCTTGAAAGCAGGGTGTCTATTTGTCTTCGTATAGAGTCTGGTGTAGGCCTTGGTACACAATAGATTGAATAAATATTTTCTCAGTGAATGCCTTTTTTGCATTTTGGATAAAAATATTAGCCATTTACAAAAACTATTATATCACTTTTTTTCTTTTTGGGGGAGGTATACTGTTAGAAAATATAATTATACTGTGTTGTAGGTATGTACACATAAATTTATGAAGAGATTCAGTGCTTTTGAAAATGCACATTGGATTGGAAAGTGCATAACATTAAGTCAAAGTGACCTGGTGGAGGATGGAGTTTGCTATTTTACAGTAGTAGGTAAGGTGTCAAGGCAAGATCATGGACTTTGGAGCTATGCTGACCTGGATTTGAATTAACAACTTTGAAGTGTGTGATCCTGAGCAAATTTCTTAATGTCTTAGTTTCAATTTCTTTATCTGTGAAATAGGGATAATACTATTTATTTCATAGATAGTTGTAATGATTAAGTAGAGAGCTTGGTAAAACACCTGATACAGTGTCTGGACATATTAGAGACTATGATAGCTGTTGTTATTAAATTAAATTATTGAATTAGGAAAAGGATTATTTTTAGGTAGAAAATGATTTAAAGTGTACTTCTATTTTCCAAAGACAGTCTTTTCAATTGGATAGCAATCTCTGTCTTTTGTCTTCTTCTTTTACTTTAGTTAGCTGGAAGTTAATTTCCAAATGTTTCCAAATTAGACGTTATAAGATTGTATAGAGTATATTTTGCTCTTTGCTGATAAGGGATCTTGTACTACCAGAGGATTACAAGGTGAAGCTAAGCTGGTGGTTTTCATTCTAGCCCCTGTTAGTCCCTGTCACCAAACTACCACACAATTTGGGGCATTTGCCAGAGTTGGCTCAAGAGAGGCCAATCGAGACACTAATAGATGCATTTTCTCCATGAATACACCCTTGGATCACACATAGAATTCCTATTAACAGCAATGAGAGTTAAACTTGTAAATCCCTTATGCATTGATGGGAGAATAGACCTTTTAGTTTACTTAGCCATCTTCCAGTTATTTGGCACTTTCCCCATCCCTTGTGAGTTCTCCAACATTTTCATTAAAGGCTTTTCTATTTTCTATTCTGCTTCATTCAGTTTGGGTAGTAATTCATGTTGGCCTGATGCCTTGGCAGCAATGAATGATTCTAATTGCCTCACTATCTATCTAGTCTGGCCTACCCATAAAGCCTTTCAACTTTTCATTCAAGCTTCCTGCAGTATCAACTTCATGGGTCACGAACTTCCCACTCATGTCCTTTCATTGCATTTTAGCTGCTTACCTCTTGTGTATTTAAGAAACTTGAGAGAGTTTATCATTATCTCACTACTTTTCTGTTACACCACCTTATCCTTTTTGTAAAATTAAAGCAGCATTGCAGAAACCTAAGGATGCAAGGAGGACTTTTCTCTAGACATTGTATCAGAAGAGCTAGGTACCCGAGTTCACATTTACTTAAGTTAGCTAATAGTAAATGGTTAGAAAATAGAAAATTTTAAGTATCCTTCTACATCTACTCTGTTATCCCTTTCATTATTGTCCATTCTACTTTCTTGCTCACTCACTGAAATACACATTTTTCTCTTCTGATTCTGAGTATGGATGTAGCATGTGGATCATAACAATAAATGGAAAAGAAAGGTCTTGCTTTGAACTTGTGATTTTCTGGCAGACAGGGAGGCTGCTTCTGTACTTTGTATAGTATGGGTGTTCTGCTTTGATTCTATGTGGCAGTGCTTATTTTGGAGGTTTTACAGGAAGCTTTCTCATATGATAAAAAGAAGTAGAGTAAATAAACAGCCCCAGAATATTTCAAAGGAAAGAATTACATGCTAATAGATTATGAGATATTTTATTCTTTGCCTGCTTTTTTAATAGTACAGTGGTGCGATCTTGGCTCACAGCAAACTCTGCCTCTCGCGTTCAAGTGATTCTTCTGCTTCAGCCTCCCAAGTAGCTGGGACTACAGGCATGTGCCACCACACCTGGCCAATTTTTGTATTTTTTAGTAGAGGTGGGATTTCGCCATATTGGCCAGGTTGGTCTCGAACTCTTGACCTGGTATTCCACCTGCCTCGGCCTCCCAAAGTGCTGGGATTACAGGTGTGAGCCACTGTGCCCGGCCTAAAGTATTCTTAAATTTAAAAAAAGTTTTTAATTTAGAAAATTTTAAGTATTGCATAATAATATAAGAAACTCTCATTTATCCATCGATAGATCTATGAGCCTTATCAGAATCAGGTTGGATTTTTGTGGCAAAACTACTTCATACATGATATTTTGTACTTCTATAATGTCTGATTGTCTTTTTTTTTTTTACAGCCAAAATAGATGTCTTTTTTGTCTATCAGCTGAGATGATTATTGTCAAAACCATTAATTCATTTGATTTTTGCATAATGAGCTTTAAAAATTCTATCATTTCTTCATTTATTACCTAGAATACTTATAAAAAGTACTACCCTCTCTATTTGGTTACAACAAAGTAAATTAATTCATTCTCTTTGTCAGTTTTCAAAATAATTACTTGGCTTCTAATATTTTCCAAAGGTGAACAATGAGGTATTTTCTTCTATCATCATGAATTCATGAATTTAAACATATTTGATTGTGTTTTCATCCATTGTAGTAATCATCAGATCATTGCATCTTTGGCCTGTGATGGCCTACTCATTGTAACTCTTGACTCCTTTTGGCAGGACTCCACTAATCATTGATAGCATCTTTTCCTTTCTTGTATAGCAAGATTTTAGCTTCATCTTGAATTCTAAATAGTTAATCTAGATTTAGTTTCTTTAAAAAAAAAAAACAAAAACCGGATCTCCCTCCTTCCCTCTGGCTTGAGTGCAGTGGCATGATCTTGGCTCACTGCAACCTCCACCTCCCAGGCTCAAGAGAGCCTCCTGCCTCAGCCTCCTAAGTAGCTAGGACTACAGGCGTGAGCCACCACACCCAACTAATTTTTGTAGTGTAGAGACAGGGTTTTCCATGTTGCCCAGACTGGTTTTGAACTCCTGAGCTCAAGTGATCTGCCCACCTTGGCCTCCCAAAGTGCTGGGATTACATGTATGAGCCCCTGTGCCTGTCTCCTTTCCCACCTTTAACATATTCTCTAGAGAGCTCTACTTAATTTTTGTGGAAATAGAAATGAAAAACAATCTGGATGCTACAGGTGCTCATTGCTACTGGATTGATCCTTTCAGGGGATTGTGCTAGGGAATTTTACGCACACATATAAGATTATAAAATAAAATACATCCTGGGTTGAACATACCAATATTTCTACTCCCAATGTAGGACTCTAGAGTTTTTATTTAACCATCTCTATAATCTTAAATTTTTATCTCTTTCCTCTCATGCTGAAATTCCTATTCCCTACCTTAGTGATCTAATTACTTATTTGCATTTTGACCACAGTACACTCACAATAACAATACCAACAGTACTACCAATAACATGACCACGGAAAACAGTTTAAGATTTTTTGTTTTTGTTTTTGTTTTTGTTTTTTAGATGGAGTCTCACTCTGTTGCCCAGGCTGGAGGGCAGTGGCACAATATTGGCTCACTGCAACCTCCACCTCCTGGGTTCAAGCAATTCTCTTGCTTCAGCATCCAGAGTAGCTGAGACCACAGGTGTGCGCCACCATGCCTGGCTAATTTTTGTATTTTTAGTAGAGATGGGGTTTTACCATGTTGGCCAGGCTGGTCTCAAACTCCTGGCCTCAAGCGATCTGCCTGTCTCAGCCTCCCAAAGTTCTGAGATTACAGGCTTGAGCTACTGCCCCTGGCCTGATTTCTTTATAGTTCTTTTCATGCCTAGGATATATCCCATTAAGTAGGTATAGTCAAATCACTGTCTCTTAAAGGAATGTGGGATATTCCTTTCTTTGGGGTTGTGCCATCAACTGATGGGGTAGGCAGAATAATGGCTTCCTTAAAATGTCCATGTCTTAATCCCTGAATCCTGTGACTATGTTTCCTTACATGAAAAAAGAGATTTCCTGCACTAAATGATTAAGTTAAGGACTGGAGATGGAGAATTTCCTGGATTATCCAGGTAGGCCCAATGTGATCACAAGGATCCTTAAAAGTACAAGAAGGAGGCAGAGTAGAATAATGTGATGTGAGGATTAAACCCACCATTGCTGGCTTTGAAGATAGAAGGGGACCATTGACAATGTATGGTACTGTATTTCCATCACTAGATTACCCAGGCCTGGTAATGAAAGCAAGGTGAGCCTTGTGCTTATTGCAATTACACATAATAATCTATTTGCAAAATTTTTACTAACAGTGCTTATAATCCTAGGGTTTGGTAGTCAGGGAATTGTTCATCAGAAGCAGGAATATAGCTCTTCACTTTTAGCAAGGTTAATTGGGCATTAAAAAATATTGATAATTTTGAGTAGTAACTAATGGGCACTGAATCTTCCCCTTAGTTTTATGTTTCCATCAGACTAGCATCAGGTTCCATGTGTGGCTTCAAACATTTTTCTCCTCTATTCCTCAGATATTTCCACTGTGTGAGCTGTAGGACACATTCATCATGCAATGTGACCTCTGCTTCTGCGCCTTCATTGGGTGAGTCAGTACAGTGCGGGGTAGAAGTATTTCTGAAAGCCATTTCTATAGTGGGATGGCTAGAAATAACTTGTGGAGATGACCACATATATATCCAACAAAACCAAAACTGAGTATGTCCCTGACTCAACTTTCCTGTGGCAGAATCCCCAAAATGCCTGAAGCCACTTCAGCACCACCCAATGTGAGGAAAGTGATGAAGAAGCTGGAGTGAAAAGAGACAATGGTTTTAACTGATGGTGGCTAAAATATATTACTTTTGTGAATGTTACAAAATATTACCATGGGAGCCCATTGCAGAAACCCTTTCCAGGATTTTGGAAGGGTATTAATTTCCTACTGCTGTGGTAATAAATCATCACAAACTTGGTTGCTTAAACTAACACAAATTTATTACCTTACACAGTTCTGGAGGTCAGAAGTCTGAAATGCATTTTGCTGGGCTAGAATCAAGGTGTCAACAGCATTGTGATTCTTCCGCAGGTATGGGAGAATCCATTTCTTTCCCCTTTTCAGTTTCTAGGTGCTGTTTGTGGTCCTTGCTTCGTGGTCCTCACCTCCTGGTCCTCCTCTCTCTTCAAAGCCACCAGATAGCGTCTTCAAATCATTCTCTCTGACTCTGATCCTCCTGTGTCCCTTCTATAAAGGTCTTTGTGATTACAGATAGGCCACAGGCTAATCCCTCATCTCAGGATCCTTAAATTATATTTGTAAATTTGCAAGCCCCTTTTACCATGTAAGGTAACATATCCACCGGTTCTGGATACTAGAACATGGACATCTTTGGGGGGCCATTATTCAGCCTACCACAGGACAAATGCAGGACCCTGAAACTAATGAAGCTTTTTTTTTAAGTTTCACGGTAAATCTGCCTCTGCCCTTCAGTAAGATTTAAAAAGTTTAAAAATATAGGTACTATATGGTCCTTGTTAAATATGCTTTTAAATACTTGGTTTATATTGTTCCAGTTATGAAAAGCCTTTCCCATTTTCATTTCTAGATGGCTATGGTGATAAAGAGAAGTTACTACTTTTTATATGTTCCTTCTGTATTAAAAAGACATAGTACATTTCATTATGAATTCTAGTGTTTTTTACTAGAATCAAACATTTTCTGGCTATATAATTATATCATTAACAAAAATATTGTTCTATTTTCCCTTACCAATTGTTTTATTTATTTTTTCTTATTGCGTTCACAGTCTGCACTCAATGCCCAGGTTTTATTGAAATATTTTATTACTTTAGTTCCAGATTATTATTAGATTTTTAAATAGCAGCATGTCTCATCTATTTCAAGAATTCTTATTTAGCACTTACATTACAAACTTTTGTCAATCTGTTATTATCTAAATGAATAATTATAAACTATGTCAGTGGTTCTTAACTTGGGTTGATTTTGTCCCCTAGGGAACATCTGGCAATATCTGGAGACATTTCAGATTTTCACAACTGGGAAGGGGAGATGCCACTGGAATCTAGTGAATAGAAGGCAGACATGCCGCTAAACACCCCACAATAGACAGCCCACTCCTCCTCTTCCCTAACAAGTAATTATCTGATCCATTATGCCAAGGTTAAGAAACACCTAAGTGTATTACGAGGCTTATTGCTTACCTGTGTCCCTCTCCTCTTCATTTTCTCATATCTTCAGGTTGTCATTCTGATGTATGTGCTGTTTTTTTTGTGTACTATCTTTAATATTTTTCCTTATGTGTTTTATGTTGATAATATGTTCTCTGTATTCTTATATCTATGCAAACCATCTTTATTATAGTTGACAAGTGAATGATACAATTTTTCCATTGTAAATAACTAGAGATTTGAAGATATCTTGGCTAAGTATAGGACTTTTGAATTATATTACTTCTCAGTATTCTGTCAATGTTGTATTCTTTCTGTTTTCCAGTGTTGCTGGTATCAATCTGACTTTTTCCTTTTCTTTATTAAAAATTTGCTTTTTAGCTCCTTAGTTGATTATATATTTCCTTTTATCCTTGAAACTTGAGACTTTTATTAGCATATGCTTAGCTATATTTCTTTCCTTCCTTCCTTCAATTCTTTCCTTCTTCCCTCCATCCCTCCCATTCTTTCTATCAGTGAAGACTTTTAAGTGCAGACTTGAATGTTTTCTTGTTTCAGGGAGAGTTTCTTCTTTTATTTCTTGAATTATCGCCCCTCTTCTATACTTCAGTTTTTTGATTATTCACATTTTAGGCCTCCTCAATCTCTTCTCCAAGTTTCTAAACTTTCCCCTCATGATTTCTTTTTATATTTTTTCCTTGGAGCCAAACAAACCCTTTGAACTTTAAAACATTGAGATATTATTTACATATAGTGAAATGTACAGATTTTAAGTGTACAGATTTGTAAGTTTTGACAAATGGATACACTCAATGTAACCCACACTCTGAGAAGATACAGAACATTCTTATCATACCAGAAAGATTCCTCAGGTTTCTTCCCACACATTTTAAAGCCCCCCACCAGACAACCACTCTTCTGATTTCCTTCACCTTAGCTTAGTTTTACCTGTACTAGAATTACATATAAATAGAATCACATTTAATTTAATTTAATCACATATAATTTAATCACATAACTCTTTTCTATCTTTTTTTTCTGGGTGTTATATTTGTTGAAGTTTATTCATGGATGTTGCATGTATCAGGAGATTGTTCCTTTCTATTGCTGAATAGTTCCATTGTTTGGATATATCATGATTTATCATTTCTCCCTATGTGGAATATGAGTTTTTTTCCATTTATGTACTATCACAAATTTTCTATGATCGTCATTGTGCAAGACTTTTTGTGTACATATGCTTTTATTACTCTTGAGTAAATATATGGAAGTAGAATTGCTAGGTCACAGGTTAAGCACATATTTAACTTTATAAAAAAACAGCTAGACCAATTTCCGAAGCGGTTAGGGAGAATATCAGATGTACAACCATTAATCTATTTCTCTATTTTTAAATCAGTTTCACACTGTTGTGATTACTGTAGCTTTATAATAAGTCTCTAAAACAGGAATATTCTTTTTCAAGGTTGTTTGGCTATTCTAGGTTTTTTACATTTCTATATGAATTTTAGAACCAGGTTGTCAATTTCTATAGAAAAACTTGCTGTAAATCTGTAGATTAATATAATAATATTGAGCCTGTTAATCCATGATTGATTATCATATATCATATTTATTGGCCTCTTGTAATTTTTATTACCAGTGTTTTATAGGTTTCAAAGAAATCTTATACATATTTAGTTAAATTTGGCCTTATGCAAATTTTCTTTTGTAAATAGTCTTGATTTTAAAATTTTATTTTCTGATCATTTATTTCTAGTAGATTAAAAAAACTATGGCCACTGACCTTCTACTTTGCAGTCTTGCTAAATTCACTTATTAGGTTTAGTAGATTTTTTTTAAAATAATGACTTAGGATTTTCTATGTACATGATAATTTAAATGGCAAAAACCATATTTTTACTTCTTGTTTTATAATCTGTATATCTTTTACTTCTTTTTCTTGTCTTATTGCACTTGCAAGGATCTCAGTAGTATACCCTCCCCACTCCACCAACCAAGAAAAAGAAGTAGTGAGAGCGGATGCCTTGCTTTATGCTTGATCTTAGGGGGAAAACATCTAGTATTTCACCATTAAATATGATGTAAGCCATAGACTTTTGTAGATGCTCTTTATTAGACAGATGAGGAAGTTTTCTTCTCCTAGCTTACTGAGATTAAAAAAATCATGATTGGGTGCTGAAATTCAACAAATACTTTTTCTGCATCTATTGAGGTTGTCATGTAATACCTTCTGCTAATGTGATGGATTCATTTATTTATTTTCAAGTATTGAACTAATCTTGCATCTCGGGATAAACTCTACATAATCATGCCATATTATCCTTACTTCATATTCCTGAGTTCGATTTTCAAATATTTTGCTAAGGTATTCTTGTGTCTAGTAAATGATATTCGTTTGTAGTTTTCTTTCCTTGTTAAGGTTTTTTTTAATCATGGATTAAAAAACATAACATTATATTTTATGTATGCAATATAATACATAATATGTATTGTATTTATTTACTTATTATGCTTTAAGTTCTAGGATACATATTTCGAAAAGTGTCTGTTCATAGCCTTCACCCACTTTTTGATGGAGTTGTTTGTTTTTTTTTTGTAAATTTGTTGAAGTTCCTTGTATATTCTAGATATTAGCCATTTGTCAGATGGATAGATTACAAAAATTTTCTCCCATTCTGTAGGTTGCCTCTTCACTCTGATGATGCTTTCTTTGCTGTGCAGAAGCTCTTTAGTTTAATTAGATCCCATTTGACAATTTTGGGTATTGTTGCAGTTGCTTTTGGTGTTTTAATCATGAAGTCTTTGCCCATGCCTATGTCCTGAATGGTATTTTCTAGGTTTTCTTTTAGGGTTTATATATATATATATAGTTTTAGGTCTTATGTTCAAATTTTTAATCCACCTTGAGTTAATTTTTATGTAAGGTATAAGGAAGCGGTCCAGTTTCAGTTTTCTGCATATGGCTAGCCAGTTTTCCCAACACTGTTTATTAAATAGGGAATCATTTCCCCATTGCTTGTTTTTGTCTGATTTGTCAAAGATCAGATGGTTGTAGATGTGTGATGTTATTTCTGAGGCCTCTGTTCTGTTCCATTGGTCTATATATCTGTTTTGGTACCAGTACCATGCTGTTTTGGTTACTGTAGCCTTGTAGTATAATTTGAAGTCAGGTAGCATGATGCCTCCAGCTTTGTTCTTTTTGTTTATGATTGTCTTGGCTACATGGGATCTTTTTGGCTTCCATATGAAATTTAATGTAGTTTTTTTTTTTTTTAATTCTGTGAAGAAAGTCAATGGTAGCTTGATAAGAAGAGCATTGAATCTATAAATTACTTTGGGCAGTATGGCCATTTTCACGATATTGTTTCTTCCTATCCATGAGCGTGGAATGTTTTTCCATTTCTTTGTGTCCTCTCTTATTTCACTGAGCAGTGGTTTCTAGTTCTCCTTGAAGAGGTCCTTCACATCCCTTGTAAGTTGTATTCCTAGGTATTTTATTCTCTTTGTAGCAATTGTGAATGGGAGTTCACTCATGATTTGGCTCTCTGTTTGTCTATTATTGGTGTATACGAATGCTTGTGATTTTTGCACATTGATTTTGTATCCTGAGACTTTGCTGAAGTTGCTTATCAGCTTAAGGAGATTTTGGACTGAGACGATGGGGTTTTCTAAATATACAAGCATGTCATCTGCAGAGATAATTTGACTTCCTCCCTTCCTATTTGAATACTTTCTTTCTCTTGCCTGATTGCCCTGGCCAGAACTTCCAACACTATGTTCCATAGGAGTGCTGAGAGAGGGCATCCTTGTCTTGTGCCAGTTTTCAAAGGGAATGCTTCTAGCTTTTGCCCATTCAGTATGATATTGACTGTGGGTTTGTCATAAAAAGCTCTTATTATTTTGAGATATGTTCCATCACTACCTAGTTTATTGAGTGTTTTTAGCATGAAGGGGTGTTGAATTTTATCAAAGGCCTTTTCTGCATCTATTGAGATAATCATATGGTTTTTGTCACTGGTTCGATTTATGTGATAGATTACGTTTATTGATTCGCATATGTTGTGCCAGCTTTGTGTCCTAAAGATGAAGCTGACTTGATTGTGGTGAATAAGATTTTAAATGTGCTGCTGGGTTTGGTTTGCTGGTATTTTATTGAGGATTTTCACATTGATGTTTATCAGGGATATTGGCCTGAAATTGTCTTCTTTTGTTGTGTCTCTGCTAGGTTTTGTTATCAGGATGATGTTGGCCTCATAAAATGAGTTAGGGAGGATTCCCTCTTTTTCTATTGTTTGGAATGGTTTTAGAAGGAATGGTACCAGCTCCTCTTTGTACCTCTGGTAGAATTTAGCTGTGAGTCTGTCTGGTCCTTGGGCTTTTTTTGGTTGGTAGGCTAGTAATTACTGCCTCAATTTCAGAACTTGTTATTGGCCTATTCAGGGCTTTGGCTTCTTCCTGGTTTAGTCTTGGGAGCGTGTATGTGTTCAGGAATTTATCTGCTTCTAGATTTTCTAGTTTATTTGCACAGAGGTGTTTATAGTATTCTCTGATGGTAGTTTGTATTTCTGTGGGTTCAATGGTGATATCCCCTTTATCATTTTTTATTGTGTATATTTGATTCTTCTCTCTTTTCTTCTTTATTAGTTTGGTTAGCAGTCTATCTATTTTGTTAATCTCTTCAAAAAAACACCTCCTGGATTTTTTGATTTATTGAAGGGTTTTTTGTGTCTCTATGTCCTTCAGTTTTGCTCTGATCCTAGTTATTTCTTGTCTTCTGCTAGCTTTTGAATTTGTTTGCTCTTGCTTCTCTTGTTCTTTAATTGTGATGTTAGGGTGTCATTTTTAGATATTTCCTGCTTTCTCCTGTGGGCATTTAGTGCAATAAATTTCCCTCTAAACACTGCTTTAGTTGTGTCCCAGAGAATCTGGTATGTTGTGTCTTTGTTCTCATTGGTTTCAAAAACTTATTTATTTCTGCCTTCATTTTGTTATTGACCCAGTAGTCATTCAGGAACAAGGTGTTCCATTTCCATGTAGTTGTGCGGTTTTGAGTGAGTTTTTAAATCCTGAGTTCTAATTTGATTGGACTGTGGTCTGAGAAACTGTTAGTTATGATTTCCACTCTTTTGCATGTGCTGAGGAATGTTTTACTTCCAATTATGTGTTCAATTTTAGAACAAGTGCAACCTGGTGCTGAGAAGAATGTATATTCTATTGATTTGGGGTGGAGAAGTTCTGTAGATATCTATCAGTTCCACTTGGTCCCACTATTATTGTGTGGGAGTCTAAGTCTCTTTGTAGGTCTCTAAGAACTTGCTTTACGAATCTGGGTGCTCCTGTATTATGTGCATATACATTTAGGATAGTTAACTCTTCTTGTTGCATCAATCCCTTTACCATTATGTAATGCCCTTCTTTGTCTTTTTTGATCTTTGTTGGTTTAAAGTCTGTTTTATCAGAGACTAGGATTGCAACCCCTGCTTTATTTTGCTTTATTTGCTTTGTAAATGTTCCTCCATCCCTTTATTTTGAGCCTATATGTGTCTTTTCACATGAGATGGGTCTCCTGAATACAGCACACCAATGGGTCTTGACTCTTTATTCAATTTGCCAGTCTGTGTCTTTTAATTGGGCATTAGCCCATTTACATTTAAGGTTAATATTGTTATGTGTGAATTTGATCCTGTCATTATGATGCTAGCATATTAGTTGATAATATTTTGCATATTAATTGACACAGTTTATTCATAGTGTTGAGAACATTTACATTTTGGTATGTTTTTGCAGTGGCTGGTACCAGTTTTTCTTTTCCATATTTAGTGCTTCCTCCAGGAGCTCTTGTATGGCAGGCCTGGTGGTGACAAAATCTCTCAGCATTCGCTTGTCTGTAAAGGGTTTTATTTCTCCTTAACTTATGGAGCTTAGCATGGCTGAATATGAAATTCTGGGTTGAAAATTCTTTTCTGTAAGAATGTTGAATATTGGCCTCCACCCTCTTCTGGCTTGTAGGGTTTCTGCAGATAGATTAGCTATTAGTCTCGTGGACTTCCCTTTGTGGGTAACCTGACCTTTCTCTCTGGCTGCCCTTAACATTTTTTTTTCCTTCATTTGAACCTTGGTCAATCTGATGATTATGTATCTTGGGGTTGAGTTTCTTGAGGAGTATCTTTGTGGTGTTCTCTGTATTTCCTGAATTTGAATGTTGGCCTGTCTTGCTAGGTTGGGGAAGTTCTCCTGGATAATTCCCTGAAGTGTATTTTCAACTTGATACCATTCTCCCCATCACTTTCAGATACACCAATCAAACATAGGTTTGGTCTTTTCACATAGCCCCATATTTCTTTCTTTCTTTTTGTTAAAAAGTACTTTAAGTTCTAGGGTACATGTGCACAATGTGCCGGTTTGTTACATATGTATACATGTGCCATGTTGGTGTGCTGCACCCATTAACTCGTCATTTACATTAGGTATATCTCCTAATGCTATCCCTCCCCTCTCCCCCCACCTCCACAACAGGTTCCGGTGTGTGATGTTCCCCTTCCTATGTCCAAGTGTTCTCATTATTCAATTCCCACCTATAAGTGAGAACATGTCTTGTTTGTTTTTTTGTCCTTGCATTAGTTTGCTGAGAATGATGGTTTCCAGCTGCATCCATGTCCCTACAAAGGACGTGAACTCATCCTTTTTTATGGCTGCATAGTATTCCATGCTGTGCATGTGCCACATTTTCTTAATCCAGTCTATCATTGATAGACATTTGGGTTGGTTCCAAGTCTTTGCTATTGTGGATAGTGCTGCAATAACCATACGTGTACATGTGTCTTTATAGCAGCATGATTTATAATCCTTTGGGTATACACCCAGTAATGGGATGGCTGGGGCGAATGGTATTTCTAGTTCTAGATCCTTGAGGAATCGCCACACTGTCTTCCACAATGGTTGAACTACTTTACAGTCCCACCAACAGTGTAAAAGTGTTCCTATTTCTCCATATCCTCTCCAGCACCTGTTGTTTCCTGACTTTTTAATGATCGCCATTCTAACTGGTATGAGATGGTATCTTGTTGTGGTTTTGATTTGCATTTCTCTGATGGCTAGTGATGATGAGCATTTTTTTCATGTGTCTGTTGGCTGCATAAATGTCTTCTTTTGAGAAATGTCTGTTCATATCTTTTGTCCACTTTTTGATGGGGTCGTTTGATTTTTTCTTGTAAATTTGTTTGATTCTGGATATTAGCCCTTTGTCAGATGAGTAGATTGCAAAAATTTTCTCCCATTCTGTGGGTTGCCTGTTCACTCTGATGGTAGTTTCTTTTGCTGTGCCGAAGCTCTTTAGTTTAAGTAGATTCCATTTGTCAATTTTGGCTTTTGTTGCCATTGCTTTTGGTGTTTTAGACATGAAGTCCTTGCCCATGCCTGTGTCTTGAATGACATAGTCCCATATTTCTCGGAGGCTTTGTTCATTCCTTTTCATTCTGTTTTTGCTAATCTTGTCTTCATGTTTTATTTCATTAAGCTGATCTTCAATCTCTGATATCTTTTCTTCCAATTGATTGATTCAGCTATTGATACTTTTGCATGCTTCACGAAGTTCTTGTGCTGTGTTTTTTAGCTCCATCACATCAGTTATATTCTTCTCTAAACTGGTTATTCTAGTTATCAGTTCCTGTAACCTTTTATCAAGGTTCTTGGCTTCTTTGCTTGGGTTAGAACATGCTCCTTTAGCTCGGAGAAGTTTGTTATTACTCACCTTTTGAAGCCTACTTCTATCAGTTCGTCAAACTCATTCTCCGTCCAGTTTTGTTCCCTTGCTGGCGAGGAGTTGTAATTCTTTGTAGAAGAAGAGGCATTCTGGTTTTTGGAATGTTCAGACTTTTTGCATGGGTTTTTCCTCATCTTCGTGGATTTATCTACCTTTAGTCTTTGATGTTGATGGCCGTGGGATAGGTTTTTGCATGGTTGTCCATTTTGTTAATATTGATGCTATTGCTTTCTGTTTGTTAGTTTTCCTTATAATGGTCAGGCATCTCTTTTGCAGGTCTGCTGGAGTTTGCTGGAGGTGCACTCCGGACACTGCTTGCCTGGGTATCACCAGTAGAGGCTGCAGAACAGCAAAGATAGCCACCTGCTGCTTCTTGTGGAAGCTTTGTCCCAGAGGGTACCCACCAGATGCCAGCCCAACCTCTCCCGTATGAGGTGTCCGTCGACCACTGCTGGGAGGTGTCTCCCAGTCAGGAGGCATGGGTTTCAGGGACCCACTTGAGGAGGCAGTCTGTCCCTTAGCGAGCTTGAGCACTGTGATGGGAGATCCGCTGCTCTATTCAAAGTTGGCAGGTAAGAGTGTTTAAGTCTGCTGAAGTTGCTCCCATAGCCTCTCCTTCCCCCCGGGTGCTCTGTCCCAGGGAGATGGGAGTTTTATCTATAAGTCCCTGACTGGGGCTGATACTTTCTCTCAGAGATGCCCTGCCCAGAGAGGAGGAATCTGGAGAGGCAGTCTGGCTACCATGGCTTCAAGGTGCTGCAGTGGGCTCAGCCCAGTCCGAACTTCCCGGCAGCTTTGTTTACACTGTGAGGGGAAAACCACTCACTCAAGCCTCAGTAATGGCAGTTGCCCCTCCCTCCACCAAGCTCAAGCGTCCCAGATCGACTTTAGATGGCTGTGCTGGCAGCCAGAGTTTCAAGCCAGTGGAGCTTAGCTTGCTGGCCTTCTTGGGAGTGGGATCTGCTGAGCAAGACCACTTGACTCCCTGGCTTCAGCCCCCTTTCCAGGGGAGTGAAAAGTGCTGTCTTGCTGGCATTCCAGACAACACTGGGGTAGGAAAAAAGTCTGCAGGTAGCTTGGTATATGCCCAAACGGCTGCTCAGTTTTGTGTTTGAAACCCAGGTGTAGGCACTCAAGGGAATCTCTTGGTCTGGGGGTTGCGAAGACTGTAGGAAAAGTGTAGTATCTGGGCAAGATAGCACCATCCCTCATGGCACAATCCCTCACAGCTTTCCTTGGCTAAGGGAGGGGGTTCCCCAACCCCTTGTACTTCCCGGGTGAGGCGATGCCCCACCCTGCTTCTGCTAGCCCTCTGTGGGCTGCACTCACTGTTTAATCAGTCCCAGTGAGATGAACTGGGTACCTCAGTTGGAAATGCAGAAATCGCCTGCCTTCTGCGTTGGTCTTGCTGGGAGCTGCAGACCTGAGCTGTCCCTGTTCGGCCATCTTGCCCAGGAATTTGTTTTATTTTTAATCTGGTTTGGTATTGGTGGAATGCTGACCTCATAAAATGACTTGAAAATTGTTTTTTCCCTAATTTCTGGCTGAGTTTGTGTACAATTGGTATATTTTTTCTCTCAAATGGTTCATAGCATTTATTGATGAAGCCACATGGACCTGGAATTATCTTCGAGGGGAAGTGTTTAGTAATAAATTTCTTAAGAGTACAGGGCTTTTCAGAGTTTTAAATTTACTCTTGTGTCAGTTTTAGTAATTTCTACCTTTCAAAGGATATGTCCTTTTCAATTAATTTTTGAATTTACTATCATAAAATTATTTGTGATATTTCATTATTATTCTTTTAATGTCTGTAGTATTTATAGTAATGTCCCTATTTTATTTATAATATTGGTAATTTGGGTTTTTTTCTTCTCTCTTTTTGTCTTGCCACTGATTTATTAATTTTGTTGCTCTTTCAAAATACCAGCATTTGGTTTAATTATATTTTATATTATTTGTTTTCTATTTCACTACACTATTATTTCCTTTTTTATACTGAAAGTTTTATTTTCTAGGTACTGAGTTCTTGGTTGACCCTTTTAAAAAAGCACATACAAAATATAATTCCATTGTTTTTTAGCCAAAGTTTCTGACAAGAGGTCTCTTTTTCTTATCTTGGTATCTCTGTAAGCAATGTATTTTTTTAATGGATGCTTTTAAGCTTTTATTATTATTAATATTATTAATTAATTTTTTTGAGGTAGGGTCTCACCCTGTTGCCTAGGCTGGAGTGCAGTTGTGCAGTCTCAGCTCACTGCAGCCTCAATCTCCTGGGCTTAAGCAATCCTCCCACCTCGACCTTCCAAGTAGCTGGGATCATAGACATGTGTCACCATGCGTGTTAGTTTTTGTTTATTTTTTTGTAGAGATCAGGTCTTACTGTATTGCCCAGCTTGTCTTGAACTCCTGTGCTCAAGTCATCCTCCCTCCTCAGCCTCCCAAAGTGCTGGGATTACAGGCATGAACCACTGCACCTGGCTTAAGGGTTTTTTTCTCTCTTTATCACTGGTTTTCAACAATTTGATCATGATGTACTCAGTGGTTTTCTTTGTGTTTATTCTGCTTAGGGTTCACTGAGCTTCTGGGGTCTCAATGAGTTTATATTTTTCATAATTAAGAAACATTTTGGCTGTATTTCCTTAATTTAATATTTATTTATTTATTTATGTATTTATTTTGCCAGAGTCTTTTCTGTTGCTCAGGCTGGGAGGCTGGAGTGGAGTGGCATGATCCTAGCTCATTGCAACCTTGAACTTCTGGGCTCAAGTGATCTTCTGCCTCAACCTTCTATATAGCTGGGACCACTGGCATGCATCACTACGCCCAGCTAATTTTTTCATTTTTTGTGGAGATGAGGTCTTGCCATATTTCCCAGGCTGGTCTCAGTCTTCTGGACTCAAGTGATCCTCCTCCCTCAGCTTCCCAAAGTGTTGGGATTATAGGCATGAGGCACTGCACTTGGCCCCTTAATTTATTTTTCTTTACATCTCTCTTCCTTGGACTTTAATTACGTATGTTTTAGACATTGACATACTGCTTGACATTGTCTCACAGGTTATTGCATTATTTTACAATCTTTTTTCTTTATGAGCTTCATTTCTGGATAATTTCTGTCCATATGTCTTCAAGTTTATTGATCATTTATTTTCCCATTATCTGATCTGCTATTAATCCTTTCCAGTGAATTCATTATTTTTAATAATATATTTTTAATCCCTAAAAATTATATTTTGTTCCTTTTTACTTCTTTTTTTTTCTCTTCTCATTATATTGATGTCTTTCTTCTCTCTCTCTCTCTCTCTCTCTCTCTCTCTCTCTCTCTCTCTTCTGTCTTTGAGTTGTGCTCTGTCGCCTAGGCTGGAGTGCAGTGGTGTGATCTTGGCTCATTGCAAGCTCCGTCTCCCGGGTTCCCGCCATTCTCTTGCCTCAGCCTCCTGACTAGCTAGGACTACAGGCGCCTGTCACCACGCCCGGCTAATTTTTTGTATTTTCAGTAGAGACAGGGTTTCACCGTGTTAGGCAGGATGGTCTGGATCTCTTGACCTCGTGATCCACCCACCTCAGCCTCCCAAAGTGCAGGGATTACAGGCGTGAGCCACCCCGCCCGGCCGATGTTTTTCTTTAAATATTTGAGCAAGTTATAATAGCTGTTTTAACATTCATGTCTACAATTCAATTACCTCTGTTATTTCTGTGTCTGTATTATTTTTCTCTAGTTATGAGTCACATTTTCTTATTTGAAGGCCTAATTTATTTTCTTCTGATTTGTTGGGTTTTATTTGCTCTTCTTTGATTTATAGTTCTTAGTGTGTATACTAATGTCATTGATTTAGGACATTTAAATTTGTCTCCAAGTACTTCTTAGCTGCATCCGCAAATTTTGATATGTTGACATGTTTCACTTTATTCAATTCAAAATATTTTATAATTTCCCTTGTGGCTTCTTTTTTTACATAATAATTTGGGGTGTGTTTTTTAATTTGCAAATATTTAGAAATTTCCTATTTGTCTTTCATTATTGACCTCTAGGTTAATACTGTTATGGTTAGAGATCATATTTTGTATGATTCTAATTATTTTAATTTTTTTGAAGAGGGTTTGTTTTCTGATTCAGAATATGATCTATATTGGCAAATGTTCCATTTACACTTTTGAAAGGAATGTGTGTCTGCGTTTGTTGAGTAGAGTTTTGTGAATTTCAGTTAGGGTAAGTTAGTTGATAATGTTGCTCAGGTCTTCTAACTGTTATTTTCTGTCTACTTTTTCTATGATTTTGGATTTGTTTATTTTTCTTTTGAGTTCTGTCAGTTTTTGCTTCATATACCTTGAAGTTCTGTTGTTGGTACATACACATTTAGGATTGTTATGCCTTGATGAATTGATGCTTTTAACATTATATTTGACGCTATTTGTTCTTGCTAATATTTCTTCTTTTGAAGTCTACTTTGTATGATTTTAAATGGCCACTCTATTTTTTGATTAGTGTTAGCACTGTACATCTTTTTCTGCCATTTTACTTTTAATCTATCTACATTTAAAGTGGATTTATTTTCAATAGCATATAGCTGGGTCTTGTTTTTTTCAGTATAATATGATGATCTGCATCTTTTAAATGATGTTTATACTATTTATATTTAATGAAACTATTGGTATTTTTGGATTTAGGCTTACCATTTTATTATGTGTTTTCAGTTTGCTTCCTCTTTTTTGTTCGTCTGTTCCCTTTCCCTATCATCTTTTCAATTATTTAAATATTTTTTAGTTTTTTATTTTAATTCATCTGTTGACTTTTTCATTATTTTTGTTTTGTTAATATTTTAGTGCTTCTTTGGATCACAGTATACATATATAATATTTTATAGTCTATTTAGTATTGTACCATTTCATGCAAAATGTACATGTCTTTTAGATTTTCCCAGATATTTATCATTTTATTATTTATCCCTTATTCCTGAAATTCAGATTTCCTGCTGGAATCATTTCCCTTCATTCAGAAGAACTTTTCCTTCATCTCAGAATGTCTTTACTTGACCTTCAGTCCTGAAGGGTATTTTTGCTGGCTATAGAATTTTGAGTTAACAGTAATTTTGTTTCATCACTTTAAATACATGATTCTACTGTCTCCTGACTTTTGTGGTTTCTGATGAGAAATTTAGGTAATTCAATTATTGTTCTCCTATATGTGCAGCCCTGTACAACTTCTGTGGACCATAGTTCCAATCCAAGTTCAATTTTCAAAGGTCTTGATGTGTTGATTTAGTCTGTCTTGCATATGAACCATTATGGGTGATATTTAAAGCTTAGAACAGTTTCTAAAGCCCTTGCTACACTACCTTTGGTTCTCTTCCATACACACACATCCTCAAAAGTGAGCCCATGATTTTGTGGGTTTGTATACAGAATGTGAGAATCCCTTTCTCCAGCTCTATCTTATCTGAAATCTCCTCACACTTTCTGGCCTAGAGGGATTTCTGTTCCTTGTATTTCTGGTCAGAAAGATAGGATTTATTTTGGAATTGTAGGTAGGAAGCTTACCCTCTTGCAGGTTGCTTGTCCCAGTTTGAATCACTTTTTATAATCAGTCATTTTCTAAAAAATTATTTAACAGTAGAAAATTTTTAATTGTGGTAAAAAATGTATTACATAAAATTTATCATTTTAACCACTTCGAAACATACAGTTCAGTGGTATTAAGTATGCTCACATTCTTGTGCAACCTATCACCAGACAGACACCAGAGCCTTTTCTTTTTCTTTCTTTTTTTTTTTTTTTCAGATAGAGTTTCACTCTTGTTGCCCAGGCTGGAGTGCAATGGCGTGATCTCACCTCACTGCAACCTCTGCCTCCCGGGTTCAAGTTATTCTCCTGCCTCAGCTGCCCGAGTATCTGGGATTACAGGTGCCCACCACCATGTCCTGCTAATTTTTTGTATTGTTAGCAGAGACGGGGTTTCACCTTGTTGGTTAGGCTGGTCTCAAACTCCTGACCTCAGGTGATCCACCCACCTCGGCCTCCCAAAGTGCTGGGACTACAGGCGTGAATCACCACGCCTGCCCAACACCAGATCCTTTTCATCTTGCACAATTCTATACCCATTAAGCAACAATTTTCCATTTTTCCCTCCCCAACCCCTTGGCAACCACCATTCTGCTTTTGCTATGAATTTGACTGCTTTAGCTACCTCATAGAAGTGAAATCATACAGTATTTGTCTTATTTTGTGACTGGATTATTTGACTTAGATGAATGTCTTCAACATTCATCGATGTTGTACCATGTGTCAGAATTTCATGCCTTTTTTAAAGCTGAATAATATTCCTTTGTATATATATGTGATGTATGTGCCACATTTTGTTTATTCATTCGTCAGTTGATAGACACTTGGATTGCTTCTACATCTTGGATATTGTGAATAGTGCTTCTGTGAACGTGGGTGTGCAAATGTCTCTTCAAGATCCTGCTTTTAATTATTTTGGATATATAGCCAGAAGTGGAAATTGCTGGATCATATGTTAATTCTATTTTAAAATTTTTGAGGAGCCACTATACTATTTTCTATAGCAGCTACCACCATTTCTCATTTTCACAACAGTGCACAAGAATTCCAGTTTCTTCATGTCCTCACAAACACTTGTTATTTTCTGTTTTCTATTTTTTTTTGTAATAGTCATCCTAATGAGTGTGAGGTAAAATCTCACTGTGGTTTTGATTTGCATTGCCCTAATGACAACCTAATTACTTTTGTTCACTTATCATTGTTAACAGATTTTTGCCTTTTTTTTTTTTTTTGGTATTTTGCCTAGTTTTAAAAAATTGTAATCAGTGGGAGAGATAAGCTTTGGGAAGCTAATCTTGCCATAACAGTACCAGAACTCTAGTAATTTTTAATTGACTGTCTGACATTGTGAATTTTATGTTTTAAGTGATAGGTCTTTGTGTATGTGTGTGTGTGTGTGTGTGTGTGTGTGTGTGTGTGTTGGACTTTGTTCCAGAAGGCAGTTAGATGTTTTGGGTAGTAGCTTGATGTTAGAGGACTTGTTTTTAAATCATTATAGGGTTACTATTGAGTAGCCTTTACTCTAGGGCTAGTTTATTTAGCCTTAGTACTAAAGAATACCCATCCAGCATCTCTACTGACTACCTCATATTTTCAGCAAGATCTCTTCAATCTGGTTGGTGGGAACTTGAAAAGTTCCCAGTCCTAAGTGAACTTGGAAATCATTCAGTGTGCAGTTTCCTGGAAATTGTTCTTTTCTTGGCAGCTTTTTACCTGGCATTGTGGAATTTCACACTCTGGGCACACAAATTAGTATTCAGCCAGAAACTCAAAGGACCTTATATAAGTTTTTAGAGCTCTTTGTGCAGCTTCCTCCTATGTGGTATTACCCCGTAACTTCTATTCTTCTTAGTTTACTTGAATTCCAATTTCTGCCTCCAACTCAGTGGCACTGATGGACTCTGTTTTGGTTCTACTCCTTGCACCACAGGCATTCCTGTAGGGATTTTCTTGTTTGTTTCCCTTCTCTTAGGGATCATGGTCCTGCACTGCCTGTTGTCTATTTGAAATTAGCTGTTTTACATATTTTGTCCTTTCTTACAGTTGTTTATAGCAGAAAGATAAGTCCCAGAGCAGTTACATTTTTGTGGATAGAAGCAGAAGTCCATCTCTTTGTAGTTTTGCTTTGTGTTTTGAGCTGTTTCTTCCACTTACGCTTCTTATTTGATTTTCAGCAGTGATAATACTTCTTTTCAATTCAGCTATGGAATTTTGGAATCAGAAAATCATACTTAATTCTAAAAAGTTATTTTTGTGTTATAGTTGAATCTCATGTATTCTTTTTATCTTTGTGTTAAAGTTTTTTAGTTGTTTATCCTTTTTTTGGTTTGTTTTTAGCATTTCTCTTTCATTAAAAGATTCACTAAAAGATTAGTGGCATCTTGATCTTTTTCTTGAGTTGTTTGGATTACATTAAGCACACTGTTAGTTTTTAAAAATCTTACTCATATTCACTCTCAGGGTATACAGCTTTTGGAGGTACCTGGAGTATTAGTAGCAAACTCCTGAATAGAAGGAAGGAAAATGGTTTCCTCCTATGGGTTGTTGATGTGTCAGCTAAAAATCTGTAAGTCTTTTGTTCTGTCAAAATAAAGTCCAACATTTTTAGCATGGTAGATAATGTCCCTATCATTCCACTGACATCTCTTGCCATCTTTTTAAATGCATCCTGTGTTAAGATATTCTAATTGGGATTCCACATACAACCCATTTTCTTATCCTTTTGTACTTTTGTAACCACAATATCTTCTGCCTGGTATACTTTTCTCCACTCTTGTCCTTCCAGGATATTCTTTCTTATTGATACTTTTAGATTCAGTTGGGCAGGACTTTCGCTTCAAGAGTGGCAGGGCATGGCTCAACAGGCTGATCAGTGATGAGGGAGGATCAGAGAAAAGAACACCCACTGGGCAGGTTATTCTGAAGTAGAGAGCCAAATAGTTTCTGTGCTATGTACATGCAGTACATTAATCATATTCAGAAGAGAAGTAGGTACCATAGGGTATAAGTCTTCTATCATATTTCCAGAAAATCATTAAGGAGAGGTGGTGAAATGACAGAATCTTATTCCCCAATACTTCTGAGAGGCTAGGGGCTTCATTTCATGGGCCAAGGCAGGAACACTGAAGAGAAAGAGAAAATGGTTCTTCTTACAGTCCTGATTTTCCTCCTCACACACAACTCATGATTTTGTCACTGGGCTCAGAGTCTTCTCTATATTCCAATTCTTGTGATCCTGGAAACTGCAGTTTCAAAGACCCATTCAAACATTCTCAACTTCAGTGATGTTCATCTGCCCTCCAGACAAAAAAACATTTCCTTTGGCCATACCTGAGATTTGAACTGCCCAGATTTGAAATTTTAATCTTCAAATTTTATTTTTTACTAACTTAAAAAAAATTAGACTAGTTCTTACACATCTATACACATTATACTTTTTTTTGGGGTACATGTTGATACTTTGAGTCCTTGAAGCTCTATCTCCTTTCAAAGTATCAGCACCCTTCTAGTTGTATTATTATCCAGCATAGACACCAGGGTACATAAATTCAATTACTCTCTGGTCAGTATTCTCAACGTTCCTACAGTTTGTCATTTCACTGTATATAGCTCCACAATCACAAATAAAAAACAATGCAATCTTGGGATTTCCCCCATGTAGGAAGGGTATTTGGAAGCTGAGCTGCCAAAAATAGCAAGGGGAGTGGGGATTGTCTTCTTTATTTCAACATATGGGTTTCTGGAAAAAAATAACAACCACAAATATTAGTATTAAACATAATAGAAATGTGCTATCGTTAATAATACATATATATTTACATATAAAATGTAAAGCCAACCAATTCCTTATGGAAATCCAAGTCTTCATGGTACTATGCCTAGACAAAGATTGGTCCCAAAGTTCACATAGAGAGAATAACATGTTGTTTTGAAAATATAAAAAAAAAAAATGAGAATGTTAGAGTTGTATCACAACATACCATCGTGGTATCACGTGAAAGTTTACCTGACTAAAGACAATTCTAGGAGGTCTGCATTATATGATTAGGGTAGTTAACTTACCTAATTTAATCCATGAAAAAATATCTTAAACACTCAGTATTCTCAATTGCAAACAAAATAAAACCAACTCTGTCTAAATTAGAAGCAAAAAGAGATTTTTTTTTAAAGATATCACACAGAATAGTTCATAAAAAGTTTGGAGAACAAACCTTGAAAAATGGGCGGGAATCAAGGGAGGAAAGGCAGAGAAAAGATCCTATCATAAAAATAATCTACAAAGGACACTTATTGTACTGTTGCAGATAAACTTACTCCCATTCTGTTGATTCTTCCTTCTGTTGCCACTACTAAAGAAAATCATGATACAAAGCCCCAGTTATGTTTCCTGCCAGGAGCCAAAAAGAAACAAAACAAAACAACAGAGTCCCAGTTGATTAAGCCTCCATCCAACCTATCAAGCCTTGATCACATGTATACCTCTAGCTTCTAGGGAATGGGGAGAGGGAATATTTGTTCTTCGGTGTTTGCAGAGGGAAGCAAGGTCCTGCTTCCCCATATCTTGGGATTCTCCCAATACAGGAAGGATATTTAGATGTTTAGCTGCCAAAAACAGCAAGTGTCCACTCTATCCTTCAAATAACCCTTTCTAAGTATTATTTATCTCAGCCAAGATTTTGATCTATATCGGACAGTATGAGTTCAAGATTGTATTTACTGACAACTACCTGGAGTGCTGCCAGTCAGTGTTGCCAATTAAATAACAGACAGTTGAATTGCTTTAACAGAGAGTTGAATTGGGTGTAGGATTAATAGCCTATTGTAAAAGTTAAGTTTTCTGAAGTAGACACAGGCCTGACTAGAAGGCCACCACTGGTGCAAAGCAAGTTGTGGGGGCATCCATTGGCATGGCCAAGAGTCCATTTTTAAAAATGTTTATGAACTTTAAAAAATGATCATGAGGCTGGGCGCAGTGGCTCACGCCTGAATCCCAGCACTTTGGGAGGCTGAGGTGGGTGGACCATGAAGTCAGGAGATTGAGACCATCCTGGCTATCACGATGAAACCCCGTCTCTACTAAAAATACAAACAATTAGCTGGGCATGGTGGTGGGCACCTGGAGTTCCAGCTACTTGGGAGGCTGAGGCAGGTGAATGGTGTGAACCCGGGAGGCAGAGCTTGCAGTGAGCCAAGATCATGCCACTGCACTCCAGCCTGGGCGACAGAGCAAGACTCTGTCTCAAAAAAAAAAAAAAAAGAAAGTTCATGAATTTGCTCTAATATACAGACAGAGGAACATTTATATCTCATTTATCAAAACCAGAATAATATTAGCCTAGAAAAATTCAAGACAGGGATAATTGATGCCTCCTTAGCCATTAAAAAAAATCAGTAAAGGTCCCATAGAACAGCAGTCCCCAAGCTTTTTTGGTATCAGGAGGGTCCAGTTTCATGGAAGATAGTTTTTCCATAGATGGGAGTGGTGGGGTAGAGGTTGAGGGGGTGATGGTTTCAGAATGAAACTGTTTCACCTCAGATCATCAGATTTAGATCATCAGATTTAGATCATTAGGTTTTCATAGGGAATATGCAACCTAGACCCCTCACATGTACAGTTTACAATAGGGCTTACACTCTTATGAGAATCTAATGACATTGATGATCTGACAGGAGGCGGAGCTTAACTGGTAATGCTTGCTCACCTGCCTGCTGCTAACCTCCTGCTGTGTGGCTCAGTTCCTAAAAGGCCATGGACCAGTACTAGTCCATGGCCCAGGAGTTGGGGACCCCTGCCATAGAATACAATGCCTAGCTTTGAAAGTTGCTACTGAGTATTGCTACTATTTGGTATATTTTTTAAAAAGGTGATTGAGAAACATACTCCAAAGCAACTGAAAGAGGAAAGTTTCATGAGATTTTTTTCTTTTGATAAAAATGGATGTGGAAAAAATTTTATGTTAAAATTGTATTTTGTATAGATAATGTGGTTACATGGCTAAAATAGTACTGAGTGCAAAATTTCCTCACATCCCACCTGCCCAGTGCTTTCCCCACCATAGTTAACTACTTATTGATTTTTATAATCCTTCCAGTCACTTTTATGCAAATTTAAGCAAATATATACATATAGTCTTGTTTACCCAGTTTATTTATTCATTTATTTTATATACTTATTTTAAATTTATTTATTTTTAATTTTCATGGTTACATAGTAGGTGCATATGACACCTTTAAGAAAACACAAAAGTATCATACCATATTCACTTCTTTCCACCTTGCTATTTTTTAAAACTTACATATTAGAGGAACGTGCAAATTTTCTCACTCTTTTTCCTTTAAATAACAAGCCATTGCATGCACATACCATAATATTAAAAAAATGAGTCCTCTATTGAAGGAGATTTGAGTTGATTCCTCCCATAGAAGAACACAGTTTGTTTTAGCATTTGACATCAAGTGTTCTTTGGTGTCTTTGAGTAATGTGTTCAAGTTTTCTTTTTATTGGTCTTGACCACTTCTTGTCAAGTTTATTACGCATACTGTATTTTGGGAAAGGGTATTGAAAATGAAACCCTCCCACAATTTATATTTTCTACCAGTTGTTTTTATATATAAACCATAGTGATTTATAGATAATGATTTTGTATTATACTAATGTATTGAATTATTTTGCTATTTTTGGTAGTTTTGCAGTTAATTCTTTTGGGTTTTCCAAATATTTAATTACCTGCATTTTTGTGATTGTATTGGCTAGCACTTTCAGTCCATATTAAACAACAGTGATGACAATGACCCATTTTACTGTATTAAAGAAGTATCTTTCTATTTCTATTTTATTCCGTTTATTTTTGTTTTAAATAAAAAATGGTTGTTGGATTCTTTCCTTTTTATTTTCCTTTCCTTTCCTTTTCGTTCTCTCTCTCTCTCTCTCTTTTTTTTTTTTTTTTTTTTTAGATAGAGTCTGACTTCCATTGCCCAGGCTGGAGTGCAGTGGCACAATCTTGGCTCTATGCAGCCATGACTCCCCAGGCTGAGGTGATTGTCCCATCTCAGACTCCTGAGTAGCTGGGACTACAGTTGTGCATCACCATGCCTGGCTAATTGTTGTATTTTTTTGTAGAGACAGGGTTTTGCCATGTTGCCTAGGTTGGTCTCCAGCTCCTGGACTCAAGTGATCCACCTGCCTCAGCCTCCCAAAGTGCTGGGATTACAGGCATGCGCCTGGCCAAATATGCTTATGTTTAAATTGTGATGTGTTATCCTAAAAAGTTATCCTTTGAATCTCAATTGTTATAGGTGAGGTAATCAGTGAACATACTGTTTCTGCCAACCTCCTATACTTCTCCGTGGAACTTAATTCCTTTTGGATTTATTTTTAGTGTCTTTCATTTTATCTCAAAAAGCTGTTCATTTTTTCCCTCCGTGCTTTGAATCCATGCTTCTTACCTTCTTACTGAGATCCTAATTCATCATCTTCTATTCTTTACCTTCAGTATTTTCTTTTCTATAGGCATTTTTCTTTCATTGTATGCACATTCTTAAGTCTTTAT
Organism: Theropithecus gelada; assembly: GCF_003255815.1. Classification (NCBI taxonomy): domain Eukaryota; kingdom Metazoa; phylum Chordata; class Mammalia; order Primates; family Cercopithecidae; genus Theropithecus; species Theropithecus gelada. The sequence goes on from NC_037680.1 coordinate 37,781,954, forward strand.
CACCTTACAAAATAACTGGGGGCTGTGTGCAGTGGCTCATGCCTGTAAATCCCAGCATTTTGGGAAGCTAATGTGAGAGGATTTTTTTTTTTTTTTACAAAATGTAAAAAATATTAGCTGAGCATGGTGGTGTGCACCTCTAGTCCCAGCTACTTCAGAGGCCCAGATGGGAGGATCACTTGAGCCTAAGAGTCTGAGGCTGCAGTGAACTTTGATCATGCCACTTCACTCCAGCTGGGGTGACAGACTGAGATCCTGTCTCTAAAAAAACCAAACAAATAAATAAGCAACTGTCAACAAAGTCTCAGGATACAAAATCAACGTGCAAAATTCACAAGCATTCATCTATACCAAGAACAGACAAGCAGAGAGCCAAATCATGAATGAACTTCCAATCACAGTTGCTACAAAGAGAATAAAATACCTAGGAATACAGCTAACAAGGGAAGTGAAGGACCTCTTCAAGGAGAACTGCAAACTACTGCTCAAACAAATGGAAAAACATTCCAGGGTCATGGATAGGAAGAATCAATATCATGAAAATGTCCATACTGCCCAAAGTAATTTATAGGTTCAATGCTATTCCCATCAAACTACCATGGACATTCTTCACAGAATTAGAAAAATCTACTTGAAATTTCATATGGAACAAAAAAAAAATTGCCCGTGTAGCCCAGACTAAGCAAAAAGAACAAAGCTGGAGGCATCACACTACCTTACTTCAAACTATACTACAAGGCTACAGTAACCAAAACAGCATGGTATGAGTACAAAAACAGACACATAGACCAATGGAACAGAATAGAGAACTCAGAAATAAAACCACACACCTATGACCATCTGATCTTCAACAAACTGACAAAAGTAAGCAGTGGAGAAAGGATTCCCTATTTAATAAATGGTGCTGGAAGAACTGCCTAGCCATATGCAGAAAATTGAAACTGAACCCCTTCCCACGTGTTATACAAAAGTTAACTCACGATTGATTAAAGACTGAAATGTACAACCCAAAGCCATAAAAACCCTAGAAGAAAACCCAGGCAATACCTTTGAGGACATAGGCATGGGCAAAGATTTTATGACGAAAACATCAAAAACAATTGCAACAAGAGCAAAAATTGACAGATGGGATCTAATTAAACTAAAGAGCTTCTGCACAACAAAATAAACTATCACTAGAGTCAACAGACAACCTACAGAATGGAAGAAAATTTTTGCAACCTATCCGTCTGACAAAAGTCTAACTTTGAGAGTCTACAAGGAACATAAATTTACAAGAACAAAACAAATAACCCCATTAAAAAGTGGGCAAAGGACATGAACAGACACTTCTCAAAAGAAGACATTTATGAGGCCAACAAACATAAGAAAAAAATTTCAGCATCACTGATCATTAGAGAAATGTAAATTAAAACCACAATGAGATACCATCTCATGTCAGTCAGAATGGTGATTATTAAAAAGTCAAGAAACAGCAGATGTTGGCAAGGCTGCGGAGAGATAGGAACAGTTTCACACTGTTGGTGGGAATGCAAATTAGTTCAACCACTGTGGAAGACAGTGTGGCAATTCCTCAAAGACCTAGAACCAGAAATACTATTTGATCCAGCAATCCCAATGGGAACGAACTCATTTACATTCCCACCAACAGAGTAAAATTGTTCCTATCTCTCCGCAGCCTCACCAGCATCTGTTGTTTCTTCATTTTTTACCTAAAGGAACATAAATTATTATATTGTAAAGATACATGCATGCGTATGTTAATTGCAGCACTATTCATAATAGCAAAGACATGGAATCAACCCAAATGCCCATCAGTGATAGACTGGATAAAGAAAATGTGGTACATATACACCATGGAACACTGTGCAGCCATAAAAAGGAATGAGATCATATCCTTTGCAGGGATATGGATGGAGCTGGAAGCCATCAACCTCAGCAAACTAACACAGGAACAGAAAATCAAACATTGCCTATTCTCGCTCTTAAGTGGGAGCTGAACAATGAGAACAACAGGGACACTGGGTGGGGAGCAACACAGACTGGGTCCTGTCGGTAGGGGTTGCTGGCAGAGGGAGAGTATCGGGAAAAATAACTAATGCATGCTAGGCTTAATACTTAGGTGATAGGTTGATAGGTGCAGCAAACCACCGTGGCACACGTTTACCTATGTAACAATCCTGCACATTCTGCACATACACCCTGGAACTTAAAATAAAATAAAAGAAAATAATTGAAAAAATTCTCTCTTAATCAGCATATACTATTAATTTGATAAGGAGGAAATTTCTTATCAAATGAGTGGTATATGCTTCCACATCAGTTATTCACTCATGAACCACTACAATGTGGCTGTCACCTCAGTCATGCTATTGAGAGCATTCTTATCATGACCATTAGTAAATTCTAGCTTATGATTTTCAGCTAATCTTTCATGACCTCTCTGTACCATTTGGCAATATTGACCACTGTTTCCTTCTTGACTGTCAAGATAGTGTATCTTCTCACTACTATGACTTCTGAATTTTCTTCATGGATTTCTATCTCTTTGTACCTGTTCTGCAGGAATAAAAAATTATATATTTAGTTATCTTCTTTCCTTTTGTAATCTTGGAAGAGCTCACCTATTCTTACGACTTTCAGTTCCACCTTAAAATAGCTCAAGACCTGGCTGGGGACAGTGGCTCACACCTGTAATCCCAGCACTTTGGGAGGCCGAGGCTGGTGGATAACCTGAGGTCAGGAGTTTGAGACCAGCCTGGCCAACATGGCAAAACCCCGTCTCCACTAAAAATATAAAAATTAGCTGGGCGTGAGGCTTACGTCTGTAATCCCAGCTACTTGGGAGGCTGAGGCAGGAGAATGGCTTGAACCTGGAAGGTGAAGGTTGCAGTGAGCCGAGATCGTGCCATTGCACTGCAGCCTGGGCAACAAGAGTGAAGCTCCATCTCAAAAAAAAAAAAAAAAAAAAAGTTCAAGACCTTTGGTCTTCACAAATTTATAAAAAATCTATAGTTTTAGCATAGCATAAAATATTTGAAATCTCTTGTCTGTGTTTTCTTTCATTATTGCTTTTGAAAAATTATATATATTCACTGTAAATAATTCAAAAAATGTAGAAAGGTACAAAAATTAAAGAAAATAGTCTGAGTTCCATTATGCAGAAATTACCATTACTAACATTAGGTAAATATTCCGTATATCTTTTAATGCTAATGTGTAAAGTTGGCCCTTCATATCCTATGTTCTGCATTTGTGTGTTCAACCAAGTGCAGATCAAAAACACCGTATTTGTGGGATGTGGAACCTGTGGACACAGAGAATCCCCTTTTCCTATTTCAAATTCTGTAGGGCCTACTGCGGGATTTTACCATCAGCAGATTTTAGAATTCTTGGGGGTCCTGGAACCAATGCCCTGTGGACACCAAGGGATGACTGTGTCTATATCTATATGTGTGTGTGTGTGTGTGTGTGTGCATGCATGTGTGTATAGGCAGAAATGTGACATTAAAAATAGTTTAGGTTGGAAGATATAAAAATAATTTTTTAAAAGTGGATCACATTATTCTATTTTAAATAAAATAATAAATTTAATTTTATGTAAATTTCATAGATGGAAAAGAGACTGCAGTTAATAAAGCCATGTTGACCTTTAAGCCTATTCACCAAATTATTTATTTATTTTGAAATTCTTTTTATGGTTAAATAGTATTATTAAAAAACCCAAGAAGTTGAAGCATGATGTTTTATTTAATGAATGTTCAATTTCAGACAGTATTGCTTGATACGCTGGTATGGAAAATAAGAATATTAGCACTCTTATACATCCTCCTGGCTTAACACCCTTCAACTTGTATAAGTTACATTGTTTTATTGTCTATGTTTATGATATTCACAGTCTATTTATTACTGTAATTCCTGCAGTTGTTTCATTGTTCTTTATTTGTAGTATATGTGAATTTACTGTTTACCATCAATCTTATTATTTTTTCACTATGGCTTCTTTATTCCTGAATTTTTTAGTTTGATTCATCTTTTAATTGTCTGATTCATTGGCAAGAAGGAGTTATGGTTTTGTAATCTCTGTGTTTTTTAATATTTTGTGATGTCTGCCTGTTGTCTTTGTCTATGAATAACATCTTGACTCTTAACATGTTCCCTGGTGAAAGTGTACCCACTTTAGGGAGCAGGACCCCTAGCTTTACCCAGCCCAGAGCTGCAATGATGAGAAATGAAGTCCTCCAATAGGTCATTGGTAGTAACAGTGAGGCGACTCCTGCTTCTACCTTTTAGTTCCAGACCACATATTCTTTCTGTTGTGACACTGCTTCATATAAAAGTCTTCGATACAGGAAGTGTTGTACTTGGGGTTCACACTCCATTCTTGAAAAGTATTGTTGAAGAGACTTGGAGCAAGATGGCTGATTACAGACACCTGATGCTTGTCTCGCCAACAAAAAAGGACCAAGACAATGAATAAACAGATAAAATTTGACTGAAGCTTCAAAGGGAGAGTGCTGAAGTGCAGTTGGGGAGTAGAGATAACACCTGTGGTGATTAGGAGTCCAAGAGGGCAGAGTGGAGGCAGCTGGCCTCGGCAGCCCCATCTTTCCTGCTTGCATTGAATCTGCCTGGAGTCAGGAGAGACTTCCCATTTCAGGGAAAAGGTAAGCAGAAGATAAGCCCCAATTTCCATCACAAACACCTACAATTCTTACTACAGGAGAACCCCCACAGTCCTCGCAAACCCTGAGTCCAGTTTGGAGAGCTGCTGGGAATTTACATAGCCGTATTGACCTGATTAGGAGCACAAGGTGGGCACTCCCCACCCTCCACTTACCTGCTATAAGCCAAGATACTTGGCAGCTTGGTACAGGCATGGGATTATCTTGAGATCAGAGCAACCTCTGGAGTGTGCCCTCTTCGAGGGTTAGTAGCCACTGCACTTCTCCAGCACTGTGGCTACATCTTCATTCCACCAAACCCACATTGGTGGCTGAACACTGCAACCCCAGCAGTGGGGAGCATGGGCCCAGACTGGCTTATCCTGCACAGCAGGGAAACTAACTCCCACTGCCTTCACTTCCAGCTGAAGGAAAAGCCTGGCAGTCCCACCCAAGATGAACCCACTCTACAGCTGCCCAAGCTGTTGCATGCCTCCCTCAGGTAGGAGAGGCCCTCAAACCTTTGAGTAGTTGACATGGTCCTAACTGGCAGGATAGTTATGTACCCATACCCAGGGTCTGATGAAGAGCCCTGTGGTGCGTCACCCCCTGCAGACAAGCCCTTGGCCAGCCCAATGGCCTTGCGCCTGTAGTCAGAGACTTAGAAACAGCTTTGGGAGCTGCTCCTGGCAGAGGTGCCCCAGGTTCAGCTGAGCAGCTATGTGCCTGCCGCCTAGGCCTGAGAAGCAGCCCCACAGGCTGCCACTGGCAGACTCACCCCCAGGCCAGCCAGCTGAGCAGCCATGTAGCTGCA